>NC_080674.1:95982979-96631729 GCF_030445035.2 Dasypus novemcinctus
CCCTCAATCATTTCTAATCCACCAATTGTGTGCACCATATTAGGGCTGCACATGGGATGGCATCAAGGAATTTGAAATTTTCATAGGATAGGACCTGGAAACAAGTAGCAAGCTTAACCTAATTCCCAATCCATGAACTCCACAATCTTATTTGGACTTTTCTTCTAGCTCTCACTTTACCCCAACCCAAAGTTTTGAACTACATGATGAGTGAATTCAAGGACCCTTTCATCTGACTTTACCATTCATATCACCTCTATCTCTCCAATTCTCAGCTCCACTAATGTCCCTTCCCTTCTGCCCAACTGTTATCATGGTACAACCTCCTCCCTCCCTTGGTTTAATTCACTCTCCTCTTTATTGGATCAATACTGGTGGAGCAGATTTGGGGAAATAAACCAGATTATCACAGAAAGAAAAGACAATGGGAACTGCGCTGGAGAGTGTGTTGACTCTCAATTCCTTATTTGCTATTCTCAACTCTTTTTCTTTTTGTACTTTAGGGACAGGAAGCCTGCAAGCTGTATCTTTCAGACTCCCTTGTCAGTTGACTTCCTGTTAAGTTTTGTCATTGGAAGGTACTGGCAGGAAACTGGAAAAAGCAAAAAGCCATTTTCCCAGTTTCTAAATGGAAATTTTAGCAAGAGTGATAGTGTGCTTCTAGGTTCTACTCAGGTAACTCAGCCTCAGCTGCACAGTGAACATGGATTTTAAGTAACACCAATTTGTCATTTGGAACTCCAGGCCTAAAGGTGGTAGTGGCCTAATATAGGTACTACTCTCTAGATGACCTTACCCAACTAATGCCCCGAGCCCTTCCAAAACTTTATAACCAATTCAATGTGTTAAATTCACTCTGAAATTCTTCATGTGGATTCTGTTTGTCTAAGTAAACACTGTGCCTGATACAGGAAATATGTCAATCCTATGATCTCTATTGTACTTAAAGTAACCTATTGAAGTATTATTACATTTTTTACCATGGTTGAAAAGGATTTCACAGTAATATTTACTAACTATCATGATTGCCTGAAGAGAAGTTTTACTCTTACAAGGTAATTATTCTTCCAGGGCCAAAATGATGTCTATGGAAGAGAACAAGAAACATTAGCTACTATGACTCCAATTATTTGGCATATATTTCTGTTAATCAAAGGTTGTCTACACACTATAGCTTTTCTTTGGGGTTAGGAAGGAAGAGCAAGCACATCTCCAGAGTTTCATTGCTTTCTCTTCTAATGACTTCCCTTACCTACCCAAACCACAAAACAAAATGAGAATTCAGAGTTTTGTCTTTTTTTTCCTCTGTTCCATCTAGTACCACATATTCTGCCACTCACTTCCAAATTCCTCTTACTTTGAACAAATAAGCTAGTGTGGGAGATTCCATTAATCACCTGTGGTAATGGAGGAATGCTGGGTCCCATGGACTCCTAAGAAGCCAGTGAGGTATAAACTCACACACGTTCAATTTCTCATCCATTTTCCTTTCCGGCAAGGGACCTGTTAAATAGAGAGGCAGATTTATTCTTTATCTTTACTTCTGTAGACCTGTTTTATCCCAAAGACAAAAGAAATGTCAATAACTTTTTAAGATTTTGATAGAATTAGAATCATAGAATTGTAGAAGTAAAAAGAACATTTGAAGTCATATTGTCCTACCTCCTCATTTACAGATGATTATCTCTACTGTAACACTCATCATGCCTTTCAGAATATTTTTATCTTCCCTCTGGACTATGAACTCCTTGAAGGAACTGCCCATGATTTTTCTCTCAATATCTTCTGTACCTAACACAGTGGAAACACTCAATAGAATGTACCTAATAGATTGTACTCAATTAATGCTTGTCAGAAAGAGGTAGATGAATGGACAAATGAATTAATGGATTAAGGAATGAATTAATTATAAAGAGATTAAATATCTTGTCCAAGAATACACAGCTATAATTAGCCTAATAAGAATGAAGGGATCTTAATGTTTTCTGATTCCAAGTCCAAAAGAGGGTTCACTGATTCTCTTCTGAGTTAACATTTTCATGCTTTATTATAAAGCAAGATTTTGTCCTTTTTGCCTCCAGAATAATGTAGAAATGTGGGTGAAAGAAAGAGAGGTGCTGCTCTTTCTATCAGATAGGGGAAACGAGGGGGAAGGGCTTAGTACTGGTACCAAGTTCAAAAGTAACAGTAATATCCGAAGAGCCACTGGAGACTAGAATTTCAGTCTTGCATGATAGGAAAAATATCCTGCGCACAAGCACATCTTCTACTATCACCACACTGTGCCTGTTTATGGAAAACATACCAAAAATAAATAGCTAGATGCCCTGAAGTTTCATTAGGGTAGAAATAAGTTCACTTATTTTTTCCCAGGAACAATACATCCCTCCTTCACAAATGTTGAGAGAGAACAAAATACCTTAGATATAAAACTGCTCTTTCAGAATCTAAATACTATAAAAACACCTCTGATCTTAATTTTTTCTATTTAGGAAAATATATTCAATTGGTTGCTCTCACAAAGTGTATCGTTTTTAAACTCAAAGAGGGAAGGAAAATGCAAAATCATGAGGATTAAGTGAAAATTACTATTGCCATTGAAAAATAAATACTATTAAAATTCTGTGTTACAAGAAAACACTTCCATTCCCTGGTTTTTATTTTAAATACAATGCAAATTACAAACCTTCTCACCAAGGACCCCAAAGAAAACTGTACACACATATTTACACCCAGAAATTTTGGTATGGAATTAACACACCATAATGCATAGGGGAAGAGCCTGATATGCCACCATTTGGTTACACATTTCAGTTTCTTCCCAATATGTGATGAAGTAGAAATGTGACATTTGATATTATCACTGACGATTAATTCTGTGAACATTTTAATATTTTTCAGACATTCCAAGATTTATATTTTTCCTTCCTCAAATGAAAGTGAGAATTTAAATACCAAGTCTTTCCTTTCTTTTGAAAAAATAAATGCTATACTACACCCCCCAAGGTTAATCTGTGTCCTTGCACCTCCAATGAATCCATGGCAAGAATGTTTTTTATTGCTCTGCCATATCTAAAATTGCTTAGTCCATACTCTTTTAGACACATCATTTTTCAAACTCAAACTTCCAAGTTTCATCAGAAAAGAGCATATTACACTACATGCAAAGTGAATAACTACTAACTTATGTTCTAGAGATTTAGGCCAATCTTCACCAAATAAGTAAGCCATATGTTTTAGGTTGAGGAAATAATCCTGTATCAAGCTCTGTTAAGATACCAGAACCTTTGAATGATCTTTGGCAAGCTGCAAAGTAGTTTGTTCTGGAAATTGTATCATCAATGAGCACTAGCCCTCACCATTTGACTTATAATGGATATAGTTCCAAATAAATAAATGACATTCACAGCCTCAGCTTTTTTTTTTTTTTTATCTCCTATTAATTCTCAACCTTTTGCCATCGGGCTTTTTTCCTCCCTACTCCAAATCAAGCTTAAGGGAGCAAAGAAGAAGAGCAAAACATCCTAAATCTACCTCCTCCCTGATCACAGATACTCCCTTCTTTGTCTTTTCATAGCAGTTTCTTTTCATGTTTGGCTCCTCTCCTTCTCTTATAGTTATTTCTTCCTCTCTCTTTCCTCCAGTAACACATTGCAACTAAATTGTAAGTTTCTTAAGGTCAGGATGTGTATCAGACTCACTTTTTTCAATCCTCCTATGCATCTCATACAGTGCCAGGCCATTGTCTGAGCTCTGGAAATGTGGATTGAATGAGTTCAGTCACAAAAAGTAATAAATGGAATTTTTTATAAATGCACCACTGGCAATCCACAGTGCTCACATTTTTTGTTATGCGCTCATTTTAGAGTGATTGGATGCCTTTTATTGGCTAATGTCTGCCATGTGGTAATGTCTTCATTTGCTGAGTTGATGTTCCAAATCTTACAATTCTTAGTCATAATTATTAGTTTTTCCCTTGAATTTTGTGCTTCATTGAGGTTTTAAAGGATAAAATTAACCTCCCAGCTTTTCCTCCATAAATTTATAATTTCATTGTGATTTCATTGCTGTATTGGCTTCCATTTCAGAGGTTTGTCCAAAGTTTAGGTGGTTATGTATCAGCTGTTTTTCTCCTGTCACAAATGCAGCAATTTCCTTACAATCTAACTCACTCAACTGCATAACAATAGATACAGCAACATAATGAGGAATTCTAAATATTATTTGCTTAGAAAAGACAGATCTTAAGGGAAATGGAATCTGTTTTCTTATCTGTGTTAACATTCTATCAGAATTTATAAAAATACATATTCATTCACATAATATTCCTTCCTGCACTGACATCTGTTTACCTGGACATAAGTCAACATTTTCTGCAGAACACAGCACTGTAAAAAGCACACTAACAAGTTCTTAAGGGATAGTGTAAGTATAAAATGTGTTTAGCTATTCAACAATATGGAAATTTGATTATTTAACTTTAACTGCAAATATATGGCTCAAATTTCACTGTTACATGTATGTTATATACATTTGGAAATGCATTTGGGGATTTATCAAGTCTCAATATTGGGTGAAGCTACCATAGGCATTAGACTGAAAATTAAACAACTGTACATAATTGTTTTGAAATAGATACTTACAGGTATTTTATGGTGGAAAAAATACTCAACTGGAGGGTCAGAAAACCAACTTCAGTCTGGCTGCAGAACTAAACTTGGGTCACAAACATTTCTTCAAACTCTTTTGGGGATAAAATTGGAATTTTATCCCCAATTTTTACCTTATCATATTTGTCCTTTATAAATTAATATGTAAAAACCAATCTAGCAATCTGCCTTTGAATGTCTCTAACCCAACACCTGGAACCACCCAGCCACTACCCATGCTTGACCTGCTTCCTCTAAATGTGAGAGACCAATTTAGACCCCCATCAGAAGGTGTGAAGGACGGTGGTCAGTATCAGCATCAAATAGACCTTGCTTTTGGTCTTGATAACCAGAATTCCATATTTGCCTTTAATAAAAAGTCTGTCTCTTATTCTGGTTTTACTAATATCATTCCATTGCTCCAAGTCTCTGCTCTGATTTGCTCACAATTAGGCTAACTACCTCAGTGGTTTTCAAAAGGTGTTCCACAGACCAGTAACATCAGCACTACTTGGGAATTTATTAGAAACGCAAACTCTTGGGCTTCCCTCCAGATCTATTGAGTCAGAAACTCAGGTATTCAACACAACAATCCTCTTTTAACCAGCTCTCTAGGTGATTCTGATGCATGCTAGAGTTTGAGAGATACTGGGCTATGTCTTTAACTTTAGTTCCTTTTATTTCTATGTGCTCCTCTACTCTCTTCTAACCATCATCAAGTCCTTACTCCCTAAAAGAGCAAAACATCTGTCAGAAGGTAGAAAAGTAACAGCAGAGATTTTTATGCAGGCTTCAAAAGTGTGTGACCCTGAGGAGAGGGAAAGATGTTGATAAGGGAATGGTAGAATGCTTTCCTGTGAGATATACTGAGAAAAATTGGTAGCAAATATAGCTGCAGCAAGTGAAACAAATGTGTAAAGGGGGAAGAGATGTCAAAAGAGAAATTTAAGAAATTTTGCTCAAAGTTACAACTACTCCCCAGACATTTTTCGAGAGACACCAATAAATATTTACTTCCTTTGGTAGTTGGACTGTGGTTCTTTGACTACAATACCACAGAGACTGGACCATGTGGAGACCCAATTAATATTCAGATTTTGCAAGGAACTCACCCCATTCATTGTGCTGTGGGACAAGAATAGCATGGGACAGACAAAAAAGAATTAGCAACCTTATTTCCATCCTTCTCTGTCTCCCCAGAGATATTGTTCACTCAGTTACTCCTACTCCTTCTTTCACCTTTTTCTTCCCTTCTACACTGGTTCCTTTCCTTCTCAGTATATAAACTTATGAACACCATTCCCATACCTAAATATGCTCTTAAATATGAAGAATATGGGTTTCCATAGAAAAGAATCTACTTCCAAAAATCTCAACTTTGCACCTTTTGTTGATTCCTTAATCCAGTGCAGCCCAGCACCTTCCCCTCCACTGGAAGGAACTTCTATCACCATGCCCATCAATGATGCACTTATCAAATCCAACAGAGTTTTCAGTCTTCATCTTACGTCATCTCTCTGGAGCTTGATATTGTTGGCTAGTCCTTCCCTGGAACATTTTCCTCCATGATTTCCATTACCTGAAATTCTCTCCTATTTCACCTCCTTCTTCCTCTATGACTATTCTTCCCAGCATCCTTTAGGTTCCCCTTCTCTTGCTCTCCTTTCAGGTGAAGCTTCTGCAAATTCTATCCTTGGCCTGTTTTCTTCTCATATTGTGCACTCACCCCAAGCAATGCTACATTCTACTACCATCTCTCTTCAGGTTCTTGATTCTAATTTCTAGGTAGATTTCATCCATCTGAATATGCCAAAGGATGGTGACACATCATCTTTCCCTCAAACTGTGTCTAATCTATGTACTCTATCTCCCACATATTGCAAAAACCAGAAACCTGGACTTTATCAAATAGGTTAATAAAAAGCCTTTGTTCTCTCTGTGCTCACTGTGATTCCAGTCCTAGCATGTATTAGCTCTCTCACCTGAATTTTTGCAATGATCTTATAATTTGTGTTGCTCCCCTTCATACTGCTGTGATATAGCATATAAATGTGAGCATAATTTAACTGCTCAAAATTCCTCAATGGTTTGCTATCAAAGACAAGACAGAAACTATTGTTTTTTGCAAGCATTCAAAGTTCTTCAGAATGTGGTATACTCACAGTGACCAGGCTGACTTCTATCTATAATTGAAACTTTAAGAATGCACCCCATTCTTAAAGTTTCAATTATACTTCTAATTCTCTCAGTGTATAATGTTCTTTCAACACTTCATGTTTACTACCATAAAGCCCTGTGCAAAAGTTCTCTCACTTCACTCACAATCTTACTTTATAATTATTTTTTTGTGTCTTTCTCCCCAAATAACTCTTTGCTACCTGGGACTATGTCTTCATTTTTGTTTCTCCTGCACCTACCACAAGGCCTGGCTTGTAGTTGATGGTCAAAAAATGATTGTTCAAAGGATGAGTAACTGAATCAATACCATACTCTCAGTTTAAGGTTCCCGACTTCCACCTGACCATGTAGAAAACTCCTTCTCATCCTGAACACTCAACTGAAAGATTATCTACGTGAGGAATTTCCTCTTGTTCCCCCAGACCAAATTAAGGCTCCTTTCCTCAGTGTTCTTCATACACATCTCAACTGTAGCAGTTAACATATTTTACTGAAATAGTTGTTTCTACATTTAACTCTTTAGTAGTCTGTAAGCAACCTAATTAATACAGATGAGCAAAAACAAAAAGAAAGAAGAAAATAAATTCACACCGTACAAAAAAGGAAAAAATTCTCTAAGCTGCATCTTACCAAAGAGTTGACAAATTCCTAGTGAGGAAAAAATCTAAAATATTGATTGCACATCACACACACACATACTCACTCTCACATACTTGTATAAGGTTTATTTTATTCAATGAAGCCTTTCACCTCGCTTTATAAATGTCCAAGTTAAATAACACTTTCAAAGATTGATATGGATAGATATCTGCATTAGGTGTACCCGCTTGATTGAAATAAAGGTTCTGATGCCCAGAGAGGTCAGAGAAAGTAGAGAAAACCTCTACAGACATTGACAAGCAGTTCCTAATCCTGATTATATGTGTTACATGTTGCACCAGCACAGTTTGGGTGTAGACGGGAATGAAAACTGCAATGCTCCACCTTACCGCCTCCTATTCCCACTCAAATCTCTTTATGAGGAGGGTCCAAAAGGGCATTGCAGTAAATACAGTTCGGATACCCAGGACTGCATCATGTCATTCAGTATTAGAATATAAACTATGTAATCTTATTGAGCTCTTTATTTAACATGGAGTCTTACATGATACCTTCGACCTGGAAAGTGATCCAAATATTTATGAAGTCGATAAATTAAATCATTTTTAATGACAACCAAATATTAGTCATTATTGATGAAAATTATAACCCTCCAATTACTTTATTATTCTTGCCACTAGCACTCTGAAACCATGACCATAAAATTTGGCACGGCATGGAATTTAGTTATAGGCCTAATATAGATGGCTAACAACAAAGGGACAAGCTTAAACTTCTTAACAAACTAAGTAAGAATATATATGCATCATCCTGTGCAGATTGTTGTACCACCATATTCTATGTTGTTCCATTCACTGCAATGCTTCTTTACAATTTAGAATGAACGTAACTAGATGGACTGTAACGCAAGACAGGTGAAGAGAAGCGCAAACTAGTAGTTCAGCCAGGGTGACCAAGAAAGTGGTGTAATAACAAAGAAAGCATAAGGGCACTCCAATTCTAGATGTAGTCAGTTACCTGAGCAAATGTACAGAGGCTGGAATTCCTAGAGTCTACCTAAAGGAAACTCAAGTTTCTTTCCAGCCCTTTGATGATTGACCACAATATTGAAAAATAAATCTTAGTTTCTGTTTAATTCAGTTTCTGGTACATAGGCCTGAGGTGATTAGCACTTAGAGATATGGGAGGAAATGAGGGAAGCCTGAGGAAGGAAGTGTGAGTAAATGTCAGCAAAAGCTATAAAACAAGTGCAGGACATCGGGAGCATGGGATTTTGTTGCAGCTTTGACACTCACCGACCATGAGTCAGTGGGACACTTAGAATCTCCAAGCCTTAGCTTCCTGAACTATACAACGAAGAGATCAGACTAGAGGATCCTCTAAGTTCTCTTTTACCTCTAAACATCCGCAAAAGACTAATTACCTGGGTTCTCTGCTTCTCCTTTTTGATTATTCATTAACATCTCCATGGGAGCAATAAAAGGAAGCGAAATTTAAAACTTTAATCAGCTCTGGGAAAAGGTTTGATGAACCAGAAAGCTGAGGACTATCTGTTGACTTGAATTATTGACACATTCCCTGCCTACCATTCTTAGAAAAAAAGCTGAACCTGTAAGAAAACAAAAGCTAACAGGACTGTGGAGAAGAAAAGAATTTTATTAACGGTCTTGCAAGAACCAGGTGAGGTATGACCCAGATAAAATGGCCAGCACACCAAACAGCAAGAAACAGTGATATTTATACCCTAAAGCTAATATGCAGGTCCTTCCCCTATTCCCACTGATTGGGTACTTCAGGGGTTACAGCCTATCCGAGAAGTCTAAGTTCCAGGTTCCACTCTCAGTTGCTGTTCCTGCACTCTCTACACTCCAGCAGGCTGGGTGGACTCAGCGCTGCTTTCACTCCAGGCTCGCTTTTCAAATTTAGCACAGCTTTCACTACTGGCCCCGCTCCCACTTCTCACCATTGGCCCTTCTTGCTTTGGCCCTGCCCCACTACTCACCAGTGCCCACCCACTCCCTCGTTTTGGCACCGCTTTTCAAATTCCTGGCTGGCCAAAGCCACTAGAACCCCTTTCTCTCCCTCCTCCAACAGCAGAGCCAGCTCTGGCTTCCCCTTTGTGAAAATTAAACTTGGGCCCACACCATTCACAACAGATAATCAAGATTTTACTTCGTTTTTTCTGTTAGTGTTTCGTCTTTAGTACCTATGAAATTATTTTTGCAATGTCTTATGACTTCTTTTATAGGTCCACAGGGTCCTCCAGGCCATCTGAACATTAAATACTCAGAACTGCATCATTTGCTAGAATTATTTCAGTTCCAAACTTGTATTCTGCTAACACAAATTAAATATCATTTCCCATCCGAGTTATTGAAATGCAGCTGTTAAAGTAGATTATCAAAATGAATAAATAAATAATAGAATGGATTATCAGGGTCACAAATAATAACCATAGTCTTTTCATGTCTAATACTCATTCCAACAACCAATATTTATGCTCTAAATACTTTACATACTAAGGATTCTATATTATTTACACATATACACCCAGGAACGTAAACTCCATGAGGGCAGAGATTTCTGTCTCTTTTGTTCACTGCTGATTTCAACAGAATCTACAGCAGCCCTCAGCACTATTTGAGCACTCAGTAGTTTGTCTCCAGAGCCCAAACTACCACCATCCTATGACTTGTGACTGATAAAACAGTGTTGTATCCTCATTGGGAACCTGTACTGTGAGGAAGGCTCTGGAATCTACCTCAACCATTCACCACCAGACTGATCATGGCAAATTATTTAACTGTTGGATGCTTCCATTTCCTCCTGTATTAGGATATAATGCCCTACTACTTCATAAAGCAGTGAGGGTTAGACGAGTGTGCTTATCTTAGTGCCATGTATATAGGAAGCACTCATTAAAAATGAACCATGGTTATTACCTGTTTTCCATTATCTATTGCAGCATAATAAACCATCAAAGTGGTTTTGAACAATAGCAATCATTTATTTTGCCCATGTTTAAGACAGGGCTTGGTGGGGAAGGCACAGTTCTGCTCCTTGCAGCATCAGCAGGGACAGCCCCACTGAGGGCTGAATGAGCCACCTACGAGAGGCTTACTCACATGGCTGGCAACTAGGTGCTGGCCATTGGCTGGCAGGGGCCTCGCGTCTTCCGAGGTGCTCTCTCCACATAGCCTAGGCTTCCGAACAGCAGGCGGGTGGGGTTCTAAGGTTGAGCATTCCCAGAGAAGGAGCCAGGTAGAAGCTCTAGCCCCCTTTTTAACCTGGTTTTGGAAGTCGCATAGCATCATTTTTGTCATTCTCTATTAGTTGGCGCAGTCACAAAAACCTGCCCAGGTTCAAGGGGACAAGACATAGACTCTGCCTCTTGCTAGGGAAGTGGCAACCTGCTAGGAGAACATTCAAGAAGGAAAATATTGCTGTCCTCATTTCTGGAATATACAATCTGCCACAACCTGTGACCCTGAATCTGGTTTCTCTCAAAGGAAATGTGTACTTAACTGAAGAATGATTAGAATGTCTAGTTACTCTGCAATGAAGTAAAACTGCCCTATTTAATAACTTAGACTAGAAGGGTACTGTTAAATCATTAACCACAATAATATGTGAAGGTTGATAATGGGGTTTTCCCATGCCCCTTGGCAGATAAATAGGGAAATCTCAGGCATTGGGCCATGGAATTAGAAGGAAACCAACCCACATATCAAGCTGAAAGGATGAAGTGGGCACATAATCACAAAACAGACATGGATCACCAATAGAAAAAGAAGACATTTATTAAGCCTGTGCTATGCTATAAGAACAGTAATGGGTATTTGTGGCAGTATAAAATCTTCCTATAACCTGCCCTCATTACCTGGGCTTTTCTCTGATCAAAAGGCTTTAACTAAATTATCACAAGCTTGAAGATTTCCCAATGTACCATCTCCTTCCTTAATCCTCACAGCAATCCTATCAGTATCGTTATCCAAAGAGTATTCAGTAAGAGTCATTCAAAACTTGGCTCCCCCTTTGGGTAGTAGGAGGGCAACTTTGGCTGCAAATGAGATGCAAGCTTTCTCAGAGAAAGTGTTTCTGTTCCAGTATTCAAAGTAATCTGATTAGGCTGGCTCAGGTCACATACCACTCAGACATTAATTACTGTGACCAGAGGAATACAACATGCTGATTGGCCCAGGTATAGAGATTTCTATCATGTAAATTTCTCCAGGCAGTTTATAGAGAGTAAATAACATGGTAAATACCCTTTTTTTTTTCACTCCAAGAAATGTTCATTTGTTCATAATATTTGTTTTCTTCTCCAAATCAGTCCCTTATCAATAACAAAGTATCTCTTCTCATCCAATACCATAAAATCCTGAAGCATCAGAAAAATGTTTTTATAAAATGGTTCCACTTACAAGTAATTCTATAGCAAAGCCCCCAAGGATCATGATGCAGTGGGCTTCTTTTTTAGTATAATATTATTTTGGATGCAATAATTCAGCCATTGTAACCCATTTCATGGGATCCTTGGTTTAATGAGAGTTTTGCTGCAAGCCATCCAATATTCATCCAGTGCACCTAAGATAATCAGGTAAAACAGGTGTTTCCTCAATCAGCAATTTAGAGTTTTCTTACACAAAAAATAAGTGAGTCCAAATAGAAGATAATATTCCTAACAAAACATACCAGTAGAGTCTACATTTCCTTTTTCCCCAAAGACCTTGAATGTATCATTTCATGTACATATTTTTTAAGTAATTAATTTAATGCACGCTTTGCTAAGAAAAATTAAAAAAAAAAAATCATTATTCACAGCAACCTCACATTTACCAGCATGTGTTTAATCAAAAAAATCTGTCAGGCAATGAAGTGCAATTTTTAACTTCTAAGGAATTAACATAAGTAATATGATTAATTGAAATTTCCAATTTTATGAAAAATCTCGCTTAAATATTCTAAAATAAGCAGCGTCCATGTTTACAAATATTTTTCATCATGCTGTTCCGTAAGTTAGCTCATTGGTATTTTCTTTTAACTTTGGCAGAAATGGAATGTTTTCCATGGCAAACAAAAATTGAATTCATTGGTCATATCCTACTTATAATTCTTTATTGATTGTTCCCATAAGACTAGCATCAGTTCTAATACACTACCCAAGATAATTATCACAATGGAATAAAGTACCAAGAATATGATTCCATTCCCAACCTTCTAATTAATTTAAGCGAGTTACGTGAAAATCAGTTGAGGCTTTTTCTCAATATTAGAACTTTAAAAGAAAATCTGAATTTTAGTTCCAGTCCTAAACTGTTTATCTGAAAACATTCCAAAGTCTTTCACAGAAGACCTAGGCAAGAAAACAAAGGACGGAAGGACAACTGTTGGCAGAGAGATGGAGGAGCCTGAGAGTATTATCATCTAGATGCTCGCTCTGCTTTACAGTTACCCTGCCTGCTGGGGTCCAAATTCAAATACCAGATCAAAATGTTTGCACTTTCCTGCTTACCTGGCAGGGGAGATACCATGATCATGAAGGTGGATTTCCCAGGGCGAGGCTTATCCATTGCACCCCTACGATTTTCCCAAGCATGGGAAACTTGACTGCATAATTTGTGGGGACTGCATTCTCACTCTCCCCTGAAAAAAAAAAAAAGTTTCCACTTTATACAAATTGATTAACTCAAAGGGAACATTGTTTATGGTTACCAGTAGCTGTATATTTTATCTCCCAAACCAGGATGCTTTTGAGAATGTAATGGGTTATTATTAGCAAATCAAGCCTACTCAACAGACATGAGCAGGGACTATCCTGGACAAATGGGAGCATAGGTTTGCCCTATCCATGGATGATGACAACTGGGTCCAAGAGAAATTTAAGTTCAGAAATAGCAGTTGTTCATTGAAAAATGTCATAAAATTCCATACTTTAGTAACTTTTTTCTTTTTATTTAAAATCTGAAAATCTTACACAGGTCCCAACCCTTACGCTTGGCTTCCTTAGCTTCTGCACGTAGCTTCTGTAGATATTCCCCCAATTTCTTATATATTTACCAGGGCCCTGGTAAGCAGATGACAACTACAATCAAGTGGACACAAACTCTGCAGACAATAATCACAACCAAACCATGTCTACGAGCACATTATATCACCTCATAAAACCATGGAAATTTAAATGAATCTGTCTAGTACGAGTGCTTGGAATTTTACTAGCATTTCCCTGAGCTAAATTCTCTCCCCCTAGCATTGCTCAAAGTTACCTACTTCTATCTTAGCCCCTGTGGATGCAGAGTTCCCTCATCAAGAGGCTTATAGTTGGCTCTGAACTTACACCAAGGTTCTCTGATGACTAGGTTGTTGTTAAATTACATGAACCACACTCCAAAGGAATCAGATGTTGGGGTAGCTCCAAAGGCAGGTTATTTTCCTTTCATTCCCAATTGAGTCAGAAAAATTTATTCATTTACTAGTCAGAAAATAAACTTGATGCATGTTCCTCAGGAGATCCAATGTGCTGTACCTTTTTATGGCAAAATGCCACATGTACATCAGAAAGGAATACTCTGTCACATGGTCCACGGCCCCAGCTGCTTGGGCCACAATTCACACGGCGCAGCTAGTGTAAGCGAGGCTGCGTCCAGAAACTACCGCGGCAACAGGCCCGGAGGGAAGTCCTGCTGCGCTCCGGGTCGTGCCTCCCTGCGGCTCGGCCAGAGGAGCGCCTCGGTGCTCGCCGGGGGCGCTGGCGCGCGGGAAGCACCGTGGGCGTGGACAGACCTCTCCCTATTATCCCTGCCTTTAGACGCTCAAACCGCAATCCGCGGTTCCTCTGCTACTACCGGCTTGTTTCTGCCTTGTCCCAACTTTTCCTAACGGTTTTAACTGTCGACAATATAGTCTTCTTTCTCTTTCTGCCTAAAACTAGGTGAGGAAATGCTAGCTCTTTGCTCATCGATGACCAGTTTCCCTAAAGAAATGGTTGGATTTCTTCAATGGGTGGCAAGCCCTCTGATGTCAAAACAAAACAAACAGATAAAAAACTTCTCACTAATTGTTTTAGCAAAGTGGAAACCTTCCCCCTCAGAGAGTAAATGGTTATCAAAATCAAAGATGAACCAAATATATATATATATATATATATATATATATATATATATATATTTTTTTTTTTTTTTTTTTTTTTCCCAAGGTACCAGGGGTACCCACAGGGCTGGGGATTGAACCTGAGATCTCTTGTGTGGGACGGGAAGCTGGTGATCAACCACATCATTTTCCGTTTGTTTTTTTTTTTTTAAGGAGACCCTGGGAAGAACGCGGTCTTCCACGTCGGAAGCAGTCGCTCAAACTGTAGAGCCATACCCGCTCCCCCAAATATATTTTGTAGGTTTCAAAACATTTCAAATATCTGATGTCCCCAACAATGTATATGTGTTAAATCATTGATGGTGTAGGGAAAATTGGCAATTAAAGTATTAGGGGAATTAAGATTTTATTTCTCTTACTGGAAAAAAAAAATCACCATTATTTGAAACTTACTGGAAAAAAAAACGATTTTTATGGACATATTTTAGCCTGCCATGCTATCATGAAGCATTTTTATGAGCCCCATTTATATTAATTAGGCAGTAAAGAAGGAAGCTTCAGTCAAAAATCACAAGTCACAGAAGCCTTAGGAGCCAATGACCAGAAGAAAAAGGACCCAGCATCTCCTGATTCTGCCAGCTAAACTGAATCCATCCTGCTTCCAAATTCCATTTGCTTTTTCTTTGGTCAATGTGGGAACACCCTGACCAGTCTCAAAATGTAGGACTTGATGGCCCATCATGCAAAAAGCTATTAACATATCCACAGTTGGCCCTGAAATATGCTTTCAAGAATTTAGAAGATTTGCCAACCCCCATTTGAATTTTTCTTCAGAGAAGTGCACTTTTATTAACACCCTCCTCCCTCCCTACTGTGGATAAAAATGGTCTCGATATTCTCTTGGGGAAAAAAGAACATTCTCAAGAGGCTCTGTAGATAGAGAAATAGAGTTTCTGGCCAAGAATAAAAATGGGAAAGTCTGAAATGTTTAGAGCTGCTGATTAAACCTTCAGTGGTGTATTTCTCTTAGACAAAGCATTTGTCATAAGTAGCTTATCTGCCTGAGTATGATTTATGCGGCTGGACTGAAATTGGCTGAATAATTTATGGTATTTATTGTTCTGGAAAGTTTCTTTTCTTAATAAATAAATAAATAATGCTGTGTTAAGAGAAGGGGGAAATGGTGGCAAGTGTCAGTTGTGTGAGAAGGGCAAGTTATTTTTCCACGTTGAAAGTTAATAAAGTATATCTAAGAGGAACAGTCACCTATAAGGGCAGAACTCTAATAGGTGAATTTTGTCAGCATTTTCAATGAAACCAATTGGCTAAGAGAAGCTGTCAAATAGGTGTGAAATGAGGTAAAATTACTAGCGATACACTTTCTTTTCAGGTACTTTGCTTTGTTCCTTACAGTGCCTTGCAGCAAAAAATTTAATTTAAATACTGAAAATGGAATGCAGCTATATTGATTTAAATTTGCTAAGAAAGTCTTGGAATCCATTTCCTGTTTCCTGCATAAGTACATAGAGTGTGTATGTCTATGTATATGCTTGCGTGTGAGTACCATCAGCTTTTCTGCTATTTATGAGCAAGTCACAGTTTATTAGAACCTACCACAATGTGTATTTGCATAAAACATATAACTTGAATTGTCAGTTTATAAAATTTTCAGAATGTATGATTATAGTTCTGTTCTTACTGTAAATTTTTCCATAGCTCAGATGATTTATCCTACCTGCTGAAACTCTGGGCTTATATTAGACCTTGTTTTCTGTTGTTGTTGTTGTGTGTGTGTGTTTGGCTACCACTTTATCACATAAATTTTACTCCCGGAATTCATGCCAAAGACAGAGTTATAGACAAAAGGATGGATGGATGAGTGTGTGGAAATGCACGTGGCTCAATTCAGCTGAAACTATTTCATAGATAACTCACTGTAAGCTATGACTAAAAATATTTGAAATGTTTACAGGCTACATAATATATATGTTTGACATATTAAAGAAGACTTCTATCAACTGCTCAGTAACCATTCCAGAAAAACGCTTTAAAAGAACTCAAGCAAAATCACAGCCCCTCATCTGCAGTGCTGTTTCTAATTTGAAGGCAAATTCATCTCTGACATAGAGCAGATTCTGTGCAGGTGGAAGTAAGCCTTTCTCTGCTCCTCTCTCTGCCAGTCAAATTATGTCATCAGTGAAGGATCACTGGTTTTTAATGATACGGTGGCCTCCATACTGAGCAGCAGTCCTAGCAGAGCAGTATGCATAGCCAATAAAATGGCTGTCACCAAATTACAATTGACACTTAACATCACTAAATCTGCAGTGTAATTCCTTGTGACAGTTGTGTAGGTATATTAGAAGAAAATAATTTACTTCAAACCCAGCATGTTAGACACATTTTCCTGAGCGTAATTCATGTCACATTTACAGTAGCCAAAGCAAGCAGTCTCGAGGCAACCTTAATCTGGGAAGAGATCATAGATGCTAACATGTTCATTGAAGTATGATTATTTATGCATGCAATAAACAAAGCTAGAGCAGTTGTTCATTGTAGGTTTTAATTGTTATTGGGGTTTTTAATTGTTATTGGGTTTTAAATGAATATTAGTCTCTGTTGCTGTAGGGATTAAGAAAAACTTTTTTTTTTAAAAGCCACATTTTATTTGGGAAACAGGCATCAGCTAAACAGTCTTTTTTTTTCAGGGTTAGATAGACATTCATGTAGTCCTCATCCTTACTCCAGCTCTATATTATGTTTTCACTTGAAATTCTATACCCATAGCCCCATGAAAAATGTATACATATATATATATATATATATACTCACACACACACATGCATCCAACTTCCAAATGCAAGTAAACTTAAAAAGCCAGCAACAGTATTTCTTATTCCTTGGAGTCATAATATTGTGGAACACAGGTTTGGGAGGCAGACAGTTTCTTCTGGAATACTATTTTGATACATTCATCCAGAGCAGATCTGCAGAAAGACCCTTCCCTGGCCTCATAAGCATATATAAATATGTGACAGAGTTAAAGGTCTCCACTCTTCAGAATGAAGTGGTTTGAACGTCTGGCGAAATGGGACTGCAAAAAATTCATTCCAACTTTGTCTCTAGGCAATTCACCTTTGGCCCAGTGATGATATGAGTCTTTCTGCTGATGCGGGAGATATAATAAGTCAGGTCAGGCAGTCTTTAGAAGGCAGGCACCTATTTGTTAGCAGAATGAGGCAGGTGTACTATTCTGTGGGAGATTAGCTCATCCCAGCTTGATAATTACCTCACAGGAAGCCCTCAAGGTTACACATCAAATGCAGGAGCTACAGATCCAGTCCTGGAAATGGGCATGCCTGTATCGTTAAGTAGTCCAAATTTAGATACTCCAAATTTAAAAACACAGATCAGTGAGTGATAATTTCCCTGAACTTTCATTAAGATATTAAAACGTCTCCGGCAAGTGAGTGCTCACTACTGAACAGTAGGCTAGAATACTGCTCAGCTGCCAAGCAAAAACGTGAACCTCTGTCCACATTTTTGAGTAGATTTTATCAAAGTGGGAAACTGCACACCAGAAGTAAGGGAGCTCACATTCTGCTCACCAGGGTCCTCTTGACTGTTTATGCCACTTTACTCCTATCTTTTGGAAAATCATTTCAAATGAGTTGTCTATTTTCCAAGTTTCAGCTATATCACCAAAGAGTTAAAGGGGAAAATGGTTAGCTGGGCTTATTTGGGGATCTGATATAAAGTTTAAGCACACATCATGGCATCGGGGATGGCCGTTCTGATTGGGTCTCAAGCTACAGAAAGCTGTAACAGTGCTCAACAGAGCAGCGTCACCGCCACAAGCTGTGGGCAAAAGCTAGAACCTCTTGGTTTTCTAGGTCAGTGAAGGTGACCTGAGAAATTCTTCAGCATCACTGGTCCCTTGAACACACTCCTGACCACAGAGGCTGGGGAGGCAGCAGCGGTCAACTGCACGGCTCCAGCTGCCGCAGTTTGTCGGGTGGGCACCAGTTTGTGAGGTCGCACCAAGAGAAGTGACAAAAATAGAACGGGGCAGGAGGCAAGGATAAGGTTAGGGGTGATAGTTTCACCTGACTTTTCAGTTAGAGGTATATCAAGCAAGGCCAGGTCTAATGGTTTCCTAGGCAGAGGCATGAACGTATCTGAGATTTATTAGAGCTGAATGTCTTAGGCAGGCATTCTTATGAATAATAATGACAGTGTACTTCACTTACAAAAATTAGAACTTTCTATAAACACTAATATTAACATAGCAATTCTGATAAAGATCAAGGATAAGTGTTTTTTTAATTCTTAATTGTGGGTGAGTTTTGCACTTAGTATCTTTCCATGGAAAAACCTATCCATTTTACACCCTGAAACACCATTAAATTTGTTTTTGTTTTTTGTTTTTCAAAAAGGTACCAGAAATTGAACCTGGGGCCTTATACATGGAAAACAGGTGCTCAACCATCAAGCCATATCTGCTCCCCTAAAGTAGTTCTTCATTTAGGCTGGAAGAAACGTCGTTGCTCTGTCATGTTGTTTAAGGTCTATTCAGTGGCAAAGGTGAAAGCAGAATAACCTCTGAAACAGCGTTTCCCCTAGAGTGGCTTGCGGACCACTTATGCGATGGTGTCCGTGGAAAGCACTATTCCTAGGAGCTATGCCTGTTTAGGACAGTTAGGATTTCCCAGAGTCCCAGACTGAGGCATTCCTTTCCCTTGCTTCTGCTACCGTGCCTAGCAATGCCCAGGGCAAGAAAAGAAATAAAGTAAGTGCAACGACTCCTTCTGTGGAAGATGCTGTCTACAGAAATTATACAAAAACTACTCGCTTACTGATAATGTCAAAAGGCAGTATGAAATCCTGGACACGCTTATCAGATAGTAACTTCACCTCTATTTTGAAAACATATAATCATGTTATCATTGTATGGACTTAACGTAGAAAAATATCTTCACACATAAGGAGTAGGTTAACTGAGGGCAGGTGACATGTAATCTTTTAGGATTCTGATACTTCCAAATTCATATAATGCCCATTGTCAAAACAATTCCAATTTGTCGAGAACATATGGCCTATTGCTTCTTTATTAGGAACAGCTCATTGGAAGGAATAGTTTTCAAAATATCAAAATTAGAATAATTCCATTAAAAGAGACTTTAAAGATTTCTTTTAGAAATAGGCTCTGCTTTAAAGAATGTCTTTTAATCACCATCGGGGAGAGAGTTAAATGTATACACACACAACAATCATGCACACACGCACACTCTCAACCATTTTATTATTTGCACAATTCATCCCTCCCACCTGCCCCCACCCTTAGAAAATACGACTTTATGCCCAGGCCTTGTTAAGACACTTCTACCACACTTAGACTCTGTCTCAATTTTTAAAATGAACACGTCTTTTTGAAATTGCAAGTTGAATATCAAACAAAAGTCATTTTAACGTTTTCAAGGCCAAAGCAATATCATGGATAAGTCTGAAAAGGATGAAAGGCAAAGCATGAACTGTGTATGGCTTTGATAACCAAATAATTTCAGTGATTAAGGCAGAGAAGTGTGCCCTGGAATCACATTCACATGATAAGGAAGAGCACTTGGTTTGGGAGTTCTTTCCCATTGACATATGACATCAGAAAAAGAAAAGAGAAAATGCCCATTATAAAAACAGATCTTGATTAGCTCCTATGTGCTTAAGAATAATTTTTTAAAGACGAATATAGGGAAATTACAATTCCACATGAAATGGCTATTCTACATTTTGTGAGGTCTCAATTTTGTAATAGACTAAATCTTAATCTATAAACACTCAACATCAATTGATTTTTAATACATCCTGTTTCTATCCCAAGAGGGAGATTTGGGAGCGTTATTTTCTCTACATGTCTCTGGATATTTTAACTTTATAAAATGATCATGTAAATATCGGACATAATTATCTCCTTTGACTCCAAAGCCCTATCTTTAAAGGAGACACAATTTCTTTATTATCCACATTCTCCTCTTTATCCCCTATTACATATTATACCATTTTCATTCAAACAAGTTTCAGAATGAAAAGCTCTATATCAGCAACATTATTACATTTAATTTTACAAAAAATCACAATATAAATGCCTACTATTTGAAACCCATTGTTTTTTAGAGTAAAAAAGACATTTTGAAAGAGCATTCAACCTTTATCCTTGAAACAAACATACAAATACATTTCTTGAATAGTTAAAACTACTCAATTAAATTTTCCCAAGCCAAATTAGAAGTTTCTAGATTTTGCAAAATTAATTTTACAAGATCATAAATAAACATTTCTAAGAAGTTTACATTATCCTTATAAAGAAGTCATCATCCTTATTATAAGCCTTTAAGACACAAATTCTAATTGTCTATTGCATATAACAAATCATTCCAAAACATTGTAGCTTACAACAAAACTATTTCATTTATTTTTGTAATTTTGTGGGTAGGAAATTAGGGTAGGGCTCGAGTTGACATTTCTGCCCTATGTGAACTCACTGGAGTCACTTGGTGTATTTGGCTGGAGACAGAGCTGATCTAGATTCCTCCCTCACCTGCCTGGAGCCTGGGATGGGATGGCCGAAACAGCTGTCCACCTACTGCCTCTCCACATGGCACAGGCTTCCTCACAACCTCCTCACAGCAGGACATCTCCAGTTAGTCATATTTCTTACTAAGTGGATCAGGATTCCAAGAGCTAGTGCTCCTAGAGACCAGAAGTGTCTCTTAAGGCCTAGACCTAGAAAATGGCACAGCATCCCTTCCATCATGATCTGCTGGTCAAAGCAATTACAGAGTCAAGACTAGAAGATACAAGCCCACCTTTTTTTCTTCTTTATTTTCTTTTAAATGTAAGCCCACCTTTTGATAGAAAGACTGTCAAGGATTTTGTGGCCATCTTTAATCTGCTACAACAAAATATTTCTTTTGGGAATTGTGTTGTTAATAAATTGTCCTACAAAGACTATACATCCCACCAACACTTCCTTATTGGGAACCACCAAATCCTAAAATTCTCAGGGCAAATTTCAATAATCTCAGGAAAATACAGACTCACTAACAAATAAACTCATAGAAAAGCCTAAAGTGTGTCACTTGGAGTATATGGTGTACTACGCCCAATTTAAGAATCACTCAAACATAAAAAAGAGAGAATGAATTCAGGGGGTTTTGTTGCTGTTTTGTTTATTTTAAGTTGGATTAAGAAGAAATGGTTTGATATACAGAAAAGCAAATTAACACTGTAAACCCTAAGAGTATAACTGCCATACTGAAACTTTAGCCTCAGCAAGTTTACGTGCCTCACCAAACCCTCAATTTGATCTTTGGAAATGGTTTTGTAGCATAATTGGAATGCTTGAACTGACTGCAAGACTGATTCCACAAACTGTAACCTGAATTTCCATAGTCACTCAGTCCCCAAAATCAATAAAAGTCATGTAAGTCCTTATTAATAGAGACCTATATAAAAAGAACTCAGCTTTCCTTCCCATCATAGAAAAGACGTGGACCATTCAAGATGGTTGTTAAAGTAATATCTATAAATTAAGTCAGAAATACATACAAAATATAGAAAAACTTATGCTCTTAACCGCCACACCTTTTCATATGCTATTTCCTCATGTAAGATGGTTTCTCCTTTCTCCTACTATACTTAGTGTAGAAGCTACTCAGCTCTTTTGGGCAGTTAAGGCTGAGAATGTAAAAGCTATAAGAAACACCACTCCCACTTGAAAAATGAAAAAAAAAAAAAAGCCGCATAATACAATGCCGTGAGAGAGCTGAGGTGGCAAGACAAACAAGAGTACTGATTTTCAAAGGATGATAAACCCCTTTGAGGAGAAACAGAACAAATCAACTGTTTCAATTTTGGCAGGGCATGGCAGGAAGATGTGGTCACCATAAAAGTGAGTAATGAAAAAACAGCTAAAATTACAGCAAATTCTGAAAGGCCTAGTGTAAGTTAACATCCCTGGGAATCCCCAGAAAAAGGGGAGTGTGCATTCAAGTGCAAGTTCTTTCTATACCAGGTGCTCACAAAAAAAGATTGGGGGCAAGGCAGGAGACCTGGAGAAAGAAATCTTTGGTGTAGTAGGGGCACAAAACCCCACCCACTTTGCAGAATCTTCTTTTCTACAAAACAAAGGCATTTAGCTGCTAAGAAAGGAGCAGGAAATGCTCCCCCCACCCAGAACGCAGGCAAAATCTACTGTCTGCCTCCAGTAGGGGGTAGGAAACGCTCCAGTCCCAGGTCCCAGGTCCCAAGCATACAATATACTAAGTATACAAATACTTCAACATACAATACCCTATATTATTCTCACCCAGCACCTCACTGCCATTGGGTGGTTTCCATTAATTCACTTTGAGGATGAGTCTCTAAGAAACTAAGAGGCTTATTCAAGGTCATACAAGTTACAAAGTAAGGGTCTCCTAGAGCTCTTGCCAGGACACTCCCTCATTACATTAGAAAGAGAGGCATGTGAACATTGAGAGTTTTATTTTGTTGAATTTTTAAAGTGATAAAGTTAGCATGCCTGGGTTTCTACTTGTGTGGTTTTTTTTCTTCTGCCTATCTCTAATTAGCATTAGTCATCCTAATGAAGCCATCCCATTCCAAATGAACTATAAACAACCCTTCAAAATTATTCAGAGTCCATCTGGTCATTTATAGATCAGGAAATTTTCTTTAGAATACGGGCAGGTTTCCTCATGGATTACAGAAAACTCACTAACCATGGCTTCTCCACCTGTAGGCGCCACCCTCCGAAACATTAGGAAGACTTTCTCACCCCAAAACTAGGAATGATTTCACTTTAGTTTGTGGTAACAAACATTTTGCAAAGCCTCCTTTTACCTTCAGTTTGCCTGTCAATTTACTTTGGCCTGATGCCATGATTTCCTATTAGTTCTGCAATGCTGTTTAATGCTGTTGTTCAATATATCTTGACATGCCTTCTAGACAAATCTCACCCTCACAGATTGCCAAGGGGATTAAATGAAATAATAGACCTGAAGGCGCTCCATTTCCTTAAAAGTGTAATACTGACTATCTTAGAAGGGCCACAAAGGTGATTATCAAAGAACTCACAATCCAGTGGCGGACATGCACATGTACACAAACAGATATAAATCTCAGTAGACTTTAGCAGGTCAGAATTATGCAGTAAACAGAAGAGGGAAATATTCATCCTGTAAAGGAAGGAGAATTGAAAGATATGATAGCTCAGACTGGCATTCCTGGCCAGGAGAGAGACAAGAAATTACCAAAGAAAAATGAACAGGGTGGAGAAATGAGAACAGAGAAGCAGAAAAGTTTAATGGAAGACTAATCTAGAAAAATAGATTGGACCATATCATGAGAATGTGTAATGCCCAACTGAAGTGAAGGACATTATTTGAATAGACCATGGAGAGCCAATAACAAATTTTGCATGGGGGGATGAGGGGAAGGGTGAGTGAGCTGTGAAGATAGGACCAAAATTAACCCACCCCTTGGGGTCTCTGTTAGTCATTGTTGCTGAGGAAAGAAGGAGGAGGAATTCAGAATCCTGAATCCTATATGCCACCTAATGTTGAACTGGATTCATGCATGGAAGACATTCCAATCAATGTCCATCATATTGGGTTTTGATCCCAAATCCCAATCTGGCCTCCCATCCTGGTAAAGAAATATCTAAGACATTTACAAACTGGGAGGATTTCTTTGATCCCTTAAGTAAAGACCTATTGACAGGCACAGCTGTGGGCTGCTTAGCCAGGTCTCCAAACTCTGATTGTTATCCCTCTGACTGAAGCAAGAGGCGTGAAAAAGAAAAACTGCTTTTACCAAGAGTCTGCCTTAATGGAAAAATCCACTCTCTGTGTCCTGTGCTCTCCAGGATTCCTAAGGGGAAAGACATTCTCGGGTGGCTGTGGCCTTACTCGTCATGCCAGCAGAGGAAAGGGAAGACAGTGATAGCAACACACAAAATATGGAGGCCTTGGGTCCATCTCCCTCAAGCAAGATTCCCCTTCCTTTTTGACTCCTGAATTATTTTCCTCGGATTATTTAATCTCTTGAAAACTCTTAGGAATATTTTAAATAATTTTTGCATCTTATCTTAAAAAAAAACTATCAGTATTTTTATTTTAGATTTAAATTTAGAAAAGCTTAAAGTTTTTTTTACTTTTTCTCATTTGTCAACAGATTTGTGTTGAATAACTTCAATTTGTATAATATAAAATATGACTTTGACTAGTACAATTGCAAAGTAACATGTTTTTGCTTAAGTATATTAAGATACAGAGAGAAATTAAATGACATTGGATGGTCTATAATAAATAAAAAGTCAACTGGCAGCATATTTTCTCTTTTTAATATTAGTTTTAGTTCCTGTGCAAAAATTTGATCAGATGAAAGCAACATATGCACCTGTTACAGCACGTCTTAAGGAAAACTTGCAGAATTGTTATTTCTATGCTTCCCTTCCAATTAAATTTGTAAACATTTCAGTATCACTGTTGAATTTATTGTCCTTATACAATAATCCATTATGGGTATAAAATTAAGCAATATGTGACTAAGAAAAAGAATTTTTAACTGGACAATGCTTAACCCCTACAACAGTTAGTAAAATTGAGCCGAAATAAATCATCTGAGTAACTAAGGCATTTCCTCCCTCATCTTACCTCAACTAAGGCACACATCCTCGCTCAATTTAATTAAATAAAAGATGACATTACCACCATGCTTCTCAAACTGAGTTCCCTGGACCAGTAGCATCAGCATCCCCTGAGAACTCATCAGAAATGCAAATTCTTAGGCCTCACCACAGGCTTACTGAATCTAGGACACGGAGCTTGGGGCCCAGGAATCTGTGCTCTAACAAGCCTTCTTCAGGTGATTCTGATGTGGGCTACAGTTTAAGAACACTGACTTAGAACAAGTGGAAACACCACACACACCCCTTCCTAAAGAAGCCGTTGGGAAAATCTGCCCTGAGGGAATTAGAATGAAGAACAAACCTCTGAAGGAATTCTAAGTGATTCCTCAGGCAACCAGGCAGCCCACAGCAGCCCAGGCAAAAGAAACCATCAGATTCAGTTTGCATTATTAACATGGCAGAAATACGCCAGGGGTGGAGGTGATTTTTTTTCCAAAAGGAAAAGAATTGAAAGAAAACTTTGGTTAGGTCTCACCTTTGTGGCTCTCTGTTAAAGACAGCATTGGGAAACGAAGTTGGTCCAGTAGGTAGGGCGTCCGTCTACCACATGGGAGGTCCACGGTTCAAACCCCGGGCCTCCTTGACCCGTGTGGAGCTGGCCCATGCGCAGTGCTGATGCACGCAAGGAGTGCCGCCCCACGCAGGGGTGTCCCCCGCATAGGGGAGCCGCACGCAAAACGAGTGTGCACCGTAAGGAGAGCCGCCCAGCGCAAAAGAAAGTGCAGCCTGCCCAAGAATGGCGCCACCTACTCCCCTGCCGCTGCAATAGACACAGAGAACAGACAACGGGGGAGGGGGAGGGTGTGTGGAGAGAAATAAATAAATAAATCTTTTAAAAAAAAACAAACAAGAGAGAGCATTGACTTTGGAGTCAGATGTGCCTGAATTGAAATGCTGGCCTCCTCCTTACCAGCCTCATGACTGGCCTTAGGAGGATAACTGAGCAACTCTTCATCTGTGAAATGGAGCTAATAAATCTGTCCCCGTGGGATTGTTGTGGGATTTTATGAGACACTGTATGTAAAAGTAAGACTAGCACAGGAGTATTTATTTATTTAAATAGTGGGATGCTTAACCAAGAAATTATTTTAGTTTTATTCTCCTTTTACTTTTCCCTCCCCCTAAGCCCCTTCCTCCCCACCCCACACACACCACCACCACCCCCACCCCCGCCCCCAATCTGCCATTTTAGCCAAGGCCTGAGTTTTGCAGTATCTTGACTCAGGGATGGTTTGCAACAAAGCAGAAAGCAGAAGTTGTGGAAGACAATTGCTCTTCATATCTTTTATAAAAGCTTGAACTGGTTGAAGAAATTGTCCTGGGTATCCTGGAGAGAGAGGGCAGTGGATTTGAGGCGATGAGTGGGGAGGAGGAGATTTCCCACACCCTGGGAGGAGGTCAGAGCCTGGAAGCTCCCATGAGTAGCGGGATCCTCCAGGCCCAGGTGGAGTAGGGAGGGAGGGAAGGCTCAGTGCAGCTTCTGGGACACGGCCGCCAACACAGGGGCTCCCAGCTTGGCAAAGATTCTGGGCACAGAAACAAAGCAACAAAGTCTCCTGACCAGAAAGGACCATCCAGACTAAGAAAACAGGGAACAACTGAAGAGTCAGCAAAGCTTTTAGGTGTTGGACCTGTGCTCATCCCAGGATGGAGAGAAGCCCTAATTCTGGAACTGAATTTCCTGCCAGACCCACAAGATGGCTTCAAGATGGACTTAGCTGACTCAAAGAAATAAAGAAATGTGATATTTCATGCACACCTGAGTTTGGAGACTGATGATCATACCCTCTAGTATGTTTATTAATAATAGTCATTTTACCTTCAGAATTTCACAGCTACACCCCGTGAGTTAATGGAAGCAAAGGACTTCTCATGCCCTGGAAATGAGACAGTGCCAGCATTCCCTTTTCATTTTTAGGAAGAAGACAAGAGTGACAGTGTGAGCCTCAACTGAAAATCTAGCAATAACTCACACAAGTGGGTTTTAGCAAATGTAGTGACTTAAAACCCCAGTTGAGTCTACCTTTGTAAAACAATATTATGGAGCTTAAAATCCTTCTTACATAAAATTCTTTGCATGCAAAAATGTACGTAGCCCAATGAACTAGGTTCTCTCTCTCTCATGATCATATAAATGTGACTGCAAAGAGCAATAAGAAATGAGCAGTTCCTTGTATGTGAGAGTCCCAGACCAACCAGACTAGTATTATTTATGAATTCCAAAAACAGATATTGGATTATGTTTGTAAATTGGTCTTTTCCTCTGAGTACATTGGATTCAGAGGCTTCACTTTCATTTGATTAAGTTATGATTAAAGCTTTGCTTGAGCCATGTCAGTAGGACATTGAGTCCCCACTTCTTGGTAGGCAGATGAGTTAGTTGGAGTTTTAATGCTGGAGCCCTGGGAAGTAAACACATGAGAGGAACACAGAGGAGTAGAGACAGCTCCATAGACATGGCAGAGGCCCCGGGAAGAGAGATGAGCCGTCGCCTGATTTTACGGCTGGCCTTGTGGAAAGAGCAGAGCAGCTGAGCCCAGAGAGAAATGAGCCCCGGGATTTATCCCAGCCTACAGCTGATATTGGAAAAAGCTGGGACCACAGAGCCCTAGAGGAGAGAAGAGGAAGGCTGGATCCTTGCAGATATCGGCAGCCATCTTGCTCCAACACATGGCAAAGACTTTGGTGAGGGAAGTAACTTACTCTTTATGGCCTGGTAACTGTAAGCTTCTACCCCAAATAAATATTCTTTATAAAAGCCTGCAGATTTCTGGTATTTTGCATCAGCACCCCTTTGGCTGACTAATATGCAGACTAAGCCATAATCATGCTAAACTGTACCAACGTCAGAAGTCATCATAACTTCTCTGGTACATGTGTGAGAAATTGCAACCTCCATATTACTGTGTAATAGGGCAAGTAGAAACATCTCAACATAAAAAGGGGATGAAAAAATCTGACTTTCATGCTCAATCAGATCTCATCAATGGTGTGGTGGTTGACAACCTTCTAAAACTGATGGAGATCTAGAAAAATGGGCATTTGAATGCATTGATCATTTTAAGTCCTTTCCTCAGGAATTGCCAGACAGCTTCAAATCTAAAATGATAGTTCAAGAATGTATAGTTTGATATCTAGCAAAATATAAGTACATAATCTAGCCAATTCAAGGTAATTGTCTATTATGTAGTGAGCTACGTAATCTCACTACAACTTGAGATGTGTTATCTGAAGCAATTCTGTCACAGCACTGCATTTACATGCATGTTGAAATTCTTGGTGGTGACTCAATAAAGAGACTATCAATTAATTCATCTCTTCATTTCTTAATCTCTGGTTTAAAACAAAATGCCCTCCCTAGGGTAAGAGGAATATTCTCTATCATCCACCCATATACCTGTGAAGGTTTTCCCTTGAGGGTTTGCAGCCCCACCTCCAACCCAACACATCAAGGCAGAGAACAGAGTCTGACTATTATGATTAATATTTATTGTATCCTAGAGTTTTGCTAGCTATCATTCAGGGGTGGAATGAAAGAGGTGCAAGCAAGAAGAAAAGTATAAAAAAAGAAAAGACTTGAAGAGGGCGCCAGAGCTTGTGGTTAAGAATATGGTATTCTGGAGGCAAAGTGACTGCCTGGGTTCAAATCCTACTCCAACCTTCTTAGCCACACAACCTTGGGCAAGTTTCTCAGCGTCTCTATGGATTCCCTTTTCAGTAAAATGACCTTAATAATCATGCCTTCTTCATAGTGAGGATGAAGAAAATTATTATGTGAAGTGTTAGAACTTCTGGTCCATAGTTAGTAATATATAAGCATGGATAATTAAATAAAGGTAAATAATCAAATGACAAAATAACTAATAAATGGAGGGTAAATGCTTTCAGAGCTTGTATTTATATAAAGCTATCCTAGGTGGAAAAGAGTGGGTTAGAGTATCATCAAAGCTTTATTTTATCTATGTACAACTGATATACTTAGCTATACAAAAATGGGATGAACTATTAGTAAATATCTTTATATTGATGTCAGGGTCCAAGAGTTCATGTAAAGTTATAACATTTTGTCCAAAAAATTTAGTGTGGGTGAGATTTTCTATACAGGACATAATCATATGTGGCTGGTTTTTTATTTGTTTGTTTCTACCCTTGATATTTTCAAAGTCCAAGACTGAACTAGCTTTAATATGTTTTGTTGGAAAATTCAAATTTTCAAAATAGAGAGTTTTGGCTGCCAATTTTCACATAACAGTGTCCAGGACTTTTGGGGGAAGAGAGGGATGCAAAACACAATACTTGTTCTCCAGAAACTGAATTAAGATAGACAGACATAAAATAGTAAAACAATTTTAAAGAATCAAGTTCACCTAACACTTAGGGTCTTATTACATGCCAGGTACTTTCCCATTTATTATCACCTGCCAACCCATTTTTGAATATCCCCTTTCTATAGAAAAGGCAATAAAGACTCAGAAGTAAAATGACTTGCTCAAGGTCATAAAGTCGACATAGGGTTAAAATCTGTTCGGGAACACAATTTATCTGACTCCAATCCAGGTCTCTTACCACTCTACTAAAGCTGCTATGATGATCATCAAATCTAAAGACAAGATGTGGCTTAGATGTTCAGAGAAAATGGATCAAAGTGGACTAAAACAAGCAGAAAAGTCTAATAGGGAAGAGGCGGGGAAAAAAGTGATTGTGATTTAGAGAGGTGAATGAGAAGAAGAAGGGCCACAGCATGAGTTTTGAGTAAGTACAAACCAGGAGAATCCAAAAACAGACCAAATTAGAGCAGTGGTGAGATGTGGGAAGAGTGGAGATTCCGTAATAAAGATGGAGGGAGACACTCAGGCAGCAGTTTGGACACAATGTTGGGAGATCAAGAGCCATTCAAGCTTTTGCAGAGGAGAATTAGTTTGTGACAAACATTTGTCTGACAATAGAATCCAGGAGAGGGGAGAGGCTACCAGGAGAACTATGAGAAGAAGGTGACTGCACTAATTCAGGCATGGGGCAACAGGAGTCTGAGGTTGTCTTACGACCATTGACTAAGAAGAAAAGAAGATCACAGCACTTACTCCAGAGGAATAATTCTAAGAACTTAGTAAATGTGAGTTATGACTGAGAGTGTATTAGAATGGCCTTCAGTGCTTTGCATCTGGAGAACTTAGACAATGGTGCTGATGAAGATAACAGGAGAGCTGAACCAGGGAGGAAGAGGAGCATCCAAGTCTAGGAGAGGAATGTGCTAAAAATGAAAGGAAAGAAACACTTCAAACAGGATACAGTGGGGAAATCAGTCAGAGTTGAAATCCAAGTCTGCTGAGTTCCGTGTGAACCTGGAAGACCCAAATACCAATGCACTGTGGAAAGTTGTGCATTAGGACTAAAACTTTTGGAGAAAATTAGGTATGAAAAACATAGATGTAAGAATCGCCAACATAAAGAAAAGTGTAGAAAGTGAGCTATTTGACTAAGTAGCTGAAGTGACTGCTGAGACATTCTACTCTATCCTTGAGTCACCAAGAGGCGGTTGGATTTGTTCATCTCTTGTTCTTCCATTTCTTAGTTGACATTTCAAAATATTCATCACTTGACTTCTGAAGGGCAGATCAGATATTAGGGCATTCTCATTACCTATATATTTGCTTCCCATTATTAGAGAGGAGTAAACACTACTTTCCACTTTGAAACTCCTGGAAAAGAAACACTTGTGAGAATTAAAAGATGCTAAATAACTTGAAATGCTAAAAATATGACTTTGGCATTGGCTGTACAAGAAGTTAAATATTCCTGCCAGCTCAGGTTGGGTAATTTTATCTTTAATGACCAAAAAAAGTAATTTAAAAATGTTTTGCAAAGCTCAACTCAGAAAGTGAAGTACTCCCTTAAGTATAATAAAATTTCTTGATCTAAATTGGACAATTTGTACTATCACAGAATCTTAAGCATTGGTGGCTAGCATGAAAGTGATCTAGTCCAACCTCTGATGGAATAAGAAATGTCTTGGATGACAAACCAAGAGGCATTTGCTAAACTGCTTTTGGGTGGACAGCTGGGCTACATTATTATTGATATATAAATACTGTCAACAGTCCCCAAACATCACCCAAAGAACCTTGTTCAGTCTGCAACATGACCGGGTTCAGTAGCTTAGATTGTCACTGACTGCAGCAGTGTCTAGGTCTAACATTAACCGAACTTGAGGTAAAAACAGAATCTTTGAATCTTTGGAAAGTTTGTTATAGATGCAAATCTGTTCTCACATGTCTACAGGAGAATCATCAGATGTATTCAGAGCAACAGAATTGCAGAGGATTATGTTTCTCCCTTTACCTCACATCTGGTACGGATTTATAATGGGGGGGCGGGGGGGAGAGAGAGAAAGAGTGAGGGAATCATTTAAGTTAGGCATGTGGATTTGTGCCTTGACCTTATTAAGTGAAAAGTAGGTGTTACCCCCTGAATTTCTGTGAAATTGGTAGTAAATGTGTTAAAGTCAAGGCCCCCCTACAAAACATTAAGGAACCATGTGTTCAATAGAGTAGAAACACCAAATGCTGGTCCATTCCCACATGGAATATATAGACTACAACTTAGATGATTTATTACGGCTTTGAGCTTGGGCCTTCATCTCTACTTTGATACAGTGAAAACATAAGAAGAAGGTCAAAAATAAGTGAGGGTACAGCAACATAAGGAAGCGCTTAATTACTGAATATTCAGTGACCAGATCCCCCAGCTATAGATTTCCAGGACGAGACTTTCAACTGTGTGAATGTAGCATAAAGGAGATGAAAAGTTATGAATAAATGCTTTTAAGAAGGGTTTGTCCTGAAGGTTAGGAAATTCTGTAATTTTTTCTATCCTAAAAGGGTTATTTTATTCCATTCAAGCTTTAAAAATTCCAAGCAAATGGCTAGACTTTTTACATAGAGTTTCTTGTCATCTTCTCTGGCTCAGAAATTTAATATTTCCTCTGTTCCCACTTTGCCTGATCCAGCCCTTCATTTCCATGTTAAATCAGGCCTTGTGTGATATAGAGTGCCCGGGACGTTCGGTCTTTGCCCTCCACGCTTCCAGACAGTTTTATGCAGAAAAAAACCCCATGATTATTGCCTTCACTTTCTGCAGCCTCTTTTTTTTTTTTTTTTTTTTTTTTTTCCCACCTTGAAGTGTAAAGGTTCACAGCCAGGGCCTGGGTCTTATTACAGGTTTTAAGATGAAGCCTATACAGTGAAAAGGACTCTGTTTTTATTTCTTAGGGATTATTGGCTTTCAAGCCTTTGAATTCCCTGCAGATAATTACTGTTTTGGCCCATGGTTTCTCTGATATTTGATGCCTCTGAGTGGAATAAATTACCTATCTAACAAGGAGGGTTAATTGGTACTTGTGAACCAATGTGTGTGCTCCTTGATGACTCTTGAATTATTTTCTAAAGTCCCTTGCAAACTCTGGCCCTCTGAAACGTCTTATTGTTTTAAACCATCTCCTACAACACACAACTTGTGGTTGACTATTGGATTCTTCGCTCCTGGGAATGGAATGGAACAGGAAGCATTTTGGTAGGGTCATACATTATTGTTGGGGGTTCCTCTGTGTTTGTGACATTTATACCTCCTCACGGTGACATTTCTTGCTAATATTCTGAATAAGAATCATGTAAACCTAAAGATATCTATGTCCAGATCTGATCTCAAAAAACTTACCAGAACTCAAATTTAGAGCTGTAGTTTCCATAAATTTAACTCTATCAGCATTCAACCTCTCTTAGATGCTTCAGGAATTAATCTTTAAGAAACTATGTTTTTTGTGTTAGTGTTTAAGTCCATTAAACAAAAAAATCCTTCAACAAAGGAAAACACTAGCACCAACTTTCACAGTAAATTGTTTTATGTGAATGAAAGCTTTTTAAGAGTGTAAATCTGGGCAAAATTAATCCAAAGTAGTTTAGCAAATGCCATGAAACATAACATCTACATATCAAAAATGCATTCTATATGCTGCAGGAAAATTGTAGCACTGAAACAATTTTCCAATATTTACATATTTATAACAAGGGCCTGTCACGAGAAGACTAAGCTCACCTGCAATACTTTCATGTTATGTAACATGAAAAATGTCTTATGCTTGGGTGTTCTAATAACCATGATATTATTTTAACAATTACACTATTTAATACCTTGGATTAGTTCCTCTGATAGTGCTATTAGCTGTCACTATACTCAATAACAGGTGACTTCATCTTTGTTATGACATGATCTTTCCTACTGTTTGTTGACCTTTCAATACAAGGGGGAGGGGACGCTCCCAGGCCCCCAAACCTTTAAGCAGTTACTGTAAAGCTGTGGTTTAATTCTCAGCTGGAATGTTTAGAAACCCTCAGTGCTAAATACCTCAGTGGACTGCTTAAACACCAACAACAGCCTTATGGGGCCTTACCCGACCTTAAACACATCTTTTTTTGTTGAGAATATTGCATTCTGCCACAATTCTGTGGGCTAACCCTGGGCTCACATTAAATATACCAGCCTCATTGAAGCTTACTGAATTGAGTTGAGTTGCTCTTTGTTTTATTCTCTTGCTGCTTCACCCCCAACTGGGACTTGGGCAGCCTTTCTTCCAGTGGAGCGTGCTTTCAAGTAACCCAAAGAAGAGAAGGAGGGAGTGGGGGGGTGGGGGCGAGAAGAAAAACCAAAAGATGCAGCTAAGATCCATAATTAGTCTTGATCCTCCAAGTCTAAAATATTTTAACGCCAGGTTTCTGATTGCAGTACAGCAAAGTGGATTTGGGAATGCAGAAAAGTAATTAGGTCTGTGCATTGAAGTGTGGAGAGCATTTAAAAGTGAATGGGTGGTTACTACATTCTTGGCAGGCTGTTTTTTATCTTTTCATGCTCTGCTGTTGTTAGAGGTGATGGGTTTATTGCAGTTTTTGCACTCTGGAGGTGGCTGTGTTTTTCTTAACCTAGCCTTTTGCTCTCCATCTCAGAAATGAATCCTTGTGGTCTAAGAATGAAGGAACTTTTTACAAAAATTAAAACAAGGCGCATTGGCAAATATTACTCAGTGAAGCAGAAGTTGGGAATAAACCTCGGCTCTGCAACAGGTCAATAAAGATTCTGGGTTTAATTAAGGACTCACTGAGCAGAGGACCAACCGGAGACAATGGTCACCCCAAGGAGAAGGAAAACAAAACATTTTATTCTCTAACCATGTTCACAGAGCCATCCAAACTATCCCAGAGAAAGGCTGATGTCATGATGCCAATTCTAGGTCTTGAAATAGAAGATAGAGACCATAAATATCTGAGAAATCAAAAATGCATATTTTCTATTACTTCAGGTTATAGAATTACCGAAAATTGCTAAAATCACATGTCCTTTCAGCCTAGACATTCAGGTCTGCCAGTCAAGTTTATCATCAGAGCTGGCTTGAAAGTAAAAAAAAAAAAGTATGTGTTTAAAAAAAAATAACAGGGGGAGGGGTGTGGGAAGAAGAACTGAAGTGAGACTCAGTGGAATTTAAATGGACTTTTTTAAATTTCCACCAAATTTTTTATTCTAAATTAAATGGCATAAAAAACTTAAGCATGCTTCTTTAGCAATATAGTGGCATGGGGCAGCTTTGGTCTTACTAAACAAACACATGTAGGGAGAGCTACAGAATTTGAAACAGTAAAATCAGCTCTAGCAAATGGAGAATCAAGTGAAATAAATAAAAGGTTGTTTTTTGCTTTCAGTTTTTTGTTGGTAATGGTGATGTTTGAGAGTTTGGAGTTGTGTTTATTTGGGTTTTGTTTGGATTTTAGAAATGTTCCTTTAAAAATCATCAAGACTGGACTAGTTCATTTATGTCCTTGGGACAGCTACCTCTGCACAAAGTTCATTCAAATGAGTTTCTAACTTTTTAACACATTTTGGTTTTAACACAAGTGTGGTTTTCAATATCTTAATTAAATGCTATTCAGCCATTATATAGTCTGTTGTAAGAGAAGTATATTTCTCCTAAGCACATATAGCTCTTAGTTTACAGGGTTTATCTGTATTTCTAGTGAATATGAAGGAATACCTCACTGTTCGACATATTATCACTTTAACCCTGGCTATGCTCAAAGCAGCTCTCTCATTTCAAGTTTTAATTCAAGATTAATACCGCAATAAGATTGTCTAGCCACCTTATGGTTTAGGTCTTCCAGAAGATACAAACAAAATATATGATCTCATGTCATTATAAATAAGATTTACACGTTCATCATAGGCTGTTTATAGCAGAGGAAACTTGGAAACAACATAAATGTCTAGAAATGAGGGATTAGTTAAATAAATGATGATACAGCCATACAATGAAATGCTCTGCAGCCATCAGGAATGATGTTAGAGAAGACTATTTAAAAAACAAAAGATTGCACAATATACTAAGTTAAAAAGCAGGTTATAAGGCAATATGCACAGTTTAAGCCTATACATAAAATCCTACTTATAAGCCTACATACGTATATATATACATACTTTATATATATATATATATAATTCGCAGCAAATTCTATAATATATTTAAATATATAACCATTGTAAAGAAAGAGTATAAGCCCATAAAAAAAGAGAAAAATACACCAAAATGTTAATAAAGGTTACCCCTGAGTAGTGGAATTCAGAGTGATTTTATTTTCTTTCTGCTTTATCTGTATTTTCAAAATTTATTTAATAAGCTTAGACTAGTACAAAGTAATTTTGTAATAAATAAACTATTAATAAAAGTGAGTTTTAAAAAGAAATAGCTTACCAAAGCATGTTATTTAATTCTGCACACATACGTTTTTAAAATGCTCCTTTTATGTCCATCCTCCTGAGTGCAAGAAAAAATGTTTCTCTCCTCACCTACACCCCATATTTATGGTGACCTAGAGGACCCCTAAAAACCCCTCTCCAGTAGCCTAAAAGGTAGAAAGGGATTCCAGCTTTCTCCAATTAAACTGTATTTTATGTTTAGAAAGACCCAAGAAAGAAAATGTCTCCCCCTTGCCTTGCTGCCTGGAGGCACGGCCAGCTCACCACCTCCACCTGATCCTGACCCTGCCTTACCTAGAATTCACTTTCGAGGCCTGTGCCATGGACAGGGTTACCCTGCACGCTGACCCTCCCTGAACCTCTAAGCCAGGTCTATATTAGGCCTCAGCACCTTGGGTTGAGAAAACATTCCTTCTCGGATGCCCAATGTGTTTCTCATTATGAGAATAGGCAAAAAGTGCCAGCATATCCAGGTCAGAGGCATAATGTGTATAAATAATTGCTGGGGGAAATATGTGGCTCAGTGAGCTCATCTAAAGCCAAAAGCGTAAGAAGTTTATGTCCAGCACAGTCGACTTGCTGGGAGCCTGTGGCCAAGTCACTCAAACTCTCTAGGTTTCATCTTAAAATAGAGACGATAAGAATGTTGACCCAGTCCCTAGCGAATAACTAAAGATTGTGAAGCACTTCAAAGATTTTTTATCAAAAAAATAGGTGCTATTTTAGGGAAAATTGCATGAAATAATCAAAGACCATCGACAACCTCTAAAATAACACCGTGATTTCACGACCTGTGATCTAAAAACCCTAACTAAATTCACGAAAGTTCAAATTTACAGACATACCCAAAGCATTTGCCATAGTTAATTTAGGGATTTTATTATCTTCTTTGCAAAAAGACTCATTTATTCCCCTTAAGCAGAACATACCAATCTGACACTGGTGAGGAGTCTCTGGCTTCACATGATTTAGAAAACAATCCTGCCCAGGGATGACTTGCTAAGGAAGTTCTTGAAAGCATTACTTACTGCAAACCAAATTGAGTCAGCTGGTAGAAATTAGCATGTGAGCTAGATAGGCCTAGGATCACAAAAACACGCAAGGGAGCCACAAGAGGCTGGAATATGGTGCCATTCTATAATTATGTGGCTGCTCTGCAATAGTCACCTTAAGCTTCTGTGGCTTCCATTTGGAATACCACAAAGAGTAATTGGCAGGATGTTTCTGGCCCCATCCCATCCTCCTCTCCCATTCCTGCTCCACACAACACCCTCTTGCAGTCTCTGCTTTGAAACCAAACAATGCCCCAGTTGCAGTGCATCCTGGTATTTTCTAGATGGTTTACCACATTTTCCAAGTGGTCAAGGAAATGGGGCTGGTGGTGACTTGGTGTCTTCCATAATTTGGGCCCTAGACTTTCATAGCCTTCTTTTGGTCTGGCTCATGCCCACCTAAAGAAAAGAAGTAGAGGAAATTCCAAAGAAGCGGATGCAGGAACCGGAGCTGTCTTTCTGTCTCCTAGAATTTCTAGCTCTAGGTGAAACAATTCAAAGCAAAACAAAAGAATGACCTCTTACAATGTATCTTGTACTCTGTGTTATACCATTTAATTCTCAAGTCTACCTAGTATAATGGTTCAAAAAACAGACTTTGGAATCAGACAGACCTCTGTTCAAAATCCAGGCCCACCTCTTAGCCAAGTAGCCTAGAACAAGTAATTTAATATCTCCTTACTTCAGTCTCTTCATCCCTAAAATGGGGATAATAATGCCACTGTCTAGTATTTTAAGACATTATAAAAGTGCTCAGCAGAATGCCTAGTACATATTAATGGTAACTATTGTTTTAATGACTGCCGTTTCAGTTTTCAGTTTTTTTCTTTTGTAACAGAGAATAGTGACACTCAAGGATTATGTGGCAGCTGAAACAAGATTCAAACCCAGGTTCTCTGACTTCAAACCTGTGCTGTTTCCACTCCCCTTCTGTGTCTCCCACTTTGGGAAATAGAGTCGTTCCGACAAAAAAGATAAAAAATCTACTGAACTCCATAGGCCAAGATCTCAAAACATGAGTCGAGGCATATATACATATATTCTTTTATCATAAGCTCCATTATCATGGCCTCCTTACTGCAAGTACCGTGTGTGTCTCCATCCCATAGTAACAGTGTTGCCAGCATACTCACAGATGAGTTTCTCCGCACCAAGGACAGAAGAGACAGCAAAAGTGATCATTCCTTTTTCCCTATTCTTTTTTTTTCCTTCTTTCCGTAGAAAATCCATGACCTTGGTGACCCTCAACCTACAACCATAGCCTAAGGCTGGCATAGTTAGGGATTGAAGGGATGGGGAGGGCTGGTGATATTAGAGAAAGACAAGCTAGGAGCAGAAACAAAGGCCAGTAAACAGAGTGAAAGGAGCTTAGAAAGGGGGAAGGAGGGGGGCCTGGAAGCAGACAACCAGGCACAGAAAAAGGACTTGGAGGAAGATTGAATAAATTGTTTGCTTGTGCTGTTTAGCAAAATCAGCTAAACTTGGCTTTCAAAAAGTTTCACACAAAATCATTTCACTGATTATTTTTTGGCACAGGAAATTTTGTAAAATTTGGAAATTCACAAAAATGACACAATTTGCTAAAAATGCCATTCAACACAATTTGATATAAACTTCAGAAATGTTATTATAATTCATTAGGAAAACTTAAAAATATGATAGTGTCCTGAAAACTTGGATGGGTGCCACAAGAATCACTGACAGCTAAAAACTCACATAAGAGCCAAAAGACTCAGTCTATCAATTCACAGGCAAATGTCATGTGTCATGACCTTTTATGTGTTTAGCTTCACTTTAATATCCTAAAGAGATTTTGTAACCATTTTAGGTCTTTCATTTTATTTTTTCCCAGAAGACAAATCCTACAGCCCTTACATATATGGGAAATTCTATGTAAAACCAACGCGATCCTTATACCAGCAAGGAAATTATGCTTGCTGCTATAACTGAGTTCTGATAGTCTGAGTTTGCATTCTCCTGTGCCATGGTTAGAATTAGCCTGTGCCTTGTTGCTGTTTTTTTCCATGTGTTCTGAATAGAGATAAAAGCAGCTAGCTTCCTAACAGAGTCTAGTGATCCCAGTATAATTCTGGGAGATATCTGTTATGCAATGAAAAAAAAATCTTGAATGAATATCAGACAAATTAGAAGACTACTGCTTCCTTGAGGGAAAGGATTTTGTCTTGACCATTTAAGCAAAGAGCTTAGCAGATAGTAGGCAGTCTAAGTTCAGAAAAGGAAGGAAGAAGGAAAAGAGGGAGGGTGTATGGAAGGGAGGAAGAAAGAACAATTGGGTTCAAGTTCTAACACATAATAGAGTGAATGTGGACGAACTAACTTCTCTATACCTGTTCACTTGTATTTAAATGAGAATATTACTATCTATCACTAGTTAAGGCTTTATGGTTTATCAAAGGTTCTCATATGCATTATCTCATCTAATCTTATTATTGGCTATTTTATTGTTACTGCTAATATCATTTTCTGTGCCCTATATAATAATGAAAAACAATTGATCTTCCTCAGCACTTCAATAGCTTTCTGACAACTCTCCCAAACATATTCATGCTTTATAGCACCATGTCCTCAATTTTCCTTCTCCTAAATACCAGGTCTTCTGCCAGGTAGTCTCCTTATATATACTATTTTCTAGAACCCTCTCAGGCCTCTTGCTGAACCAGAAAAACGATATATCCATTTTATGTATCCATTCCTTAGTCACCTGCTTTATGCTTGCTCATCTAATAAATTCGTACCAGAATGACTGCGATTGCAATTCCCACCTCCTGAATTACAGGTGCTAGAAAGTATAAAACTACATTTCCCAGTCTCCCTTGCAATTGAAGTTCTACAGGCATTTGGATTCTGCCAAAGAAATGTATTTGTGACAAATCTGAAACAAAAGGAGAGGAGAAGCTGTCTTCCTGTGGCAGTTGCCCTTGACAAACAAGCTCTGACTCTCATGCAGACTGGTAGTGGCTGGACTCTATATTTTACTCACTACTTAGCAGTTTCCTCCTTGTGAGGTAGCCACAGTGGAAGCGACTACAGCAGTAGTGGCACAACCAGAAACTAAACATCACGCGGCCACTCCCTGACTTCCATTACCTTATCCTCTCCCAATGATTTTATAAACTCACAATCACCTGTATTCAATTCCTTTCTGCTTCAAATACCTAGAGCATGTTTCTCTTTGCGTCAATAAATACTGATACACTGGTTTGAAGATTTATACAGGTACAGGTTATCATTCCATTCTATTCTCCTTACTCCCATTTCACTGTGTTCATTCTTAATATATACATTTTCCCCACTGTGTTGTGATTCTTTATTTACATGTTTATTTATGCCTTCTACTTTATTGTATTTGTTTGCATGTCCTTCTCCACACTTATCACCAAACCGTGTCAACTTTAAACCATATCTCAGTCATTTCTTATCCCTGCTGCCCATGCCAATGCATAGTGCGCAGTAGGCAACTCAGCAAGTACTTTGAACCTCTTTTGGATAATATGCTTGTACTCTTCCTCTGCCTACAGGAATATAGATGCTTGAGTTGTTTGCATGGTGCCATTGATGCTCCAAGAAAAAGAAAAACTATGTAAATATTCTCATTCATTGCTCTGTGGGCAGGCAAAATGACCTGAAACACTAAGGCCATTATCCACATTAGTCAGTCTTTAAAACAACTCTTTTAAGTAGAAAGATAAACACCAGCGGGGGGAGGGGGGGGTGGAGATACTTTCAATTTACAATTCTGGCAAAGAACTAATCTCTCTAATATATAAAGAGACCCTACAATTCAAAAAGAAGAGGAAAAGAAGCCTATTAGAAAAATGAGTAATGGTCCACATAAAAAGAACTACAAATGACTCATAAACACATGAAAAGATGCTCAAATCACTCCCACATAGAGAAAAATGCAAATTAAACTACATCAAGATACCATATTTCACTATCAGATTGGTAAAAATCCAAAAATTTGACAACCCTTAGTGTTGGCAAGATATAGAGAAATGGGAACAGTGATTCATTGCTAGTGGGAGTGTAAATAGGTACAATCATTCTGGAAGGCAATTTGGCAATATTTATTGAAATTACAAATGCATATAGTCTTTGACTCAGCAGTTCCAAGTAGGAGTTTATTCTACAGATAGATACTCTAACATAGGCAAAATCATGAATGTGCAAGTTTATTTATTGCAGTAATTTTTGTAATAAAAGTCCATCAATAGTGAACTGTTTAAATAAATCATGGCACATAATGGAAAACTGTTCAGCCATAATAAAAAAAAATTCAAATGGGAAATTCTATAGAATTGATATGTAAAGATATGTAAAATATATTAAGTGGGGGAAAAAAACAGAGTGCATAGCAGTGTGTATAGTATGTTATATTTGCTTAAAAAGGAGCAAAAGGAATATGTGTTAACATTTGCATATATAATTTTTTAAATCCCTGGAAGTCTACACAAGAAATTAATAACAGTTTGTTTGTTTGGGTAGTGGGGTGGAAGCCAGAAGATGGGGAACCATCATGAGAGAAAAACTTTTACTATGTTCATTTTTACCCTTGTTAAATTTTTGAACCATGTGATTGTATTACTTATTTTAAAATTAAATAAATATCAGACTACAACTGCTTTTAAGAGAAAGGAGAGGATTTCAGTCTTATCATATAAGTAGCTCAATCCCTAGCAGCTGAAGGCACAACACGCTACCCTCGCTAGTTGTTTGTAAGCTAGGAGAGTACTCAGCCAAATTTCCTAAGTAAAATGTTCATTTGCTTATTGAGCAGTACTTTTTAAAAATTTATTGGAAATACGTCGATGTCTCACTAGGCCAGAATATGGGGAAAATACCAGGGATTCTCTTACCATATAGAAATACTCCCATATTAATTTCATTTTTATTTCATTTAATGATATGATTTTTCAAAATGCAAATACTGTAAATATTTCATACAAAATATGAAAATTATAGTTAAGAATCTTGAAATTTATAGTGCATTTCCTTAATCCCATAATCTCTTAAAGATTAATCTGCTGAGGGATAGGGGTTTTTGGCTGATGGGAGAAAAAGAGAGGGAAAAATATCCAAGCCTCTAGGAAGGGAAGGACTGTGGGCATACAGAGTCCAGCAGCCAGAGAAGAGAGGGGATGGGGTCTCGAGAGAGAAAAGGGATAAAGAAAGAAAAGTGAGGGGATGGCGAAGTCACAAGTCTGTTTCATATTTTGCTTAGGACCTTGCTGGTAGCAACCACCTTGGTTCTACAGAAAATCATTGCTCTTGCTTTCTTTGAAATGCAGATCCTAGTTTGCAAATGCCTGAGATTATTGAAGAATCGCTGCTTTGTTCATTTAACAAGGCACTGACTCTTATGGGTTCCTATTATATACTGTATTTCATAATAAGATCTAGTACTTAGGAATTGTTCTCCACAATAAAATGGATACCTATGTAAAGAGCAGAGAATGTATTTTGAATTAAGTTTATTATCACAAAGAATACATGTGTACATAAATATAATTTCTGAACCAGCTGGTTCACTCGACAGCCCAGTTTCAAAGTGTTCAATACTCCCATTAATAGAAATTGCCTACATTGTGACATCTGCTTAATAAAACCAATGATAGTAAATAAAATGAGCAAAATCAACTGTACAAGTATCATCTTATAAATATAATGCCTTTCCAAAGTATTCTGAAAAAGCATTATATCTATTTGCATCAAGCCAATAATCATAAGAGATTCAACCTCTGTTGAAATGTTTTAAGAATGAATTGTCAGCCACGATGAAAAGCACAGGTTTGTTTACTTTATTCCTGCAGGTGGGTATTTAGTGTGGGTGGTAAAGAATAGATGGTGCTGGCAGGGATGACGCTTCATTTGCAGTGGTCGCCAAAGTTCTTCATGTCTGTTTCAGCACAGATTTCATCATAATTTTGAAGTGTTTAATACTATAGAAACTACATGTGCTATGCATGTAGACATACTTTCCTACTTGTTAAGATGAGATGATGCAGACACGTTGGGAATGTATTTATGCTCATTCGTGCCAGGTTCCCATAATATTGTTGTCACACGTGGTACCATATACAGGGTGGCTGGTTGGCTGCCTGGCTGAGAAACAGGAGGTGTGTAACGGAGGGCCCTGATTCACAGAATCATAACATATTCAACATGAAAGAGGACCTGGAGATTATAGAGGCCAAACCTTCTTTTTGCAGATTATATTTACAAAACTATTTGTTTTTAAGATTGTTCTCTTTAAGCAAATCCCCCAGCTAAGTAGAGCCTCCTTAAAGCTGTGGCTGCAGGAATGGAAAAGAGAAAAGGAAACTGGTGCTCTTCCCATCCCAGGGAGAAACAGAGGGTTTTAACAGCAGGGAGGTGGCCATCCTTCTGTGCAGTTGAGAATGAATGGACTTTACCAGTTTTCAGGTACAGAAACAACGGAATAACCATTGCACCACTTCGTGAAGGCAGGCATGAGGCAGCAAAGCTGCCTGAGGTTGAGGTCACTGTGTCCAGTTAAGCCAGCGTTTTCACTCAGGCAGACTAGCATTAATCCCTCCGGGCACCCACCCACATTTGCTTCCACACTCTTCCGCCTTCAGCAAAGCTGTGTGGTCCTTATCATATTCCAGGTAGAATGGGCATGACAAAAAGTTGCATCCACTGCTGCTTCCTGGGTAGATGTTTGTGAACAAGAACTCCTAAGTAAGGTCCTTAGAGCAATAGCTTCCTTCCTTGCAAGATGTTTAAACAATTACTGAGAAAAAATTTCTCGCATATAATATTACCAAAAAGATAAAGTATACTAAAACCAGGCATTTTAAAGTGTCGGAAGATATTGTTTGTGAGACCCGAATATTGAAGTAGTGGTCTCCCATTTCAGCCCATCCAAGTAATTTCCCTTTTAAGTGCCATACCAGGCCACTTTAGCTACTTTTTTTTCTTTTTAGGCTTATAGATGTTAAAGGGAAAATCACTCCAGTTTATATCATGGTGTGTTGCGGGGCAGGAGAGATCCTATTGGATTCTGCTCCTAAATTGCTATCTGATCTTGGGGGCCAATAACCTCTCCTCTTGAACCACACATTTCAGAATTGTAAAATGAGGAGTTAGACTAAATCATCTCTAATGTCACAGGTAGCTTAAATACTCTGGTGCAGTTTGGAGCCCATTCCATAAGCATTTTATAAAATTATCGCTGTGATTTCTATTTTCATTATTTCAGGTCAAAATCTGAGACCCAGCTATAGGGCTCACATGCAAACATTTCAACTTACCAGTGTTCAGCTAGCCTTTAGTGGGTTATCTGGGTGGGCATACATGATGGTTAAGATGTCTGAAGAAGTACACAAAGTATTCTGTTGTTGACTTCGATAAGGAAAAATGCTTTCTGCAGGGTGTGATTCAGATGAGCACAGCAGGACACTCAGCCAAACTAATCTGAACTATCCAAACCCATTGATTCTGCAAACCGGGTTGCAGATCTTTAGAGAACAGGCTTTCTCACAAGATTGCTGGCACTTTCTCTTCCAATCCCAGCCAGAAAAACAGTAAGAACAGCCTTTCTCATATCATTTTGGCATTTCTGGTCTTGGTCCAGGCTGGAAAATTGAAGTGCAAAAACACTTAACTGAACATTTCAGAAGGTAAAGAAATGTTCAGTTCAAGTTTAGCTCTGAAATGGACAAGGGGTTCTTCTTTCAAGCACTCTATCAAAACCCTGGGATGGCAAAGAAACACCATGATTTACCCTCTGCCTTCTAAGTTATCAATTCCAAGTTCCATGTGGGAAGCAAATAAAGCCCTTTATGTGCCTATGAACAGGACTCTACCAGGATATTGCTTAGAGTTGGTTGGCACCACTGGATGCAGGTATCTCTGCTTCCCGCCTTGAGTGACTAAATCAGTGATGAATTTTAATTAGCAAAACACAAATTCCTAATTGAGAGGAATTAATGTTTTAAAGTAAATATGTGCAACTTATTAAAGTTAACTGAGCATAAGTACACATGTGACTTATAAATAATAAACTTTTGCTTTTAGCTATCCTTTGCCACACCCATAATAGCAAAATGCTTGCTCAGATTTGTGCCGAGTCTGATTCTGGTTTTGGCTTGTTTCTACGCTCATTTTATTTTCTGCTATTCAGTATGTGCAACCTTCGCAAACCCAGCTCCAGTGACAGCCAACACTGTTCCATGATAGGCTAGGAACTTCATTTTGTAGCATTGATATGCAAATTTTTGGTCATCTCTCTTTCCAGTGCCAAAATTGTTCATATAACTCTCTTCAACATGCAACCATTAATCCTGGTTCTAGATCAGGCTATTACTTCTGCTATTTATTTTCAAATATATACATACCATTTCTCCAGTGTAAATTCTTGTTTTAAAAGTCCTCTCTGAAATTTCTAAGAGGAAAACTTCATGACTTTGGCATGATTTCTTCAATGGGACATAAAAAAGCAATAACTGTAAAAGAAAAAATTAATAAATTAGACTTCATCAAAATTAAAAACGCTTCAAAAAGATACCATTAAGAAAATCGGAAGGCAAGCCAGAAACGCCCAATTACTTGAGCCACATCCACTCCCTGCTTATTGTATTTCTCTTTGTGTTCCTCATTGTGTCTCCTCATTGCATCATCTTGTTGTGTCAACTCGCCACCCTGATCCATCACGCCAGCTCACTGTCTTGCTTATCTTCTTTAAGAGGCTTGGGAACTAAGTCCAGGACCTCCCATGTGGTAGGCCATGTGGTAGGTGTGCCTAACAGCTTAAGCCACATCTGCTTCGCATCAGAAATATTTTTATCTTGTAGGTTTAAAGAATATCCACAACTGGGAAGCAGATGTGGCTCAACTGATAGAGCTCCTGCCTACCATATGGAAAGTCCAGGGTTCTATAACCAGGGCTTCCTGGCCCGTGTGGTGAGCTGGCCCACATGCAGCGCTGCCGCATGTGAGGAGTGCCATGCCACACAGGGAAGCCCCCCATGTAGGGGTGCCCCACATGCAGGAGTGCGCCCCACAAGGAGAGCTGCCCCATGCAAAAAACTCAGTCCGCCCAGGAGTGCCGTATGCACAGAGAGCCGATACAGCAAGAGGACGCAACAAAAAGAGATACAGATTACCGGTGCCGCCTGACAAGAATACAAGCAGACACAGAAGAACACACAGCAAATGAACACAGAGAGCAGACATGGGGGGAGGGGAGAGAAATAAATAAAATAAATCGTTAAATAAATAAAATATATCCACAACTGAAATGGACTTGCAGCAATCACCTTCCAACCAATAGCTTTTAAAATTCAGTATAAAGACAGCAATAATAGGACTAGCAGTGGCCAGGACAGGAAGACAAGTGAAAACAGAAAGACTGATATACTGACAGCAGCTTAGAGACAGGTCTTGAAAAAAGCAAGGGAGAAACAAGGAGAATCTGATTCACAGTGGTGAGATTTTCCTAGTTCCTCATAGCCAGCTCCTTGCACCATTTATGCCCAGAGTTTTTTTAGTTCTCTTATATTTTACAACATACACTCTTTATTTCTCTTTCCATTTCTCTTTTCTTTTAAGACATGTAAAAGGTTGGAAACACTTTGATGGTACAGGGAACACAGCAGTAACCTCAGGCAGACTTTGATTATACTGGCAAAGCTATTTATAATTGTCTCCTTATTGGGTTTTTGTTGTTTACAGGAGAGGAGCCCAACTAGCTGTGTAACTCTGTATTAGTCGGTTCTCTAGGGAAACAGAACTGACAAGAGATTATATATAATGTAAATATTGAGATTTTTATAAGAATTGTCTCAAGCAACGTGGGATGGGCATGTCCAAATTCCATATGGTGGACTGCAAGCTCGGAATTCCAATGAAGGTTTTCAAAGAATTCCCCAGGACAGCTGGCCAAATAGAGTGGAAATTCTCTCTTCTGACTGCTGAAATCATCATTTCTCCATTTAAGGCCTCCAACTGATAGGATGAGAGTTCTCTCATTGTTGGAGGCAGTCTCTTCAGTTGATTGTATATGTAATCAGTCATAGATGCGATCAACTTAAGCAGTTATTTAAATCCATGAAATATTCTCACAATAAAAGACCAGCACTTGACCAAACAACTGGATAGCAAAACCTGGCCAAGTTGACAAATGAACTTAACCATCACAATCTCCTCAGCTCAGAATAACACCCCAGTTAAAAATGAATACTTCCTTAAAATACATTGCCATGATAGAACAGGTAAAATATAGGGAGGTTGATTATCATCTTATTCCTGAAATCCTTATTTTTGAAAAGCAAAAATATTCTATGTAGAAATCGAATTACCTATGGCACTCAATTATAAATGATCTTCATTCATTAGTAAATATTTATTGAGCACTTATTATGAGATGGATACTCTTTTAGCTGCTGGGGAGGCAATGGTGAGCAAAAACAAAACCTGGACCTCAAGAAATTTATTGTTCATATGGAAGAAATTGTCACTATACATAAAAGATAATAGATCTTACAGTGATGAAAGAAATGTAAAAATTTTTATTATTTTTGTATTTTATTTGTTATTTTATTATTTTTAAATTTATTTTGGGGCTTTATTTTGGGGAGGTTTTGCATCGCAGAAGGGTCACAACTGTGGCAGGGGAGGATCACTGGTGCAGGGTGCCAGTGATGGGGAGATGTGTGAGGAGGGGTGCTCCTGGGGCATGCCTCTATGGCCTATGAAGAATATGTTCAAGTGGTCATGGGGTGTTGTCTTGGTGGGTGGAGACCCACACAATAACTGAAAGAATATTGAATTCCCATCCTGGGAAGTCCTGCTACATTCTCTAATAAAGCACCAAGAATCCCCCAAGCACAAGGGCAGTACTTGCATGCCCTTGATATTGATGGTTGTACTTATGAGCCTTTTCTCATGAAATTGAAATTTAATCTAGTATTATATATTGCCTAAGAGTTACCTCCTGAAAGCCTCCTTGTTGCTCAAATGTGGTCTTTCTCTAAGCCAAACTCATCTTACAAACACACTACCTACTCCCGTTCCTGAGCATGGGGCATGACTCCCAGCAATGAGCCTCCCTGGAACTAAGGGATCATTACCAAGCACCAACCAGTGATGCATATGGAAAAAGACTTTGACCAAATGGGGATATATTAAATACAAATAAATTTTTATGGCTAAGAGACTTCAAAGTGAGTTGGAAAGTCATTCCAGAGGTTACACTTAAGCATGTCTCAGCAATATCTCATTGACTGCCACAGTAAACAGTGCTTCAAATAGTGGGGCTCCTGAGGACTCTAGACACATCTAGACACTATAGGCAGGACAAACAGTCACAGGAATTTGGCACTCTGTCAGTGGGCCTTACTTTGGAAAATATGTTCCCCAATGTAACAGTTAAACTCATTTATAATTTCCCTACACATGGCTCTTCTGGCCCTATTATTTGAACCTATAATTAGCACTATACTTGTTAAATATATGTCGCAGAGACTTAAATCTTCAGTGGTTCATATGTTCATATGCTCCTTGAGCCTTGATCACAGCAGAGTTGCAACACCTACTCTCCAGTTCATTGGAATCACATTGGAATCACCCAGGGCAAATAACAAAAGGATGCTAATAGACAATGCCCATTCCAAAAAAACAGAGTATCTAAAACTGCAAGCAAGACAGTTCCATCCATCTGCCACATGGGATCTAAACTCCCTCTCAATCAGAAGCAGAGTGGCATCACCATCCCCAAATCCTCAAGACTGAGGAGTGAATAAACATAAGGGACAAATGCAACTCTGAACTAAAGTAAACTTAATATTATTTTAGCAATGGAAAAATGTGTATCATTGATATAAAGGCAATGACCACCAGAGGTTCTGCAGGGGGAGAGGGAAGAATCGGTGTAACATGTCCTGCATGACATTGCAGTGACAGATACAGGTCATTACACATTTTGTCAAAACCTATAAAATTGTGTGGGGCAAAGTGTAAACTATAATGTAAACTATAGTCCATGGTTAATAGCAATGCTACAATATGTTCATCAATGGTAATAAATGTACCACAGTAATGAAAGATGTTGTTAATGTGGGAAAGTATGGGAGGGAGCAGGGGTGGAATATATGGGAACCCCCTATGTGTGTATATATATATATATATATATATATATATATATATTTTTTAAGATTTATTTATATATTTATTTCTCTCCCCTTCCCCCTCCCAACCCGGTTGTCTGTTCTCTGTGTCTATTTGCTACGTCGGCTTCTTTGTCCATTGTCAGCGGCACAGGAAACTGTGTTTCTTTTTGTTGCATCATCTTGTTGTGTCAGCTCTCTGTGTGTGCGGCACCATTCCTGGGCAGGCTGCACTTTCTTTCGTGCTGGGTGGCTCTCCTTACGGGGTGCACTCCTTGCGTGTGGGGTTCCCCTACGCGGGGGATACCCCTGCGTGGCAGGGCACTCCTTGCGCACATCAGTGCTGCACATGGGCCAGCTCCACATGGGTCAAGGAGGCCCGGGGTTTGAACCGCAGACCTCCCATGTGGTAGACGGATGCCCTAACCACTGGGCCAAGTCCGCCGCCCCCCTATATTTTTGATGTGACATTTATGTAATCTAAGGCTTCTTTTAAAATGAAAAAATAAATAATATTTAAAAAGAAGTTTATTGTTGATCAGGGAAGAGAAGCAGTTATGGTACAGTGTGATACCTGTCACCACAAAGGTGCATCAAAGAACTTAAAAAGGGCACCTAACCAGATGCAAGGACTTAGGAAGACTTACCAGTGAAATGATATCTAATCAAGTGAGGAATAAGTCACAGCAGCTAATATTTACTGAATGTTTACCCAAACCCAGGCACTGTTCTTAGCACTTCCCACTCATTTAATCTTCATAATGATCCTGAAAGGTAGATACTATTACTAAGTCATCATCACCATCATCATCAAGGCACATGAAGGTTAAGGACCAGAAAATTGTGGAGCCAATATTAAAATCCATTCAGAGCCCCTGCTTTTAACTACAACTTGAAATAGCCTCCCATTCGGGGAGAAAAGTGAATCAACCGAGCAAAGACCTGGGGGTGGGGATGGGTAGGGGAGTTGGATAGAAAGCATCTTCCATTTGAGGATTTGAAAGGGGAAGTCCCTTAAGCCTCAGCAAAGAGGGTAAACATAATAGGGAAGAGAGAAGAGGCTGGCAAAGCAATCAGAGGTCAAATCATAAAGGATCACATGAACCTCATTAAAGAGCTTGGCCTTAACCTGAAGGGCACTGGAGAGTTATTAAAGAGCTTCAACAGGAAAATGATAAGACCTGATTTGCACCTTAGAAAATCACTGTAGGGGTAGTTTGAAAATGGATTGAAGGGAAGCAAGATCTTAGGCAGAATGATCTATTAAGACATTGTTGCACTATTTCATGAGACAGATGGCAGTAGCCTAAATCAGAGGTGATGGTCAGGAGAGTGACAGAATGGGGAGAGATGGAGAAGGGAGAACTGATGGAACTTGGTCCTTAATTCACTGTGGGGACTCTAAGAAAGGGAAGGCAGAGTCAAGGATGACTCAGCTCTCCCTCTTCGTCACAGGATGGATAATGGGGCAGAGATGGGACCGAGTAGGGAAACTGAAGCTCATCAGCATGGTTAGTGGCATGCTGATTGTGAACATTCTGTAGGATAGCCGAGCAGAATGGTCCAATAGATCTTCAGATCCAGAGCCCAGGTTTGAGAACTGGCTAGAGATTCTGATTTGAGAATTATTGTTCTGCATAGGGTAACTAGCGTCATGCTTGAAAGAACCCAAGGAGAGTTGTTAGAGTGAGAAAAGAAGAGGGCCTAAAGCAAAACTTAGGTACATCAATATTGAAGGCCACAGAGAAGCAAGGGAGCTCACAAATGAAGTTGAGAAGCCACAACCAGAAATGCAGCAAGAAAATCCATAGCACATGCGGTCATAGCAGGTCAGGAAGAGAGCCCAGGGAAAAGAGCTGTGACACTTTTCTGAGGGAGTCCTGACAAAGGGCTTTAATTCCCTTCTAATCTAGGGGAGAAATTTCCCCATGCTCAGAACTCCCAGGATTCCATAGTCCTAAATTGTTTTATTAAAGCTGATGTGTTCTTAAGTTATTCTCTTTTTACCTATTATTCTAATCACATATTTGTGGGGCAACTCAAAAGAGTATTTAGTTCTAGGAAGATGCTTCAATTTCCAAAATTTCTGATACCTGATGTCTTTGTTAACTCTAAGTTGCTGCTGGCATTCAGTAAATTTTAAAAATCATAAATGTCTTCTTTTGTCCAATTACCTAGGCAAAGACTAGGATTAATTCATTTTCCATGAAAATCTGGGTCTTTTCTAAAACAATAAAGGCAGCTTTTAAAATATTGAGATGCAGCATCTCAATTAAAGATAGCCCTAAATTTACTAAAACATGTTTCCAATCCTCCATGCAGTGCTGGCTCTGTAGTGATTCTTACAAAGATAGATATGAAACAGTTCTAGGCTTTCCATTTACATAGTCTTAGACCCATTTAATTTCAGTAACATGAGAGAAAGGCTCTGTTATATATTTCAAATAGACTGATAATAATGTTATACATATCAAACAAAAGAAAAACATTGCTAATGATGTTTTATATAGATTTTAGATATTTTTCTTTCTATCACCAATGGTATTTTATCTGTTTCGGTCCCAAAGGATTAGTTACGTGAATCAAATCTCTGATTCTTTCAAATCTTTTTTTTAAATGAAGATACTGTACTAGCTAAATTGGAAGGGAACTGGTTACAATTCTGTCTTTAAGTTACTGAACATTAAGACGTTCTGTTGAAGAATATTCTAACCTAAAAATAGAATATCAAACTGCATCAATTATACACACCCATTCTCACCTGGCATTGAATAGCTCTGATAACTTTTTCATTTAGAAGAAAGGGGGGGAAGCAAATGTGGCTCAAGTGATAGGACTTCTGCCTACCATATGGGAGGACCTGGGTTCAATCCCTGGGGCCTCCTGGTGAAAAAGAAGAGAAAGCATGCCTGCACGGTAGGCCAGTGTCCATACATCTGAGTCACACAGCAAGATGATGACACAACGAGAGAGACGATGGGGAGAGTCAAGGTGAAGCGCAGCAGAAACCAGGAACTGAGGTGGCACAGCTGACAGGGAAACTCTCTCCCCATCAGAGGTCCCCAGGATCAAATCCCAGTGAATCCTAGAGGAGGGAAAATGAGAAGACAAATAGAGAAATAAATACAGAAGCTCACACAGCAAATGTCCACAGACAGTAAAAACAACAGGGCAGGGGGAGGGAAGGGGAAGGGGGAAAATAAATAAATTAAGCCTTTAAAAAAAAAGAAGGAAGGAAGATAATAAATACATCTTTTAATTACTAGAAATGTCATTCATTTAAAATAATAGATAATTCTTGCATTTTATAAATTTGCAGAGCATGAAATTATCATCCTCAGATATAGTATACTGACAAGAGTTTAGAATAATAGTTTATTAATTAGTTAAAATATGTTGAAAACTTGGAAATGGGTTGTTAGAGAAGCATCTTCAATTGTTTGTGATGATTTGCTGGAGCACTCAGAGCAGTCCTGCAGGAGTTAGGAAGATCCAGATATGGGAAATAGAGAAAAAGTTGAAAGGTGTAACTGACCTCCCTTCTTTTTCCAGCTTTATTTACACCCTAATTCACTTTTTGCTGTCAACAGTATATATTTTGGTTGATTTAACTGCCATCCTTTTTAATAATGCACAATCTGTTCTGATGGACAGGAAACTTAATTCCTTACAGAAAGGTGGGCAGTGGTTGAGATAGACTGGAAAGTGCAATCAGAGAAACCACAGCGATGTCTGTAAAACAGGCAGTTTGGATGCAATAAAGGAGAAATTTGAGAGGAAAGAGGAGTATTATTTGGTCACATTATAAGGAGCCACTATATGTGTTATGATTTAAAATTATATTTGAGTTGAGTGTTGAATCCTTAACCTCAAGAAACTTTCTATAATAAAGCCACTATTTTCCCTTCAGTCTTCTATTTCCTTATTTTTCTCCACTATGATATTTCTCTTTCAAACCCATGCCTTCTTTTAACCCAAATCTTCCTCTGAGAGTGGCTTGTAAACTTCAAGATCCCTCCATTCACATTTGCCACCCACCCTGCCATCACATCTCCCTTGTTGATTCTTGAGTTTCCAGAGCTGACCTGGCATAACCTTGAGGCAGCCTCCCATGATTGGCAGCAGTTGCATTTATATTATACTTTCTCAGAGAGAGGAAAAGAACAGAAGATTTGCAGTGGCAACTGCTAAAGAGTTTTATGTAAAGAATTGTGGATTATAGGAGCTTTTCTGACTTGTGCTGGAACTCCAACTCAGGTCATGCTTAGTACAGATAAGACACAGTATTCTGTGAACTTTCCAGATTTTGGTTTTCTGAGTTTTGCTTTGTTTTCCTGCCTTTCCAGTTTGACTGGTATTATCTGACGTGGTGAGTGGAAGAAGGAGATTGAGGAGGTATGGGTAGTCTTAATTCCACCTCCATACTTCTCCCCTCAACACAATCTTTGTTTCCTTTTCTGTGTCCTTTTCCCCTCATCTTTTCGAATTGTTTTGTCCTAGTTTCCTTTACCCTCTCCAGCCCCTCCCCAAAGACTGAAGGGCAGGGGACAAGGGCAGAGTAAGAAAATGGGGTAAGACTTGGGGAAACTATTCCTGTTCCTACACACATGGACACAAATATCTTAATGTGCAAAGCTTAAATCATAATTTCATGCAGAAAAAAAATTTACCTCTTTCTGGCATTTCAACCAGAACAAAAGTGACTGAAATAGAACCTTTTTCAAACTCAATTTGTTATCATTAACATTACCAGCAGTATCATTTCAGCTTTAAATATAATTAAGCACTACAACCAATCCCATGTGTTTTCAAATATCCTGCTGACAGGATACAGTTGGCCTTTTTGGTAGTGCAAAGAGCACAGTCTACATCTGGGTAGGTATGAATATTTTAGGTTGTTCTCTTTTCAAATAAACATATGACTGACAGCTCTGAGTGTATGTTTACCTTAAGTTCTACTCTAATGCTGGCATAAATGTTTAGGCTGCTGTTTGAATAGAATCATGGACTCCTATTGTTTCTTTTTTTTTTTTTTTTCCTTTTGGGTCAAAGAGATTTTTTACAGTCTACAAAAGATGTCCTTCTCTGTGTAAAATCAGGAATGTCAACTATCTCTTCCTCAGACTGCTAGAATGGCTCCTGAATAACGATAAATGGATCTCCTTGGGGTGCTATTTTATATTAACAAGGCAAAATGCCAAAGTAGGAGATAAAATTGTATTTACTCAGCACCAAAATGTATTCTTCTCCAATGTCCTTATAGTAATCAAGAAAAATACTATCGTTGTAGTTTTAAGATTTTCCCTTCAACATCACATATTTGTTTCATCTGCCGAGAGAAAGAGAGAGAGAGAGAAAGATTGTGTATGTTTTTATGCATCTATTTGTGAGGGAGTAAAGGACAGAGATAGAGGGAGAGAGTAAAAGAGAGGGAAGTGGGGAGAGAACATAGCAAGACAGAAGAGAAGTGTTATGGAAGAGAATACAAAATTGAAAACTAGTTCTGAAAGCATTTTACACAATGCTTCCAAGGGTGACTGTTAAGTTGCTGTTGCCACTCCTGGACAATAAATATAAATTCCTTTAAAACAAGGATAGTTTGGATTCTATGCTGAATATGTACTGTTTACTGTGAACCTTTTATCTTTGTATTTCTAAATTACACTTCTCATCACAAGCCACCACATCACTACAATGAACAGCTATTCCATTTCTGTTCAGATCACCTTCATTTTAACAAGTCCTTTTAGAGGGATATGAAATCAGCTCACCTGATTTCAAAAATCTCTCCCATTTTATTTTCTCATTCTCAACATCATATTTAGGATCCTCCATTTTGTCCCTCTTATTGGCAAAGCACAAGTGGCTTCGAATATGGGGACTATGTGGTTGCCAGGGTGACCCCATATGGTTGCCAGGGTGACCCCATATTGCACATATGGCTCTGCAAATGGAAGTTCCTCAGTAAGAACCAATGGCAGGAAAGAACACTTGCAAACTTGCCCAGGGCAAAACTGGTGCAAAATTTCAGATAAATGTTCAGATTTAACCACCTCCTGTTACTCCTAAAGTGCAAAAATAACACGACAGAAAGAATTTTTAGCTTTTTTTAATAATCTTGCTCAGTGATTTTTCTCTTCTTCATAAAGAAGAAAAAACACACTCATAATGGTGAACTTTCTTTGCTTTGAGGGGCATTCATAACAAATTTGATTTCTATATGCAGGAGAGTGTGTAGATGCTTAACTGCCAGAGTGTTTAGAAGTCTCCATGTTAATTACTGAAGGGCAGAAATCAGCAACAAGTCAGCCTGAGGTTCCAGGCACACCACCTCACATCACTCCATCCAAGACTGACTTGGAACATCTTCTATTAATATTTTTACTATTTCTATAACTTTTAAGTGTGTTTCCACAGAAACCCTCTATTTAAGTACAATCACTGCCTGGACAAAACAGAACAAAAGAGACATGAGATTGGCACCAAGCAGCGCGCAAGCTGAGTCCTACGTTCCATTTGAAGAACTACATTTTGCTTTGGGATTTTTCTGGATTCTGTGAAGCTTTGTTCTGATTTGGTATTTCACTAAAGCACACACCAAAAAAAAGTGGTGTTTTCCAATTAGGTATTGGTTTTCACTTATTTATATTTGACAAATAGCATTTCAACTTAAATGAATGAGCCATTGAATGTTACATAAATTTGGGTTATTTCAGTGGTCCTTAAGTAAATAAGGTTTCTGCTTAAGAAAACCAAAATAGTCTAGTCAATTAAATCATTGCATATTTTTAAGCTCTTTCAATAAAAGTTATTTAGCATGTCAAGATTTTCAAATAACCAATATGTTCAATTGTTATCTAAAGTAGTAGGCATTTTATATTAAAGAAAGATAGACTATCAAATATTTTTTCAAGGGTTTAGCATCATCATTTCTAATTTGACACCTATGCCTAAGATTACCAAATATTGTCAGGTGTAAAGATTTGCTTAATAGATATATGTTTTCAAGCTCAGCTTGATAAACATCATTATTATACAGAAATTTAAAATTATGAAGATATTTTAGAATGTTTAAAGAAAGATTTTATCTGAAACTCCCCAATCATAATATCTGGACCCCAAAAATAATTAGTACCAAGCCCATAACTACTCAAGAAATCTAATTTTCTTGGTATTGCATCAAGAATTTTCTTATTGACATCCAGCACAACTGTCATTTGTTTGGAGAAAACTAAAACATAAAAAATAAAATTAAAAAAATTAAAAAGTAGAGTGAAAACCTTTGACATGTTTCTAGTTCCATTTGGACATTTGGCATAGAGATAGAAATTCATAATCTATCCAGTTTGACAAATATCAAGATGCATTGCTTTAAACGCCAACTTTTCTGATATTTAGGAATTTTTGCATATGTGACACAATCATTTTAGTTTACATAAGACTGGAAATAAATTTGTTCATTGTATCCATTTCATTGACAAAAGTAATGGTAGCTCTCACATTTACTCTCAGTTTCCCATTTAATGTCACATTCTCTGTCATTGTCTTCTCTACAATACACTCATCCATGGACTGTACTGTCTCTCTATACCCAGGTATCCTGGTTAGTAAAAACTACTACCATCTACCCTTCCAATAACTCCCCAAAGTTTAATGTGCAAACATCTCCCCGAAATACCCAGATCCCGAAACTGCCCACACTGAGTGGGGCAATTATTTACAATACAAGTGCCTTTCAACTTTACCCTCCAGGATTACTCCAGATTCCAGTGTTACACTTATGTTTTAACATCTATATTTCAAATTACTGAAAATATCTCTCAGAGATGCCAGGTACTCTGGGTTACATTGTTCCTCCAAGGAAATCACATTTTAGTGTTCCTTCTGAATATATCTGATGTCTTTAAATCCATTTCTGAGCAGCGCCCACTCAATAGCCTATTTCCAAAGCTGCTTAACTACCTTATGTATTCACTGGAGCTACACAGTACAAAGAAAAGTATCCAGTTAACTGCATTAATCTGATATAGGTGTAGATAACTAACCAGATTTACTTAAGCTTCAAAATGACTCTTAAATCAAGCATCTCACTTTGCCAATCACACTGCTAGGGTTAAAATATGTTTATTGACAATGGCAATTATGTCTGACAGGTTTTTTTATGAAGAAGCACTATTAAATGAAAGATTAGACCTTTGTAGAATGTAAAAATAGTATGTGAATATTTGTCAACATAGAAAATAATTGTTTTGTATAAATCCCGATCAACTGACTTCTAAAATTAAGTTCAAAATAATTATTAAGTATGAATAATGGCCAACTCTCTTAATAACCCAATATTCAGAAATATTGATTTGGAGTTCTTAAATTTTTTAAATTATTTTCTCAGTCACCCGTGGGAGATGGTTATTTTTATAAATGCTTTAGTACTTTCTAATTAGCTAAATTTCTATTCTTTATTTTCTTTGTTACAGGCAAAAAAAAAAATTTAAGAGTTCAGTTTCATTAATTTGGGACCCTTCATTTACAAGTGGATGTATTTTTCTCTATAGTATATCTCTTTTAAATTGAAACAATGAACTTGTATAGATTCATCTTTATCCTTCTGGCCCTTTTTCTGAAAGCCACTCCTATTTTTTCAATGCTTTTATCTGTGTGTCTTAGACACATATACCTTAAAAATTTTATTCTCTATAATTCCACTATGCTTTTCCCTTGGAGGTAGTTATGTTAGCTGTCTTTTATAAGACTATATTGAATGTTTTATTTTTATAGTACTAAAAGGGTACACATAGATGGCCTTCAAGGGGTCCAAGAATCCTCTTGAAGATTATGTAAAATCCTGCATATGTGCATTTGTTGAGAGAATACATCCATCTCAAAAGATTCTCAGCAGGCTTTGTGACACAGAGCATAAGCTTCTAATATGGGCAGTCCTCTGCCCACAAGCAACCCTCGTGCACATGACCTATACAGCTGCACCTGACCAGGTTGTTCTGCTCTCTCCAGACAGCAGATGTATTGCCCACAACTAAGAACTGGGAAGAAATTACCCCAAAAAGATACCTTCTTTCATATCCATGTTGAGGTTTAACAAGCTACGCATTCCCAAGTGTACCTAATTCACCCAACTCCTATAGGAACATGGGCTTTACATGAAACCAGAGCCAACCACATTTTTGTAGCCAGGGAAAGGGGAGATGGTTATTAGAATTCCACATGAGAATTCAAATGAGGTTTCTTATTCCAAAAATCACAAATAAGTGGTTATATGTTGTGCTTTCATGTTATTAGGGTTTAAAGAGGCTGTTGTTGACTGGCCTAAGAATCTACCCACAGTTATTTCCAAAGAAAATGCACACAAATTCCAACCTGACTTCAAAATGGGCATTGTCTATATAAGTCATTCTAAGAAAAGACAAGGAAGCATTTAATTTTACTGAATTTTAGCCTTCTCTTTTAAAGATGATCAAGTTATTCCAGCTCTACAACTTTAGGACAAAACTTTCTTTTGCTTTCCAGACTCACATATCCAACTAACTCTACTGGTATCTCCATCTAAGTTTCCATAGGCAAGTCCAACTCAAAAGATTAAAACCGAACTCGGTATTCACCTTCTCTCTCCTTATCTAGCCCCATAAGAACAGTCTCATTCAAATTGATTTCCCTGTCTAGCATTGTGACTGATACTGAGTAGAGTTCTACAAATGTTTATCAAATGCATGAATAAGTTTTAACTAATTTTAAAACCAGTTTTTTTATTTAGCTATTATTTATTATCAGGTATTATTTTAAATGGATGACCTGAATTGTTGATATAGTAAGACATAAAAATACAGCCTTTGGACAATGTATTTGGTTTCTTGTTTTTTTAAGGAATTTTAATACTTCTGTAACACCGTTTTGACTAACTCCATATACAATGAGCAGAAAACATGAATAGGACCATAATGTTTGTAAAATTTTCAACTTGGTGATCTTTGTATACCAGGACTCTAAAGTAGACCATTCCTATCTAGGTTTCTGCTGTGGATTCTGGAAGACAGAAAACAGCGATTGCTGGTCACAGATCACAGACAGTCCCCCTTTTCAAAGTGAAGTGCTACACTGCTCATGCTTAACTTGCAAAACAGAGGTAGTCAAACTCAATTTTGTGACCCTTAGCCCAACAACTGTGGAGGGAATAAAAAGTTTGAGAATAAAGAGGACGTAAGAAAAAATGTCCTCGGAGAAAGGTTTTGGAAAGCCTTGGCCTTTCCCTCTCACTACTTAAAGGGGAAAGGAAAGACACTGCTTTTCCCTCATCTCACCTCATGTCAGGTGAGAGAAGCTTGGTGAGGCTCCCCTGGAGCTTAAGAGCCCAGTGAAATGGCAGTTGAATCACACACACAAAAATGTCCACAAGGGAGAAACTAGTGGAAGCAGACAATGACAGCAGAGAAAGAAAGCTTTACAGGGAATGAATTGTGGGAAAATGCACGGTAGTAGGGGCAAGGATGGATAATAAGTGTTTCTTATGAATCATATATTGTCCATGCAGGAGAGAATCAGCCTGGAGTCATTTTAAGTTTTGCTCAAGAGGACTGCATGGAAAGGTGATGTGACTCTTCCAGGAGTGAAGAGAATGGACTACTGCATGCCCTGAGGCTGAGGACAAAATTTTAAATAACTAACTGGAAGACACATTTCCAATGCCATTGGTAGTTTATTCAAGTATGCCCAATGAGGGGAGTTTCACAGAGACCCATAAAAGTGCCCCATTCGAAAGTCAGTTTTGAACAGCAACCAAGCCCAGAGAACCCCAATGCCAGATAAAGGCATTCTCTGCCTATCATCTCTCTTCCTTCCCCCTCTCAAACTGGAAGAAACAAAGACAGGAAAATGGGGTGGGTTGGAGGAGAATAAATGAAAGATTACATAGACTAAATCTCCACACCTGGCTGCCACTACAGACTTCCAGCCTAAGCAGGTCCAAACTGGGGGAGACATGTTAATTTGTTTTGTTTGAAGTTTTCTTATTATATGGGATGTTAAATGAGAAATTTTCCTTCTCTTTTTGGAGGTACTGGGGATGGAAGTCAGGTTCTCGTACATGCTCAACCACTGAGCTACAACCACTCCCTGAGAACTGGTTTTATAACTAAAGGGACAGGTAGAATTTTGCTTTTCTGAGAGTGACTAGAAAAGTATGGGAACTGCCCAATATTTCATTCAAAAGTATAGAAGGTCTGAATGACCAAGGGGTTAGGGGAGCATTTTCACACTGCATCCTCTAGGCTCCTAACAAATAGTTACACTTGTGATCCAAAAACAGTTTTGGGGGTTCAAAATGGCAGCATCAGTAATATGGTAATTGTCAGGATGCTTGGCATGTTTCCTCTGAAAAATGGTAGATCGCTCTCATTTATCCAGGGTGGCACTTTAAAATTAAACATCTTGAGGTTATGGAGGCAAAATCATAGATACTAGTATTTCCACATTCATCCAGAAAAATCTTTTCTTTGCCCTTAAAAGGTTTTTTGTAACAATATAAATAAACATCCCAAAAAATGTTTTACTGAAATATTCAAATATGTGACTATGTAGAAAATGTGTCAATTTAAATGTTTTGGTGTTTAATAGGCTGAATTCAATTTTTCACTGGGCCCAGGAACAAAACTATATTCTAAAGTATTTTCCATAAGCAGATCTATAATTCTGTAGGGCAAAATAGATTCTCAGCATAGTGTAGATAGCAATTAAAAAGCATTTGTAACACTTGTAATTACATTAGCACTCATTAAACATAATGGTTGATAAAACCAAAAAAAAAGCATTTGTAGATATGATAATGATAATCAGTCTATAAACTACTGACTAGTACATGCTTAAAATATAAAAAGTCCCTTAAGAGTTAATTCCAAAATGGCAAATAAGAAAGCTTGTTTGCTCCTCCAGGCACTAAATTTAGTCAGTCTTACCATCTACCTGGTGGGTCATATCCTCTAAGGTGGAAAGCAGAGAGTCAGATATCAAATTGTGGAAATTTTCTAAATTTCCCAAATTCATAACAGAAAAAAAAAATAGTGCTGAACATAAAAAAAGTATAAAATTATTCCAAATAACATTCCTGGCAGCAAATATGTCTACCTGACAAAAACCAGAGAGATGAAAAAGGAGAAACTCCACTGCTTTGGTCAATCAGTTGATTACCATTCTATAGTGATCAGCTGCTGCTCAGATCATCAGGTGATTTCCAGTCCACTGAGGCACAAAGCAGCTAGTGAGCCTCAATTCCCCTTACCCTGGTACTCAGCATGTCGATCTTGACTGGGTCTTCATTTTTGCTGACCAATGAGCCTTGAGAGCAATCCTGTATTTTAAGGCTCTTAAGAGACGTAGATTTCTGCATGTGAGGTGAGCAATAATCAAGGTCAAGTTGAGAAACCCAGTCAGAAATGAGTGGAAAATGACCTAGGTGGGACCAGTGGTGTCCACTGAGACCTTGGGAAGGGACATGGATTGCCACTTTTCTGGTTTGGATTCACCTTTGGTAACATTTCTCCTGCCAGCTCTGCTCAAGGACCCCACCTCAGCACAAGCATCTCTCAGTGACACTCCTCCTAGGTTTATGCCTGCCCAGTTAGTACCACCCAGAAACTCCGACCTTATACCTCAGTATCTTGGATTTGACACAGTTTGGGTTCCTTATTTTGGCTCTATAACAACCTCTGTTGCAGTGACAACTTGTCCTCCACTTTTATATATTTATAGCCCTAGTTAATAAGCCCCTGAAAAGGAATCATATTCATTTATATTCTTGAATCTTTCACTTACACATTCGCACACACTCTTTTCATTAGTGTACCAGTACCAGAACCAATTTAAGCACCATCCCAAATCCTGCCTTCTCCCTCCAGCCGTCATCTCCCAAACCACTTCCCTTGATTCCTCCTGGGAGCTGCTCTAGCAAAGATTTGGGCCATTTCTATAGTGGTAAAGATGAGGCATCTCCATGTAAATCACTAGTTGATAAGAAGAGAGCCCAGCCTCCCCAGCAGCTGTCCAGACAGTCCAGATAGCACAACCCAGAAGTTAGCAAGAGTTAATTCCTTTGAATTAGACCAATAAAAGACAGGAGGTGGGAGAGAGCTAGGAGATAAATGCTTTCCCCATACCTCTACAGTGGATTCTTGCAAGGCTCTTCTTCTGAAGAGTCTTTCTGGAGACAATGTAAGTGGCCTAACATCCAGATCTGTTTTGTTGTAAGGTTTCAATGAGGCCCATGATGTACTGTGTTGGATTTGCTCTTCTCCTTTCTTACCTCCCTTCCATTTTTTCCACACTCTTCCTCCCCCTCAGCAAGAAGCCATTAGCAGTTATCTTTTGTTTTCTAGGGAATATATGGAAAGAGAATGAAAAATAAATCTCTCCTTAAATTCAGGAAAAATTTGGCTTTCAAAATTCATCTAGTGTAACTACTTATTCAATGCTTGAATACATTTTCTTTGTCATGGGTCATTCATTTAGACTTAGCTGAATATATCATAACACCTCCTTCATTCCCATTTAAGGAACAAATGGTCTCCCAGAGACTAAAAGGGTTAATGAGCTTCTTAAGTACTTAATTAAGCTTTGCTTTGGGTGGGTATGCTGAAACACTATAGAGTTTTTCAGTCTAATTCACCAAAGCCTTTCTTAACCATGTGAATACAGAGTCAGGTGATTTCCCATCCAGGTTGCAGACAAGATGTGAGCAAAGGTGAATCACAAGATATGAGTATCCTGGCTTGTTCTATCTAGTTCATCCACATAGCTACAATTCTGATCCTTCTAACTGGTTGAGACTGTAGGGGACAATTTGGGGAAGAAATCAAAGACTTGGTCAAATTTTTTTATTATTTCAGACAGCTTTTTCCTAATGTTTAATGTCTCTCTGTTTTAACCACTAAATGGAGGGCAATTTCATTTTTCTATGTGATTCACTTCATTTATAAATGTGTGTTTTGATGATTTCAACACCATATTTTATTGATGTAGTATACTTTTTTTTTTATCATCAATAGTCATTTTTTTGGCAGAGTTAATGTCCTTGGATCTGACTAAATGAAGAAGTTGGTAGGTGGGGTCAGGAGGGGTTTCTTCTGAAATAATCACAATCAGACTAAGATTGAATTTGATGCTGATATCACTTCACACTGCTAAATTTATGTGCATGAAGATTGAACTGGTTATTTCTCCTTTTATATTGTATTGAGTTGTTCTTTAAATTACAAATTAAATGCTCAAAGATGAAAGCTTTTGAGTTACAATGTCCCTGAGTCAAACACTGTGAAGATGAAGTAGCTTTGCTGTTATGTCTGTCAAACTATAGCTATACTTCACATTTGGTGCCTTTATATTTGTTCTTCTATTTCTATTTTGTTAAATAAAATGTTGGAACATATACCAAGAAACACAGATTGTCCATACAGCATGAGACTTGGACTGTGGTTGGAAATAATTTAAATTAAACATTACATGAGCACCAAAGAAGTTTCCAACTTCCCAATTTAACTTGTGTATAAATTATACCCCCCTTGGGAAAAAGAAAAAGAAAAAGGAATACAAGGGTATTTTACTAAAGCATCTAGCTATCTTAAGATATTATATATATATGTATATATATAATGATGGATATATCATAGCATATATTTGAGTATAAATTATATTAAATTGTATTTAAAAGGAATAAAAATTAAATATATCCTCATTTTTAGCAAAGTTACTAAATCCTACCAGAATAAAATACCAAACATAGAAAAGCCCCTAGAACACAAATCATGCTTGAAAAAAAACTATCTTACCTAAAATATAAATCATGCCTTTAAATAGAATTCTTATCTCAAATATATATCTTATGATCCGGTAAAGGGCATTCAATAATTAGGATGTAAAAAATCCTGTAAATGCTTTTCCAACTGGGCAAGTAGAAATATTCATTTTATTCCACAGCTCTGCAAAACGCTGTGTTACTTATCAAGTTTTAAAATAACTGCTGCTTCCGTGTCCACAGTTTGGCAGCCACAAACTATGGCGTGACTAGAACTTTGTTCATGTTACTTTGGATTCACAGCCTGTATCTAAATGCAGCCTCTGAATTGGATCGCTACATGAAGAATCTAGCCAAATTGGTTGCAGAGATCTTCATCAAATGTTGACATCAAGAAGAACCATCATTAAAGCAATTTTAAATGTACAGATCCAGACATAGTCTAGGACAAGGCTCAATATATGCCACAGAACGATAAAAGAGATTTGGTGATTGATGCAGCTCTTGGAGTTGGTAACAGGCGACGCTGATTGGAGACTGGGAAAAGGTAGATTTTCTCAACACCAGACCTAACCTTATCACATATTGGGCTTACAGAAAAGTTTCTTAAGGGGAATTCTCTCCAACTCATTACTTTTTTCTTCTTCTTCTTTATTTTCTTTTAAATGTTACATTCAAAAAATATGAGGTCCCCATATACCCTCCACTCCCCTGACCCCACTCCTCCCACATCAACAACCTCTTCCACCATTGTGGCACTGACCCTCTCTCGAGGGGCAAGACACCAGAGGAGAAAACACTAATAGAAAAATGAAACTATTTTCTAGAAAACTATAACTTACCAAAAAATGCTCAAGCAGATACTAACAATCCAAGTACTCCCATAGCTATAAAGGTCATTGAAGTGGAGTTAAAAATCTTCCCAAAAAGAAAACAACAGGCCCAGTCAATTTTAAAGGCAAGCTCTATAAAACTTTCAGGGAACAAATAATTTGAATCTTACATAAATGATTCTGGAGTATAGAAAAAAGCAAGAAAGGAGAACAATTTATTATATATGATTATATAAAACCTTGACATCAAAACTAAACAAAGAACAGTATGAGAAAGGAAAATTCCAGACCAATCTAATTCATGCACATAGATGCAAAAATCCCAAATAAAATATTGGTAAACTGAATCCAGCATCATATACAAAATGCACTAACTAGTTCCATTTCTATCAAGAAAGCAACTTTGAGATTTCCAGTTTCAGCTCTTACACATAAGGAGCTTGGATGACGTCATACACATCCTCACAACAAGAAAAAGTTAGATAAACTGAAAATAAAACATTTTCCTTGGATCCAACATAGAACTGAGGCCACAAAGCAAACCATCACCCCAAATCTTGGAGAGAGGCACATCAAGATATGCAGCAACAGAGATTTGCTTAGCTGGAGCCATAAACTGATAGCAATACTTAAATGGTAAGTTTATCAATTGCTAAAGACCAAGTATAGACTATCATGATAGAGCAACTCCTGAAAACCACAGCCTTAAGGAGGTCCCCAGACATTCAAGGTCTTTCCCTCCAGGAACCCCAGCAGATGCTCATGCTGAGGATCCTGACGTGAGGAGGATTGGACTGAGGGTCTGGCAGGTGCAGAAGAGTAATCATGGTGAGGCAATCTCAAAGCCTTCTCCAATTAAAAAAAAAGACCTATACTCCAGGGCAAAGGACTTTGTCTTAGTGCAATCCTGAAACCTTGTCCCAGGTAGAGGAATGGAATTCCTCCCTACTGCAGCCCCCTCCAGCCTTCTCATTTCACCTAAAGGAAAAAAAATTGAAACTAAACAAAATATCTGTAGCGAATAGAAAACAGAGCTTTAAAGATATAGGTGTGGAATGCTGAAGCCAGTGAAGGGAATAGGAGGAAGGAAGAAATAAAAGCAAGCCATTAGAAGATGGACAGAAACACTTGTGAGGATCAGAGTCCCTTAACTCAGGCCCACTAAAAGAGATTTAATCAGAAGATTTTAAAAAAAACAAAACTTCCCCTTCCATACTCCTTACCTCCACATAGAGAGGGCTCCAGTATAAAAACAGTGGATTACAGCTAAAAGAGCTGCAAGACATAGATTGTCTCTGAGAAACAGTACATAGGGAAGCCCCAAAGCAAAGAAGGGAGATAAAAACAAGGATGCTAGAGCAATGTGAAGCCTTGAGAATCTATAGCTACAACAAACATTAAAGACAGCCCAACTCCTGGCCAGTGATCACAAATCCTCACACTAAAGGTCTATCACCTCAGTTTCTATTACCTAAACAATAGGTCCAGCTTTCTACAACAACATAAAAAAATCATAAGGATGCCAAAAGGCAAAGAAAAAAAAAAACTGTCTAAAGAGGCAAAGCAATCATCAGACTCAGAAATGATAGAGATGTTGGAATAATCAGACAGGGAATTTAAAATAGCCATGACTAATATATCAAGGATTCTAAGGGAAAAAGTAGAACCACACAAAAAACAGAAGGGTATTATAAACAGAGAGATGGAAACTCAAAGGAAGAATAAAAAGGAAATGCAAGAAATAAAAAATATAACAACATGAGGAACTTCCAGGTAAGATGGCACAATAGGGAGCTCCAAGATTCAGTCCTTACACCAAAAAAATTATTAAGCAGGCAGGAAATCTCTGAAACAAGTATTTTGAAACTCCAGAGGCCAGAAGAACACTGTACAGCATCCAGGGAAGAGTGGGAGGAAGAGGCTAATAAAGTACAGTAAAGAACTGTAAATTGCTCCGTCCATGCAGCAGAGCAGCAACTACCAGCACAGTTCCTCCAGTCTCATAGCTGGCCATTGTGGGTTTCAGTGCCTGGGTAGTAGCTGTTGACAGAAAGAGACATTAAAAAGCCTCTTCTGCAAAAACAGGGGCATGCATGGCCAAACACTGATAATGGATTTGATGAAAGAATTTGGATCCTGGTACTAAGGACAACTCTTGTTTCAACCCACCCCAGACAAAGGCAGTGGCAGCCATTGTTCAACCCTGCACCAAAGAGGGGCAGAAGTGGGAGAGATTGAAAGATGCAGGGCTTCCTCAGGGCTGTGGGGGAAAGTTAGCTGAAGGGCTACATTTGCTGGGGAGACCAGGAAAGATCAGTTTTGAGGAGCTGTCAGAGAAGTTTTGGCACCCTTCCTGACATACTCCACAGGGCACTTTGGATCCAGTCTGTTCCCCTTTCATGGGTCCCTGGCCCTGTTTTGACTGAAAAAGACCAACTTGGGAAAGTCCTTCCTGGAATGACCCTTCTCCAAGAATTTGCCCTCCAGGCAAAAGAACCATGAGACAATGAAAGAAGTGTAAAAACTAAAGAGGCAGAGAGTATGGAACAAAGACCTGCCAGCTTCAGACATCCAGGACAAGGAGGTTTGTCCCATAGGAAACAGAAGGGAAAACCAAACTGCTGTGAACAGGAGAACTCCAAAACAAAAAAGCAAAAGCCCAGGTAAAGACACAGGCCTAGTAAGACAGGGAAAACCCTGCCTAGTGCATTCATCTTGGTCAGACCTTCCTGAAAGGAAGGCTGAAGCTCTGTCTTATCATTAGCTGGATACAAAACAAAGAAACAGACATTCTAGGGAGTAAATCCAAGAGTTAACATTCAAAAATATTAAAATGTACATACAGTAAGCCACAAAAAAGTACAAGGCAAACAAAGAAACAGGAAATGCTAGATCATCCAAAGAATGAGGATAAAAATACAGAAAACACAAGATGATGAAAATGTGGAGATACTGAACAAAGCCTTTAAAAAATGATCTTAAAAGTGCCCAAGGAGATGAAAGGAAGTACAGAGAAAGAACTATAGGATAGCAAGGAGGAAAAAATGAATGAACAATATCAGAGTCTAACTAAAGAGATAAAAATGTTTAAAAGGAACCAAACAGAACTGCTGAAGTTGAAGGCCACAATAACTAAAATGAAAAATGCCCAGGAGAGTTTCAAGAGTAGATTGGAGCTAGAAGAAGAAAGAAATATTTAAAGCAAAAATAGCCTAAGACAGCTATAGGTCACCATCAAGCACACCAATATACGCATAAGGGGAATCCCAGAAGGAGAAGAAAGAGAGAAAGGGATAGAAGAAATACTTGAAGAAATAGTAATGAAGAACTTCCAGACTTAGCAAAAGACAAAACTATGCACAACCAAGAATCTCAGAGAAACCAAACAGGAAAAATCTGAGGAAAGATACACCCCAAAATTTATTGATTTCACTATTAAATGCAAAAGACAAGGATAGAGTTCTGAAAGCTGCAAAAGATAAGCCATGTGTTATATACAAAGGAGTACCAATAAGACTGAATATGTATTTCTCATCAGGAGCCATGAAGGCAAGGCAATGGGTTGAATTACTTAAAATACTTAAAGTGCTGGAGGAAAACAACTGCCAACCAAGAATTTTATGTCTGGTAAAACTCTCTTTCAAAGATTAGGGAGAGATTAAGACATTCTCAGGTAAACAAAAGCTGTGGGATTAAAAGCAATGTTAAGGAATTTTTCAGACTTGAGAGGAAAGGGCACTAGACAGTGATTCCAAGCAGCATAAAGAAATAAACACCTGCAGTAATGGAAACCATTTAGATAATTATAAGCACCAGTTGTTATTGCATTGTGTTATTTGGTATTAACCTACAGATGCTAAAATGCAAACGCATTCAAAAGTAATAGTAAATCTATGTTTTTGGACATATATTTTACAGAGAAAAAAAGTGTTAATAAGTAAAAAAAAATAATAATGGGGTAAAAAGGGGTATAAGAAAAGTCTACATGCATGCTACCAAAGTTAAGGTGATATCTTAGGATGTTGAATTTTAACCCTGTGATAACCACAAGGAAAACTGTATCTAGATAGAAATGAGAAGGCACACAATATGGTATGATAAAAAGCAAATAAATATAAAAATAGGATTTAACAGAAGTGAAGGACAAATAAGATATAAGATTTGCAAAGGCTAAATAGCAAGAAGGACCTGTATTTTCAGTAGTGACTTTAAATGTAAGTTGATTAAACTCTCCAGTCAAATGGCAGAGATTGGCAGGATGGATTTTAAAAAGCCTAACCCAACTATATGTCTGCAAGAGACTCAAAGTCAAAGATACATGTAGGTTGAGGGTGGAAGGATGGGAAAAAATATACCATGCTGGTAGTAATAAAAAGAGAGGTGGGGTGTCTACACTAATATTGGATAAAATAAACTTTAAGTCAAAACAGTTACAAGGGACAAAGATAGTCCTTATATACTGATAAAGGGGACAATTCAACAGGAAGGTGTAACAATTATAAATATTATAATTTATTATATTATATTATAATATATAGTTTATATTATTATAATATATTATATTATAAATATTATAATTATATACTTTTGAGGCAGAGCCTCAAATACTGACAGATTTCCGGGGAGAAATTCTAGTGGTTCTACATTAATAGTAGGAGACTTTAATACACACTCTCAATAATGGATCGAACATCTGGCCAGCAGATCATTAAGAAAATACAGGGACGTGGACTTGGCCCAATGGATAGGGCATCCGCCTACCACATGGGAGGTCTGCAGTTCAAACCCTGGGCCTCCTTGACCCGTGTGGAGCTGGCCCATGTGCAGTACTGATGCATGCAAGGAGTGCCCTGCCACACAAGGGTGTCCCCCGCATAGGGGAGCCCCACGTGCAAGGAGTGCACCCCATAAGGAGAGCTGCCCAGTGCGAAAGAAAGTGCAGCCTGCCCAGGAATGGTGCCGCACACACAGAGAGATGACGCAACAAGATGACACAACAAAAAGAAACACAGATTCAGGGTGCCGCTGATAAGGGTAGAAGTGATCACAGAGGAGCACGCAGCAGGTGGACACAGAGAGCAGACAATGGGGAGGGGGAGGGAAGGGGGGAGAAATAAATAAAAAAATAAATCTTAAAAAAAAAGAAAATACAGGACTTGAATGATACATTCAACCAACGAGACCTGACAGACATATCAACGAGACCTGACAGACATATCTAGAACACTGCACCCAACAAAAACAGAATACACATTCTTCTCAAGTTCACACGGATCATTCTCCAGAATAGACCATATGCTGAGTCACAAAACACATCTCAATAAATTCAAAAATACTGAAATCATACAATGGATATTCTCCAATCACAACGGAATGAAACTAGAAATCAATAACAGAGGGAGGAAAGGAAAATACACAAATATGTGGAAATTACACAAAATACTCTTAAACAACTAATGGGTTAAAGAGGAAATCAGACGCAAAATTAGGAAATATCTTGAGACAAACGAAAATGAAAATATAATATACTGATACTTATGGAATACAGTGAAGGCAGGGCTGAGAGGAAAATTTATAGCTCTAAGTGCATACATTAAAAAAGAAGGGAGAGGATGTGTTCTACCAAGCATTCCAAGAAGAATTAACTCCAATTCTGCAAAAACACTTCCAAAAGAAAAAATTGAAGAGGTTAGAACCTGCGTAGCTCATTTTTTGAGACCAACATTACCCGCATACCAAAGCCAGATAAAAATACCCTAAGAAAAGAAAACTACAGACCAATATCCCTTACAAATATAAATGCAAAACTCCTCGACAAAATACTAGCAAACGTAATCCAACAGTACATTAAAAGAATTACATATCATAATCAAGTGGGATTTATCCCTAGTATGCAAGATTGGTTCAGCATAAGAAAATCATCAATGTAATAAACTGCACTAATAGAATGAAGGGGGAAAAAAACTGATCATCTCAATGGATGAAGAAAAGGAATTTGACAAGATACAGCATTTTTTCTTGATAAAAAGACTTAGGAAAGTAGGAATAGAAACACTTCCCCAACATGATAATCACCATATATGAAAAGCCCACAGCTAACATTCAACTTAATTGTGAGAGACTGAAAGCTTTCCCTCTAAAATCAGGAACAAGATACGGACGCCCACTGTTACCACTGCTATTCAACATTGTACTGAAAGTTCTTTCCAGAGCAATTAGGCAAGGAAAAAAAAAAGTAAAAGCCATCCAAATTGGAAAGGAAGAAGTAAAACTTTCTCTATTTGCAGATGATATGATCCTATATAAAGAAAACCCAAGCAGAGGAAATAGTGGCTGCAAATGTCTAGGTGCTTTCAGACACTTGTACAGTACCATATGGGTGGATCCCACAAGGTATGGGGGCAGGAGTACTGGAAGCTAAGCTGGAAAAGTAGATGGAGGTCAAATTCTAAAGGGTTTTGTTTACTCCCAAAAGCAATTTGGACAGAATCATACAGGCAATGGGGAGCCACTGAAGAATTTTAAACAGGATTAATGCGATTCTGTTTGCATTTTAGGAAGGGTTGTCTGGCATCAAGGTGGATGACAGAATAGAACGAGATTAGACTGAAACAAGGGAAAAAAGCAAACTAGTGAAAGAATCAAGGAAAGACAAATGCCAGCTCGAATTAAAACAAGGAGCAAAGAGAGGATGACACAGGAGACAACAAAGAGCTGGAATCTACAGGGCTTAGTGTCTGCATGGAAGGAGAAGGAGGATATAAGGATGATCCTCAGGCTTCCATCTTGGGTGATGTAAATTATCATACAGAAAGAGAAACCAGTTGGAAGTTTGGGGATGGAATAATAAGTTCAATGTTGAACATAGAGAGTTTGGATATTAGAGTTATATCCAAATGGACATGTTTAGTAGGTATGGAAAACATCAGAGATAGAGAACAAAAAAATGAGTTTCCATAGTGAAAGAACAAAATCAGAATATAGCCTGGTATTGTTATGAAGAGCTGGCTGTCACTAATGGTAATCAGGGTCACTTCCTGGAAAATGTGCTGCCTGGGAAAAAGAAGTCTGAATAAACAAACTACTACTAAATATTAGCCTTAATTTAAAACAAAATAACATTTACTGGTGTCAAAATAATGCAGTCCAAATGAGTTTGGGACACCCAAATCTGAAAAGCTAGTCTTTTAAAATTCAAATCATTGGGCCTAACCCAACTGACATCAGTGACTATTTCCCTTTCTTCACCATTTATACGTAGATTCTATATAAAACAAAACATTAGAGTGGGCAATCTAAGGAAACCCAGTATATAAATTGCTCCTTGGAAACTAGAACGATCCAAACAATAGCAGCAGCAACCCCTAATGTAATGGAAGGATTCCATCTAATATGCCAGGGCTGATTAAAACAACTCTGCAACAGTGGCACTGGCCCATTAGATCACCCCATAAACTCTTGATGAACTATAGTAACGAAGATCAAATAAACATTGGAAGAGGTTTTAGCTTTTTAGACTTCAGAGTATCATATAGGAAATCATTGCCTCAATGACCTGAAAAAGTTAATATATTCCCAGAGATGCAGGAAGAGATGTAACTCAATAAATTCTACACAAAGCATGAGAAATCTGCTAAAGTTTCAAAAATGGGTTTTTATATAAAGTAATTATAGAACTGCTAGAATAAGATTTTCAGTTTCCTTGCTTTGACTTATTCTATGTCTCACTTTTTTTTTAATGTTTTAAGTGATTACCCTGGCACCTTTTGACATTAGCTATTGTCTTTTCTAATTCCCTAAGTTTGCTCTTTTTTCAAAATCTACACTTGTCACTTTTCTCTGGAATGTGTGCAGAGGTAGCTAGATGCCGAGTCAAGGACGACCTAAACATGTGCCTGTGCCATTAAACACATAGCATTACATGCACACCTTTTGTCTTTAATTATAGAGTATTCTTGGAGAAGATGCTCAAAATAATTATGCTGCATGTTATAGAATAAAAATATCTTTCTGCATTAACCTTTCTTCACATTTTGGGGAGAAGGTGTTGGTTTTTCACTAGTATTATTCTCAAACATATATTTCTGAATAAAACTCTGAACTTCTTTCACTGGATGTTAAAACTTGTTCTTTTTACTTTTCTCATTTGCTTCCCTAAATAATAAACAAACTCCGTTACTTTCTAGCTGCTAGAAGATCTAGAACTTAGGAAACCAAATGCTGCTATTTCATTTCTTATGCATCTCTGAAAAGCCTAAAGTTTAAAAACATAATAACAATCATGGCTAAAGGCAGTGGTCCTTTGATTCAAACATATCTTTCAGCACTTAAGATTAACAGGCATCATATTTGTATACCCACGATGTACACTCCTAAATTAGGAATAAACTATACCCTATGATGAGAACATTCAAATTATGTATTCAAATTAGTGATTGTATAGTTTTGAATACTTTACTCACGTATAATTCTAATGGCATAAATATTCTTAAATGATTTTATCAGAAGATCGAAGCTGCCACATGAAAATCCCTTTATTTTTCATATTCTTATAGTAATTGACTGATTCTGATTTTATTCAGTGAGTCAACCTTTACTGAAACGATCCCAAGCCATGCTGATTTGTGTTTTCCATAATATTCTAGTACTTCTCACCCCCACAACACTTTTATAAATGGATATACATAAAGGTCACACCATTCTATGAAAGGCTTATGATTCTCTTTCAAGATAGAGAAAGACTAGACATAAAAAGATAAAGAGGAAAACATTGGGGTCAGGAAAATAGCTTTTTTTCCAGCGATGAGATAAAAGCTGCAATGCTATTGCTACCTGTCACTCACTACATGTGCATTCTTTATGGTCTTGTTCTGATCCTTTTCCAGAACTTACTGTTGGAAAATTATCTATCCCTGAGTAGATCAGGTCCAAGAACTAAGTCTCTGTGCATTTAAAACCACCTCTGTGAACTATTAGGGCAGTGTATGGGCTTTCTATGGCTGCTGTAACAAATTACAACATATTTGGTAGCTTAAAATAAAGCACATTTATTATATTACAGTTCTGGGAGTCAGAAGTCCAAGGTGGGCCTCACTGGGCTAAAATAAATGCACCCTCAAGGCTGCGTTCTTTCTGAAGGTTCTAGGGCAGAATCCACGTCCTTCCCTTTTCCAGCTTCTAGGCCACCTGCATTCCTAGGCTGGTGGCCCCCTTCTTCCATCTGTCAAGCAGCAACGTTGCGCCAAGTCCTTTCACACTGCCCCCACTCTGGTTCTTTTATTTGATTCCCTCTTCTATTTTTAAGGGCCCTGGAAATTACATGGGACTCACCTGCATAATCCGGATGATCTCCCTATCTTAAAGTTACCTGATTAGTAAATATGAATTCCTCTTGCAACCTTTATTTCTCCTAACATACTCACAGATTCTGGAAAACTGAACGTGGATATCTTTAGTTTACCATTTTTCTGCCTACCACAGGCAGAAAGCTATTACCTAGTATCATTCTAACCGCATCAGCTGTGACACTCTTTAAAAAGCAGTATCAAGTCCCAATCGACACTAACTCTGGAGTCCTTCTTAAGCTTTAACACCCAGCACAGAGATATGCGCACTAGGCAAGACTCTCCATTTGCATCTTTCTGCGGTGCTGCACCACGGTACCTTGGCACTGTGACCTGGCACTGACTCACCTGTGAAGGTGGGGGCACCATGAAGCCAGAAGGCCAGGACAGCAGATCTTCAAGGACAGGCAGAGCTCAGTACCTGCATCTCCCAGGAGCTTGTGTTCCAGAAGTTTTGTTCTGGATATTCCTGATGCCTGTTTTCAGAAACTTCCCAGAAGCTGGTGACTATCCCAAAAGAAAAAGTTTTAAATCCCCTAATTTTAGTTAGATTTAAAATTTAGTCACTCCTACAGCTTCCTTCTAACAATACAATGGACGCTTAGGTCTCCTTCCATCCTGATGTTGCTGCATTGTCATTGTCCTCATCTGCATGTTTACTTCCAAATCAGTTTCCATACCGCAGAAATGAAAAACAGGGAAAGTTCAGGATAAATCTCTTTTTATTCAGCCAGCGAGGCAGTGGTTGCACAAATCCCATTCCCTCACATTCAAGCCTAAGCACACATCCACAGCTAGCTGCAAGAGAGGCTCAGGAATTTAGTCTTTAGCTAGGCAGCCATGTGTACCTGAAGAAGGCAAGAAAGGATTTAAAGTGACTTTAAAAGTGATTTTAAAGTCCGCCATCCATTCTTCCTAAGCTTTCACAAAATAATCTCCAGCACTGAGTTCCTTATTATTACTGCTGCCCAGGGCTTGTTATTTTGCTTGTGATAATCTGCCCTATCATTCCTACAGATGTCCAAATTTCTGATTGTTTTCTTACGTTTGAAGATCTACCTTTGCTCCACTCTCTGCTGTCTTGATTCCTCTCTCATTTGCCAGCTAAGTTTCATCCAAGTCTATCAATTTCTGTCTTCCTTAACACCCCACAGTGAGTCTGCTCTCAGATTGCTGTAACCTGTACAGGCTGTTCCTCCATCCAATAAATGTTGGCATTCCCCAAGCTTCAGTCCTTGGGCACTGTCTCTTTTCTACCTTCTCTTGGGTAGATCTTGGAGATCTCATCCACTCTCCTTGCTCTATACATCACCTCTTTGAAGTTATCTTCATTCCCAAAGGGAAGGAGTGACAGTCTTTTAATCTTCAGAACATCCCAACAGGTAGGTAATATTCTCATTTTCCAGATAGGTTCACTGAAACTCAATGGTGGGGTCACATAGGTTATAAGTAAGTACCTATAAAATAAAAGGGTATCACTCAGTACCTTTAGTTTCTTAGAGAGGATGAAAGTTCTCAGGGTAGGAGGTGGGGGGGATATATCAGAAAAAAGGCCAGAAGGAAAAACATTCTGAGGAAAGACGAGTCAGTATCATTGACTGGCAAATAGGACAAAAAGAAAGAAAAGGAAAAGAAATTTTGCAAGCTGTATGCTCTCCCCTAGAAGATATCTCCAGGCTTTCTGAAGAAGAAATAGCAGTTGGAGTCCTCTTGCCGGATGTGGGTGGGAAGCTGCCAGCACTCCCCAACCCCAGAGAGGTGTGTTAAGTTATTAAGCAGCAAATAATGTGGTGTTCATATTCTCCAAAGATACCTGGGAGATTGGGGAGAAGATGGCAGGGTCATTGCTCCTTTCCAGAAAGAGGTAGTGGCCATGGAAGAAAAGGAGCCTAGCAGAAGTGAGCAATGAGGCCAAGAAATCACTCAACTGCACTGGTCTTAGATCCCCTTGACTGCAAAATGAAGTTATATGTCTAAAAAACTTTATAGCCCATTCCAGCTCTGTGATTTGGTCAATCTTTAGGCCTACAAAGAGCAGGAAGGCCTTCTATCTGGGTCCTCTTTTTGATACCTCAGCGACTTATTACAAGGGTCAAAAATGAAACTAAAAAAGATTAAGGACCTGATCAAAAGAACAATAATTGACATTTTGAAATAGGAGCAGGTGATAAGGAGAATTAAGGGAATGCCTAAACATGTGAGAGAAAAAATAAAAGAACACTGTTTTTGAGAATAATGTCAAGATGGCTAAACCAAATGTTTTAATTGGACTCTTCTAAACTAAATTAGACCCAAGAGAGACTAAATGAAAGCATGGGGGGCTGGCACACCTAACCACAAGTATCAGCATGGGCTAGAATCTTCTGCTGCCATGGATCCTCCCCAATATTGGAGCATCTAGGATATGAACAATGGCCTCATTCCTTTAGACACTGGGCATTAGCCTGCTGTTCATCTTTCTTGGGAACCAGTCCCATAGCTAAGACCCTTGCCCCATCAAGTGGAAAGCCACCTGTCCTGGCTTCCCTTCCTTCTGCATCAGTCTCTGAGTTCCTCTCAGCCTACACTAATATGACAGGAGGAAATTTCCTACAGTAAGTGTTATCCAAAAAATGAAATTAGCTGCCTTTCAAGGCAATTGCTCATCATTGAATATGTCCAAGGTGGGCATTTGAGTAGAGGAATGAACTCCATATGACAAAATAGAAGATACTACTTACTGAGTGCAGACTTTTTATACATTATCTAATACTTAACAACATCAGCATTAACTCTACAAAGTTAATGTTATCTCCATTCTACACATGAAATGAAGGCTAAGAAAGGGCAACTCAGTTTACTCAACTAGGAAGGCTGCAGAGCCAGATATCACACCCATGGGAGTCTAGCTCCAAAGCCCAAATTCCTTCCACCCCTCCACACAACCACAAGCAGAGAGGCCTCAGGAAACTCAGGAGAGGTTCTCTGCACTTTAACACCCCTCCATCAGTTGAAAATGAGTGAGAATGACTGTTTAAACAAAATTTTTAATGAAGATGTTATCACAGGAAAGCAATCCTTTATCTAAGGCCTTACTTTTTCCACTTTGACACAGCTCTGTATACCAAAAGAAAGCAAATGGGGCTCTCTTTCTAACATTTATTGAAGACCAACTTTCTGCCAATTCCTTATACGCATTATTCTCATTTCTTGTTGATAACCAAAGGAAACAAAAGGGTCAAAAAGTAGCTAAGACCCTAGCGGCAGATTGCCCAGAACACCCGGGGGGGCTGAAGCCAGATCTCTCGGGTCCCGAAGCGCATGGTCTTTCCAATGTACTGCCATGCCTCGAAAATACACAGGCTGCCTTGCTTGGCAAATTTTTCTTTTTAGGATTTTGAAAACATCAAGGTTGGTTCTGCTTCTTTTCTGAATTCTTCATTCCCCTAGCTAACATTTCCCTCCACAGAGCCTTTTTCCTCTCATGAGCCAAAACAGAGTCTTGAGATTTATTTTCTCATTTGCCATATGCGTTAAGTAGACAGTTGTATACATTTATAAGGTAGAGCCCTTAATTTTAAAAGCAGACAATATATCATTTTATTGCTTTCTATTTTCTAAGAGTTAAACTCAAATTCATTTCATTTTGTCCTTTGCTTGCCTTTAAAATCATTTGATATCTTTCCCCACTATGGCCCACCTAGGTTGAAGGAGTTACTCTTTGAAGGCAACAAGCATGGAAACTGAGAGTTAATGATCAGGCCCACATCCTTACAAAAGCCCTCTAAATCAGAACAAGATGAGCCCGAGTAGGGAGAAGAAAATTAATGGGTGGCAGAGGTCCTTATGAAAAGAAAGTAAGGGAAGTTTGCTATAGAACCACAGCCTCAAAAGTCAGAGTGGGAAGGGACAGAGAGCATCCTGTCCATCCCCCTCTTCTACTGGAGTATTAATTTGCCCTGTCTCTGCTGTTTCGTAAACACGTCTATCACCTCTCACAGGCTCGCAGCTCCCAGGTAGATGATGGCTCCTTAAAGACAAAGTGAACGTCTTCAATTCGGCGTCATCTCCCCACAGCATTCTTTACATGGCTGGTGTTCAACAAATGTGGCTGGCAGTAGGCTTTTTTTGGAAACTCAAATGTAAGATGTCTGAGTAAAAAAAAAGCCTCGAATGAGATTTGTTTTTTCTTTTTACCAGAGCCCACACAGAAAATGACCGTCTGTTGGTGACAAATCTGAGAATCAACTCAGGGGTTCTCACTGACTATCTGGGTCCCGCAGCTCTAAGAGTTTCCCTCTCAGGTGCTCAAGACCGTAGCTGCAACAAAGAGGCCAACAGCAGTGCATGTCCTTGTCAGCCTGAAGTGCTTGGCCCTCACAGCTGCATACCTTGTCAAAATTGTTTGTCCACATCACTGCAATCTGTGTGCAGGGAAGCCTGATACATGACTGTGTTTGGGAAGCAGTGGAACGTATAACAGGTTGTGAATTCATAAGTCCAGGAAAGCAGTGATTCAGAGAGAAGCTGCTCCCCTCGGTTCTTCCAAATTGAAAAGCACTCGAGGCAACAGAGCAACTCCTGCTTCCTTTGGCTGGTTCCTGTTGACCTGACTTGACCTTTTACCTGCCACTGTGAATTGGGCCTCCAGCTAGACCAGGGAACTGCAGCCCCCCCTCTCAGGCCTGAGTTTGACTGAAGAGTCTCTCCTCCTCTCTGCACACTCACAGGAGAGGAACCACACTGCAGAGATCGAGCCCAAAGTGAGGCTAATGCACGTATTTCACTAAAGAGTTAACAGCCCCTACTTCCTATCCCTTTCTGCTCATCTGCTCACTTCTTATCCTTTACATTTTATAGTCTTCACCTCCAGTTACAGCTGATTAATAATTAAGTGATTGTTAATTCTTTTCTATCTCCTTGGAGTCATGATAATCTGAGCAATGGTGATGCAATCATAGCCTGGCAGTTAAGGGGAATGGACAGGCTTTAAATTACAGTGTTTCCTTTCCTGTGCAAAAATTAAACCATTCACAATGAAGTAGGTTGTTATTTGTGCTCTTAAAACTATAAACATTTTACTCTATTTTTTTTTTTTTTTTCTGAACCAGAGGCTGAAGTTTATTAGCTGCTTGAGTCTGTGAGAAACATAGTCCAAGCCAGAAAAGCCCGGATGATGAGAAGTGCCGGCAAGGAGGACCACACGGCTCCTCACCAGCCAGCCCCAGAGACTCCTTTACTCTATTTTAAATTAAATTTTTCTTTCTTATTTTCCAGGTCATCTTCATATTCCCAAGACACGGAATGAGAAAAAAAAAAATTTTTTAAGCAACATTACTGATTAAGGAATTGTGAGCTTACTTAGCTCCAACTTTTTTCAAATTAAATATTAAATACTTGGCAGCTGATTCAAATTCAAATAAACCTGCAGTTATTGTGTAAAATAAAGTGTGCTCCATAACTCAATGCACTCAGAATTTGTGGAAATTTTACAAAAGCAAATGACCTAATGTATGTTTCCAGTTTTACCCAAATAAATCGAACCATTCATTATTGGATGACATGAGGTTAAATCCAGCCCAAAAGATCTGCATCAAGGAATGTTCTTTGATGTTGCTCTTGAGTTCTCAGAGTTTATAAAACTAGATCCTTCTCAAAAAACAGGAAGGTTGAATTGCATCTCCCCAAAAGACGTATTCAGTCCCTGACCTCAGAACCAGTGAATGGAGCCTTATTTGGAAATAGTCTTTGAAGATGTGATTAGTTAAACTGAGGCCAAACTGAATTATGGTGGGTCCTAATCCAATACCACTGGTGTCCTCACGAGAAGAGGAAATTTGGACACAGACACAGAGGAGTATGCTATGTGAAGATGGAGACAAGAGAGGCCATTTGGAAATAGAGGTGGTGCATCTACAGGCCAAGAACACCAAGGACTGCCAGCAAACACCAGGAGCTAGGACAAGCAAGGACAGATTCTCCTCTACAGGTTTCAGAGGGAATGTGACCCTATCGATATCTTGATTTTGGACTTCTACCCTCCAGAACTATGAGACAATGAAGTTCTGTTGTTTTAAGCAGCCCTATGAAACTAAGATAATCTGTATGATGTGTATGTGCATACAACCAGATAAATGCCAAACATACTCCTATTTCAAAGAACAAGCAACTAGAGAAATTCCCTAACCATCTCCACTGTGTACCAATTACTCGCTTTATATTCATTCAAAGTGATTTGAACTACGTTATCTTAAACATCTTGGATTCCCCATTTTCCCTAACATAAAATTTTTTATCTACATGTGGATTTTAAGCGCTTTAATGAAAGGAACCTTTATTTACAGTAAATACTCAACAAATACGTGAGATGAACAAATGAATGAATAACTAAATGCCTAATTTAGACAAAGTGGCCATTCACTAAGCAGTGATCAGGTTTATGTTACAGTCTGTTACCAAGGATTTCTTGCTACCTACTCTAGTTCCTTCCCTCCATGCCCACTTCCAAAAGTAATAATGAAATTTTCATATTATATTCTTTGGAATCCCAAGGTTCCACAAGCATAGAAGAGCATTCACAGACATCCACATATACTACCCTCAGCCAGGACCAAAGCAAGGATCAGGCAAGCCTGCACCTGCCTTTCATGGAGTATTGGCCAGTGGTTGGTTACAATGGAATGCCTAGCATGAATCCATAGTACAGATACTCCTAGCACTTGTGAAACATTTGCAGTACTTCTGATCTGACATATTGGTAAGGTGTGAGCAAATAGATATTGCACTCTTAATGATTCAACTTTGAAACAAACGTTTTCCATGAGTTCTCTTTCAAGCTCCTGACTCAGTTTTGCGGTCACCCCTTGGGCTGAAGTGTGGTTTGCTGGCCTGGCAGGGGAGCGGCCGCGGCAGGCCAAGCCGCTGCCCCCATAATAGGGTGGCTGGTCAGACTCACCGCCACCCCTGAAGGGAGCTCGGCATGGGCGCAGAGTGCCCTCGGGTCTCCCCTTCTCGGCAGCCATGCTTCCGTGGCCGCCCCTCCTCCCGGATGGCGCCACACGATGCCTGTGGGGTGGCACCCTTCTTCTTCTTTCTCCCTGCGCAGGCGCAGGGCGGAAAATTCCAGTCTGCCCTTTTCCCTCCCCCCGACAGCAGCAACAGCCAGGCGTGGGCGGGAAACTCAAGTCTGCCCTCTACCCCAGCAACAGCAGCCACCAATCACTAAACCCTGCCACTTCCCCCAGCAACAGCAACAGCCAATCCCTAATCACCACCCCTCCCCCATCCAGTACCGCCCACTGACCTTTCTTCGGCAACCAATCAGAACAGGGCGTGGCTTCGACCAATCAGCCTTCCCCAGCCCCTATAAAACTGTTGCCTCTCCCTCAGTAAAGTGGACTTGCGTGTTTACCTTGTCTCTGCGGTAGTTTTTCTGCCGTGCGCCCTCCAGTCCTGAGAGCCCCCGACAAGGGCCTGGCCTCCCTTGTCCCCAGTTCGTCGCCTGCTTCTCCGGGCGACCCCTTCGTCGCCGGCTTTGCCGGCCGACCCCGTCAGCCGAACCGCGCAACCCCTGTGAGACCGACCCCTCGTCTGCTGCCGGACCAACCCCTCGTCCCAAGTGGGACCGACCCCTCGTCCAGAGCTGGACCAACCCCTCGTCCGTAGCCAGACCCCACCTCTACCGACCGAGCAAGCTGCCGCAGCTGGCGCCCAACGTGGGGCAAGGCAACTCCACCACAGCCTCACTCCATAACCTGGCGGCCCCCCCCCCTCTCTTCTCACCGTGGGACTTCTCTCATGCAACATTGCTCCTACCTGAGCCTTGGCTACCTCATATGATCCACGGCGGTCTGGGAGAATCGCTGGATGGCTTTCTCCTTCCATGTCGGGGGCTTATACCGACACGCTATGATTAAGAGGAGCCTTGGATTTCTCGGGAGCGCGCGCTTGCACGTCTGAAGTAACCCTACCACAGCCCTACACCCTCCTCTCTTCTCACCCCTATCTTTTCGCTCTGCATTGCTGCTCCTGAACCTTGGTGACCTCATACGATCCACGGCGGTCTGGGAGAATCGCTGGATGGCTTTCTCCTTCCATGTCGGGGGCTTATACCGACCCACTATGATTAAGAGGCGCCAATAAAACTCTCAGGAACGCGTGCCTGAGCACCTCCACCCCTGCCTTCACCTCTGCCTCCTCCCCTCTGTGCTTGCTACCCTTTGCCTTGCTCCACTGCTCGTCGTTCGCCTTCCCCTCGTCGGGGCCTTCTTTTGGCCCGCGACCACCGTCGGAGTCCCATCGGCTCCGACCCCTCGTCTCACCGCGCACCTCGGCTCCCATCGCCGCGCTCTCAAGGTAAGGGCCCCTTTTCTTATCGGCTCCAAAAGGCCATTAGCAATGGGTAACATCCTATCTGCTAAGCAAGCCCCGCAAGTTCGGGCCCTCGCCGGTCTCCTAGACACTCACCGGTGTAAGGTCTCTTTGAAACAGCTCCAAGTATATTGGGACCTTCTTCTCCCCTTTAATCCGTGGCTTACCACGTGTCAGCTTTGGGACCCGGACACCTATACTCGCCTTATAGATAGGGTCACTTCTGCTGTGGAGCAGGAAGGTAAAAGATTCCCTCCTGGCTTATTACCGGCGCTTTTTACCATCCGCTCCTGCCTTCAAGGCGCCCCTACCATCGACTGTCCCCGGCCGAGCCACCGCCGCCGCCGTGATTGTCAGGACGGCGACTTTAACAGGGACCCTGATTGGAATTCTGATACCGACTCCGATTCCGACTCTGAGTCGCTTGTTGAGCGCCTTAATAACGCGCTCGAAAATTGTCCCCCTAAACAGTGTAATCTAGCAGTGCCGAGCGCCGGTGAAGATGGCGAACTTCCGCCTTCTTCCTCGCTTGAAAAGGGGAGGCACTCTCAAGATGGCGGACTTCCGCCTTCTTCCTCGCTCGTAAAGGGGAGGTCCCTTTGCCCCTCCCTCCCCCCGACGACTTCCTGCCTGGGTGGGCCGGAAGCTCCCTCCCCGCCATTTTGTAGCACCGCTGGGGACGGCCCGCAGCCATTTTGTAACACCGCATGGGCAATGGCTCCTCTCGCGCCCTCCGCGCCAGCGGCCCCCCCGGCTCCGCCTCCCCCTGGCAGCCCCCTCCATCCGATCCATGGCAAGCTGCCACACACGCGGCCCCCTCTGGTCTGGCCTATTTTTGGACCCATATTCCTCCCCCGCCGGGGCACCTCCGCCTACCTCCCCGCCACCTCTGCAGCGGATGTCCCACAGGGAACGGCGCCAAATGCGAGTGATCCAGCACCAACTGAGCCAGCTCACCCTCCACCCCGAGAGACAACCATCCAACCCTGAAGTCCGTTCACTGCTCGCACTCTACCGTCAGTGCAGACGCCGCAACCCTCACCATGCTGGCAAGCCAATTAACATAGTCTCTCTCCTTAGCTATCAGCGACTCGCCACTGCAGAGGACACCCCTCCCACTTCATCTTCTCGACCTCCTCCTGCCCGACCTCTTCCTGCTCACTCTTCCCGCAGGTGTCCCAAGTCTTCGGTAACCGCGGCCCCCCATGCCGCCATCGCTCTCAAGCAGCTCCAGCCCCGCTAAACGGCCCGCAACCCGCTTTCCCCGGCCCGCGGCTTGCCTTCTAGCATCCAATAACACTTCTGCTTTTGCCTCCCCATACTTCTGCGGAGCTTCCTCCTGTCTCGACCTCACTCCTCTTCTCAGCCATCCAAAGCGTCCTTTCTCGTCCCCCGCCCCCCTCCTTTTTTTTTGCTTGAACCCCCATTGCATTGCAGATTAGGCCACCTCATGTCGGCCCGCCCCGTTTACATTGGCCTCTCTCGCGCCCGTGGAGACTTTGGCCTTCCTGTTGTCCTCGCCTACGTCTCCACCACTCCCGACGCTGCCGCCACCACCGCCGCTGGTGCCCTGACGCAACTTGTCCTCACCGCTGCGATCCTCCAGACCATCACACAGTCTGCCTCTGCCGTTCTTCGCCGCCAAGGAGAGATCAACTACCTGTAGCGCGCTGTCACTCTGGACTTTTAACAGCAGATGGACCTTATAGCCGCTGAGATCAACGAGAATTGGACATTGACCACCCTTGCTTGCAACGGCAAGATACTGCCCCCCAAATTGTACATTTGTATCCCCGTCATACCCACCTCCCTCTTCAGCCCCGCTTCCCTCATTGCTTACTGCCTCTTGGGCCTCGGCTACTTGTTGCTGCTGCCATCCTGGCCCTTATTTGAAAAGAAGGGGGAAATGCGGTCACCCCTCGGACTGAAGTGTGGTTTGCTGGCCTGGTGGGGGAGCGGCCGCGGCAGGCCAAGCCACTGCCCCCATAATAGGGTGGCTGGTCGGACTCACCGCCACCCCTGAAGGGAGCTCGGCATGGGCGCAGAGTGCCCTCAGGTCTCCCCTTCTCGGCAGCCATGCTTCCGTGGCCGCCCCTCCTCCCGGATGGCGCCACACGATGCCTGTGGGGTGGCACCCTTCTTCTTCTTTCTCCCTGCGCAGGCGCAGGGCGGAAAAATCCAGTCTGCCCTTTTCCCTCCCCCCGACAGCAGCAACAGCCAGGCGTGGGCGGGAAACTCAAGCCTGCCCTCTACCCCAGCAACAGCAGCCACCAATCACTAAACCCTGCCACTTCCCCCAGCAACAGCAACAGCCAATCCCTAATCACCACCCCTCCCCCATCCAGTACCGCCCACTGACCTTTCTTCGGCAACCAATCAGAACAGGGTGTGGCTTCGACCAATCAGCCTTCCCCAGCCCCTATAAAACTGTTGCCTCTCCCTCAATAAAGTGGACTTGCGTGTTTACCTTGTCTCCGCGGTAGTTTTTCTGCCGTGCGCCCTCCAGTCCTGAGAGCCCCCGACAAGGGCCTGGCCTCCCTTGTCCCCAGCTCGTCGCCTGCTTCTCCGGGCGACCCCTTCATCGCCGGCTTTGCCGGCCGACCCCGTCAGCCGAACCGCGCAACCCCTGTGAGACCGACCCCTCGTCTGCTGCCGGACCGACCCCTCGTCCCAAGCGGGACCGACCCCTCGTCCAGAGCTGGACCGACCCCTCGTCCGCAGCCAGACCCCACCTCTACCGACCGAGCAAGCCGCCGCAAGTTTAATTGAAGGGTATTCTGAGACTGCAAGGCAAACTATTTCTGTGTGAACCAATATTTTATTGATACAATACCAGGCAAAGTAAATAGAAGCCAGAAATAAAGTTGGATTTTTGAGACTGCTATTTGGCTGCAACCATCATTCAGGGCCCTGGGTTTCACATTTTTGCGCTTGTCACAAACAGCTTCATTGTTATCATTGACTACCTGTAAAATAAGGAAAAGCTATCAATTTGAACTTACCAAATGAAAATATTTTTGTTTATGTATTTGTTTTATAAAAGATGTTGTTTTTTTAATATTACTTTTTTAAAAGAGTTTCGAACCACTAAAACAAAGCACCAACAGTGAAGGCATATGGAAATCGCAGTGTTTTTAAGCAGTCTACACATTTTATTCATAGTCATTCAACAACTACTCCCCAGCACCTAAGCAATGCCCAGAGCAGTTGTAAGTGCTGGGAAAATAGCTGTGAATTAGAGAATAACATTCCTCTGCCTGTATTATAGAGAATTAGCATAGGTTATATAGTATTTGCTTTTCAACTTCTTAATAAAACTGGTCAGGGGATTTTGTCCCATATTTCAAATAAGCCACAGAACACTGAAGAAGTAGACTTTGTAGCCCCAAAATATCCATTGAGTTGTTTCCTCATTCGTAAAAGATTACATAAATTATGGAATCACTAATGCAAATGAAGGCTTCATTTTCTGAGGCAAATGTTCCAAGGGCCTTCAACTGTTCACAAGACATGGATTCCAGACTCCTCTTAGGCCAGTTTCCTTCCTCCTGGAGCTTTCTAGTCTGTTGATGCTCTCTGTGAGATGTGCGACAGTGTGAGAAAAAGTCTCTAGAAACTATTTATGCACTGATGGCAGGAGCTGCAGGAAAACTACACCTCAATAAATCCAGAACCAACACTTTTCTCCTCACCCTGCCCATTGCTGTTGGCGAGAGCAGCCATCTGCTCACCAAATTCCAGACTCTGATGCTCTCTGACTGGCTGAGGGAGGATGCTGTAGCTCCCCTTAGTGCTGCATACTTTGGGAGAAAGCTGATGGCCTCTTCAAATTCTTCCCCAAAGTACAATATGTATGCAGAGAGATGTAACCATTTTATTCAATTCAACCATCCAGCAAATAAATAATTAGAACCTGCTAGATATATAACAAAACCCGGATGCTCTTCTCAACACACATAAGTGGAACTTAGATTGAATAGCGTAGTTTTTAGAGCCATCAGTCACGACCCTCTGTGCCAGCAGAGTCCTACTCGATAGGAGGCACCATTGTCCCACTGAGGGCTCTGGGCCAGAATGCTGGGTTGGCCTGAGTTCTCTACCCTGGGCAAATTCCTTAACCTTTGAGAGCCTCACACACGCCATCTGCAAAATGGGGATGACAAAAGAGTATCTTCCTCATAGGACTGTTGTGAGGGTTAAATGAGTTAGAACATGCAAAGGAGTTGCACCAACCCCCCTTGCTAAATTGTAGCTGTGATCCCTGGGACACTTTGCACAGCTGCCAGAATGCTCCACTGTTTTTTAATATCTGTCCATGTGACTTTCCCCAAACAAACATTAAGAAACACATTAAATAATGGGAAGGACAGTAAAATGGTTCCAAATAATACCAAATACTATGTTCACACTAAAATTTGACATTTTATTTCTTTTCCTCGGTCGCCAGCCCTTGTATATCAATCAAGGGGAGAAACTCATTCAGGTAATTAGACTTTCTCAGGGCATGTGTGGCCTTTGTCTGTTTTACAAATTCCCCAAAATTCCTTTCTAAAATAGGTGAGACAATAATTCATTTTTCACGTGCTGGAGAATGGTAAGAAATGCAAAATTCTCTTAGGTGATATAAAAATTGAAAATGCTCCATAAAAAGTACCCACTTAAATGTCTGACTTGTAAAAGTAAATGTCGTTTGAAAATTTTTCATTTGTCACACTCCATGAGGTCTCTCCTGCTTGCCTGGCCTGTGTAAGTCCCTCTCTGTGCTTTCCCACGTGTGGCGTGAGCATAGCTAACAGACACCTTTACTTGTGAGCTGCTGGAGAATGTGCAAATCTGCCTTACCTGCAGAATCTGCTCCCATTTCCCCAAACCCCCTACTCTAAGAACCTTTAGTCCTTCTGCTGCATTTTAGAGCTACCCAGGGAGAAATTCTGCGAAAGTCACACAGTCAGGTAGAAGCCCAGCAAGTCAGAAGGTAGGTCTTCTGAGGACTCCTGAGGCAGTGCTCATTCCCCTTGACCAGGCTCACATTGAGACACACTAGAGCAAGTCCCAGAGCTGATTTTTAGCTATGTGGTCTGAGGTCAGAGTCTTGAAAAGCCTCTAGGAGTTGGCCATCACTTTGGCCCCAGTACCCACAGAGCGTCTGTGGAAATCTCCACTCTGCAATTCTAGCAAGCCTCAGCGGAGGACTCTAGAAATCATGCCACACTCCCATGGGCAGAACGTGTCCAAGAGCCACTCCTGCCCCGGTGGGACAGGCCAGCTTCTTGCTCAACCAGCCAGACTCGGCTCTCCTGGAATTTCAATAAACACCAACGCGGGGAGCCAGCGAGCAGGCTGCTGGCACCGCGGATTCGTTTGCTGCTCCCTCGTTCATGTCACACGCTGAGCTGTGTTCACTTAAGTGCTGCCAAAGTTCTTCAAAGTATTTGAATGAAACTCTTCATAAAACAAACACGAAAATCCATTACCAGCAGTCACCGAATGCTGGCGCCTTGACAAATGGCCAACCTGCTGGCGTCTGGGAAATGCGCAGCGCTGACAAGTGACTCTTGCAAAGGAGCCGTTTACTTCAATGAGGTGTGGATCAACTTCCACTTCGACAGAACACGTGGGAAGTAGGCGGGTCGATGAGGCTGCTAATTACAGCAGAGTAGCAACCCTCTGTGTTTAGGATGCATTTGTAAATCCAACATGGTCAGCTCACTCAAGCTCTCTGAATCTATTAATATAATCATGTTTCAAGTCGTGCCATGGATGTATGCGGGCCCCCTGGCAGCTGCTGCGAGCTGCGGAGGGGACAGGCATTAGCCTGGAAGGAGATGCACTGGGGTTCTTATGGCACTGCACCCTGGTCAGCCAGGCACCCGAGCAGGGACTCCCGTAAAATGCAAAAGGGGAGGGGAATAGTTCACCAGGTATCAGAATGCATTTATAAAAGCTGAACACACCAGCTAAAAATGCAAGTGTAGAATTTGGGAGTGTTGCTGAAGCTGGTTAGGATAATTCTCCCTAATAGTAAAACTCGTTGGCAACTTGGGCTGAAATTCTGCAGAAACCCTCAAGAAGATTTTTTTTATGGATTTTTCATCTTCATTTTTAATGAAGGCTACAACACTCCCCCATCCTCCAACCTACCTCTCTACAGCACACCCAATATAATGCCCTCAGCAAGTTTGGCCATTTTTTTGTATTTCTTCTTTTATTTACATTTTTAGTTTAAATGTTTTTATAGAGGCAAAGAGTAGTCAGAGAACCTTTTGTTTCCAGGTTAACTTAAAAGCAAACGTTTGCACCACTGACGTATAAATATAAATTACATTGAAAATATACATGTTCCAAAGTCTTTACAATATTAGGACACTTCTGTGTTTTCTATCACCTCTGAAGGAATATCAGGAAGCCAGGGGAATAAAGATGTGTTCCCCTATCTTTAATCTTCATATTGGGTTTGAGTAGTTACAGGTTTGCAAAATCTACACCTACAATATCCACCTGCTCCTGCAGGCAAACGTGTACTTAGCTTCTAGGCACAAGCATAGCACTGTGGGAGAAGGCGTTTTTACATCATGTTGAGGACTAATAATTCAAGTACATCTTGGAGATTCATTTTCCCAACATTCTGTTGTTTCAGCTGAACCATTCATACTACAATATTTTTATAGGCTCTGAGACTGAAAAACATTCCCATCCAGGCAGGATATATGAACCTCTCAGTTTTCTGATGCAAAAGTAGCATTTCAGATTATCCCCTTGCAGAAGGAAACTGCACTCCTTATGCTGGCAGGTGAATGGGAGAGTGGAGATTTGAACAAGGATATGCAATATAGGTAATACTTCCATAAGCACCTTATGTTACAGCATATGTGCAACAGCTGCCTTTCTGCATGTCTGAGATTAAATCAGTGTTACCCGACGTAGGGTGTGGGTGGGAAGGCATCTAGTAGAATCACAGGTAACAGACAAGGAGCCCCACAATCCTATTTGGTAGCCACAGCCTGGTGAAGGGCCATATTTCTTACTAAGTTTGATGGATAAGAAGAGCTCAAGATCTGGTTTCGGGGACCTGGGCTTGAATCCCTATTCTACCACTTGCTACCTGTGCAGCCACAAGCAAGTATTTAAACTCATAAGTGTAGCTTTTTTAATAGAATGGGGACAATAATAGCTGAATCCTGTCTCTGCCACTTACCAGTTGTGTAACCTTGGACAAGTTTCTTAACTTCTCTATCCCACAATGTCCTGTCCTATAAAATGGAAGTATTAAAAGATTTTATCTCATGGGTGAGGATTAAATGGTTAAAAGGGGTAGAGCTCTTAGAACAGTGCTAGCACATAAAAAAGCGGTTTCAGATTGTTTAGGCAATCCAAGCTTCAGGACGTCTTCCAGAACAAGATGAAGAGGGGAAAGTGAGAAGCCAAGAGTTGGGACAGAGAGAGGAAGCAATGAGCAAACACTGCTGCCCTGGCTTCGGTGGCACCTGATCTTGGTGCCTCTGGGTAGGAGCTGCCTAGCAGGAGTAGCTGGGTCCCTAGGAGTGGACAACCAATGTGGCAACACAGTTGTTTCTTCGATCGCTTTACCGCACAGCTACTTGAGAGCCCTGAACTCAGGATTTTTCTGTAGATGCTAATATTGGAGAAAGGGATATAGAGAACAACTGACTAAGACTGAATACTTATAATAAAGTAAGTATTTTTTAAACATAAATGATTAATCAGTGGTAAAAGAAAGAATGTCCTAATTTTTATTAGCTGCCACAAAGCTCTCCAGTAAGAATAATCTAGTCATTATAGATACCATCTTAGTGTGTGATGTAGGGGCTATTTCTCTTAAATGGCTAAAATCCTCTTACTATTTGTTTAAGGTAAGAGATTGCCAACGAAAAGGAAAAAAGACAGAGAAAAACAAATCACCCCCATCTTGTTGACTATCTCTGATTTCATCTGTGAGTTGGGAATATACCAGCCACAAGCTGAGACTGCTAAAGGGTTGGGAAGTTGCCAAGGGTTTTAATCTCAAAGGGATGTGAAACCTCCCTGGCACGTGCAAGTCTCTGAAAATATAACTAGAGGGAGAAGCATATACAAGGACTCCTATCATGAAGGGTATTATGGTTAGTTAAAATGCATTTATTTGATAAACCTACTAGTTGATATCTGATATCCATTCTCTCTTCCCTCCACATGGTCAGGCTACGAAGGCTACAGGTCCTCAAGGTGGTCATGTGACTAAGTGTTGGCCAATGGCATGTGAGCAGAAGTGTTATCTGCAGCTTCTAAATCATACCCTTAAAGAGAAAGGGAGTGGCCTCTCCTTCCTCTTTTCCCGTTCCGTCTTCCCTCTGGAATGTGGGTGGGTAAGAAGCCATCTTGGATGATGAGTATGAAAGTCCTGCCCTAGGGATGGCACAGGACAAGCTAGAAGGAGTCAGATATCCAGTTACCAGGGGCCCCCATATTAGCACTGTACTGCTTACAAGCCGCACAGCTAGGTGACAAATAAACATCTATTTTGCTATTTTGGGTCTCTGTTATGCTAACTTCACCAGTACTCTAATTAACCTAGTGCCATGTGGGTTAAGGAGTGAGATCACACGAGGTGTCCTTGAATTATCATAACTGGGCATAAACTGCTTTCTAAGGAAGGAAGGTCTAGATAATTCAGGGTTTTGTTTTGCTTTTTGCTGCCAGAGCTGAATTGTAAGGGACAATAAAGAGGAGGCAGCCTATGTGACATCCTCTTTCACAGCTCTTCCACAGGCAGCACCCAGGCTTTTCTGTATATAAATATGACTAAATCTTTAGAGAACATTGACTTGAACGGAGCAGCCCTGGGTGCACGTCTCCGTCTTGTCTTGTCTTCCAGACAAAGTTGTTTGGAGATGTGAGATATTTGTGAAAACTCTTACAAGAATGCCTGCCAAGTGGTTAGGGCCCAACTTAAGCAAGTTTCTTTCTTGACAGCTGCCCCCTTTTTCTTATAAGGTATGTTAAATTTCTAACGGAAGACCTTAGTTGATATTCAAAATTGCTTTGGGAGTTCCCTGCTTATAAAGATGGAAATGCTGCCCAAATCACCTGTGAATTCCTGAGAAGCCAAGTAAACTGTTTTCCCCAATTAATAAGGTTTGAGTGAGACTTTCTGGACATTTAGTTTGGGAACTAAAGGTTGAAAAGTTTAACCCCATGCTAGAAAACAAAGATGTTCATTGGAGACTCCTTGTTTAACTGTCTTATATGTTTTCTCAAAAAGTCTTATTCCTTAATGTAGTGGTCTGGGTCAATGAGCCCTAAAGTCCAAACTGAAACTGGAAAAGAAAGAAAATATGGTATATGAAAGTATCTTTCATTCGTTTTGAAAACATAAAAACATCTTGCTGTAACTTCATTGATGCATCCATCAATCTTCTGTTAACGACTTCTGCAATTCATCCAACAAACATCCATGAGGACTTCCTAGGACTCAGGGCCTGTGGCAGGCTCTGAGGATACCAAGACAAAGGCCCTTGCCCTCAAAGAGCTTTCAGTCACTGGGGTGAGGGGTGGGGGGGGGTGAGGCCAGAGATAGGGACTGAGTGCAGCAGAGTCACAAATGAGGAGCAACCAATTCCTCTTCCACAAAGAAGGGGACATTCTAGTCAGAAGGACTTTGTGAAGGGCAAAATGCATTCCTGAGTGATTGACCGCAGATCACTATGGACTAGGGGCAGCAATGCAAATTATAAGACTATTATAATCAAAAAGGCACAAATAAGGGAAGGGCCCAGGTTAAGGGGGTAGCAATGAGGATGACAGACACAGAATGTGGTGACTAAAAAGATGTGTGAAGAAAGAGAAAGGGTCACTCCAAGGTTCTTGGCTCACTATAGGAGGTAGATGGTATCCAAATAAACAAGACAAAAAATAAAAGAGGCAGCAGAAATTTAGAAGGAAAGTAGCCAAGCCCTATGTTGAGATGAAGAGTTTGCAGTTACGTAGATAACCAGGGAGAAGTACGAAGGAAGCTGTTGGATGGAAGGACCTCAACTCAGGAAAGAGGTGAGGGCTTTGGTTTGGACAGGGAAATCTTCAATCCATTCATTGGTAGCTGAAGTGATGGGAACAGATGAGATAATTCAGGGAGAAGGCTGTAACAATAAGAGAGGAGAACCACAGAGAGAACACTCGGTATTGGAATTTTTAAGAATGAAAAGGAATGAAGATAATTTTTCAAGGAATAGACATAGAAATGGGAATTTTAAAAAATAGAGGGTAAACAATATACTCAAATGCTGCAAAGAAGCCACTGAAAATAAGAACTAAAACTTGGTCAGTAACCTTGGCAACTCAGAAGACAAGGGTAATCTCTGCGATAGACTTAGTGGGATGATGAGGATAGAAGCCTGATGCATGATAGGAGAAATGAGTGGGAATGAAAGGAATAAAATTGACAAGACTAAACTATTTTTTTCAAGAAATTTGGTGGTAAATTGAAGGAGGGAAATAACATGATGGGGAGATTGTGCCAAGGGAAAAAACAAAACTAAAGATGGAGGCAGATTTAAGAAATTTAGAGGCTAAGCACAAGGAACCAGATCAGAGTGAGGGGTGGATGAAACTAGGAAAAAGTAAAGGGTGGAAGGAGATCTGAAGTAGAAGGGAATGGATGGAGTGTCGAGACCTCACGTGACTTCCATCTCTGTTAACAGGCACCAGCCTTGTGTTCCAAAGTTTTTAAGACTGATTTCTACTCATCATAACAAAAAGCTAACCTAGGTTGGATTCTATTACTCAACATATCAAGTTGAGAATACCCCCTCACCCAGGAATTGGGGAAAGTCTAGTTGCCTTCTACCTCTATGAGATTATGGAATCCAATACTGTTTCCCATATCTATCTATAATGATGTCTTCTTATATCACATATCACCTTAGCACTGAGCCTTACCCTCTCCTCTTCATTCTGGTATAGTACACAAAATACAGATTCCAAGTTCCATCACTAACACCTTGTGTTATTACAGTCCAGTGACATAATCTCACTGTGCTTCAATTTCCTCATCTGTAAAACAGAGATGCTTAATACCTCAATGTTGGATTATTTTAGTGATGTTTAGTTTCTATAGCAATCCACTTATAACTATAAAGCACCTTTATATTTTAAATTCATTCAAGAACAACAACTATGTGTGATTTGGAAACTACTCATTTCTCCATTGAAACAATTGTTTATATATTCTAAGTTTTGAAAAATAGAGAGGAAAACCCCTCTAGATACCACACAACTCATGCCCTACTGACTTCTTAGGAGAGGTTGAAAGGTTGCTGTGGTAGGCTGAATATTGGCGCCCAAAGACATCCAGGTCCTAAGCCCTGGAACCCGTGAATTTTACCTTATGGAGTAAAAAGGGCCTTTGCAGATGTGATTCAGTTAAATGAAGTGGGAAGATCATCCTGGATTATCCTGGTGGCCCTAAATGTAATCACTAGTTTCTTTATAAGAGGGAGGAAGAAGGGGATTTGGTCACAGGAGAAGAAGGCCACGTGACAGAAACAGACAGAAGCAGAAGGCAGCTGGGTCAGAGAGAGAAGGTTCTGCACATCTGGCTTTGAAGATGGAGGAAGGGGCCAGGAGCCAAGAAATGCAGTTGGAGATGCTACAAAAGGCAAGGAATCAGATTCTTCCCTAGAGCATACTGAAGCAGCACAGCTCCGCTGACACCTTGACTTTAGCCTAGTGAAACTCATTTTGGACTTCTGACCTCCGGAACTATGAGAATAATTTTATATTGTTTTAGCCACTAAGTTTGTGGTAATTTGTTACAGTGGTGTATTAGTTTCCCAGCTGCTAAAACAAATATCACGCAATGGGTTGGTTTAAACAATGGGAATTTATTAGTTCACAGTTATGAGGCAAGGAGAAGTCCAAAATCAAGGTGTCAGCAAGATACTGCTTACTCCCTAAAGTCTCTGGCATTCTGGGGCTAGTTGCTGGCAATCCTTGGTCCTTGGTTTTTGCATTATATAGCAGTGCACATGTGGCATCTTCTCCCTTCTCTTCTTGATTCCATTGACTTCCAGCTTCTTGATTGTCCCGTGGTTTCTCCCTCTGTGGCGTTCTCTATAAGGCCTCCAGTAATAGGATTAAGACCCATCCTTATTCAGCTGGACCTCACCTTAACTGAACTAACTTCGTCAAAAATCCTATTTACAATGGGCTCACACCCACATGGAGGGATTAAGATTAGGTTTTTCTGGGGTCCATAACTCCAACCATCACAAGCAGCAATAGGGAATAAATGCAATTGTTTTCCTCTATCTGACACTTGGAAGACAAGGTATCATGCCTTCTACCTGCAAGGGGAGAAGGCAGGAATCAAGCCACTGCCCTTTTATTTCTGAACCATAGAAAAGCATCTTCTGAGAGGACCAGCCAATGATATACCCCAAACAAGATCAGTATCTCAGATTCTGCAATGGAGGATTGTCCATCCTTCTCTAAAAGAGGGTCAAAGAATAGATTCACATCTGCTCAGGAGAATGGTTTTATGTTTTCGTTAAAAATGAAATTGAAATAATCACTTCTAATATTAAATATGAGTTTTTTTAAAGCAATCAGGTTAATTTAAGATTCAACTCTTCATTTACCCAAGAAGTAGGGAAATTAACTCTTAGTTTTAAGTACTAATAAAATTACAGTGTAAGGAACTGGGTTCTAAACATAACCCATAAAATATGGATGTACTTAAAATATTGTTATTAGATAATTGCCATTCCCACAAACTTCCCCTTATTGCTGCATCCTGGCAGCTGAGCACACTGTGAAGCAAAAGGAAGAAATGGTTTTATGAATAGGCTTTTTCTTAGGACATTTTGGTAAACAATAGGATCATGACATCAAGAAAACCCTGCTCCCAGAAGGAAAAAAAGTCATTTAAATTTTGTCAGGTGTTCCCCTAAGGGAACTGATGAAAGCATGTATTTCTTCCAGGAGCTTCTCTGGATGCCAAAAGCTGGGCCAGAACACAACAATCTGGTGACCTCCGTCTTTGCATCCCATCTTTGTCTTGGGCAGTAAGTAGATGGCATATTCTGAATTGCATAAAGGATGGTTCATGTACCCAGAAAAATGAATATTTCTGTTTGTCCTTCATCCCATTTGGAAGAAAGATACAACCTTGATTTAATATATCCTAACTTGAGCATCCCAGAGACTTACCATGGAAATTCATTTCAAACACTACTTATATAATTCTCTCTAAAACCAACAAGGAGACTTAGCTCATAGGAAACAACCAAATGGTATATCAAACAAAAATGAGATTCCTACTGTATGAAAGAAAATAAACTAGATACTGAAATTTAGGGATGAAGTTCAATGATAAACGAGTCAGAGTACCTGCCTTGAGTAAGCTTAAAAGAAATCTCTTCCAAAATATAGGTAGAATGGTGTAGTCAAGAATATCTAATTCAAACTTCAGTTTGCCATGAGTACATTATGGGGTTGTATTATAGCTATTGTTTTACCCTGCCTTAGCCTCTATCTCCCTTTTCTAGTAACAGTAACTTGATTTTCCTTTAGGGAATCCTCTCTCTAATTTCAGTACAGTAGTTATGTGTGAGTTGCCTCAACCCTCAACCCTCAGCAGCTCCAAGGTGGGCTACATGATCTGGGCCAAGAATAAATTCAACACAATAAACCAGAACCAAGAGATAGAGCCTAACAGATCAGTTAATTTGATTACTTGTACCCAGGCATTTCTGAATATCAGCCTATGATTATTTTTCAGTTATTTCAGCCAATAAATTCTGTGTTTCTATCATTTGCAACCAAAGAATTCTTCACAAATACAAGAGATGGGTGGGTCTATCCTTTGCAAAAGGTTTCTTGTTACCAGTATGATCACTGCTGGGACTAGGAAAAATAGAAGCCATATAAAATTGGTGTACCCTTTCATAAATGTTTAAGAAAAGGTACATATACTTAAGAGATAGTCAGAAACATCATTACACTGTCTATTTTTCTCCACTACTTTCCTACATGATTTTAACTTCCACTTCAGAACCAGAAAGTTGGCCCAACATGAGAGGATGCTCACTGTGTAGCCCTTTCTGTAAAAATGCCTTTTCTACAACCTGAAGGCCTTTCTCACTGAGGCTCAGAAGCTTTCTCCCTGAAGTCCCCTATCTCAAGGTATTCCTAACTATTCAGGATTATGTGTGAAGCCAACACAGTCCCTACTCAAGGAGGGTAACTGATTTAAAATGTGGGGGGAAATGTCAGCAGAAAATTGGGTTAGGGACTAAGAAATGCCAGGAAGGACAGTTGTGGATTGCAAAAAATGGCCATCATTTCCTTCCATTAAGAGGTGGAGTCTATTTCTGTATGCCTTGATTTTAGGATGATCTTGTGACTTACTTTGGTCAATAGATCATGTCAGATGTGACACCATGTGAAATCCCAGCCCAGGCTTTGTACACCTCTTTAGCAAACCCAGGTCAGCCCACAGAAGAAAAGAGAGACCTTGTGGAACCACCCAGCTGAACCACCCCCCTCCCAGACCAGCCAGCCCCCCATAGACCGAACAACTGACCACAGACACATGAATAAGCCTAGCCAAGACCAGAAAAGCTGCTCGATGCAACTCGAGTCAAATTGCTAACCCACATACTCATGAACTAAATGGTTGTTGTTTCATGGCAATAGGTTCTGGGTGGTTTATCATGCAGCAAAAAACTACCTGATACTGGGGTTAGTATACCTTCCATGCTTTTTAGACACATTTAGAAATTAACATCATTTACTCTATCCACCAGACTATGCACTACAGAAGAATCTCCCAGATAAACAAGTGGTAGGGGTCCATCTCTCTCAACTGTTTATCCTCAGGAGTCAGTCTTTTTCTTTCCCCATCTCAGTTATGGTTATTCAAGAGACTCCATTTTTCAGATTCCTCCTAGATTGGAGGTTCCCATGTAATCTCAGATTTGAATTATTCCATAATGACTGTATTCCAAAACCATAAATAACTGAAGGCTAGGCTATAGGCATTGAAAAGGGGGTTAATGAACTTTGAGATCATGGCTCAGAAGTTCTACATATCATGAAATAGATGTTCTCCTTAAATGCAATAAGAACAACCCTAAGACCAAAGTTCTTTAAAAATTAGAATAAACATTCCTTTCCAGATGGCATTAAAGACCTGGTGAGTCCAACATTAGTAATGTCAATTGGCCCAGTGGTTTAGAACCCCATTCTCAATTCTAAAATCAATCAACTGTTTCATTAAGAACCTCTTTGAAAAGTTTCAGGTAGGCTACCTTCCTCAGATACTTAGACACAGAATAGAAATGCAATGGTTTTTTCTGTTCGTTTTAAACTGCATTCCACGTTCTTTCTCTTCAGTATTCCTTTCCCCTTGCTAGATAGAATAAGCTGTTCTTCAATTCCAAATCTCCTCTTGAGGTTTGTTCTCCCTCTTTATTTCCCCATGCTTATCTCCCCAGCCTCACTAGAAGGCAGGCTTTCCTTTTCTTTCTTCTTGGCTCATACCTTTTGTCATAGAGTTTGTGACAAAACTAGATCTAGTTTGGGTCTTCAGAGCTCCAATGCACCAGCATGTCCAAGAGCCAAATAGATTTCCTACCTTTAAAAAAGGTTTCCATGGGAAAACGGACTTGGCCCAGTGGTTAGGGCGTCTGTCTACTACACGGGAGGTCTGTGGTTCAAACCCGGGCCTCCTTGACCCGTGTGCAACTGGCCCATGTGCAGTGCTGATGTGCGCAAGGAGTGTCCTGCCACGCAGGGGTGTCCCCCGCATAGGGGAGCCCCACGCGCAAGGAGTGCGCCCGTGAGGAGAGCCGCCCAGCGCAAAAGAAAGTGCAGCTTGCCCAGGAATGGCGCCGCCCACACTTCCTGTGCTGCTGACGACAACAGAAGCAGACAAAGAAACAAGACGCAGCAAATAGACACAGAGAAGGGGGGGGGGGGGATTAAATAAAATAAATAAATCTTTAAAAAAAAAAAAAAAGGTTTCCATTCAAAAGTAGTCATTCCCGGTACTTTATATTTTGAGAACATGCAGATAATTATTGATAAATCCTCAAGCTCCTCAGGTGGTGAAAGAGCCAAGGTTAAGATTTCTATTTTATTTGTCACCAATTTTTCCTGGCAAAAAGAAGATAAATATATCAAGCTTTCATGATTTTTATGACTTACTATGTAATCAAGGCTATGTACAAGTAAAGAAACTTTTGAAAATATTTTAGAAGACCAAATGAAATTAACATTATCGTTAAGTTAGCCCAACAACAGGAAATAAAGCAATGGTAAGTTTGGTTAGTCACATATCATTTCTAGGGTTTTATGTATCGATGCACATTTTCACGACTGTATATTTAGTATTGTAAATCTAGATACACACAAAACAACCTTTGGGAGAATTTTGCTAAAGAGAAGCATTAAAGTAAAATTAGATGTAATGGATTTTATAACAGAAAAAAATGTTCACTGGTCATTTTTTATATTCTCTCACAATAAATGAAATTACACACAAAAATGGTAGTAATTTGGGAAAGAGGCTCCAATATTCCCTCTTCTATGCCTCTTTTATTTCTATTTGACCAAATTAGAAATCTAAATTGGATATGTGTACTAAAAGGTACACGTTATTTTATTTGCCTGCTGTCTTTATAACTCTCTGTTTATATTCTATTTCTGCACTCTTTTAGTCTAGTAAGTAGGTTGTGGAATGCGCCAGAATTAAAAGAGAACACAAATTAGAGCTTGACATTAACTGCTTACAGAATAGCATGGGGTGGGGTATTATGCAGTGTGATGTTTATGTGGCTTAGTATACTTAGTAAGCCTGGTCATCTTTTAAAATTGCTTTTTCAGGCCCTCCATTGGTTAGCATGAAAAAAGCTTTAGCTAAATTTACATGTAAAGAAAATGCATGGCTTGGTTTTGCAGTCTACTAAATGGCAGGCATTAACATTGAAAAATAACACAATTGAGGAAATTAATAAAATATCCTGGCACCATGGCCTTCTGACAAACATACAAAACATACCAGACCTAGAGAAACAATTGAGGATATAATTCTCACCCCACCCAAAGCATACTTCTCTACCTGAGTCAACAGAAAACCGAGTGATAACACAACTATCACAGGGTGGGGCAGCTGTCTGCCGAACTGCAGAATGCCTTTCCTTTCCTTTTCCTGTTTATGTTGTCAATTACAAAATGCTGACTTAGAATGTTCTCATATTTAAGACCTATTCAGCGTTTTGTCATTTTCCTCACATTTACGTTAGCCTTTTCCTTTCATTATCTTGATGCTGTTGTTCTTGGCAAGACTACATTTTCCATTATGCTGTGTTTACCTTCCAAACAGTCTCTACTTCCTCCTTATCTTTGTGAACTTATTAAAATGTCCAGCTCCAACCACGCACTTCCTCTCTTCGGCATATCCTCACCTTCGCAGCTCACTTTTCTTTCTCTTTTTTCAACCCCTCTTTCAACTCTCACCCTGACCCTTTCACCCCTTTGGAACAACAAGTTATTTCCTCTTTCATTTCCTCTTACAGAAGATGTTTTTGGACCCCTTCCCGAAATTCCTTGGCATGAAACTGTACCCATGCCATTCCCAGTTTCCACTGGGCACCTTTCCAGAGGCGTTTCATCAGCCTGGAGTCCTTGGCCTTCACGCCGAGTCCAGCCCAGCTCTGTCAATCACGTTCATCGCTGAACAGCATTCCAGGCAAGAGTAGAGGCTGTGCTAACAGGGCTGCTGGGTCTTGCTCCCTCTGGCAACAGACTCTTGTTTTCAAATCTGTTTCAAGAATTCTGTTTAAGGGATGAAAATCTGGACATACTTTTTTTCTTCCAAGTGCACAGGTGAGTAGATGAAGGAAGGGAGTGCTGAGTCAGCAATATTTCTCCAGCTGCTACATGTTTCTCAATGTATGGAATATGTGTATTATCCAATTATTTTTCATACTTTATAGGTCATCCAGAAGTAAGTTTCACAGTTTCATCCAAGCTGGAGGGGAAAAAAAGTGTTAAACAAAAAAATCTGATTAAAATTAAATTTTAACTTTCTATTTTAGGGTAAAAAAAAAATGGGGGTAGGGAGAACTCACATTAATTTGTCCTTTAAGGGGACTGGAGTGTTATTACCTGTAACAATTATATAAAACAGACTAAAAAGTTTACCATTCATTATTTTATAGTGTGTTGAAGTGATCAGTTACATAGCACACTTTTATGATGTTCTTAATATTTATCACTAGCAGAATATGTTAAAGAGCTAGAAGACTCTGTCTTGAGATATAGGGTTTTTTTCATGTACCGATACCCAAGGGCAAGAAGTCATGACAGTGTTCTGTGTCAGTAACCCTAAGCAGCCTACTTCCCATTTGCTATCTATGTTTTGTCAACCAAGTAAGTGAATCTACATGAAAGCACACATTCAAACCAATGGCATTGAAATCTGATGCTCATAAGCAGAGATACTGAAAGAAATAATTAAGTGATTTCCTTAGATTTAAAACACTCTAGATTCAAACTCCAAACCTAATCATTTTTTGTTTGGTTTTAATGGGTTTGGTTGATTTGGTTCAAAGGCCAAAGGGCAAAGGTCAGAGACAGAAGAGAAAGAAAAGGCCCTGAATTTTCACTAAGTTCTTTAGTGAATAGGTCCATCAACTGGACCAAGTTATAAGCATTTTCTAAGTTACTCCAATACATTGTTGTTAATGCAGTTAAAAATGCAAAGTTAAAGAGACTTCCAAGTCAAAATGGCATTTGCCTAGCAGCTCCAATAAAGCTTCTCCCTTCAATCTGATGAAAAAAATGGATGAAGGCCCAGAAAAAGGAAATTTCACAGCACATTGCTTGAAATACATCAGTTCAGCACACTAACAAACCTGCCATAGTGAAGGAGGAAGAGATGTTTATAAAGCACAGGCTCTCTAGTGAGCACTTGTTAGGACTGAGGGGTGTCTCTGTTCCCATCATCCCATCTCAGAGAATCTGGATCTAAATAGGGCATCAGATCTATTTTAGTTTGCTAAAGCTGCCAATGCAAAAATACCAGAAAAGGGTTGGCTTTTATAATGGAAATTTATTAGGGTAAAATCTTATATTTCCGAGGCTGCAAAAATGACCAAGTCAAGGCACCATCGGAGATGCGGTCTCACCAGAAGTTGGCTGGTGGCTGATCCTGGACCCCTGCCACCTACTAGGTAAAGGGGCAGCTGGACTCTACCTTCTCCTCCAGGCTGACTCTCTTCCTGAGCTCAGTTGTGGGTGATCAGGTAAATGGCTTCTCTCTCCCCAGGCCTCATCTCTTCAGCTTCGGGCTGCTCTAGCGATTCTTCTGGCCTCTCTCTCAGCCTCTCGGGGCTTCTCTGTCTTCCTGTGGCTGTAGGCGATCCTGGAGTCCTCTCTCACAGGCAGAGTAAAAATGGTGGCTCTTTCTCTCTGTGTCTCTGCTTTCAGTCCTCAGTTTAAAAGGATTGGGACCCACCCTGGGTCTTGCAGTTTAATCAAAAACCCTAAACTGAAGCAATCTAATCTAAAGCAGTCTAATAAAAACTCTCTTAACTGAATCTAACCAAAAAGCCCCACATACAATAGGTTTATATGTATAGGGATGGGTTAGTTTAAGAACATAACTTTCTGAGATCCACAAAATACTCACACCAGGACAAGACTCCACACACATAAGGGCCAAAACAAGCCACTCACCCTCTCCACTGAAAACTGTTCAGTCTGGAGAGCTTGGTCCTTGCTTGAAGCTGCATAAGAAGGGATGGGGAAAAAACGCAGAACAAGGGAAGGGAGCAGCTTCTGGAAGACACAAAGAAAGAACAAGTTGGGTTTCAGTTTATTGCTTAGTGGCTGTTTGAACTTGGGCAAGGTACTTAAACTCTAATCTTCAGTTTCTTCACTTAAATGCAATTTGTTGTGATAATTAAGTAATATATAAAAAGAAAAAAAATGTAACTAAGATATGGTAAGCATATCATGGTTACCAGATACTGTGCAGTCAAGTTACCATTCATTCAGCTAATACTATTGAATTCTGATATTAAACTAGATGTTTCTTTTTGTATTATTATGCTGTTTGTATTCTAGTGTCATAATTTAAATAGTGAAGCTCTGGGAATTATAAACTCAACTGAAAATCAATATGGTAATATTATCAATTTGTTTCCAGGAGAAAGGAGGTCATGGAAATCTACAACTCAGAATCAAAACTAGTCAAACTATGTTACAAATAAGATTTAATGTACACATGTATAATTACACTATTACATTCAATTTTCAAGAACATAATTACTATTGTATCCAAAAATATAAAAATAGTATATATGCAACAGTCTCTGAATATAGACGACATATAAATTGCTTAAAATAGGATATAGAAAACTAAAGGAATTTAATCTGTTAAGATTTGCTACAAAAATGTAAAGCATCAATACAATAATATTAATCTAAGTGAATAGTTATGCTTATGTTCTAATAATCAGATGATCTCAGAATTGCTTTATCTATCTTTTTCCACTAATTACTATTTGCTATTAGGGATCTCTCACCATTTTTTTTAATGTGGTCAAATTTATCCTTTAAAAACATTTTGGTTAATATTGATTTGTGGAGATTTTCTTGGGGAACTCACCATGAGAACACAATTTTTAAACCAGCTTTTGGAATATGGTTTAAATTGGTCGATCTTTTTGACCCTGTGTCAGAGCAGAAGAAATAAGTTGTCCTTTCTAAGATGATAGTGCATTTGCCTCAAAGTCAATCCATTATTGAAGTTGTTTAACTTGTCATGTGCTGCCATTTCTGTTTCCTGCCTAATTTGACAGACTAGCTGATTCCCCCCACCCAAAAGTCCTTTCAGATGCTTATTTTGGTTTTTTTGCTGACTTTTCAAGCAGGTAGCTGTCCTAGTAAAGTGTACCGGCATCTTGCAAAGTGTTCTTGAGAAAAATGTGCTAATATAATATCAGGGTCTCCTCTTGACTTAGCTCATTTGATGGGGAAAACTCACAAGCATAACAGAAATAGAAAAAGGATGAAGAGGGGGCAAAGGATTTTACCTAAAGTTGTGAATGCTGAAGCTGTAAGTTTTTTACACCCTCCCAAAAGTTCTGACTAAATAGCATTCCTTGAAGCATATCAGAGTCTATAATAATTTATAAGCCTGAATCAGATACTGAAATAGAATCTTCCTTTGTTGTCTAAGATGCTCTGCCTGTTCTTCTTCAGAAAATCCAAAAAAAGAAAAATAACTTCTTGGCCCACACTAAGTACCTTTAAAGTCATGAAATGCACGGTCCCTTTGGATCAGCTCCTATCTTTCTCACTCTCTCTCTGCCAGTAAAGGCTTTTTACAAATGGAAAGGAATATCTTTATGTTCTTCCTAAGTGTTCCCCACTGCCTCCTTCTTTTTGATGGGTAGGTTGGTGCTATCGTCAGCAGTCCCATTCTCTATCAGCACATTTTAAACTACACTGAAAATGAAAAAGAAGAGAGTAGCTATGTCCGAATCCAGAAGACTGACCATACTGACTTCAACTTCGCTAGTTGAGAAAACGACTTCCTGGGGCCTTCAATCCACAACTTTTATGTCTAGAATTACATCTGAAGAGTTTGGAGAAAGAAAAATATCAGGAGAAGGAATACCAAATACTCTGCTACAAGTAATTGAGCTTAAAGCATGTCCAGAAACATGCCAGCAGCTTCTTCCTGCTGTATAGAGTGGTGGGCTAGAATAGTCTTCGGGAGCAGAGTCCTGAGTTGTAATCATGTCTCTGTTTCTAGACAACTTGCTTAGTTTCTCTAAGCCTGGGTTTTCAATCATGAAATACGTGATAACAACTTTCTGTTTATGTTGCTATATAGATTAAATTAAGATACAACGTATGAATTGCTTAGAATGGTTACTGACCCCACAGTAAGTATTGATAAGTCTAATTAGTAATATCATCATCATTTCTTTTACTTGACTCTTTGTTTACATTTCTCCTTCTCCCCTATTATTTCAGTCATTTCAACAAACACTTTTAAATGATACCCTGTACTGGAAAAGCACTGTAAGAGCCACTTGAGACACAAAGAACAGTTGAATGTGGAAGCTGGTTATAGGAGCTCATAGTCCAGGAGATGGGTCAGAGATATAAACATAAGCACTCTACCCACTAGTAAACACATGGCACAATGTTGCCCTTATTTCTGTGCATGTGTGCATTCACCACCAGACTACAAGTCCCTCTAAGACAAGGCCCATGTCTTGGTCTTCCACATAGCCCTAACACCTCGGTTTGCCCATAATTACATGTTCTGAAATGTCTACAGAATGAATGAATGAATGAATGGTTTGTTTTGGTCAGCAAAGTGAACTTACTCCATCTAGAGAAGATGGGATGCCTTGCCACAGCGGACACATACGAGCTGGGTCATATCAAGCAATTAAATATGCCAGACACCATTCTAAATGCTTTTCAATATTAAATCGTTTAATCCTCACAATTGTAAGAAGTGGGATCTGTTTTATTGAGGCACAAGGAGTTTAAGTAATTTGCTAAAGGTCACATAGCCAGGAAATAGCAGAGCCAGCCTTCAGACCTAGACAGCCTGGTTCCATTGTGCATATCTTATCCACATCATATCTTTCCTCTGTATTCCATCATTCAATAAATATTGAGCACCTACTTTATCCAGGCTCTGTTCTAAGAACCAGAGCAGTACCTTGCCCTTATGAAGCTTGCATTCTAGTGTAAGAAGACAGACAATAAGCAAAATAAATAAGCAATCAATATGGAGTATGAGAGATAGAGTGTTGTGGAAAAAATATTAAAGGGAGAAGAGAAATAAAGAATGCCAGATAAAGGGGGGACTTTCTATTGTAACTAGAATGGTCAAGGAATGCCTTGTTAAACAGATGACATTTGAGCAAAGACTAGAAAGAAATGAAAGAGACAGCTCTCTGGCTATCTGGAGGAAGGGAATTCAAGACAAAAGGCAAAGCAAGACTGAGCATGCCCACCTGTTGAGGAACCGCAGTGAGGCCAATGAAGCCGAAGCAGAGTGGCCAAGGGGCAGAGTAGAAGAGGTCTGAGAGGTAAGAAACAGATCTTGTAGGGTCTTATAAGCCACTGGCTCTAACTATGTAGGGGAAATTTTTATTTTCTTCACCTCACTACCCAACCAGACTTCATCTCTAGCCTGTGTCAAGAAATAGGGTAGATTTTACAGCTTCAGCACCAAAGAGAATGAGTCCACTTTATGGTACTCACAAACCCATCTTACCTTCCTTGGATTCCCTCTTTCATACAGTAAAATAGAATCACTGACAAAATGGAATCAAAACTGACATGAGGGAAGCGGACTTGGCCCGGCGGTTAGGGCATCCATCTACCACATAGGAGGTCCGCGGTTCAAACCCCAGGCCTCCTGGACCCGTGTGGAGCTGGCCCATACGCAGAGCTGATGTGCAGGGGTGTCCCCCACGTAGGGAAGTCCCACACGCAAGGAGTGCGCCCCGTAAGGAGAGCCACCCAGTGCAAAAGAAAGTGCAGCCTGCCTAGGAATGGTGCCGCTCACACAGAGAGCTGACACAACAAGATGACACAACAAAAAGAAACACAGATTCCCGTGCCGCTGACAACAGAAGCGGGCAAAGAAGACGCATCAAATAGACACAGAGAACAGACAACCAGGTCAGGGGAGGGGTGGGGGGAAGGGGAGAAAAATAAATAAATAAAAATAAACCTTAAAAAAAAAAAAACTGGCATGAAGGAAGTCCCTGAGACTTTGAATAAGATCACCAAGTCTAGTAGGCAAAGAAGAGGAGGTGGAGGGTGGGGGAAGTTTGGTCACTTTAAATGGCTGCTCTGAACTTGCAACCATTTGGGGATGGGACTAGATAAAACATGCTTTTTTCGCATGTTTCACAAAAATGTCAAATAAATACCATTTTTTGTATCTACAGAACATATTGTATTTTATCTCAATTTTCAATTTACAGTTCAATACCAGAGTTCCATTTTGGGTGAAAATACTCTCCAAAGAAAAACCCTACCCATCTCTCAAATTAACTGCAAAGATTAAGTTTGAGAGGGAAACTTCATAATAAGATTAAAACAGATATTAGTAACCGAGCCATTAACGATCTTTAAAAGGTATTGTCTTAATAATTGCTATTTACAATAAATCTGAAATCTTTAAATCAATGAAAGCTTTTAATTGTTCTTATTTAGGTAAAATTTACATACAATGAAATTCATAGAACTTAAATGTATAAAGTTCAATAAGTTTTGGCATTTTGGGCAAATATAAACAACCATGGAACTAACAGTCAAATAAAGACATAGAAAATTTCCATCTCCCCAGGAAGTTTTCTCATATACAGTCCCAGGCAGTTCCCCCAAACTCAAGACAACTCTATCAATTACTTTTTATCATTTCTTGAATTTCATATCAATGGAATCATAACGGGATGAACTCTTTCGAGTCTGGCTTCTTTGGTTCAACTTAATGTTTTTGAGATTCATTCATATTGCTGGGTATATCAGTAGTTCATTCATTTTTATTGCTAAGTAGTATTTCATTATATAAATATACGACAATTTATTTATCCTTTCTTCTGTTAGTGGACTTCTGGGATGTTTCCAATTTGGAACTATTATGAATAAAGATGTCATTAACATTCTTATACAAATATTTTGTGTGCATGTATTGTCATTTCTCTTGGGCAAAAAAAGCGTAGAAGTGGAATTGTGCAGTTATAGGGTTCAGTTATGTTTAATATTATAAAGTACCAGACAATTTCCCAAACTTGTGCGATTTTATACCCCTACCAGTAATGCACAGAAGATCCAGTTTCTACAAATCATCACAAATTTGTGTGAGGAAGGTCAACCACCACACCAAGGAACTGAGAAAGTCTACAACTGCAAGCAGGGGAGTCCCATCTGACAGCCATGTGGGATCTAAGCCCCATCTCGATTTAGAGGTGGAGGGGACATTGCCATCCCAGGGTTCTCAGGATGGAGGAATAAAATATGGATTAGAGCGGACTTACTGGTATTCCACTATAGAATTATTGTGACTCTAGCAATGGAAGAATTGATGTGGAGACAGTGGCCACGGGAGTTGCTGAAGGCAGAGAGAGGGAAAAAGAGGTGTGATATTGGGGCATTTTGGGGACTTGGAGTTGTCCTCAATGATATTGCAGGAACAGATGCAGGACATTATATATCCTGCCATAACCCACTGAATGGACTGGGAGAGGGTGTAAACTACAATGTAAACTGTAATTCATGCTGTGTAGCAATGCTCCAAAATGTATTCATCAAATGTAATGAATGTGCCATACTAATGAAAGAAGTTGTCGATGTGGGAGGATTGGGGGGTATGGGGTATGCTGAATGGGGTATAGGGGAACCTCCTGTATTTTTTAATGTAACATTTTGTGTTTTGAAGTTTCAGCACATAAGTCTTGAAAACTTTGGTTAAATGCATTCCCATTTATTTTTGTGTTCAGTTTTTTACCATTAAATTAAGTGCAATGTTAGCTATAGTTTGTTTTTTAAGACACTATCACATCAAGGACATTTTCTTCTATTCTTTTTTCATTTCTTCTAGTATGGCAATGAAGTCTCTCAGCTGTCACTTATCTAAAAATCTCTTTATTATACTCTCATTTTAAAGAATGTTTTTATTACATATTGCATTCAAAGTTGATGGGTGGTTTTTTTCTTTTCTGAACTTTAAAGATATCATTTCATTGTCTTCTGACCTCCATTCTTTCTAATGAGAAGTTGGTCATCATTCTTTTTTTTTTTAAGATTTATTTTTATTTTTTTATTTATTTCTCTCCCCTTCCCCATCCCCTCCCCCTCCGTTGTCTGCTCTCTGTGTCCATTCGCTATGTGTTCTTCTGTGTCCACTTATATTCTTGTCAGTGGCACCTGGAATCTGTGTCTCTTTTTGTTGCATCATCTTGCTGCATCAGCTCTCTGTGTGTGTGGCACCACTCCTGGGCAGGCTGCACTTTTTTTGTGCTGGGTGGCTCTCCTTACTGGACACACTCCTTGCGCGTGGGGCTCCCCTACACAGGGGACACCCCTGCGTGGCAGGGCACTCCTTGCACTCATCAGCACTGTGCATGGGCCAGCTCATCACACAGGTCAGGGGGCCCTGGGTTTGAACCTTGGGCCTCCCATGTGGTAGGCAGACACTCTATCCATTGAGCCACATCTGCTTCCCAGTCATCATTTTTGTTTCCCATAATTACTGTAGTTTTTTTCCTCTCCTTTTTATTGTTTAAAAAAAATGTTCCCTCTGAGTGACTTAAAGATTCTTTTTTTATTTTGGGTTCCTGCAAGTTGACTGTGATATGCCTAGGTATATTTTGCTTTGTATTTATCCTGCTTGAATTGGATCTTTAGATGGATGTTATTCACCTTGTATGGGAAATTTAGAGTTATTACTTCTTCAAATATTTTTCTGCCCCAGTCTCTCTCTTTTTTTTCTGATGCTCTAATTCAAGCTACTTGATATTGCCCCACGTGTCACTGAAGCTCTGTTTTCTCCCCATCCATTTTTCCTCTCTGTTCTTCAGTTTTAATAATTTTTATTGACTTTTATTGAAGTTCACTGACTCTTTCTCTGCACTGTTCAAATTGCTGTTAAGCCCATTCAGTGAACTTTTTATTGCAGACGTATTTTGCAGTGCTAGAATTTTCATTTCATTATTTTTCACAGATTCTATTTCATACTGATATCCCTCATCTGTTCATTCATTCTGACCATCTTTTCCCTTTAAATCCATGAACATGTTTACAATAGTTATTACAAACTCCCTGTGGGCTAATTCCAGCATCTTTGTCATTTCAGAGTTTATTTTGTTTGCTTTTGCTTCTGGTTGTGAGTTTTAGTGTTCTTCTTCACATATTTACTATATCTAAATGATCAATATTGTGAATAATACATTATAGGGAATTTGGATTATATTGTATTCCTTTAAAGGATGTTGAGTGACTTTCTGACAATTGGATAATTTATTGGCAGATCCTCTTGATCCAGACAGATTTCATTTTACACTTTGTTAGAGTGGTTCTATTTCAGTGTTGTCCCAAATTGAGACCATGGTTCTTGCTCTAATATGGTTCTTACTCCTAAAGTGTGGCCTTTCTGAGTTCTCAACTGAATGTCAGATGCTCAGTGTGCTCTGTCCACTTTGGCTGGGTTAGAAACTTATGGAATCTTCATTCAGCTTTCTCACCCAGAAGCCTCTCTCTGCTAGGCTTATAGAATCTTACACGACACATGCACAGCCCAATACTTGGCCAAGGGAACCACCCCATCACCCCTCCACCGACTTCTCCCCCACAACCCCTGCAGCATCAGTCTATCCGGAACCCTGAACTGCATGTTCCATCCTCCCTAGCAGACCTGAACTCTGATCTCTGCCTTCTCAGCTCAGCAAGACTGACTAGTTCCACTTGACCTCACTCCCCCACCCCCCAAACCACAGTCTGGAAAGTGCCACAAATCAGAAAACTGGGGTAAACAGGAAGCTTACCTCATGTCTTTCCTTCCAAGGATCACACCTCAGTACTACCTGTTTGTGATGCCTGAAAAACCGACACTCCATACCATTTGTCCAGTTTTATAATTATTGACAGCAAGAAGTTAGCTCTAATACTAGTTACTCTATTATATCCAGAAACAGAATTCCAATCACCTGATAATCACCAGTTTGTGATCTTCTGCAGGAATATGTTCCTTCGGCCTCAGTATTCTCATCTTGTAAAATGATAGTATGTAGAAACCTATCTTTTCTAAGGTCCGAACATTCTGTAATTTCTTGCCTCAGAAATTAGAGAGTATCCTTGGTCATAGTCTCTTTCCAGCTATGGACTGACAGCATTTGGACTACCACCTTGAATTTTCCAGTCAGCATTAGCTATGGCATGATTTCCTGAAAGTAAGTAAATAAATAAATCATCTGGATCACCTTAAAGGCGATTTTAAAATATTCTTACAAATCCACTACACCATTATGCTGGGGTAGAAATAAAAATGGTCCCAATTTTCCCATTTAATAGGGAATTTAATAGAGAATTATATAGGTTTCTGACAAGAATATTGGAAATGTGTCTGAAATTTCTTGAATGAGAAGGACTGCATAAATATAAAAGAGAATTTTCCTACCTAAAAACTATAATACTCCATATATGTGTTATTGGGTAGAATGAAGAGAAAATATGAAATAAGTGAAAATATTTCAACATCAGGCATACTTTAAAATGTCCAAGAACATACACACACACAAAAATCTGCCTTTAATGGGTATATTTTTTATGTAATATTTTGTATAATCTATATATCTTTTTAAAAAATTTTTTTAATCTATAAAAAATATCAATGGCAAAAAAATCTGCCTTTCATGAAATAAGGGAATGAATTTACTAGTCTTATGAAAGACTAGGATTGATGCAATTGATAAGGTACTAACAAATATCCATTTCCCCAATTTTCCTTTTTTGTCTTTTCCTCCTTTCCTTACAGACATGAATATACACCCCCAAAAAAGTAGGTTTAAGGGAGTTCAGGCTAGAACATTTTGCTCCTATAAAACACTATTTAAAAGCATTAACCTTTCTTTTATCTAAGAGCACTTGAAGGTTGTCTTGATAAACATCATGTGTGGAAAACACAACCTTTTCTTACATTAAGCATTTTGGTTGAAATATTTTTAAACTCCATGTAGTCATTTCAGATGATCTAAAAGAACCCCAGAGACAATAAAAGTAGAACACATCTGTTATCCTCTCTGTTAATATAAGTGTCTGATTGTTTCAAGTGTTATTACCCTATGTCCCACAAGGCATATTCCCACGTAAAACATGACAGGGAGAATGAGTAGTAATGACTGGAGTACAATGTCTAGTTTGTGAACATCCCACACAATGGCCATCAGTCCACTTATAGGATGATGTGCTAACAATACCAAAAATGAGCAACGACAACCCCACAGGATGAAAAACAACAGAAAGGGACACCAGGACACTGCAGGCTTGTTAGAGAGAAGGCATTTACTAACCCTGCTCCTAGGAGTCAAGGCCTCAGGGAAAGCACAGTTTACAGAGCACTGCTCTCTTTCTCTTTCTGCAGGGTGAGAAAACCAATGTCAGGACAACTTTTGATCTTGAGAGCAACAGGGGAAGGAAGAGAGCCAGGAATTTTGCCTAATGGACGGAGCTCCCTTCTTAGGTATGCAGCATTTTGAAATGGGAGTAAGTCAAGGTTGATTTTAAATATGCCAGGACAGGAACATCTGAATACAGACAGTCCTTGCATTGCACAGGAATGCAAGACTGTAAAAATGAGCATGAAGGTAAAGCATGCAAAGTGATCTCATTCGATGGGAAAGGTTTCAATTGCTCTGTGACTTTAAAAAATTTTGTCAAACCAATAAATCTTTTCTTACTGTCAGATTATAAATTAAAACAATAGGAAAAGGGAAGTTTGTTTCATACACTGTAACTTAAAACTTTTAAAACATCAAGAATTAAAGTGGGTATTTTTTTGCAATAATCTTTTTTTTAAGATATATTTGTGTTTTGTTTTGTTGTGTTTTTTGTTTTCTCTCCCTTCCCCCCCCCCACCCCCTCAGTTGTATGTGTTCTGTGTCCATTCGCAGCACCAGAAATCTGTGTTTCTTTTTGTTGTGTCAACTTATTGTGTCCGCTCTCCGAGTGTGCGGCACCATTGTTGGGCAGGCTGCACTTTCTTTTCGCGCTGGGCGGCTCTCCTTACAGGGCGCACTCCTTGCACGTGGGGCTCCCCTACGCGGGGGACACCCCTGCGTGGCAGGGCACTCCTTGCGCGCATCAACACTGCACATGGGCCAGCTCCACACGGGTCAAGGAGGCCTAGGGTTTGAACCGCGGACCTCCCATGTGGTAGGTGGACACCCTATCCATTGGGCCAAGTCCACTTCCAGCAATAATCTTTTAAGAACAATCTGAACAGTTTTGCTGTTTTCTCATCATATAACATAGGATATGAAGCAAATATCTTTTCTATGTCTTGAATTGTCATATTCTTTCTAAGTTTGGATCAACTTCCAACATTTTCTTCATTGTGCTTTAAATGTTGTGTAGTATCTCCAAGAGTTCCATTAATGTGAAGTCTTATGCCAGTGCTTCCTCTGAAACATCTTTATCCTTTCTGTTCATAACTACTTTCCAATTTCACTTCTGGAGTCATCACATTCCATTTCTCTGCTGCACTTTCATCTGTTGGCCAATTCCTTCTTTCAACTATCCATTTCTGTAATATATCACATGGGTTTATCACTGGGAGATGAAGAGACAACAAACCTATGTACTTTGCTGTCTGTGCTGGATAACATGTACAATGACAATTCATAGACTTTGAATCAAGTGATGTAATTGGTCACTGTTTGTGATGGCCTGGTCAAATACCTGGACATAGTGATTTTTTGACTGAAGAGCTAGCAGCAAAGTTTGTACTTACTCATAGTTAATATACCCTGATAACTGAAATTTAAACCTGGTTTTGTGCAACTGGTGTTATTTAACTAAACTATGGTAAATGAAATTAATGACTATCTCAACAGTACAAAGCAAGGACTGCCAGAGTTTAGAGAATTGGTTGTCCCGTTGACGTGATTTTACCTAAACGTAGCCACTGGGTATTTTCTTGCTGCTTTGTTTGATTTTATAAAACTTCTAAGCAAAGAGCTTGATGAGTATCTTGGAATATAGCAGGAACAAATCTCAGTTAAAACTCAGGTGTATAAGAAAAAGAACTGTTTCATAGAGCTTAATTTCTATTTTGAATTCCTATTTCAGCATGACTCATGTACTCGTTCAAGCACACCTGCATTACAGTAAATTATCTTGTGACTAAAAGGAAAAAATTCCTATTTTACCAAGTGGCAAAAATTAAAAATAGTCATTTCAGTTTGTCTGGGGCTTGTGACAGAGTTCAAGAGGTTTATATAATTCACAATGTATATGAGGTTGTGGGGGCAACAGGAATTTCCGATCTCCAGTCATCGGCGTCTCTCAACACCAGCATAGGGTGCAATGGTGAGCTGTCATCTTCCTGACTGGCCTTGAACTGCTCTTCGTGGAGATCATGTCTTCTCTCCTCACTGTGACTGCTTAGCTCCCAAGGTCCCTTTGTTCTCTGGCAGGTCAAGCAGCTGTCTGTGACCTAGGAAAACATTCTGTGGATCTCCAAGCATAGCGGAGATGCTCAGGACCTCACGCTCCTCTACTCCCTCTTCATGACGGCGAAAATCTACTCTCTTGCTACTGTTCTGAACTCTTCAAGGAAAGGGGGCACAGTGTCCTTTCAGTTACCCAACCTGATCTTGGAATCTGTTCAATCCCCACTCCTATACTAGGACTCAATCCAAGAAGCCACTTTGCAGGAGTCACCAAAATCCCTCCAGCTTCATAGCCTGATTCTCCCCTCTTTTGTATACTGTCTCTCCCCCACAAGCAAGCATTACAAGAGAGGGGAGATGCTGACTTTGATACTGAAGTACTTTTAGTGCCCTTATATCATTTCATCTTATGCCTGGATCTTTCTGAAACTCAAAAGCCAGCTCATTGCTGAAACCCATTCCCCATGGCTATGAAGAGGGATTCTACCACATTGACCGCTTCTCAAGGCAACAGATGCTACAAGATCCCAGCTTGAATGGGAGAAGGACCATGGGATAAAAGAAATGGAAGGAAACACATAAGTTAATGTGTTTTCTAAATTTATCCCATAGCAAGGGAGTAAGAAACACAGCGTGGAGCAAAGGTTATGGCCTTTAACCAAGGTCCATTTACTTTCTGAGTTTAAACCCTGGCTCCACCCCTAAATAACTATAACCTTGAAAATATCACTTCACCTCTTTTGAGTCTCAGTTTCTTCATCTGTAAAACTGAGATAATGATACAGACCTCTTAAGGTTTTTATGGAAATCAAATGCCCTGTTTCGTGAAAAGCATTCAGGATAGTACCTGGCAAAGAGCAACTACTCAATGAATATCTGCCCTTGTTTCCAAGGGAAACAGGCACTAGTGGAAAATGATTTTGGAAATTGAATCATGTCCCCACAAAAGACATGTTCAATTTTCAATCTACTTTCCTATGGGGGTGAACCCACTGTAACCCTTTGAAGATGCTATTATTAGTTAATGTGTGGACTGATTTGTGAATAGGATCTTTAAAGATCCTATATAGATGACACCAAATTGAATAGGTTTCCATTTCTTTTATCCCATCATCCTTCTCTCATTCCTTAGTCCATATGTCTGAAGCCCCTTAAAGGCAGAGGAAATTTGGAAGCAGTAAGTCCGTAGAAGCCAGAAATAGAAGCCAGGGAGAGAGAGAGAGATGTAAGCCAAGGAACCCCAAGCATTGCAGCAAGTCAGCACCAGAATGCTATATAGACTTTAGGAGAAAGCTTGGTCTGCTGAGACTTTGATTTTGGACTTCCAGCCTCCAAAACTATGAGACAAGAAATTCCTTCGTTTAAGCCACCTCATTGTGTGGTATTTGTCACAGCAGCCCTGGCAAACTAAGACAGATGGTAGCTCAATTTTTTAAACTTACTTATCCCAAAATGCCCTTAGAATTATGTTGCTTATTCTCAGCAAGGTTGTGATTGCCACAGGTTTCCAAAAGACATTTATCCAACAATTCTCTTTTGGACTAAAGACCAAACTTTGCTTAGAATTTTCTTCACACAAAATGAGATGAAAAGAATTTTCTGCTTTTTAAAAAGAACTTCATGTGATTCTTCATGTAATTACACATGAAGTGGTCTAGGATAGGCATAATGAAGTAAAAAAAATTGCAGTAAAATTCATTTTTTTCCTTATCATCAATAGAGTCAAATCTTTGAATGCTGCCATCAGGGCCAATCATTCTAAATCTGTGTGATCTAATGGACTTAAAGTGAAGGGTCAAGAATCACAAAAATTCAAATTTTTTTCTCACTCTTTGAAGATCACCTTGGCACCTGGGAAACCATCCTAACTGTCATTGCCTTTCCATGGTTTGAGCAGTGTGTCTGGAATCACTTCCCAACAGTCATGTGTATGTATGCATATGTGCATGCATATACAGAGGATGGAGGCAAAGAGAAAGAAATGGTTTTGAAATGAATGAATCAGGTATTATTTATAGGTGCACTAAACACATTTTAAAAAGCTCTATCTAGTTTTCATTACAATTGTGGCAAATCTGGACACAAAGCAAAACAATACCTAATTAATTAATCAATAATCAGCATCTCCTTGGCAATTGTACCCCTGAGAAAAATAACATTTATCGAAACTCAGCACAGTGAGTGACAGTCAAATAGACTAAGTAAGAGCAAGACCAGGGAAGCGGACTTGGCCCAGTGGTTAGGGCATCCATCTACCACATGGGAGGTCTGCGGTTCAAACCCCAGGCCTCCTTGACCCATGTGGAGCTGGCCCATACGCAGTGCTGATGCGCGCGAGGAGTGCCGGGTCACGCAGGGGTGCCCCCATGTAGGGGAGCCCCACGTGCAAGGAGTGCACCCTGTAAGAGAGCCGCCCAGCACAAAAGAAAGTGCAGCCTGCCCAGGAATGGCGCCGCACACATGGAAAGCTGGCACAACAAGATGATGCAACAAAAAGAAACACAGATTCCCATGCTGCTGACAACAACAGAAGCGGACAAAGAAGAACAGGCAGCAAAATGGACACAGAGAGCAGACAACTGGGGTGGGGGCGGGGGAGAGAAATTTTTTTTTTTAATCCTCTAAAAAAAAAGAGCAAGACCAAAACTAAATTGTAGACTCAATTCTATCCTAAATGGAAGGAATAAAGGAAGAACCATCTTTTCAGTCCCTGTTTTTTCCTCCCACCTTGGTACATCTGACTTTCTTGCTAGCTTGACCTCTCTCCCTCTCTCTCCTTTCTTCACGTGACAGCACCTCAGTCTTACTTTAGGTCACTTCAGCTCCACCAAGGCATGTTACCTACAGCAAACAAAGCATCTCACTTCTTCCTTAGCGGAGGACACTCAGACTCTCTTTTTCATGAATTTAATCTTGATAGGGGTGATGCAAGGAAGAAAATCAACTGGAACTCATCTGTTCCAGCAGTGATATCCTGGTCCCGCTACCTAAAGCCCTAGTGTTGTATGGACTTCCAGACTTCCCGATGAGCCTGCACGTTCTTCCTCATCTTTCCTATAAAGTCCCCTATTGATCCAGTTAGCTAGAGTCAGTTCTGTTGTTTGCAACCAAAGAAGCCTAACTCATAAACTATCTTATGGTGCCTTCAGTCTAGTCCCTACATAAAACTGCCTCAGGTGAAAAAAAGGCCATCCCTATGGGATTACTTCCTCTTGAGACCCATATCTCAAATAGGGGTGACTAAGTGTTCATAATTGCTCATCACAAACCCTCTGGTTTGACTTGACTTGACCAAATTTTCATCAGGTTTTTCTTCTGCAACAAATCCCTGGACTTTGAAAACTTTTTTAAAAGACTTGGGTCTGAGCAAGTCCTAAAATGCAGAATATCCCCCCTTTACAGCTCATCCTGAGATTCAGCTAACCACCATGAGAAACTTTTCCCACCAAATCACCCCAATTATGCTCTCGGCTCACCCCTACCCACTTGCCCAATTTCCCTTCAAAAGTTCCTGCTGACCCTGCTTATCCCTCCCTATGAAAGTACAGCTTTTCTCGGTTTAATTTTGAGATGTTCACAGATCCTGAGGTTGGAACAGTCTCCCAATAGCATAGTAGTTGTTTTTTTTTGAAAAAAGTTTCTCCTTACCTAATTCTGAATTTGTTTTTATTTGACAGAGAAGCTGCCACCATGAGAAGAAAGATGTTACGGTTTGCACTTCACAGGTCAACCAAGCATGGACGTTAGAGAGAAACAGGAAGTAAATGTACACTCTCATAAATACATATAAATGAAAATGTTTATTTAAAATGAAGTAAACATTTTGTTTAACAAATGTAAGTCATGATATAATACAAAATCAATTTCTAAAGGTAGAGTTCATCATTTTCTGGTCCTTAAATGTTACCAGGAGAGTTCTTACTCTAAAATTATGCCTTCTTAAGAAAAACACACTTTTTTCCCCCTACATTAAAAAAAAAATTGTTTAAACAGTACTTGTCTAGAAAGTCATAGATTGCCTCATCATGGCCAACAATCTTGATCTGAATGGTAGTTTTTAACTTGTACTTACTCTTATAAAAGGAAGGCAGACTTTGAGGATCCCCTGAGTCTTTTTTTAGCTTCCTGAACAGATGTCCCTCTGTGCCTCTTTTTGCACAGACACACTTTCTTTATCTTTTTCACATAGTTTGATTACCAGCAGCTCCCTTTCAATTGGTCAAAGAGTGTCATGGGACAATCTCTTTCCACCAACTCCCTGTGAACATTTCAGCCTGCTGTGAAATACCAGAGCAGCCTCTCTTTCAAACAGCAAGAGGATCCCTGGACAATAAGTTTTTAATCATTCATTCCATCCCCTTTTGAAGCTGTAAAAGTTACTTTGCACATAATAGTAAAGATTACTAATTAACTTCCCTAGAAACTTCTTTGAAACCTTCTAAAACAGCTATACCTTTTTTCTGAACTTTAAACAAAATTGAAACAAGCAAAAGTGGTGTTTGTTTGTTGAAGAGAGTCCTGTGGTCATTTTCTCACATTTTTCAAGGTTACTACCTTTGGTTATTAAGCCTGATATTTAATAATTCTCAAACCTGGTTTCTCTCTTCAACATCCAATGACAGTGTGAGCCAGTCATTATTTAACTTGCTTTTTTAACCTACAATAAACCCAAGCCCCATTGAGGGGGACGAAGTGACAAATGCCAGCCTACATCTTTCCTGACATGCATAACACTCGCTCTCTCTTAACACACAGACCTCAGACCCTTGTTCAGAATTGTTCTAGTACAATTGGTCACTCTTATGTCAAATTTGGAATTCAGTCACGAAATCTGTAATAACACCTCCTATATTCCTGACACTGCTTTAGGCACTCTGGTGCATATAAAAATAGTAGAAGGTCTTTTTTGCTGAGAAACATTACAGTGATCCCACCAAAATTCAAGACTGAAGTCTGTTTTCCTGCTCAGACTACATCACTCTCTGAGCTCAGAACCTCCTTAGATCATCAGCTTTTGTAGATGCATTGTCTTCCCATCCTGTGTAAAGAAATAAGACACAAATGGCAAGGGCAAATTAGTAATAATAAAAATTATCCTTATTCCTGTTGTTGTTGTTAATGAGCCATGGGAGAAAGGAACCACCATGAGAAGAACTTACTCAAAGCCACTTACTGTTTGGAAGTATCATGAATTACAGTGACCCCAGTGTTTATTGAGAGACTCACATTTGCCTGTGAGGTCATTTATTCCATCATCCCTTTTAACAGACTTCAGTTAAGTTCCACTTTTGGATACAGAAAACCCTGTCATTTCTAAGGTGGGTGGAAGTCACAAAGAGGAGAGGGAGTCTACAGTCTTCCAACTCAAAGTATGATCCAGGACAGTAGCATCAGCAGCATCTGAGAACCTGTTAGAAAGGCAGACTCTCAGGCCTTACCCTGACCTTCTGATCAGAATCAGCATATTAACCAGATACCCTGGATGATTCTTCCACGTGTTTAAGCTTGAAAAGCTCCCAATCTATGGCATTTGATAATCTGAAAGGGCTTTCAAAACTATCTGAAGTTCCTGGTTGTAATTCCTGGAATGTGAAAGAGAATTTATAATGCACGTACATGTCTCCCCTGCAGTATAGCATGAAGACTTTCTGATTTGTGACTGAAATAAGAAGACATCTTATGAGAACTGTCTCTACTGATATGAATTGGCCAACAGTGAAATTTTTCACACCATATATGAATCCACTGAAAGAGAAGAATTTATGTGTTTATCAAATTTAAAGTAGTTACATTTATTTTAATAACACTTAACATGAGCATGAATTATGCAGCCACATTAAGGAAAGAATAATGAAAACAAAAACCAGCTCCTATAAAATAACTTTGTCTCCCAATGTTGCCTAAAACAAAGTCTTGGACCCATAAGATTTCTCTTTTTTCTTCTCTGAAACATTCCATTTAAGAGAATTAACTTAGTCTTTCAGGCAAACTGCTCTTGCCAAAGAAAGATTTGGTAACATGCTTAAATCCATATGGTTCATTCCATTATAAAATAGCCATGAAAAGTGAGAGGAAAGAAGAAACTGATATCTCAGAAGGAACCAATTTGAGATGACAAATTAGACTAAAATGAGGCTATTGCAAGGGTTAAACTTGCATTCCATGTCCTCCAAAAATCTAATGAAATTTGGGCCTTCAGGGAAGGTTGGAGAGCATTTTATAGAAAATGAAGACTCTGAGGAAAACGATCTCCATGGGTAGTTTAAGAGGAATGAAAACCTATCTATAGCATTCACGTTTGGGTTAGAAATGAGGAAACGTTTCCAGACAATTAGATTATTAAATGCATAAATTAGCATTATTATATGGAAAGTTAAGAGGACACAATGTTAATAGAGCTTGCTTCCTTGAAGCCCTGGAGTTGATTTATTCTTACAGGGGCTCCTGTCCTATAATAATAATAGGTGTTCTTGTTGTTGATTAGCGGCAATGAAAGTTGAGCACTAACAATGCACCAGGCACTGTGCTTCGTGATTTACATATTGTAGGTACTATTCTTATACCCATTTTACAGCTGAGAAGAACTGAGGTTAAATGACTTGTGCAAGATCACAAAGCCAGTCTATGGTAGGGCCAGCATTGGTACCCATGTAGCTTTCCTCAGAGTGGGCACCCAGAGCCACTACACTGCTCTATATCATCTCTTGGAACCTGAGCATCATGATGAGCCAGACTGGGATCCTGAAAATGCGTTAACTTGCTTTGCTAAGCAAATGGACTTCAAGAGAGACTGTAGACAATACTGGGAAAGGCATTAAGCAACATTAAGCTAACATCCAGTTAACCAGGTGGTTGAAATATTTAATTTGCTCCTTGTCTGCTCAATGTGTCATCAGTCTCCAGGCATAGCCCACCACCTGGAGAGCTGGCTTGGCTACCTCGGGGCTTCATATGCCATCCACATGGCCCTCACCATATCAACACCCAGCAGAAGGCAGTTCTGGAGACAGTCTGACCCTCACTACCAATTGTACTAACCACCCATGATCTGTCAACATGTAGTATCCTCTCTCTCCAATTAAACACAAGCCAGATCACAATAATTTTCATCAGAAAGTATCATCAGAAGAGCCCAAAACAGACTGATACTATGACTACCATAATATAAACACAGTGGGTTTCATGGTTCCATAACACATGGAAGGCCCAGTCAGTGGGCCATACATCAGAGGAACTTGACAAATGTCGCTTGTTTTCTTTGCCTCCCTCCTTAACCATGTAGTTCTCACATATTTCATTTTCCTTTTGAATTGGAGAGTGGAAAGGCATGGCACCTTCAGAAAGCCAGGTGATAGCCTATTGTGAAGGAAACAGATTGGAGTTAGGAGTGACAGGGCAGAAATGGACATATTTATCAGGTGTCTCCCCTTTATAAAAGGAAGCTCAAGGTCACAAGAGAAAAGGAAGTAAGGACACATCAAGACTTAACACAAGGTAGCAGAAAAGATCTGAGAGCTAACGCAGAAACTTGGAACCTGACTATTATAAAACAACCTTGTGCTGGAAGAAACCATGAATCATTTGAAAATGCCAAATGCCTGAACTATCCTAGACTATAACCAGTAGCTTATTACAAATGGAAAATGCTGAGCAGACCAAAAGCCATGAAAATGACCCAGATGTGTTCACAGGAAGGTAAAAATAAACCTATGATTAGAGAAGTTTCAGATAACATTTAATTTACCAGAATACACATTACTTATACTGGGAAGTTTCAAAATTGATTCCTTGGTTATACTGAAAATTACTAATTTGTGTGTTAATTTCTTTTAAAGTCATATTTTATAAAATGTGTTACTGAAAATAAGTGATATGCCCTTGTTTTCTCAGTGAGACATACTGAAGCAAGTCCAACCTCTATGCCTAAAAAATCAATAAAAAGAAGAAAGTGATAAGTTCTCTCTGGCAAGGTATTTCTCGATTTGAAACTCATGCTATGATGTGTATCAAAATTTCATGCTTTCTTTTAATGTTCTATAAAATTCAGAACAAACCAAACATTTTATTAAAATTGAATCAAGCATGAGCAAAAAAAAAATAGATAAATTAGACTTTGTTGAAATTTAATAATTTTGTTCATCAAAGGACATTATCAAAACTGTGGGCAGGAAGTGGTGCTCTGTCGTGGTCCCTAGGGGAGCAGCAACAGTCTCCCAGGTACAGTGGCGGGGACCGGGAGGGAGTGAGGGTTCAACAGTGAGCCCCTGATGCTAATGACTATGCTTGCGAGCTGATAAACCTAAAATAAGAACAAGGCCTAGAGCAACATTGTGCCTGGGAATTTCCTCCTGTCAGCCTTCATGTTACTCAAATGTGGCCAGTCTCGAAGCCAAACTCAGCATGTAAATGCAATGCCTTCCCCCCAGCGTGGGACATGACACCCGGGGATGAGCCTCCCTGGCAACGAGGGACCACTATCAACTACCAACTGATGATGCAACTGGAAAATGACCTTATACGGAAGGTTCAATACGGATCAGCAGAATATCCATGTCTACATAAAATACCATGACTTTAAAATGCTGTTTGACCTAAAGTAAGGGGGAAATGGAAAGGAGAAATGAGTCTATATGGCTACGAGTTTCTAAAAAAGAGTCTGGAGGCTGGCAGAAGGATTGCCCTCATGCACAACTGAGAAGAGTCAGAGAGACAGATAAAGCAGATACAACCCCCAGATATTGGTTCCTTTGAGGGCTAAAGAGACCCATGGGAGTTATGGTCATGGCCGATGGGGTTAACTACCAGGGCAGATGGCCCCTCTTTGGAAATGGTGTTTATGTGTGATGAATCTGGACTCAGATGGGATCTCCCTTCATAAGACTTTCATGCTAATGTGCTGGAGGTGCAGTTAATGTTGGGGTTTAAGATATATTTAGGGGATTTGAATCTCTGGACTGACAATGTGATAGCCAGGTCCTGAGCCTCAACAGACTCCAGCACCTACAATCTGATTTATTGGACTTACCACACTCAGCTAAGATGGAGTTGAAGAAGGACAACCACCACACCATGGAGCCTAGAGTGATTACAACTGAAAATGGGAGGATTGCATCCAGCATCCATGTGGAATCTGAGCCTCCTCTTGACATAGAGGTGCAATGGACACAACCAATCCAATGTCCACATAGAAGAGGTGGCATTGGATTGGGAAAAGTGGACATGGTGGACGATGGGTATGGGGAAAGGCAGGAAGAGATGAGAGGTGGAGGCGTCTTTGGGACATGGAGCTGCCCTGGATGGTGCTTCAGAGGTAATCACCAGACATTGTAAATCCTCACAGGGCCCACTGGATGGAATGGAGGAGAGTATGGGCCATGATGTGAACCATTGTCTATGAGGTGCAGAGGTGCCCAAAGATGTACTTACCAAATCCAATGGATGTGTCATGATGATGGGAACGAGTGTTGTTGGGGGGCGGAGAGGGGGGGTGGGGGGGTGGGGTTGAATGGGACCTCACATATATATTTTTAATGTAATATTATTACAAAGTCAATTAAAAAAAAAAAAAACTGTGGGCAGGAAAGCAACCAACAGAATGGGAGAAAATATTTGGAATTTATATAGCTGATAAGGGCTTTATATCCACATTATATAAAAAACGCCTATACGCCAACAACAAAAAGATGAAAACCCCCAAATAAAAAATGGGCTAAGGACTTGCCCTAAGAACAGGTCTTCAGTCCAGCCCTCAGCTTGCGTGGTTCTGCCTTTGAAGTCGTTTTTCCTTCAATCTGTCCCCTTTCGTCAGGCTGGTGGTGGTTCTGTTCACACAGATCTTGCAAAAAACATTTTGGTTTCACATGCAGCAAACAGGGGTCCCAGCTGTCAGACAGTAAGACTTTCCACAGAGATCCTTTCTGGATAACTGCATTTCAGTCCTGACTTGCAGTGAAATGGTTGACTAGCTCCGTGTTCAGTTAAGTCCTCACATGGGGCACTATTCCCTGGGGACTCGTTTTCAGGAAGCTCAGAATTTTTCAAACCATCGATTTCTGGCTTCTTTGTACTCAGGAGTTCAGTTCTCTGCTTATACGTTTCCTCTCATATTTTACTATAAGCTGCAAGTAGAAGCCAGGCCACGTTTTCCACATTTAGTTTTGAAATCTCCTCAACTAAATATCTAAGTTCATCACTTTCAAATTCTGCTTCCATTTGGCTTCAGAACTGTCACACAGAGGTTCAGGGACCTGAGGGAATGGGGATGTAATGCTTAATGGATTCAAAGTTTTAGTAATGGATGATGGTAATGGTAGCACAATATTGTAAATGTAGTTAATATCACTGACTTATACACATAAAAATGGTTAAAATGAGAAATTGTGTGTTGTATCTGTTACTACCACAAAAAATTTTTAATTGCATCAAAGCAAATGAAACAAAGCGATGCCTGTTTTCAAAAAACTATATAGTACCTTGAACCCAGTATGATGTTAGGCGTGGCAGTAAAAGGGGATAATAAGCCCCTGCTCAATTCTGGCTGAAAAAAATCATTGGCTCTAGCACTTAGTCTGAAACACTGCTGGTTTGTACAAAAGAGAAATAGTCTCATTGACCAAATTTCAGAGTTCCAGTCTGGTTCACTCTCAGAGAATAAGCATGATCTAAAAGAAGCCCACTTAAGGTACTAACAGAAATGTGTCAGCTCTTTAGCTTAAAAATAATTAAATCTTGGAAATCACATCCTCAACTTTTGCAAGGTATCTGTCAGTCATTCTAACGCTTGTGAAGCTTTTCTAACATCACCCATATTTTACACGTTGTTGGAACATTTTATAGGTTGTCATTTTCTGCATCTGGATTTGTACTTTTTTTGTCCTGGAACACACTCGATACATTAATGCCTCTTATGAGCCATCATCATTGTTTGCATGGAGCGAAAAGGCAGCATAGTATTATGGAATGTGCCGAAGGCTTTGACAGTCTGACAGGCCAAGGTTAAACTCCTGAATCTGGGTGACTTGAGCACCTTCCTTCACATCCCGGAGGCTCAATGTCCACTTCTGCAAAATTAGTACAAAAATTTCACCTTTCAGCACTGCTGTGAAAATTAGAAATTCTTTGAATTGAAAGCCCCCGTCACAGTAGCTGGCACATAGTAGGTACTTAATCACTGTTAATTATGAGTACCTATCAAGCTTATGGAAAAATATTTTGTTATTAACATTATAATTCAGAGTGTATGTGATACTGGGTAATCCTTTAAGAAGAGAAAAGATTTTGAGTTTTTAAAATGAAAAGTACTATGTGTCTTGATTTAATGAAATTTGATCTTTACTATCATAATAGGGATCATTTTGAGTGAAATTGAAATATTGCTACCTAGACAACATCCAAAAAGCTAATTCCCCAAGACAGAGTGAAAGGAGATGCAAAAATTACTTCGATAATTACCAATTTGTTTCCAAATGCTGGTTTTCTTGTCATATTATATAAATTAACCATACGGTACCTACCATTAGTATATTAAATCTTTGTATTTTCCAATATATCAACTAAAGTTAATTTAAAACACTTATCCAATATTATCAAGACAACACCAGTTCCAGAAACCCTGCTTTTTTTTGCTTTTTTTCCCCCTTTTATCTCCTCCATTCACATGGTTTGGTCTCTCGTTGGTTGTCAGGGAGCCTAATTCTCCAAGCGTGAATCCTTCCCTTCTCACCCTCACCCACAGTCTGCCATGCTGTGCTCATGAGCCAGGCAGGAAGTGCTCCTGAAGGAGCCACACTCTATAATTCCTTCTCACCTTGCTCTAGAGTAATAAAAACCACCAAGTATCACAAAGGTAGAACCTCATCTTCCTAACCAGTGAGAAATTTGTAAGTAATATTGTAGAGATGTTCTCCCATCAACCTAGATGATGTGATTAGACCAATATTGCCAAAAAGTCCAGAAGAAAAATGAGAAATTCAGTCACCTTGATATTTTGCTCTAGGAAATTAACCATTGATAACAAAAGCAAAAGAATTTGTTTTCATTCTACTCCATGCTAAGAAATATAATATTAAATGGGGAGGTAGGAAAGTATGCTAACATTTGTTTAAAACACTATGGGAAAATATCTGCACAATTTCCCTTAAAACTCAGAGTTTGACATAAGTGAATGTTTCTAGAATAGTGCCTTCCTGATATAATAGCTTCGTAAATAATATTTGAGTAACAACCCAAATTTATCTTTGGTGTGCCATCCTATGTACACTGTATTAATTTATTTGATTAATCTCATAGTAATTGAAATAGTTTATTTAATGTTCTGGTAAGGACTTATCCATATTCTTTTGCTCTTCAAAGAAAAGAACTTTCAGAACAGGAATATATTGAAGTGTTTGCATTACAGTATAAATTTGCTATTTCTAGAAAAACTATTTTGTCTTGTCACTATTTATTAGTTTTGCCTGTTGCTGAACTTCAGAAAAATTGAATCATTACTTATGAGCTCTTTTGCATCTGCCTTCTTTTACCCACCATTTCACGGATCAGATTCATTCATTTTAAAGTGGGTCTCTTTTATGTTTATTTATTTTAGAGATGTTGTGGGTTTACAGAACTATCATGCATAAAATAGAGGATTCATATATACAACCCTAGTGTAAGTACACTCTTTAAAATAAAAAAGATTCCTTGATATAACCTTTTAAAAAAGCAACTTCTTATGAATGTTCATGGAACTAGAAATGTCCTGGGTGCCGTGAACCCAATCTCAGCCCTGATAAATAAGAATCTAAGTATGCGAAGTACTGAAAAGTGATATTCTTACTGAAGTTCTTTGGAGTTAGTAGCATAGAGGAATTGCATCGCCTGACACAGAGCAACACTTGCTTCCTTAAGCGTCTTGTTAACATATCCCAAAGTTACTCATAAAGATAGTTTCTCCTCCCTCCTCCCCAACAAATTCCCCAAAATTCCCCCTATCCCACCCCTGTGCCAACTCTCTTCAGCCTCCTTACTTCTCTTTCCCTTCCTTCCATTACCCTCTAAAGTAGGGAAGAAAGAGGAAGGGCTAAAAATACTGGTCTGCACTCCCATACCTGAAATCCTTGGGGCCAGATGGATTCAGAATTTTCAGACGTTAAAGTTGCATTATAACGTCTTTAATATTAATCAGTATATTATAATACCTCTACTACTATGGTGATTTGGAGTTATATAGTCCAGAAAAATATGTTCTTAAACTTAATCCATTTCTGTGGGTATGAACCCATTGTAAGAAGGACCTTCCGATGAGTTCCTTCATTACTTCCGTTAAGGTGTGACCTACCTCAACCAGGATGGATCTTAATCCTGGAGCCCTTTATAAGCAGAATGAAATTCAGGCAGAGAGAGAAAGCCACAGGAAGAAAGAGTTGATGGTAGGTGGCCCGAAAGAGAACAGAGAGGCCAGGAGAGGCCACCATGTGCATTGCCATGTGACAGAGAAGCCCAGGACCAAGGATCACTGGTAGCCAGGCCCAGAAAACCAGCCTTCAGGAAGAAAGCTTCGCCTTGAAAATACCTTGATTTTGGACTTCTAGCCTCAAAACTGTGAACCAATAAATTCCCATTGTTGAAGCCAACCCATTACATGATATTTGCTTGAGCAGCCAAAGAAACTAAAACAATTACCATATATTATATTCAGGGTCTAGAGAAACACCCTGGAATCAAGCACATTAATATTTCTGCAGTGTAATATATGAATATTTATATTAGGTGAGACTTAAATAGTACACATAGCATATGTGAGCTCAGGTCAGGTTTTATATCAAATGAACTTGCTAGCAAAAAAGAAAACTTTGCTTTCAGAGATTTGGGGGTTTCAAAATTACAGAGAAGAGATGGTAAATGGGTACTTCTAAATTATTTTTTTTTCTTTTTTCCTGTCAGATTTTACTTCACTATTAGTCAACCAAGGCTATTAAGAATGACAAAATCATGTTGTCACAGGGATGGCTGATTCACTGAACACCTACTCTGGACTGGACACTATTCTAGGCTCTGTACATGGTGAACAAAACAGACAAGCATTCTGCTTTCATGGGGCTTACATCCTGGGGATTGTGGAGGCATAATTAACAAAGAAGCAAATGAATATATAATCTAAATTCAGGTAGTTAACGGGGCAAGGAAAAAATAAAAGAGAAAGCACACAGAGTGATGGGGCAAGTTGGTCAAGAAATGGCTCTCTGGAGGCTAAAATTTGAACAGAACTTTGAATGGCATGATGGAGTGAGCCTTGTGCATTTCTGGAGGAAAAGTATTCCAGGCTGAAGGAACAGCAAAAACAAAGTGGGGTCTGGGAAGTGCTGCTTGGTGAGTTGAGAAGTAACAAGGAAGCCAGGGTGGCAGGATTGCCTGAAGGACAAGAAGAGACAAAGTGAAAAAGGCATGGGATCTAGGCAGGACTGTTAGAATGGGGCAGTTGATTGAACAGGGCAGGTGACTGGAGCTGTTGTTGGCTGCCAGTGATCAAGGATGGGCAGCCAGATGGTGCTCATGGAGGAGAGGTAAGAGGCAAGTAAGTAACAGAATGAGGCTGGCAAGGAGCTGCTTGCTATCACAGAGGCCTCACTGAGTCTCCCAACAAGCTCTGGGCAATCCAGGAGTGCAAGAGCATGGGCAGAGAGGGACAGCACCTGTCATGGAGAGGGGACGGTAGGAGAGAGAAGGAACGAACACAGCGTTGTGGGGCTGTGGAATAAGGCAAGGGTTTGGCTATAAGACAAGGAAAGCGTCTATTACCCAGAAGAGGGCTCACAGGCAGAGCAAACTTGGCATCCGGGGTGGGGGAGGGGGTGGGGAGGGAGATTGATTAATGCTGAAATAGCCAAAACTTTAAATCCCTTCTAACTGGACTGGCTCAATCCCACTAGTTGTGGCAGGGACCAGACAGGGGGTGAAAGGAAGCTGAAAATTGTGGGATCTTTAACACTTCCTCTCCCGTTTCTGAATTCAAGGTCAGAGTTTCTTAATAATTTGTTCTTACTTAGCACATAAATGTTCTAGAAGAGTCATAGAGCCCTGGCAAGATCAGAAAGAGTGCTCAGCCTCTGCTGATATAAAAAAACCACAATTGATATGAAGGAAGAAAACAGCTGTGGTAGTGGATACAAGAGGAAGGTTCCTTGGAGGAAGTATAGTGGCCCATAATAGATGAAAACTGAGGTAAGAAAAGAAGCTTGCCAGCCATCCCAGAAGGAACTAAGGTACCCCATGACAATTCTTACTGATCATAGTAAGAAAGCTACCATTACAATAACCATCAAGAATGACTTCCATTTACTGAGTTACTACTATGCGCCAGGCATCATGCTAGGCAATTTATATATGATTCCCAAACCTCGCAGCCATGAGGGTGTTAGAATGGAAGAGAGGTGGTATTCTTAATTGGAATTGTTTACTTGCATCCTGAGTGTGAGCCAATTAAGAAATATGACTCAAGAGGAAAAAGGGAACTGCCATGTGAAAGAAGATTTCAGTTTTGCCCACAGCTGAGCTGCAAGGACAGAAGCCCTAAGAGACAAGCCCTATGCCAGGAGAGAGAGGACTACAGAACTGTTTAAGTATGAAGACCCAAGAGGCTGGGCCCACGGAGCAGCTCAACAGGAGATGGTGAGCCCAGAGGAGAAGGCTGAACCTGGGCAGAGATCAGCCGCCATCTTGCTTTACCACGTGAAAACATGCTGGGGTCAACAGTAGCTGATTTTGGTGAGAGGCATCTCTGATGGTGCCTCAGTTTGGACTTTTCAAAGAATTGAAGCTGTAAGTTTTTACCCTAAATAAATCCACTTTATAAACGCCAACAGATAGCTGATACTTTGCATTGGCAGCCCTATGGCAAACTAAAACATAGCAATTCTGGTAGGTGTGGAGCAATATTTCATTGTGGTTTTGATTTACACTTCCTTAATGACTAATCATGTTGAACATCTTTGCATGTGCTCATTAGCCAGTCTTATGTTGTCTTTGGTGAGATTTCTATTCAAGTCTTTTGTCCATTGTTTAATTTGGTTGTTTACCTTCTTACTATTAAAAATGTAAATATTTCTTATACATTCTAGATACAAGTCTTTATTAGATATACAATTTGCAAGTATTTCTTCCAGACTGTGGCTTATCTTTTCATTTTTGTAATGCTGTTTTTGATGGGCAAAAGTTTTGATTTTCATGAAGTTCATCTTATCAATTTTTTCTTTTATGGCTTGTACTTTTGGTACAGTGTATATAAGAAAACTCTAATCCAAGCTCTCAAAGATTTTCACCAGAATTTTCTTACAGAAGTTTTATAATTTTAGTCTTTAAATTTAGGCCAGTGGTTTGAGTTAATTTTTGCATATGGTGTGAGATAAGGGTCTAAGTTTACTTTTTTGCTTATGGAAAGCCAATTTTCCCAGCACCATTTATTGAAAAGACTGCCCTTTCCCCACTGAATTCTTAGATCTCTTCCATCATTCTATATGCTTATCCTTTTCTAGCACCATATTGTGACTGGAGCTTTGTAGTATGTTTCAAAGTCAAATAATATAAACCCTCCAACTTTTGTTTCAAGACTTTTGGCTATTCTAGGTTCTTTGCATTTCCTGATAAAAGCAAATTCCTTATAAATGTAAAGTTTTCTAAATTTTTACAAAAAAGACTGCTAGGATTTGTGTATGAATCAATAAAACACAGGGAGAATTGTCTGAACACTTGAGACCTCCAATCCATGGAACTGGAATGGCTCTCTGTTTATTTAAATCTTCTTTAATTTCATTCAGCAATGTTTTATAGTTTTCATTGTATAGATCTTACACTTATTTTGCTAATTTTATTGCTAAGTAATTTTTTCATGATAAGGTGAATGGAATTGTTGTCTTAACACTATATAGTAGATTATCATATGCAATATAAATTGATTCTTTCATATTGATCTTAAATCCTGTGGCCTTGCTATACTTGTTTATCAATTCTAGTAGTGTTTTTGGTGGATTCCTTTGGATTTTCTACATAGGATCACGTCATCTGTGATTAAAGACTTAACACAGGGAAACGGACTTTGGCCCAGTGGTTAGGGCGTCCGTCTACCACATGGGAGGTCCGCGGTTCAAGCCCCGGGCCTCCTTGACCCGTGTGGAGCTGGCCCATGCGCAGCGCTGATGCGCACAAGGAGTGCCCTGCCACACAGGGGTGTCCCCCGCGTAGGGGAGCCCCACACGCAAGGAGTGCACCCATAAGGAGAGCCGCCCAGGACAAAGGAGGGAGCAGCCTGCCGAGGAATGGTGCCGCCCACACTTCCCGTGCCGCTGACGACAACAGAAGCGGACAAAGAAACAAAGACGCAGCAAAAAGACACAGAAAACAGACAAATGGGGAGGGGAATTAAATAAATAAATAAAATAAATCTTTAAAAAAAAAAAAAAAAAAAAAGACTTAACACATAAAAGAAATAAGACCCAGGAATCACACTAATGGAAATTAAAATGTCAGTCTTAATTCAGAAAGAGCAGAACTGAAAAAAAATGTGGCTTGGATTTGCAGCCAAATGGGCTTCCTAAGTGCATCTCCTCAAAGGGAAGGCTTCTCCCACAAGAACAAAATCTACTCATACACCTCCTTAAGAGCAGAGCAGGAGGAGAAGGAAGAGGAGAAGGCATGCATCCTGCAGAAAAGAGAAAGATGAGCAAGGTGAGTCCTCATCCCAATGGGGAAAGTGAATAAGGGAGGGAAAGAAACATGCCTCCCTTATTTCCTTATTTTTTTCCCTCTAGGGAGTAGCCTAGAGAAATTCTCTCCCTTGTGTGAAGAACAGGGAATAAATGTTGCCCCCCAACAATTATACCCATTTTGGTCTTCTTATCCACATTTTACAGACAACCCAACTGTAGTTCTGGAGTGTAAGTAACTTTCCCCAGCCATAGACCCGAAAAAAATTCAGAAGTTGAATCAAATTTAATCTGGTTCAGGCATCCTCTTTCCACTATGTCACTTAAGAAATTAACTTATTTTTTTTTAATTCTTACAAGATTAATAGAAGATGACTATAAAAAATACAAATACAAAAAAAGAAAAAAATTAGGGATACCCACAGCCTTTGCATATATTTGGTGTAGAGCCTCTCTGCCTTTATATTAGATGACCTGCCTATGAAAAAGCTCCAACCAGGTTATGACGGGGAAGTTTCCAAAAGGGTTGGAGGACAAGGCCTGTCAGAGACAGGATCCAGAGCCTGGAGAATGAAGCTAGTAAGTAGTTCCTGCAGGCTCCTGGGACACACGGATCCTTAGCACCTGCCTGCCAGAAGTCAGCTCTCACCTCGGCAAAGTCAGGGTCCACCTTGGTGTCTGATGCAGTCTGCAGCAGTTTGGTATTGTTTATGAATTCCAAAAATAGATACTGGATTATGTTTGTAAATTGGTCTATTCCTCTGGGTGTGTTCGATTGTATTAACTTCAGAGGGTTCACTTTTACTTGATTAAATTATAATATGATTAGGGCTTTGATTGGGCCACATCAGTAGGACATTGGGTCCCCACCCCCTTGATGGGTGGAAACTCACAGAGGAAACAACAGGGCAGAGGAGTTAGCTGGAGTTTTGATATTGAAGTCCCAGGAAGTAAACACACAAAGAAGTAGATATGTGAGGAGAGAAAGAAGGCTCCATTAGACATGACAGAGACCCCAGGAAGAGAGACAAGCCCTTAGTCTGACAGTTTACAGCTGGCCCTGTGGAATGAGCACAGCAGCTAAGCCCAGAGAGAACCAAGCCCTGGGGAGAGAGACAAGCCTTATGCTAACCTAAAGCTGAGAAAGGAAGGAGCTGGGACCACGGAGCCTTAAGAGGAAGAAGACTGAACCTTTGCAGGGACTGGCAGCCATCTTGTTTAAACACATGGCAACAGACTTTGGGGAGGGAAGTAACTTACACTTCATGACCTTGTGCCTGTAAGCTTCTACCCCAAATAAATACCCTTTATAAAAGTCAACAGATTTCTGATACTTTGCAGCAGCACCCCTTTGGCTGACTAAGACACAGTCTCTCCTTCTGGAATCTGAGGCAGGAAAGCTGCCTCATCCATCAAAGTCCTTTCTTGTTTCCGAGGTCTCATACCTGTGCTCCTGCTTGTTTAGTCATGCCTCTTGAGCTCCCCAGCACCTGGTTCCTGGCACATGCCTGATTTAGGACTAGTTCCTCATTTGGACATTAGGAATTTGAGATTCCATCTTTCTTTTTTTGATTTTTCTTTATTGATGTATATCATTCATACATGAATATACATTAAACAATAAGTGTATAGTAAAAGTTGTGAACTTACAAAACAAACATGCGTATCATCATACAAGGCTCCCAAACATCTTCCCACCATCAACACCTGAAACATTGTTCTGAAACTTTGTTACAAACTATGAAAGAGCATCATCAAAATATTACTACTAACTATAGCATATATCTTACATTTGGTGCATTTCCCCCAACCCACCTGATTATTACCACCCTGTATTCATATTATATATTTGTTATAGTTCATGAGAGAACATTCTCATATTTGTTCTAACCACAGTCCATTTTCCACCACAGGATTCCCTGTGTTTTACAGCCCCATGCTTTGTACAATCCATTCAAAGTACACAATCCGTGGCTCTCATTTTCATCACAGAGTTGTGCTGTCATCACCTCAGTCACTTTTCGAACTCCAAAAGGAAAAATCTCATACCCCCTTATACGCCCCCCCCATTGTTGTCCCTTAGAATTGACACATCTTCTTTGCCATTGCTGTAAAAACATATTACTGGTAACTATCATCCATAAGTTACATTAGTTGTAATTTCTCCATGTATCACCATATTCATAACACTTTGTAAAAGAAGAGCGTTCTTATATTTCTGTTAACCACAATCTTCATCCACCACCAAAATCACTGAAACTCCCTCTTTCTTAAATGTCTACTTGGCTTCCAGCTCACTGCTTGCTCTGAATCTCATTCTTTTGTTGCTTCCACAGATAATTCTACCATCTGGCTCTCAGAACCAGGTCTCTCCTTCTCCAGCCTACTGACCTGCTCAGAATCAGGTTTTACCCATCCCCCACCTATCATCTCTCCAGACTCATATCACAGTCCGGATGCCCACTCAGTGTATACAACAGTCCTTTCTATATCCCTAGTTTGGTGCCAGTCTTTTTTATTTCTACCAATAGTCTGGTTGGGAAATAAGGCTCTAAGACATTTCCAACCCCAAATATCTTATGCAGTAATTGGTTCTACTTTCAGAGTTACTCTTCTTAGAAAAAATATTACCTGTGTTATCACTCCTCTTCCAATAGCAATAGAAATTCATCTCAGTAAATGAATTAAGTTTATAAGATGTGGGTTTAAGGAATGATTTTCTGAATTGGTTTTCTGCACCAACTCTCGAGTAACATAGACTCCCTTAATCTTACCTGGGGCCATACCTTCCCCTCCTCCTGAGAATAAACCCCTGACTTGGGAGGAAGCTATAACCCAAGTGCCTTGTGCTGTCACTTTTTATATGATTATAAACACTAAATGGAATAAATCAAATGAGAATGTTTGGATCAAATCAATCAATTCAGTTAAAAATACTGATTAAAAAGGAAAACTTGCTATGAAAAAAAAATGTTCAAATCAGAGCCTGCATTTAGATATTGACTAAAATGTCTTATAGATTTTCAAAAAAGAACTTGGAAAATTAGTGCCTAGCCCACATCTTTCTCTGTCCAAGCCATTGCTATTACAATGAAGAACTCCACTGTTGGGTGTTTCTACTTAGAAGTAAGATAAGGAGCCAAGGTGCATGAACTGTCCTCTTGCTTTTGCCATGTGTTTCCATCCTCCAGGAAGGGAGATATGACTATGGGCTGTGAATCCAAGTGAAGGAAAGGGAATGAGTCTTGAATTCCCTCACTGTCCAACTGTTCAGATTTGTGAAGTCAGGAAGCTCTGGGGTATGTACCGAAGACCTTAAGGACCTAGGGGAAAAAATCATCAAACTACTGGAATGTACTCTATTCTCAACTCAACTTTGAAATCCCGTCTTGGAACCAAATTAAATAGTAGCAGCGTCAAACCTGCTGAATACAAACACATATATAATTGGGTAAGTACAATATTTGTTCAGACTAGGGAATAAATCAATAATATGATTTTACTGAGTTAGCACACAGCTTATTAAAGTGTTGGTCTCTGAAATATTACCAGAAGTGTCACCACCGCTGGGGTCTAAGTGTTGGAAAGGAGATAAAATCTCAAGTTTTTGAAACCAGAGAAGAGTCAAAAGATCTTTGAAATCTAGGAGGAGGTTAATATGTCCTTAGGCAGTGTTGAATCAAGCTGAAGAAAGTCCCAAAGAGTATGTTCATCACTGCTGCAGTGTGCTTTTACAGCAGAGCTCCCCTGCCCCCAAGAGACAAGCAGAGCAGAGCTGAGCTGGGGGGGCAGAGAGGTGGCCCTGGAAGGTGACCCTCGATCCAGTATCTAACCCCAAGACCTGCGTATTCACCCACGGATTAGGGACTGATGCACAAAAGAGGCTTTTTCTTTACGGCACAAACCATGTTTTTTTCTTTTCCCCTGTTCAAATGTGTGGGATTTTATAGCAACTGTGCTAGACCAGCGAGTGCAATACCTGATTGAAATAACCAAGTGGAGGATACAGAGTGAAGGCTGAATTCAGAATGTTCTGTGAAAGTACATCTGTTTTATATGAGACACTCAATCTGTCTCATTCCAACCTGCATTTCTGGGTCACTTGAGACATTTAAACTGCACTTATAATTAACAGCTATTTTTAAACAGCAAAAAAATAGAACACTGGTAAGGTACAAAAGCATTAAAATTGCCCCAGTTTCGCTTTTCAATAGGACACACCACCGCAATATGCTTCAAGATCAAAGAGAGCTCAGAAAAAGAGAGAGAGAGAGAGACAGGCCGATCAGTGGGGATAAATTGTTCCCATTATGATGGTGTAAGAATAGAGTTCTTTCAATTGAAACAATTTAATAACCACATTCATTACATTGGTGTCCACTTGGTTTTATCTGAGCAGTTTTTGCATAACTAGGGAGCAAGTTCAATTGAGCTTATTCTCTAGAAATTAAGATGTGCTGGGTTTGACACTCAGAAATTAAGCACTAATAGTCCACAAAGCAGTTGTCTTGCCATTCCCCCTGGATGTAGCGAGATCTGCCTACCACTAATTATGTCAAATGCAAATGCATTCTCTAAAAGACCTGCCCCAAAATTTCATTAGCTCATTTCAAGGCAGTTAAGGTTACATTATGGTGATGAGGGGATATCAGAGTCTCTTCCTTGGAACATGTTTATAGAATCACTTTGCAAAGCATCACTTGCATAGCTTAAGTATAGCATTGCCATCTGTAAACCTGCTTTTGCCTCAGCTATCAATAGAGAAAATCTTTTCAGAGCAGTCATCTAATATTCTTTGAGATCAAGACCGCCAAATAGAATCTCGACAAACACTGAAAGTGCCAATTTAATAATGAATGAGGGGGTCACTGATTTGGGAGGGGATAAAAAATCACCACATTTTCAGGGTCGACCTCAGCTGTGGATATTTACATACTAGAAAGAGTGTTGGATTTTCTGCCGACCGGCTTTCCTGAGAATGGCTACAGTTGCCGGTTCTCAACTGCACTATGGAGCATAATGTGTCACTGTAACTGTAGTTTATTCTAAAGTGCTATTTTAAAAAGATATTAGAAATGGAACTGTAAAAATGCATGCAGAAGACGAAAACCCAGGATTTGCATAAGATATATTAGACATACACAATCCATTCCTCTCTGCTTCCCTCTCTAAGAGCTAAATCATGTATAGGGACATTTAAAAGGCATTTCCCAAAGTACACTAAATCCTTTTTTTGTTTTCTTATTGCTGCCAAACAAATAGAGAGTAAGGAAATGTTGAAACATACACTGGGTGGCAACTTCACAATGGCTGCATTTCTTCTTTCTTTCTTTTTTACAGAAGACGAAGTATAAAAACTAAAAAGTTCCCCTTACCTCTACAAAAGCTTTTAAATGATGGCTTTTCCAGAAGCAATTGCACTTCTCTTGCTTGACCATTTCCCCAGGTGGGATTTGCTATATAAAACCACCATGGATTGGCTTATTGAGGAAAGAAGATAGACTTGTACAAATCACTGGAAAGATAAATAAGCTATAGAGATCGATAAATAAAAGCCAGGCAGGAAAAAAATCAAACTCTGGCATTCCAGACCAATTAAGATGTTATTTACTGCCCATGTGTTTGTAACTTCGATGCTCTCCTTCCTCGTTTTCACACCACAGGCATTTGTTTTGCTGAGAGAAAGATATATAACTGATGTGTAAATAGAAAATGATATAGATAGATTTTATGTCCCATAAAACTGTTAATCTGTGCTCCACATTAAATATAAAGTACATTTTTTATTTAGACACTGCACTGGTATAATTAAAATAAAGTATGCTAGCTTTATTTTTTCAGTAAGTCATTTCCAACCATAGAGATCAAATAACACTGCAACAGCAGCACGAAATGTGGTTATAATAGCCTGAGACCACATTTCCTGAAACTAAAACATGGGAGATAATAGTGTGAAGGTACAAATTAAATGCAAATAAAACAGATTCCCTATTGTTGCTAATCCCTGGATTGGGTTTCAGTGGGGAAATCAGCTGTAAGGTTTAACTTCTTTGTACAGTAATCATTGACATGTTATCAGTTGCATTTTGAGTTCAGCGATGGAAAATATCAGCAAAGGATTCCAGACAACTACCTGTCCACCTTTCAGAAAGTGAACGGAAGTGGCCTGGGGCAAATCGCATAAAAATATACTGCCCAGACTGTGCCTCTGGAACACTTATGGCAGTTGGCAAACACTCATTGACTTGTTTCGTAATTGATGTACATTTTTATGGCAACCTACTTTATTCGCCCGGCAGAAGCTCTTTTTTATTTCAGAGGTGTGTCAGCATGCCTTAGCAAGATCCCGTTTTTGAGGGTGACTGCTCTAAAAACATCTCAAAGTTTAACACAAGGGAACTTTAGAGTAGGTTCGTGCTACAATTTCCGTTTTCCTAAGCTGTAGTAAGCCTACATGCCACAGAGGAAATGTGGGACTGTTGTTACATAGATGTTTCTAAAAGTTGAAAGGTACGATTTTAATTCACTTTTAAGTGAATTTAGCAGAATCATATGTTCTCTCAGCTCAGTTTCACACAGACCTAGCTGCTATTGTTTAAAATGGTCAGTGAGCAATTTGTTTCCTGGGATTTTCAAGAGCACTGACATGAGTAGTCATTCTGATGAGATACAGCCTTATTCTGGACAAGTAACTAACTCATAATTTGAGGCTCTCTGGTACGCGATCTTTCTAGTCTTTTTATAAAATGGCATTTGTCTTATAATCCTATAATTTGCAGCTCTCACTTGACTTTCAGGAAAGTTTGGGGCATGTTACACTCTATAACTACAAATGGAAGTAACAGTGTATGTGAAGAAAATAAACACCTTTCTTCCTCACTTCCAAAAACTATCAGACCATCTTCCACCACATTGTTCACTGTTATACAGTCCCATGCCTTATATATTATATCCAAAGTGTGTACTCAGTGACTCTCACTTTCATCAGAGTTCGGCAGTCATCACCCGAGTAACCCTCTGAATGTTTTCCTTAGTCCAAAAGAAGAAAATCCCATACCCACCAATTATTGACCCTTAACAAATATGAGTGTTTTCTCATGAACTATAATGAATGTACAATACTAATACATAGCGCTAATAATGGGGGGGAGGGTATATGGAAAAATATACCAAGAATATGCTGTCGACCATTGCTAGTGGTAAAAGTCTGATCATGTTCTTTCATAATCTGTAACAAATGTCCCAAAACAAAATAAGGTGTTGTTGGAGGGATGATGTTTGGAAATTCTGCACATTATGCATGATTGTTTTGTAACCTCACAACTTCCCTAATTTAAAAAGAGTTTTAAAATAATAATAATAATATCAGAGACTACCAAAGCATCTCTGAGTCCCTTTGTCATCTTGAAGCCTAATGTCTCTGAAAGGAGAAAGAAAGCAATATTTCAAAGATTAACCCAACCTTCATCTTTTCTCCTTCCTCTGCAAAATGAAGTACACATAGCCTAAGGGTCAAACAAGATGGTGCGCTGGGGTGCACAAAAAACCATTGGAATATCTGTTTTTATTATTTATATACTAAAAAGAAATTAAGCTTTACCAGTAGTAAATATATAGCTAAATAATAGCCCTGTATGTAATCTATAAAGAAATGTATATACATTGGGATGCATAATTACAATTTTTTAACTACGGTCATGCAGGATTCTAAGTTTGGAGACTACTCAACTGATGAATACTGTTAATCCTTCAAATATCATTATGAGAAAGAACTCACAGTGGCTCCATACAATTGGCAGAATAATGACGGCCCCCCCAAAATAAATAAATAAATCCAAAACCTAATACCCGGAGCCTGTAAATCTGTTTCCTGACACTGCAAAAGGGGATTTGCAGATGGCATTGAAAGTGTGGACCTTCAGATGGAGAGACTATCCTGGATTATCTGAAAGGCCCCTTAAAAGTGGTGAACCTTTCCCATCTGTGGTCAGAGAGAGAGATGTGACAGCAAAGAGAGTCAGAGAAATGAAATGTGAGAAGGACTCGACATACCATTGCTAATGTGAACATGGAGGACCGGGACCATGAGCTAAGGAAGGAAGGTAGCCTAGCCTCAAGAAGCTGGAAAAAGCAAAGAAAAAGATTCTCCTCTGAAGCCTCCAGAAAGCAACGCAACTCTGCCAACAAGCAATTATAGCCCAATGAGACAAATGACCTACAGAACCATAGGAGAATAAATTTGTATTGTTTTAAGCCCCCTAGCTTTGTGGTAAATTATTACAGCAACAGAAAACTAACACCTCCATCTGCCTTGACTAATTCTGAGTGCTAACATATTAATGCAGATCTAAGGAACTAGACTGAAGTTGCATATCTTTTGGTTGACATCTCCTGATTTGACATCAACAGGGAAACAAACAGCAAAGTATGACATGATGCATTGACTAAATATTATTTGCAAAGATGTAAATAGATAGGAACAGATTCTTTGTTCAAGAAGAGGTAAGAGTTTCAGAAATCACCTTTGTCCATTACTGAATATCATCTGCAGTGTCACCAAATATCAAAAAGGAGTAAGAGAGTGGATGTAGCTCTAGTTGCTTAGCGCTTGCTTCCCATGTATGAGGTCCTGGGTTCATTCCCCTATACCTCCAAAACAAGGAGTAAAAAAGTTGACTTGAGAATAAGTTGCATTTTCCCCATATCTAAGGTACTTGGAGAATTTTAAACTCATTCCTTAACATTTGAACTTCAGAAGGTAAAATCTCCAGGAATGACAGTCTCATGCTGGAAACATTAATGTGCCAGCATGAAATAACATCATTCTGTAGGAGGTAATAAAGGCATGAATTATGTCAAATTGTATTTGGTTCACGGATGTTACTGTGCTTCTTATGGACAGATACAGCCAACAGGCACAGGAACACCTGTCCGTCTCCCTCAGAAAATTAAAGTCATGTGCACAAACATCAGTCTAAGAAATTAGGGGACCATTTGTGGCAAAACGAAAATGTGCAGTGCTATAGATACACCTCCTAAGGATATGGAATATCTCTTGTTACTGCAGAGCATAATTTTTCTCCCAGTCTTGCTCATTGTAGAAAGAGCCATTAAGTCATTTACATTACAAGTGGTGGCTTCTATTCCTGTTAGGTAATATAAAATGCCAAATGAGCTTGCTGCTATGCTGTAGAGTTCTGTCATTATGGACTCTGGCCATTAATTGGTTTGGGGTCATTGGCCATTCCAGTTAACGGGAGGAATCTATTCTTCTTTAAGCTAAATGTTCTATAGTATCTCCTATTGAAATGGACTAGATTCCAACGATATGCTTCATTATGCATGTACCGATCTATTTGTGTATAGGTTTCCCCACATTTATTTATTTAGGGTAAGAAATCAGAGTCCATTTTGTAAAGTCTTAAAGAAAGTACTTGCAGGCACGCAGGTATAACAAAGTTGTTTAAAAATTTGAGAAAAATGTGGCAGAAGGAAAATGCAAGCCTCTTTAAGCCTCATTGTGATTTAACCCTTTTGGAGCTAGAATGGTAAAGAAGGGGGAAAAAAGCTGCCTTTCTCTTCTTTTCCCTTCTCTGCAGAGTGCCTGTAGATGACACTGCAAAGAACCATCAACTTCAGCTACCACCTCGGTAATAATGTGCTCAGTTAATCTACACAACATAGAGTCATCCTCTCAAAAAAGTAATTCACTTCTTTAAAAACGGGAAGGAAAATAAATATGGTGCAGTAAAATTGTTGAGTAGAGGAATCTATCTGGACATTTCACAAAACATTTCATTATGCTGACAATTCCCAGAAGTACTCTCAAGAGTGCTTTAAGCTGGGGATTACTGCACTGGAGCTGATGGACTTTTTTTGTAGCCCCTTTAAAAGGCAGTGAACCGTTTTTCTATTTTATTTAAATAATGCCCCTTAAAATGGATTTTTAGAGGTATAATAACTCCTTAAGAGTCAGTTATGCTAAACAGTTTCTCTTGATAGAAATGTTGTAAAACTCGTTAACTGCACAATTTCAGATGCCGGCTTGGTGAACACTAACTGACATGTGAATGACCAGAGTTTGTAAAATAAATTGCAATAGTTGTTGTATCACACAGCTAGCATTGCGCGAGCTGGAGGCCACAAGGGGCTCCAACCTGACAGAAAATTACTTCAAGATGAATGAAAAGTGCTTGTTTCTCTTTATTAGTTTTTAGAGAACAATGGAAATGTTGAATTGTTTACAGAAGGGCTGATTAAATGTGGTCAGTGAGGCCATGTCCCTCCTGCTAACTGTTGGCCTCCCGCTCCTCCCCCAATCCACGCTCCCACACCACACCCCTCCCAGCGCCCACCCCCCACCCTGTGCTCCCTGCCACATGCATCTTCTTATAGGCTATTATGGCTGCACATCTGTGTGTGAAATGTGCTCATTCTGACATTCCACTGCTGCTCGGCGCTGCAGAGGCCTTTGTTAGGTAAAACGCTGTTGTCAAGTCTAACAAGCAGGTCATGCAATTTGCTGGACACTGCAGCTGAGAATAGCCCACTGAATTGCTTCGGCCTCAGACAATGCTCAGTTCCATATTGGAATACGTACGTATTCCTTTCATTGTGCAGCACTACAAAAAGTCATGACATTTTGTTTTGTTAAGGCTTTGATTTAAAAAAAAAAAAAAGGTTGCTGGGGGTTAGACTACCACAGAATAGCCTTTTTGTTGTATTTACTTAAGATAACTACTGTCTTATGGCTAAAGGGAAAAGGCATGAAGTGCTTTAATTGGTCATTTGTGGTTTAAATTCCATTATACTTTACCAGAAAGCACACTAAGAGAAAACTCGCTAGCTACCATATTAACTGACTTGTTTGGGTGTACTTAAAGAGGTGGTCAAAACCAGGGCATTTATGAGGATGTTGTGGGGAAAGATTCTTACTATGTATTTCCACAAAGTAAACAGCCCTCACTGGAAAGAAGTATGAGAACACATTAATAAGCATATGCCAGCAGGGAGCAAACACTCTTAACCAGGCCAAGCTAAATGAATCAGACTCAGAAGATGTTTTTGTGAACTAAAAAATTAAGAAAAAGTCAATCGCTGCCATTTCAGCCCAACAGCCTTCCATGGCCCATCCCCTTCCTCAGCCTAAAGTCTCCTTTCCACACACACACCATGGGGAAAATCAGCACTATTAGGGAGCAGTTTCAATGCTATTTGTGGCATTCTGGCACAATACATAGCACACACCCCTAATGTGCAAGCAGGATTCTCTTCCCTCTGTGTAGAACATGCATTCCGAGCCTATTATGTGTATAAACAATGGCATATGTAATTACCTTTCTAGGGTGGCAATTATTCCTCAGAATCAACCAGAGTTAAAGCATGCTCCCCAAAAGACATTTGGGGATCAATTCTGGGTCAATTACATCAGGCTTTGCGCCATTTTAAAAAAGAAAACTAAAAAAAAAAAAAAAAAGCTTCAAGGTAAAGGCTAAAGGTTTAACTCAATTTGATTTCTTTCCAACTTTGCTTTATCCCACTTGCTCTGTCCTTCCCCCATTCTCAAAACAACTGTGATTTGCTGGGTTTTATCTGTGAGACAGTTTGCTGTAAAGGAATATTAAATGCAATGAATCTGGACCATGTCCAGATTTGATCTGCCCCCACCCCCCACGAAGCACTGGGAATTTCTCCTGGAATGCAGACCAAGAGGTGTAGATTTGACTCCCCATGACCTAAGCAAGATTTATAACCTTTGCTGTGAATACTACCTATTTCATATGGTTGTGGAGTGGTTCAAATGAGAATTAAGGGAGAAAATATGAATGTAAAGCACTTAGCTCAGTGCCTGGCACATTGTGAGTAGCCACTGAGCAGAGCTATTGTCGTTCTATTAATGGATGAGCCAAAGAAGGAGGAAGGAGCCCGTCAGAAGGCCCCACCCCTGTGGAGAGTCGACAAGTAAAACAAGGGCCAGCGGGAGCAGAGAGGACATTGGTACAAATAACAGGGCTGAACACAAGGCACGAATTTAAAAACCCAGTAGACTAGACTCTATACGAAGTCCACAGTTAATCTGGACTCATTCTAAGTAGAATGATTGTTAACCTCAAACCAGTGAAGGTGCCACTCTGTCTTTTATAAAGCCTTAAGAGTCATTGGCAAAAACAGCTACTTCACATTCTTTGGTCACCAAACATTTGCACATACCTACCATGCATGAGGCACTAGGCTAAGTGTCAGGAATACAGAGTTGGCATCTCTGAGAATTCTCCCAGAATGGGAAATAAATATCTACTATTTAGTATAACGCAGGTTAATAAAGATATAGAGACGGGGCCATGGATCATAGAGGAGGGAGCTACTAACAATGCTAGGAGCAAAGGGGCTAGTTCAGAAAGCTTAAATGAGGAGATGCAGAAAGCTAAAAGGTGAACAAGCAGGAAAGGCATGCTAGGTGAAGGCACAGCATAAGCCATCAAAGGGTATGGCATACACATTTCGAGTGATGGGAAATGACCCTGGAAAGGTAGATTGTGGCCAGATGGGGGAAGACCTTAGGCCTCACTTGAAGGACTTGATCCTGTGGGCAACAGGGAGCCACAACAGTTTTTAAGCAGGTTGGTGAAATGTCCCATTTGTCTCTGCTAGTATCTTGGAAGGCAGATTAAGCAAGGAAAGACCAGAGGCAGAGAAGCCATTTTGGTACTATTGCAGTAGTCCAGGCTTCTAGAAGTCAAGAGTAATAGAACCAGAGGTTGCCCTTGTCTTCAGCATGCTAAATTTAATGAATATTTATTTTAATTTCCTGAAAGATCAATCGTCTGATCTCCCAAAGAGATCATTCTTTAAGTAGTCTTTCCATATTTTAATGCAAAGATAATAATGCTGAACATTTGAATAGCACAAAGCTCAGTTTTCCATATTGCTTCATCTGATCCTCCCTATAGCCCTTTGAAGTTGGGTGTTGTTTTGCAGGTGAAAAATTTTGCAGGTGAAAAAAAGTGAGGTTTAAATTATTTTCTGAGGCACTGTAGTTAGTAAGAGCCAGAGCCAGAACTCAACCCAGGACTTCTGATGTACTGTCCACGGTTTCTCCTAAGACTACTCAGGGACCAAGAGAAGCCAGGCTGATTCAATTTCTCAAAAATAAGGACTTTCCAGATAAATGTTATAAAACTGCAGTATATTTTTAATGTGTACATTTAACAAATTCACATCCTTACTGCAAAAAAAAATACAGTGCAATATACCAGTAATTATGCTATCTATAAGCTAATTATAAGATTTATTTTTTTTAAGGATTAATTTGCCAGATACCTATGACAGTGTTCACCAGTAGTGGGACACAAATTCTAAGCTGATAAATACTGTCTTCTTTCAACACTGTCTGTATATTTCTATGATTGAACATCCAATCATTTGAAGAGAACACCAAAAATGCAAATTTGAGGTCCTTCAAGTATGGGAGTCTCCCCTTAGATGGGCTCAAATTCTTCCTTCAACACCAGAATTAGCAAAGTTTGATGGTTGTTTGACTGTTTCAAAAGCAGACTCCTTTTTTACTAGACCCCTAAAAGTTGGCTCAGAAACAGATTCTTGAGAGTATATCTCAGGCATAAAAGGCTGAAAACATAAAAATATCCAGAGAGAGAAGGGCAAAGATGAATTCCACTCAGATTTCTTGGAAGCTGCTTGATGCAAACTGAAAGTGACATAACAAATATCCAATATCACAAGCAGGTGTTTGGGTTGAGGGGTGGTGAGTTCTAATATGCTCACTACTAAAGATGAATGCTATTGCTAAAGCCATTGGTCACATTAGAGCTATACTTACTGAGGAGCAAAATAAAAGTTTTAACAAAATAATTAAAAAGTGATGGTATGAGAATTCTCATAAAATTCTTCAGGGAGCAGTATAATGTCCCAGTCAAAAAACACTTTAAATTCATTTTATATGGAGCAACAAAGTTTATTTAGTAAGAAGGAAACAGTACTTACACAATTCATTTCTCAAACAACTCTACTATTGACAGTATGTATTGGCAGCTTAATTAAGAACTCTGTTCAGAAAAAAAACTGGCACATTTTCGATTCAGATGGACACCATTCAAGACAGTCTATTGTTGGCTCATACATGCTAAAATGTGTCACAGACACTACATATAAATGTCTAGTATCTACAGTCATAGTGTATTCACACTGGTAATGATGACTTACATTTATTCACAAATCAGAAATTATGTTTTGGGAAAACTGGAGAGTCAACTACATAGGGAACATAAAGTACAACGCAATGATTACTGAGGTCATTACTTAGACATTTTCATACAGAGCCATGACCCAGGTCTGTTTTGTTACTTCCCTGCCCTATACTGGGTCCTTGGGCATACTCCTTTACCCCAAATTTGGTCCAAACTCTTCCCCTTCTCTATGCTAATAGCTCACTCAGACTGGTGGGCCCCTTGGGCATGAAAAAGAAAAAACTTTCAGGGACAAAAGGTATAAGTCACTTCCCCACGACCCCAGAAATGTATAAACACGTGTTAGATCTCACAATATATTTTTCCAACAGACAATCCACACCTAAGGGGGAAAAATAGAATTTCATTCAAATTAACCCAAATAATAATCTGTTAATATCTCTAAGGTCTACTGAATATTTATGGAATCCATAAAATGGATCTCATCTATTGGAAGTCCAACCAAAAAAAATGGAATTAAGATGCCCTGAGTTCCCCACATTAGGAGTTGGGTTTTGTTCTGTTCTGTTTTTTAAATTAAAGAGAAGGGACTGAAAATACTTACAGAATACACTTTTCCATTCTTTTTGTTTCTTGCCTTAGGGACACATCTAATTAAGAGCAGAAGAAAAATAAATATGCCCAGAAACAAACTGCAAATTTACTGAAGGCAGGGACCACAACTTATTTGTCTCCTTTGTTTCCCTCCCCTATTTTGCCCAGGATCCACACATAGTAGAGATACTCAATTAAGCTAAAAAGGCAACGTATGCTTCAATTCTCATTAATTTGGAAAGATGCCTTGATTTAAGGAGCAACTGAGAAAAACAAGCTTAGGTTCAAATCTCTTCTGATTTCTGGCTAGTGAGGTACACTGTCTTGAAAACTTCCTTTCTAAAACTTGCATAAGATTGGCATCATTAACTGCTGACCAACATGGCATTGCTAATGTCTTGATTTGCTTCCATTTTTGGTGAAGGTATTCTCTAATAATTATCTTTCCAACAACAACAACAAAAAAATGTGAAATGTGATTTGAAGCAGGTTTTCATGGCAGCTATCTGCCTCAGTCCTAGGGGCACCACATCTGTGAACAAAGTGGGAATCGGTGATTAATCCAAGCCTTTCAAAGAACAGCATTTCAGAGGTGTACAAAGGTTGATATTTCACTGATCATTGAAACTGATTCAGCACATTTCAAAAAATTTTATGATGATAACACAATTTAAGGTTTTCTTTCCCAAATTTAAATAATGACTAAAATCCACGCCACCCCCAAGCATAGATGCAAGCCTAACAAAAACAGAAATACAACATATCTTTATTCATCCCTACAGATAAAGTTTCTGTATTTTCTTTCCTCCACTTGATAAACGGAAATAAGCTCCTCCTTTGGTCCCAAACCCTACTCCTCGTTAACAGTAATAGCTCTGCCAGTGGTACATTTGGTAGCACTGAGTGGATGGCTGGGAAATAACAGCTTCAGAGAAACCTGTTGTGAAGACACCAGATCAGGAAAAGAGAGTGAAAAAGAACAGGGAAGAAGACCTACTGTGGCAGTTTGAGATTATTTTATGAATCTCAAAAAGAGAATGATGAGTGTAACCTAATCTGTTCCTCTGAGTGTGATACCCTTTGATTGTATCAAATTCAGCAGAGGGCCTTTGATTAGATTACTTGATAAGACTGCTTCAAGGCTTTTGATTCGACTATGTCAGTGAGGAGTGACTCAGGTTGAGTCCTGCCCCCTTGCTGGGTCTGATATAAATGGACTCACACAGAAAGACAGAGAGGAAAAAGGGAACTGCTTGTGACAGAAAAGACTCCAGTTTTGTCACAACTGAGATGCAAGGACAGAATCCCTAAGAGACAAGCCCTAAATCAGGAGAGAGGTGACTACAGGACTTCACTTAAGCATGAAGCCCCAAGAGGTTGGATCCATGGAGCAGTTCAGGAGGAAAGCAGGAGTTCGGAGGGGAAGGCTGAAACCTGGGCAGAGATCGGCAGCCATCTTGTTTCACCATGTGGCAGCACAGCTGGGGTCAACAATAGCTAACTTTGGTGAGAAAGCATCTCTGGTGGTGCCTCAGTTTGGACTTTTCATGGCCTTAAACTGTAAGCTTTTATCCCAAATAAATCCCCTTTATAAAAGCCAACAGATTTCTGGTATTTTGTATTGGCAGCCCTTTGGCAAACTGAAACACCAACTATCCTTTAAGTAATAAAAGAGATAATATTTTACCAATGGACTGAGCAGGAGTACACTTTCTTCTGCAAAGGCTCTGAACTAACCAGGTAGGTAAAAGACAAAGGCTCATGTGACTACTTCAAACATCAGCTGCAGCAGCAAAGGCCCATGAGGGCTGCATTGAAAGGGTCCAAGTAGGCAGCGGACTTGACCCAGTGATTAGGGCGTCCGTCTACCACATGGGAGGTCCACGTTTCAAACCTCGGGCCTCCCTGACCCGTGTGGAGCTGGCCCATGCACAGTGCTGATGCGTGCAAGGAATGCCCTGCCATGCAGGGGTGTCCCGTGCGTAGGGGTGTCCCAAATGCAAGGAGTGTGCCCCATAAGGAGAACCGCCCAGTGTGAAAGAAAGTGCAGCCTGCCCAGGAATGGTGCCACACACACGGAGAGCTGACACAACAAAAAGAAATACAGATTCTTGTGCCGCTAACAACAACAGAAGTGTGCGACAGTTTGCTCGGTCGGTAGAGGTGGGGTCTGGGTGCGGACGAGGGGTCGGTCCCGCTTGGGACGAGGGGTCGGTCCCACTTGGGACGAGGGGTCGGTCCGGCAGCAGACGAGGGATCGGTCTCACAGGGGTTGCGCGGTTCAGCTGACGGGGTCGCCCGGCAAAGCCGGCGACGAGGGGGTCGCCCGGCAAAGCCAGCGACGAGGGGGTTGCCCGGAGAAGCAGGCGACGAACTGGGGACAAGGGAGGCCAGGCCCTTGTCGGGGGCTCTCAGGACTGGAGGGCGCACGGCAGAAGAACTACCGTGGAGACAAGGTAAACACACAAGTCCACTTTATTGAGGGAGAGGCAACAGTTTTATAGGGGCCGGGGAAGGCTGATTGGTCGAAGCCACGCCCTGTTCTGATTGGTTGCCGAAGAAAGGTCAGTGGGCGGTACTGGACGGGGGAGGGGTGGTGATTAGGGATTGGCTGTTGCTGTTGCTGGGGGAAGTGGCAGGGTTTAGTGATTGGTGGCTGCTGTTGCTGGGGTAGAGGGCAGACTTGAGTTTCCCGCCCACGCCTGGCTGTTGCTGCTGTCGGGGGGAGGGAAAAGGGCAGACTGGATTTTTCTGCCCTGCGCCTGCGCAGGGAGAAAGAAGAAGAAGGGTGCCACCCCACAGGCATCGTGTGGCGCCATCCGGGAGGAGGGGCGGCCGCGGAAGCATGGCTGCCGAGAAGGGGAGACCCGAGGACACTCTGCGCCCATGCCGAGCTTCCTTCAGGGGTGGCGGTGGGCCCGACCAACCACCCTATTATGGGGGCAGCGGAATTAGGCCTACCGCGGCCGCTCCCCTCGCCAGGCCAGCAAACCACACTTCAGCCCAAGGGGTGACCGCAGAAGTGGACAAAGAAGAAGATGCAGCAAATAGACACAGAGAACAGACAACCGGGGTGGGGCGGGGGAAGGGGAGAGAAATAAATAAATCTTTAAAATAAAAAAAAAGGGTCCAAGTAGGTCCCAACCTTGGGCATTTCAGCCAAAGCTATGCACATGTCTACTCGTCACATAACCTTGGATGAGGAAAGATAGTGACATCTTTATAAGAAATACTTCTAGAATCGTTCATATACTCAGCAGCTATTGCCTCTCACAATGTCCCTTCATAGATCCATTGCAGAGAGATGTAAAGTGAACAAACACACAAGCAAGTAAGTTTATCACAATTTATTTACTAATGTATTTATTTGGGTTTTAAAAAATGGGTCAAAAGTGATTTTATTTGTGTTTAAAATACCTTCAGTTCATGAGACAAATGTCATACTACATGAGCATTTAAAATACACTTGAAAGCACTTTACTCTTCCTTGTCTATCCAGTATATCAACCTTGTTACCGAAACCTGTGATTTCTTAATTTGAAATAACTTTTGCAGTCCCCCTTCTTCTGAACTTCTACTACCCGCCTTGGTCTGGCCATTACTTCCTCAACCTGGGATATCATGGCCTCCAAACTATGCCTAGGTTTCCTCTGCTATAGTCTCAACTCCTTACTGGGACGATGCCCACTGGGTTTCCACTTCAGCTGTTCATTCCAAGGCCCCTCTGAGCAGGGACGGCTGAAGCCTTCACTTAATAGGTTCAGCACTGCCATGATCTGCAGTCCATCCTTTTGAGTGCAGGCAAGAGAGAAGCACCTTAGCTCACCAAATGGCAGAACTGAAGTGCATTTTTTGGCCACAAATGTGCTGAGTTGTTCTGAGTTTCCTCTACCTTGCTGACTCATCAGGCTCTCCCATTCCCCATTTGCCTTCTAACTGTGGACTTATTGATCCAGTCCTTAGAACTGATATCTACCCTGACTAGCTTTCCAGTTCCCTACACTGCCTTGTACCTTGAACTGAAGCAAAACCTACTTAACAAGGGCTCTGATACAATCCTTTCCCAGATTCTGTTGCTGGACTCCAGCTGCTGGATGGAATCCAACAGTGAAGAGACAATTGCCTACTACCATGATGCTACCATGCCTGATTCTAAATCTCACATGCTATCGATGTTTCAGTTGCACCAATCCTCCTACTAAACTGGATCTATTTGGACACCCACTCCTTCCTGAACCAATCCCAAGAGCAGCACATCCCTCTTGATCACTGAGGACTGGGTTACTGGCTAACCCTAGCCAGTTTCCCAGTCCATGATATAACTTGTCCTGATTTCCTCCTGTTTCCAACCAATCTGTGTTGCTGAGACCCTGCATAGGAACACCCTTTGGCCAGTCTAGACAAATTGTAAAACTGTAATACTTTCATAACATGTATCATTAATTCAGTCATTTTTTCAGTCAGTCATTTGTTAATTTATCCTCACTTCCTCATTATACACAGACAAAAATTGAAGTGGCTAGCATTAACCTTTAAGAAAAAATCTTAAATGGCTACCTGTAGCCTAACCACTGAATTCAAATTCTCCTGCCTGATTTTTTAGGTCTTCCACTACTTCTATTCCACTTTATTCCCTAGTCTCCAGCATGATGTCTTTCTTCAGGCACACAGGCCTACTGACCTCTAAGCTCATTCAGGATCTTTGTTCATGTATTCTTTTCAGTCTTCTTAACTCATTCCTTTTCATTCTTTAGCATCCCACTTGTGACAAGTTCTAAGAAGCCTTCCCCTCAAGATAAATCCCTTATCTGAATTCATCTGGAGTAATCAACATCACACAATTTAGACATGTACTTCTCTAAATGTTTCATGACCATGAGCTCCCCCAGATAGACTGTCAGCTCTTTGAGAACTGATACAAAGGTCATGTCCTGTACTTGCTACTGTGCCTCCAAAGTGCCTTGTGCTGACCTCTATAGGGAAAGCAAAGTTCCATACCCATCCTCTTCCTCCTCTCCACCCTCCCCTAACCCCATCCTCAAGGAGCACAAAAAGGAATAGAGTATGGCTTAGAGTTGACTTACAGATACTCTATTCATGAACTATTGTGATTAATAATCAAAGAAAATGTGGCATTGGTGTGGAGAAAGTGGCCATGGTGGCTGCTGGCGGTAGGGAGTGGGAGGAAAAGATATGATGTGGAGGTGTTTTCGGGACTTGGGGTTGTCCTGGGTGGTGCTGCAGGACAATTACTGGACATTGTATGTCCTCCCATGGCCCACTGGATGGAACGTGGGAGAGTGTGGGCTATGGTGTGGACCACAGGCCATAGGGTGCAGCGGTGCTCAGAGATGTATTCACCAAATGCAATGAATGTCTCATGATGATGGAGGAGGTTGTTGTTATGGGGGGAGGAGTGGGGTGAGGGGGGTGGGGGGTATGTGGGGACCTCATATTTTTTGAATGTAGCATTAAAAAAATAAAGACAAAAAAAAAACAGGAGCACAAAATGACAATGTGCCTGAATCAAGTTATAGGATCCTAACCAGACCTCTTGTAAGAGGGTGGCGTTTTTGGTGTATTGAAACAAAAGTTTAAAGCTCTGGCTTCTATGGGCTATTGTCTCTTTGGAATTTATCTCTTGGGGAGTCTCACTCTTTTGGATTTGCTTCTCTCTGTTTCTATGTGACCAGTGTGGTAAAACAAGTCTGAAACTGGTTCCCACCTGGAAGATATACCCTGCATCTCCACCCCCTTACTCAGATAAGGCTGGACTCATTAAATCATCTTTCTTTTTTTGTTTTTCTCCTGCCTCATATCGCCACTAGTGAAGTACAATCTGAAGAGCTGAACTCAACTTGTCCAAACAGCTCCACATGCATAGCTGAACTCAGAGAATATATTAGGGTTGGGGATCCAGGGCCAAGGTGCCAAGTAAGAATGTATGTGTATTTATTTGAGACCTGTCCTGTGTTTATCTCAAAGAACCAAGGACCCCAGGAGACCATGGAGCAAGGGTCTGTGAGTCCATCTCAACACAACTAATATCTAAGAACATTCTCAATAAATACTTCATAATTTACTTTTACAGAGTAAATTTATCAGATTAGACCAAGAATTCTAAGAAACTTTGAAGTTCTGAGTCAGAGTTATGACTCATGAACTGAATACATCCCTCACTCAAAACCTTAGAGTAATTCTATTTCTGTAAAGCCATTTCTCTAAGAATACACCTCTTACAATAGAGATCTTTTTTATAATGAGAATGCAAAAAGAAAATTTCTGGGAATTTCACAAGACTTTCTGCCAAAGACTAAAGCCAGTGGCCTTCTTCTATTGTGAAATTTTGTATTAGCACAGGCAGGTGACCAGGGATCACTGAAGAATCATGTAGCATTCATGATATCATACGTACTTTAAATATTTAAATATGTCATATGCACAATAATACATATATATACATATATACATAACATATACTTGATATGATACCTTTTGAAAAGAAATGGATAAGGAATTTAGGTATATCCCAAAGTCATGAGATCATCAGTCACTTGGTCAAGTCTACAGCAAAACCCCACTTTGAAACAATGCTTTTGATTAACAGGTGAAGCAAAGACTGCCAGTTATCCCCTAATATCCATTCTCCCCTTCTTTCCTCATTAATTGAAGCCCTATGTTTTAAGGGGTACATGGCCACAAAGGCTATATTTCCAGGCCTTCCTGGCAGCTAATTACGACTAGTGAGATCTGACATAGAAGTTAGGAATGTAACTTCCAGGGAGTGCCTTAAAGAGCATGGTGTGCATCTTCAGTTACACAAACGAGGCCAACAGCCAAGGAGAGCAGAGTAATAAGGAATCCCTTAAACAATAATCTCAGCATAAGCAGTCCAGAGCTGATACAGCAGCTCCACTGTGTTAGGAATCTCCTTCCATCTTGTTTAAGCCTCTATATTTTGGGGTCTTTTAACCAGGATACAGCCTCTGCAATAAATACAGCACTGTAAGTCCAACTCTGCCATTTCCTAGCTATCTGACCTCCAACAAATTACTGACACTTTATATACTTGTTTCTTTGCCTGTACCTACTTCATGATATTGCTGTTAGCAATATGAGACCATGTCTTTTTCCTTTCTTTTTTTTATCCCCAGGTTCAAACACAGTGCCTGCAAATAGTAAATATTCAATAAATATTAATTATTATTGCTGTTCCTACTGATATGCCAGCTCTAGTCAAATAATTCCATACCTTAAATAACAATTAGGTACTTCCAATAAACATCAAATACAAACTCAGATTGTACATTAGAGTGATCACATTTTCTGACTCAAGTCTTAGAAAATAAAGTCTAACAAAAGATTTTTTTCTGACTCATGAATTTATTTATTAATATATGAAAATTCCTACATGTAAAACCATTAGTTACCCACTTAATGAACTAATTTTACTTTTTAAAAGCTATCCCCTTAAGTCTGGCAGTCCCAGAAAGTCAGAGGCCCATAGTTCCAGGGGTATTGGTTCTGTCTCCATCAGTTATTATAGAGTTCCACTGGGTATGCATATGAAACCAAAAAAAACTCTGATTTTTTTCTGGTTAGGAAAATAATTCTTCTGTTTTCCAAAAGGAGAATGGGCACTTCTTGCTTCTACAAAATAGCATGGATGAGTTTTCAGTGAGACATTTTTCTCCCATTGAAGAGCACTTAATAAACACATACATCTGGCTGCTTTCACTTCACCACAAGTGGCACCCATTTGCCAGTCACTGAAATAAATCAGTCTGATCCATTGAGGTGATGGATTCTGACAAACTGTGTGAGGCTGTCATTATGAGGAGGATAGATTATAGTCTCTAGGCAGGACATTATAGTGCCTTACTTCTCACCTCTGCAGCCTATGAAACATAAGAGGAAAGCAAGAAGATGGAAATAAAGATAAACATGGACTCACTGCTTCTCTCTCCCCCAATGAATGCTAGGATCCCATCACTGGTCCATACATTTTACTATTTACATGCAAAGCTCTAATTTCATTCCAGCTAATATAAAGACCTTTCCTAAGGGACACAGTGCTTAGGCACAAAATTCATTACTCAATAATTTAAGTCTAACTTGAGGTCTTGCGCCTCCACTTCTAAAGTATTGTTCTTTCCTCTTTCACTCTACCTATGTATATAGCTATTTGGCTTCCTTGTAATGGTTTTAGAGAAAAACAATTATTACTTGCTTACATAAAGTTCTTATTCAGAATGGGGATAACTTCTAGAGGAAAACTCATTGAAGATTGAAGAATTGAGAAAGACAAGCTAAAACTCATTAATAAATTGAAGAAGACAAGTCTGAATCATAGACTTTTGTCAAAAAGATCACAATATCAGCAACAGTTTGAGAGTTTACTACAGGGAGCACCTTACATGCATTACCTCATTTAGACCTCACAATAGTCCTAGCACATAACATCATCCTCTTTTGACAAAGTAGAAAACTAAATCCGAGAAATGGTTCAGTAACTTGCCCATAGCTGCATCACCAATAAAGAGTAGAACTGCTTTCAAACAGGTGTTTGTCTGACTCCAAAGCCCACATTCTGAATGACCACACCAAAGTGCTGGGTTTTTCCTTCCATCAATAATAATAATAATAAAGCAAAACCTCAGATTAGGTTAACAAAACTCTAAAGTACCAAGTTACTCAGTTTTAGTGAAAAAATGAGAGGCATTTGAAATTGGCTCATCAATTATTTTAGGTAGTTACGTACTATACACCAGATTTGAAATACCTTTTGCAGTCCCCCTGCAAAAGATACCCAGAGAAGCTAAGTACATTGTCCAAGGTCACATAGCTAGTACATGGCATAGTCTTTGCACTATGCCATTCTGCCACATTATGTCACTTCTCCTGCAAAGCCTTTGTCTACAGTGCTTGAAAAGTCTGTATTTTATAGTCATAGTTATCCCCTTGCAATTTTTTAAATAGTATTTATTAGTTTAGCCAAGCTTTGGTTCACAGGCAATGAAGAAGTAAACTCTAACCCAGGCCCTGCTCTCATTATCATAAATTCCAAATTAATGAGGTCCATGTTAAAAGGTTTTACTGTATATAAAAGAGTTTAATAGTCACTTAGCCCTGCTGTGGCTCTTAGATATTGACAAATCTAAGAAACCACACAAAGGTGAAAGAAGAACAGTAACCTCAAAACTAAAAGAGATAAGGAGTACCTGTAATTTGTACTCCAGCAAAAAGTCAGAATATAAAATTGCAGACATGACAACAAATTCAACCCTACAGGTTTACAAGCTCTATTCATCAATTAAAGAAAATTAATTCTAATCAGGTGCTCATATTAAGGAATATAACCATAGCAAATTGGCAATCATAATTAGAAGTCCATTTCAAATCTCTTTGGTGTGCAGTGAAATGATCTAACACAGCTAGGTTACCAGGTCCTTTCTGCAGTGTTGTATAATTGTGCATATTATGTGATATTTCCTGGCTGTTTAACATGGCCGTCTCTGCACACTTGTTCTAATGAAAGCATGTTTCTGTGTGCACCCTGAGTGGGGAAAATGCACAAGATGTGACAGCCAAGCACGTGTCTAGAGCAGTTTCCACTGCTCCAACAGTCAGTTCCGTAATACACAGGGTTTTCTCATGCAGGTCATCAGTGTTGTAAATATTCCAAATAAATCCTACATGCTTTGGAGGGGGCAGCATGAAGCAGTCAGGAGCTCACAGCTCTGTCATTTTGCATCACATTTTTTATTTTCCTTAATAAAATAAAAGAATTGCCAGTGGCCTCTCTCTAAGCGTTGTAGCCTTGGGACACAAGCAAAACAATCCAGGCCAAGGGGAGCCCAGCTATTCTTTCAGGACAGATGCACTCTGGGATAGGTGACAGGACCAGATTTAAGAGATTTAAGATCCTTTGTAATCTGGCAATGAAGGAAAGGTCACTTGCTGAGGGTCTTCTTGAGGGATAGATCAGTTTCTGACACCAAGAATGAATCTGATCTATCACAGCTACTCTCCATGAGGTATGTAAGTATAAACTTCCCAACTATATGGATATAAATCCATCCAAACATCTGAGGCTGCCATAACTCATAAACCTGTAATATTGTCCTGCTTTGTTGGTTTGTCGACTAGGCTCACCAAAGTGCTATCACAGGTTCTACTCTTTCACCTCTAACTAGCCTGGCCAGAACTTCGTGACTATTACCATTTCTTTTACAGCACACTGCGATTTCAGGTCATTGGAAAGAAAATGGAGTCAAATTCTGAACTTTGCAAGGTCTGAGCAAGAGGAAGTAATCTTCTTGGGAGTGTAGAATAAACTCTGAGTTCTCTCTGAATCTTTCTCAACCTATGAATCCCCAGTCGTTATTAATCAGTTAAATCTTATGAGAGACCCAGCAATTCCATTTCTAGGCATCTATCCTACAGAAACACTACCACAAGTTCACAAAAAATATATACTACTATGTTCACTGCAGCACTGTTTGTCATAGCAAAAATATGAAATGATCTAAATGCCCAACAGATAAAGAATAGTCAATTATGGACCATTCATACCACAGACCACCGTGCAGCCATGAAAAATAATAAGGTAAAATAATTTTAATTTAAAAATAAAAAATAAAATAATAAGGTAGCTCTCCATTTATGACAAGAAAAGGTATTAAGTGGAAAAAGGAAGCTGCAGAACAAAATGTATAGTATAATAAAATTTTTGGAAAAAATTCAACTCCATACACATGTTAATATATATAGAGAGAGAAATCATATGAAAAGAAACATACCCATCTTAGAGGTATACATGTAAATATATAGATGTATTAAATTATTTCTATTATAATATTCAGGTAAAAATATCTCTATTGTATATTTATATATGCATATATTTGTACATATGTAGAAAAATAAAGCAGGATGCATATTAATAGTGGTTACTTCTGGAAAGTGAGAGAAGAGGGGGTTTTAACTTTTATTAGACACACTATCATATTTGTTTAGGACAAGTAGAAGTATAGTCTTTGTCTTGGTTTTCCAGGGCTGCCATGAGACATACAACACACTGGTTGGCTTAAACAACAGGAATTCACTGTCTCACGGTTTTAGAGGCTAAAAGCCAAAATCAAAGTATTAGCCAAGTTTGGTTCTTTAGAGAAGTGTAGCATTCGGGCAATTCTCCATCACACGGCAATCTCTGTCTTCTTGTATCTGCTCCTCTGGTTTCCGCTGACCTCTGGCTTTTATTGACTGACTGCTTCTGAATTTCCTCCGCTTATAAGGACTTCAGCCATATGGATGAAGGGCCACCCCGATTCAACGCGCCCTCATCTAAATGAGCTCTTCCAAGATCCTATTCACAAAAGGGTCCACACCTTAACTGATACCTTCAAAGGTCCTGTTTACAAATGGGTTCACAACCACAGGACCTGGGGTTAGGACTTAAACATGTCTTTTATGGGGGACATGTTTAAATCCCCAAAATCTTTGTCTGAGAAAGTAGTGTCAATGCATCAGTGGTAGCTGAATCCTGATGGCAAAAGGTTAAAGAGTGACTGGTGAGGAAGCAGAGGCAGGTAGACAAGTCAAAAACATTGATAGAATTGTAAAAATGTTCTACAACAATGCAAGGTATTGGTGGTGGGGTGGCACATGGAAATCCTGTATGTTATGTATGACTGTTCTGTAAACTAACAACTTCTGCACTTTAAAAAAAAAAAAAAAAAGGCATGATGGCATTGGATTAAGTGTACCCACATCATCTTTCCTACAAAAAACTGGCTGAGTGGCAGCAAAATCCTGCCTGAGTGAGCTGTTTGGGAACCCACAAAGCAGGAGACTTTGGGGCTTCGATCTGGAGAGAGCACAACAAAAAGAGTGATTGTTCAAGGTAAACTGTGAGTTTCTGGCACTTGAGGCTGGAGCTATGGGATGCCTAAACCCTCCCTCAGGGCAGGAAGCAGCAGCGGTCCCTGACCCTTGCTGGTCACCCAGCTGGAGGAGACAAATTACCAGAGTGGGAGGGTCTGGTGAAGGGTGGAGAGGGGTCCTCTGAGTGCTGGTTCAATTGTCTGGACCCCCTTTTTTGTGGAGCTTTTGGAATGCTTTGAGGAGCACACCGTGCTGGCTTGAGGAGAAACCAGGAAGAGGGGAGAGGCAAATCTGCTGAGGCAGCCTGATTTCCCTACTCTCCCTGGGATAGGGAAATTTGGTCTGGGAGGAGGTAGAGTCAGGCAATTAACTAGTCCTGTGCAACTCATCTAAGGGAGGTGTATTAGTCAGCCAAAGGGGTGCTGATGCAAAATACCAGAAATCAGTTGGTTTTTATAAAGGGTATTTATTTGGGATAGGAGTTTACAGATACCAGGCCATAAAGCATAGGTACTTCCCTCACCAAAGTCTATTTCCACATATTGGAGTAAGATGGCTGCTGTCTCCCAGGGTTCAGGCTTCCTGGGTTCCTCTCTTCCCAGGTCTTGCTTCTCTCTGGGCTCATGATTCCTCTCTTCCTGGGGCTTACTTCTCTTTCCTCTCTGTGTTTACTTCCCCAGACTCCAGCTTAAGACCTCAGCATCAAACTCCAACATCAAAAACCCTCCAACTCCGTCCTTTGCCATGTCTTTTATCCATGAGTTTCCACCCCTTGGTGGGTGGGAACTCAATGACCTAATGATGTGGCCCAAAACCCTAATCATAACTTAATCATGCCCAGGTACAGAGCAGATTACAAACATAATCCATATCTATTTTTGGAATTCATAACTATATCAAACTGCTACAGGAGGGGAACAGTAGGAAGTGCTTAAAAAGCCTCCAAGAGCACATATAGGGTTCCCAGAAAGGCATGAGTGCTCTCTCTCAAAAAGACTGACAGTCATTTTTTTTCTGTTGTGAGTTAAGTCATCAGGGTCCCATTTGAATTCCCAAAGGGAACTCTCACACAGGTTATTGCTTCCTGCAGCCCTAGGAGAGAAAGGGGTTAGAAAAAAAGGGGGGGGGGGGGGGCGGGGAGGGGAGGTGGGGAACAGATGCCTAATCAGCAGTTCATACAATTGCAAAGAGTCAATCCTGCCCCAGGGAAAGGGACTCTTTCTGAAGAGCTAATCAACCCAACAAGAAAGTTTAGCTCAGCGGAGGAGTATCAGCCTTGAAAACACAAGGTCTCTAGTTCCTGGCTTCTCAAAGAGAGTGACCGACCCACTGGGATATTAAATATCTTGCTGATACTTTAGGAAAGGAAAACATAGACATAATCCTTGTATTAGCTTCTCTTGGGTCTCTAATTTTTCCTAAAAAAAAAAAAAGGATACTTTTGTTATATAATTTAACTTGGTTTACTCAACTAAAACTGATTTCAAAATCTGCAGCGAGAAAGCTGCAGGGTACTTGATAAACACCAGCAGCCTGACAAGCTCCAGAGAGGCTTAATAAGATAGTCTGTTTTTTCTTAGTCTTTGGTTGACTCCTTCCTTGTGCGTTTGTCTGTTTTTTTTTTGTTTTCTTGTCTTTCCTTCCTCTTTATTCCCCACCCCCTTTTTTTTTTCAATTAGGAATTGCTGGCTTGTTTCTTGTTTGCTGCGTTTTCTTTTCCTCAATTTCCTCTTTTCTGTGCGCGCTAATTTTGGCTATCAGTGCTATCTCTTTTCCTCCCTACATCTTTCTATCTTCTGCTTTCTGTTGTTGCTCTTACATTCCACCTCTCTTTGTTTAGCCCCCAATTTTTCTGACTTTTTATTTCTAACACTTCTATTCTGTTTTCTATCTTTTATTAAATCTTTCTGGGTTTTTTTTTGGTTTTTTCCCTCTCCCTTCTCCGACCCACCCCCCCGCCCCCGCCACCCCAGTTGTCTGTTCTCTGTGTCTATCTGCTGCATATTCTTCTTTGTCCACTTCTGTTGTCAGCAGCACGGGAGTCTGTTTCTTTTTGTTGCGCCATCTTGTTGTGTCAGCTCTCTGTGTGTGCGGCGCTATTCCTGGGCAGGCTGCACTTTCTTTTGTGCTGGGCAGCTCTCCTTATGGGGCACATTCCTTGCACATGGGGCTCCCCTACGTGGGGGACACTGTTGCGTGGCATGGCACTCCTTGCGTGCATCAGCACTGCATGTGGGCCAGCCACACACAGGTCAAGGAGGCCCAGGGTTTGAACTGCGAACCTCGCATGTGGTAGACGGACGCCCTAACCACTGGGCCAAGTCCGCTTCCCAAATCTTTCTGTTTTTGTCCTTTCTTTTCCCTTTCCCTCTTCCTCATCATGCTGGCCTTTTAATTTATACTATATTCTTCTCCATATTCAGTTTCCCATTTCATTATAGGTACTCCATTTTTTAATTCCTGTAACTCTACACTTCCTACATGAATTTAATATTCATCCTCTTAGGTCTTACATGGTTCTTCTGCTAAATTTTACTATCAATATTACTACTATACTTTTTCTTTTCTTACCTCTTTTGCTTTCCCTGGCCTTAATCTTTTTCCTTCAAGGGAACTTAGACAACAACAAGGAAACAGAATGAGAAGAACAAAGTGTCAAAGAGAAAACTTAACAGACAAACAAAAACAGCATCTAAATAAAACCTGAGACTAGAGGGAGAAGCTAATCAACTGAAAAAACCCATCAAAATAATAGTATGACCAGACAGCAACAAAAAAACTACAAACCATACCAATAAATAGGAAGACATGGCCCAGTTCAATGAACAAACTAAAAACCAGGAAGAGGAGCAGAACATAGGGCAGAACAATTAATCAAAGCTGTCCAAATAAATATCATGGACCAACTTAATGAAGTGAAGGAAGAGATTAAGGATATTAAGAAAACACTTGGAGAGCATACTGAAGAAATTGTAAACATACACAAAAAGAAAATGGATATGATAGTGATGAAAGGCATGATCCAAGAAATCAAAAATACACTCTCAGAACCAGCAAGATGGCAGCAGAGTAAGGAGCTGCTAGAGTCGGCTCCTGCCACAGGGCAGTTAGTAAATACCCAGAGTTCTTGGAGCTAGCTGAAGCACCTGTTTGGGGGCTTCAGGCCAAAAGAGCATCCTGCAATGTCCCTGAAAGAGTGGAAGGAGGAGACCACCCATCTGCAGAGAAGAGTCATAAATAGAGGCTCCACGCCACGGAGGCCAGTGCCCATCCTCCACTGGAGGCACAAGCCACCTCAGGAGCTGTTCTGTGGCTGGAATTGAAAGCTCCACTTCCCAAAACCAGGGGAGAAAGAGACGATTAGGCACCAACTTCAGCTATTAATGAGTAAATTCAGTGGGCTAAAGTATAATCCTGAGAGCAACTAAAGTTTGAGCCACTCCAAGTGAGAAAGAGGCTAGCAGCTGCCATCTTAACTCCACGCCTGGCATGAGGGAAGCAGGACAGACTGAAAATCCCAGCATTGTTAGGGACCGGCTTCTTTCCATCCAGATCCAGGTAACTACAGGTACCTTTGGCTGGCACAGACTGAAAATCCAAAGTCTACCAGGGCAATGGCAGTTATCTTCGATGCACATTGCATAGATTGTGGCCCACACCTGCAGCTCCATCCCTGCCCCAGGCAGGGGAAAAAGAGGCATGAAGCTTCATCAGTCTTTCTGGGCAAGTACACTCTAGGCCTGCACAACTTGGATTATTCCACACAGCTGTGACTCTGTCACTCCCCCTAGCAAAGGAGAAAGCTGGGAGAAGATTCATTGGTCCCTGGGGCAATAAGGGCAGCGTGAGCCTCCACAGCTTATAGGACCAATTATAACCTTGGCTCCTACTGCACAACAAGCAAGGGAGAAAGGGCAGGAAGCCCTAAACCAAAGAGAAAACTGCAACCAGAATAATCTAGTAATCCAGATGTCAAGATACCAACAAAAAATTATAATCCACACCAAAAACAGGAAGCTATGGCCCAGTTAAAGGAATAAGATAAGCCTCCAGATGACATAAAGGCATTGAGACAACTAATCATAGATGTTCAAACAAATCTCCTAAATAAATTCAGTGAGATGGCTAAAGAGATTAAGGATATTAAGAAGACACTGGATGAACACAAAGAAAAATTTGGAAACATACATAGAAAAATAACAGATCTTATGGGAATGAAAGGTGGAATAAATGAAATTTTAAAATATTGGAATCATATAATAGCAGATTTGAAGAGACAGAAGAAAGGATTGGTGAACTTGAAGAAATGGCCTCTGAAAGTGAACATACAAAAGAACAGATGAAGAAAAGAAAGGAAAAAATTGAACAAGGTCTCAGGAAACTAAGTGATAGCAAAAGGCATGCAAGCATAAATGCCATGGGTATCCCAGAAGAAGAAGAAAAGGGAAAAGGGGCAGAGGGAATATTTGAAGAAATAATGGTAGAAAATTTCCCAACCCTATTGAAGGACATAGATAGCCATGTCCAAAAAGCACAATATACTCCCATCCAAAAAAATTAGAATAGACCAACTCTGAGACACATACCCATCAGAATGTCAAATGCCAAAGACAAAGAGAGAATTCTGAGAACAGCAAGAGAAAAGCAATGCATAACATATAAGGGATAACCAATAAGATTAAATGTTGATTCTCACCAGAAACCATGGAGGCAAGAAGACAGTGGTCTGATATATTTAAGACACTACAAGAGAAAAACTTCCAGCCAAGCATCTTATACCCAGAAAGACTGTCTTTCAAAAATGAGGGCAAGATTAGAATATTGACAGATAAGCAGAAACTGAGAGAATTTCTAAGCAAGAGACCAGATTTTCAGGAAATGCTAAAGGGTATGCTAGAGTCTGAGAATAAAATACAGGAGAGAGAGGCCTGGAAGAGAGTCTAGAAGTGAAGATTATTTCAATAATGGTAACAAAAAGTGTCAAAAAATGGTGAAAATAAAATAGTCAGGAATAAACTTAACCAATGATGTAAAGCACATATATTTAGAAAACTGCAACTCAAAGTTAAAAGAAGTCAAAAAAGTCCTCAATAACTGGAAGAACATTCAATGCTCATGTATTGGAAGACTGAATATCATTAAGATGTCAATTCTACTCAAATTGATATACACACTCAATGCAATCCTGATAAAAATTCCACTAGCATAAAAAAAATTGAAAACATGATCATCAAATTTATTTGGAAGGGTAAGGGATCCTGAATAGCCAGAAACATCATAAAAAGGAAAAGTGAACGCTCATTTCCAGACTTTAAATCATATTACCTCTCTATAGTGTTACTGGCATAAAGACAGACACATAGACCAATGGAATCAAATTAATGGTTCAGAAACACACCCTCACATATATGGTCAAGTGATTTTTGACTAGCCTGTCAAACGCACCCAATTCAGGCAGAACAGTTCATTCAATAAATGGTGCTGAAAGAATTGGACATCCACAGCCAAAAGAAGAAAAGAGAACCTCTTTCTCACACCTTATCCAAAAATTAACTCAAAATGGACCAAAAACCTAAAGATAAGAGCAAGAACCTTAAAACTCCTAGATGAAATTGTAGGAAAACATCTTCAAGACCTAGTGGTAGGTGGTGGATACTCAAAGGAGGAAAGAGGAGGATTGAAATGGACTACTGATGTTTAATGTACGTAGAAGTTTTAATTAGCTTTACTGTAAAAGGGTGGAAATGTATAGCGGATGGTAACACATAGTGAGTAGCAGCTAGTTTATAAATGAGGATGTGGCTAAAAATGGTAGTCTAGGTATGTAAATGCCAATTTACAGAATACTAGAGAATAACCTAGGAACTGAATAGCACAGAAAACAAAGAGGTGGATGAGAATTGCAGTTGATGGTATAGATGCAAATTGTCCTTTGTGGGCTAGAGCAAACGTACATCACTACTGCAGGGTATTGGGAATGTGGAGAAGCATGGATAAAATACAACTAGAGTGATTTATGGACTGTGGTTAGCAGTAACAATATAATATTCTTGCATCCATGCAAAAGATGTACTGTGTAATGAGGCAGTATGGAAAATGTGAGCCAAATGAACACTATAGACATGGTAACAATCAGATGATATTATCTTATCTGTAGCAAATGTTCCACCACAGTGTGGTTGTTGATGGAGGGGTGTTGTCTGGGAATTCTGCACATGTGCATGATTGTTTTATAAGTTTATAACTTCTGTCATAAAAATAAATTTAAAAAATAATAGGGTGGGTTGGGGGTAAGACACACCAAATGTAAGATAAGGACTATGATTAGTAGTAAGATTTTGACAATATACTCTAATAATTTGTAAAAAATGTCTCACAACAATGCAAGGTATTGGTGAAGGGTTGATGTATGGGACCCCTGTATGATGTTATCCATGTTTGCTTTGTAAGTTCACAACTTTTACAATACACTTAAGTGTTCATGTATGTTCATATGTAAGTGATATAAAGATAATGATAGGGTTGGTTGGGGGAAAATATTTTGGTTATTAGTAATATTTTGACAGTGCTCTTTAATCATTACTTAAAAAGCTTTAACAACAATGCAAGTTATTGGTGGTAGGGTGAGTTATTAGAGTCCTGTATGATGTTATATGTTTGTTTTGTAAGTTCACAACTATTATTATACACTTATTGTTTATGTATGTTTATGTATGAGTGATATACTTCAACAAATTAATTTTAAAAATACACTCTCAGCAAATAACCGCATATTTGAACAGGCAGAGGAAAGAATTAGTGATGTGGAGGACAATATATCTGAAATCAAACAGATAGTAGAATTGATAGATAAAAAGATAGAAAAATACAGCAGGGACTTAGGGGTTTGAATGACAACACAAAATGCACAAACATATGCACTGTAGGCATCCCAGAAAGAGAAGAGAAGGGAAAGGGGACAGAAGTGGTGTTGGAGGAAATAAGGCTGAAAACTTCCCAAACCTATTGAAGGAGATGGATGTACATGTCCAGGAAGCACAGCACACCCCAAGTAGAAGAAATCCCAACAGGCATACTCTAAGACATACACTTGTCAAATTATCCAATGCTCAAGACAAGAGAAAATACTGAAGGCAGCAAGAGAAAAGAGAACGACAATATACAAGGGATGCTAAATAAAAATAAGTGCTGATTTCTCTTCTGAATCCATGGAGGCAAGAAGGTGTTGTATGACATAGTCAAGGTAATAAAAGAAAAAAAAATTCCAAAAACAATACTCTATGCAGCAAAGGTGGCATTCAAAAATGATGGAGAGTTCTTAATATTCACAGATAAACAGAAACTAAGACAGTATGCCAATAAGACATCTACCCTTCAAGAAATACAAAAGGGAGTGCTGCAAGTTTAAAGAAAAAAACAGGAGAGACAGAGTTGGAAGAGAGTGTAAGAACAACTAAAAAGACAAAAAGAGAAATAAAGCAACATATGACATAGATAAATCCAAAGAAAACACTGGAAAAACTAAGTGGAAAAATAGATGCCTCTACAATGATAGTTGGGGACTTTAATACCATCAGACAGAACATCTCAACAGAAAATCAATTATCACCATTAGACAGAACATCTCGACAGAAAATCAATAAAGAAACAAAGGCTTTGAATAATACATTAGAGGGTCTGGACCTAATAGACATATACAGAACACTACACCCAAATACAGCAGGATGTACATTCTTCTTAAGCACACATGGATCATTCCCCAAGATAGACCACAGAGAAAGTCTCAATGAGTTCAGAAAGATTGAAATCATACAAAATAATTTCTCTGACCACAATGGAATAAAGCTGGAAATCTGCAAGGGCCAGAGAACCAGATGAGGCACAAAGATATGGAAGTTAAGCAACACACTCTTAGACTAACAGTGGGTCAAGAAAGAAATCTCAAAAGAAATCAGTAACTACCTACCTTCAAACAAATGAAAATTACAACAAAACATATCAAAACTTATGGGATGCAGCAAAACCTGTATGGAGAGGAAAATTCATAGCCATAAATTCATATATCAAAAAAGAAGAAATAGCTAAAATCGAAGACCTAGCTGCACATTTGGAGGAATTAGAAAAAAAGAAAACTAAACCCAAAAGAAGAAAGAAAGAAAGAACAAACATCAGAGCAGAATTAAGTGAAATAGAAAATAAGAAAGCACAAGAAAAGGGAAGCAGATATGGCTCAACTGACAGAGCATCTGCCTACCATATGGGAGGTCCAGGGCTCAAACCAAGGGCCTCCAGGCCCATGTGATGAGCTGACCCATGCACAGTGCTGCCATGCACAAGAAGTGCCATGCAATGCAGGGGTGCCCACCACATAGGGGAATCCCATGCACAAGGAGTGCACCCTGCAAGAAGAGCCACCCCACACTAGAAAAAGCACAGCCCACCCAAGACTGGCGCTGCACACACGAAGAGCTGATGCAGCAAGATGACACAACAAAAGGAGACACAGATTCCTGGTGCCACGGAGAATGCAAGCGGACACAGAAGAATACAGAGCAAATAGACACAAGAGAGCAGACAACGGAGGGGGAGGGGGAGCAGGGGGAGGGAAGGGAAGAGAAATAAATAACTCTTTAAAAAAATAAAAATAAATTTTAAAAAAGAAAGCACAAGAAAAAATAAACACAACAAAGAGCTGATTCTTTGAGAAGATCAATAAAATGGACAAACTCTTAGCTAGACTAATAAAGAAAAAAAAGAGAGAAGATGCAAATGCACTAAATAAGAAATGAGAAAGGAAATACCACCACTGACAGAAATAAAGACTATCATAAGAGGATACTTTGAAAAACTATATGCCAACAAAAAGGACAATTTAGAGGAAATGGGCAAATCCCTAGAAATACATAAGCAACCTACATTGACAAAAGAAGAAATTGATGATATCAAAAAACCAATCACAAGTAAAGAGATAGAATCAGTCACCAAAAACCTCCCAACTAAGAAGAGCCTAGAGCAGATGGCTTCACAGGTAAATTCCACCAAACATTTGAGAAAGAACTAACACCAATCTTGCTTAAACTCTTCCAAAAAATTGAAATAAAAGGAACATTTCCTACCTCATTCTATAATGCCAACATTACCCTAAAACCAAAGCCAAACAAAGGTACCACAAGAAAGGAAAACTATAGACCAATTCTCAAATGAACCTAGATGTTAAAATTCTCAACAAAATACTTGCTAATTTTATTCAACAATGCATCAAATGAATTGTACACCATGACCAAGTGGGTTTCAACCTTTGTATGCAAGGATGGTTCAACATAAGAAAATCAATCAATGTAATACACCACATAAACAGATCAAAAGGAAAAAACACATGATCCTTTCTATAGATGCAGAAAAAGCACTTGACAAAAGACAGCACCCTTTCCTGATAAAAGCACTGCAAAGGATAGGAATAGAACAAAACTTCCTCAGCATGATAAAGGGTATATATGAAAAACTCACGCTAACACCATATACAATGGTGAAATCCTAAAATCTTTCCCTCTAAGATCAGGAACAAGCAAGGATGCCCACAATAACCCCTCCTATTTAACATTGTTAGAAGTACTTGCTCAAACACTGAGGCAAGAAACAGATATAAAAGGCATCCAAATTGGAAAGGAAGAAGTCAAAATTTCACTATTTGCAGACCACATGATCCTATTCACAGAAAGCCCTAGGAAATCTAAAACAAAGCTTCTAGAGCTTATAAATTACTTCAGTAAAGTCACAGGTTATAACATTGATGGGCAAAAATCAGTAGCATTTCTGTACACTAATAATGAGCATCTGAGGAGGAAATCCCGAAGAAAAAAAAAACACCATTTATAATAGTAAATTAAAAAATCAAATACCTAGGAATAAATTTAACTAAACATGTAAAAGACTTACACACAGAAAACTACATAACATTGTTAAAGTAAATCGAAGAAGACTTAAACAAATGGAATAATATTCCCTGTTCATGGATAGGAAGACTAAATATCATTAAGGTGTCTATCCAACCCTAACTGATCTACACATTTAATGCAATCCCAATAAAAATCAACAAAGCATTTTTTAATAAACTGGAAAAACTATGAAATTTATTTGGAAGGGAAAGAGGCCCTGAATAGCCAAAGACAGATTGAAAAAGAAAAATGAAAGTGGAGGGATCACACTACCTGATTTTAGTATCCATGTGGAATCTAAGCCCCCACTTGACATAGATGTGCAATGGACACAACAAATCCAATGTCCACAGAGAAAATGTGGAATGGGTGTGGGAAGGGTAGCCATGGTGGCTGCTGGGTTTGGGGAATGGGAGGAAAAGATGAGATGTGGAGGCGTTTTCGGGACATGGAGTTGTCCTGGGTGGTGCTTCACGGACAATTACAGGACATTGTAGATCCCCCCAGGGCCCACTGGATGGAACGTGAGAGAGTCTGGGCTATGATGTGGACCATTGACTATGGGGTGCAGTGATGCTCAGAGATGTACTTACCAGGTGCAATGGATGTGTCACGATGATGGGAGAGAGTGTTGCTGTGGGGGGAGTGGGGGGTGGGGCGGTGGGGTTGAATGGGACCTCATATTTTTTTAATGTAATTTTTAAAAATAAATAATTAAAAATAAAATAAAATAAAACATACTACAAAGCTATATTGATCAAAATGGCATATTGGCACAAGGATAGACATACTGACCAATGGAACCTAATTGAGAGTTCTGATATAGATCCTCACATATAGAGCCATCTGATATTCAACAAGGCCACCAACTGGGAGAGAATGGCCACTTCGACAAATGGTACTTGGAGAACTGGATATCAATATGCAAAAGAAATAAGAGGAATATCATCTCACATCTTATACAAAAATCAATTCAGGATGGATCAAAGATCTAAATGTAAGAGCCAAGACCATAAAGACCTTAGAAGAAAATGTAGGGAAGCATCTACAGGACCGTGTAATAGGAAACACCTTCATGAACTTCACACCCAAAGCACGAACAGTGAAAGAAAAAAACAGATAAATGGGACCTCCTCAAAATTAAAGCATTTTGCACCTCAGAGGAGTTTGTCAAGAAAGTAAAAAGACAACTACTTAATGGGAGAAAATATTTGGTAACCTAATAGGAACCTAATATCCAACATTTATAAAGAAATCCTATATCTCAAAATTAAAAAGAAAAACAACCCATTTTAAAAATGGGCAAGAGATTTGAACAGATGCTTCTCCAAAGAAGAAATACAAATGGCTAAAAAGCTCCTGAAAAGATGTTCAGCATCACTAGCTATTAGGGAAACACAAATCAAAACTATAATGAGATATCATCTTATAACAATTAGACTTGTGGCTATTAAAAAAACAGAGGACTACAAGTGTTGGAGAGGATATGGAGGAATGGGAACCCTCATCCACTGCTGGTGGGAATGTAGAACAATCCAGGCATTGTGAAGGATAGTCTGGCCATTCCTCAAAAAACTAACTATAGATTTGCCATATGACCCAGCAATTCCACTGCTGGGTATATGCCCAGAAGAACTGAAAACAAGGACACGAACCAACATATGCACACCAATGTTCATAGTGGCATTATTCACTATTGCCAAAAGTTGGAATCAACCCAAATTCCCATCAACAGATGAATGAATAAACAAAATGTGGTATATAGACACAATGGAATACTACTCAGCTGTAAGAAAGAATACAGTACTAACACATAGGATAACATGAATGAATCTTGAGGACTTTATGTTGAGTGAAGCAAACCAGGTATTGAAAGACAAATACTACATCATCTTTCCAATATGAATTAAGCAAATCAAGCTGTCTCAGAGAGATAGAAACTGGTAAAAAAAGGCTTACAGGAAATAGGGGGGAGAGGAAGGATGAGAGCCAATGCCCATATGGGTGAAATCTATGATAAAGTAGAGATAAGTAGTTGTGCAGTGAAGGGATAAGATGGGGGTATAGGGATACTACTGGGCTCGGCTTTGCAGGCTCGAGGGGGAGTAGGGTTGGGAGGATAGGTCAGATGGTACATGGAATTGGGGGGAGTGTTGTGGAGAGCAGGGGAACACAGGAGATTGTCAGGTATGTGGTTGAAACTATAATGTTGAGAAAACTCTTTAGAAAATAAAATAGGAAGGGTTATTGCTTTAAGGTGTTTGATGGGGGGTATCTGGCACAGGGTGCATCTGGGGCAGGCTTTTAGGGAGTGTGTGAGTGCTCATCTTGTCATAGTGTGTTATATCAGTGGGTGCAGACCCATAAAATGGGTGGGAAGATATTGTACCCTCACCCTGGGGAGGCCTAATATTCTCAGACAGAGGGGTAGGTGTCTCAAGAGCATAGGTGGCTCCCAATGCGGGAGGACAAACTACTGTATCAAACCCTCAGCATTGTTGCAAGTATCTATAAATCTTGTCCTTCAAGCAGTGATGCTTGGGTATCACTGTGGGCCCTGAGGGGAGGAGTGAGGAAAAGAATAGATGGAAGATGGGGTAATCGGGGGGCAATGGAAGTGTTCTACATGATCATGCAATGATGAATACAGGCCATGCTAAATTTCACCAAGAATTTATAAAAGTATATAGTCTAAAGTGTAAACCGTAAAGTAACCAAAAATGTATAAAAGTGTAGTCTAAAATATAAGCCATAATGTAAACCATAATGTAACCATGGTTAGTAGCTGTTTCCATATTTGCACATCAGTTGCAGCAAATGTAACATCCACATGACAAACGATCATTGCTGGGGAAGGGGGAAAAGGGAGAGGCTGTTGGGTATATGGAAGTCTCCTATATTCTATATGGCTTTACTGTGACCTAAAACTTTTTTGAAGACATAATAATAATTTTTTTTAAATGTAAGACACTGAGGAAAAAATGGAAGAGATTGCCCAGGATAACACCTATTACAGTGATGAAAGGCAAAATATTTAAAAATTTTTTTTTTCATTTTTTAATACCCCAATTTATTTTTTACTTTATTTTAGTTTTTCTAAGTTATTATGTGTTTTATTTCTAATCTTTAAATCTATCATTACCATTTCATTTTCCTATTAATTGAATTTGGCAATATACTAGGCTTCATTTTTGAAGAAGTTTTGGATCACAGAGGGGTTCAACTATGGCAGGGAAGGAGCAATGATATGTGATGTCATTGATGGGGGATGCATGGGTGGGAGGGAGTTTGCCAGGGCATGCATATAGGGTATATATATATATATGCTCAGATGTTCATTGGATATTGACATAGTGGGTAGAGTTTCACACAACAACTGAGGGATTGCTGAGTTCCTATTCTGGGGAACTCTGTTGCACTCCCCAATGGAGCAGCTACAATGGCCCAAGTGTAAGGGCAAAGAGCTGTGAAGAAGGATGGTCCAATGATGGCCCTTGATACTGATGACTATGCTTATGAGCCTGTGCACTTCAAATTTCAACTTGACCTAGAGCTGCAGGGTGCCTAAGAGTTACCTCCTCAGGGCCTCCATGTTGCTCAAATTTGGCCACTCTCTAAGCAAAACTCAGCATATAAATCCTTTACCTTCCCCCCCAGTATGGGACATGACTCCTGGGAATGAACCTCCCTGGCACCGAGAGATTACTAGCAAGCTCCAGCTTTTGAAGCAACTAGGAAAAAAACATTGAATAAAGGGGGAAAAGGTAAATACAAAGGAGTTTATGTGGCTAAGAGACTTCAAAATGAGTTGAGGGGTCATCAGAGGGGTCACACTTATGCACATCTCAGCAGGATCTCAGAAACAGCCAAAGTAGATACAACTCAAGGTAGTAGTGCTCCTGAGGGTTATGGAGATACATAGGTCCTACAGCCATGGCAGATGGCTCTGGAGTTCAGTGCCTTGCCAGTGGGCCCTACTTTGGAATTTGTGTTCCTGAGTGCAACGGAGTTGAACTCAGATGTGAATTCTCTACACATGCCTCTTCTGTCACTTTTACTGAACCTGTGGTTGGCGCTGGGATCAGTGTATGCACAAAGAGACTTGAATTTATGGACTGGCCATGTGCAGCTGGACCTCAAGCCTCAGTAGAGTTGCAACACCTACTCTCCAGTTCATTGGAATTACCCAGGTCAGCTAACAAGGAGGTGAGGATGGTCAACCATCATACCAAGGAACCAAGGGAGTCTACAACTGCAAGTGAGAGAATCCCATCCATCAGCCATGTGGGATCTAAGCCCCCTCTCAATTTAGAGGTGGAGTGGGCATCACCATCTGAGGGTCCTCAGGATGGAGGAATAAAATATGGAGTAGAGTGGACTTATTGGTATTTTACTATAGAATTATTGTGACTCTAGCAATGGAAGTAATTATATCATTGATGTGGGGACAAAGGCCATGGGAGTTGCTGAAGGCAGGGAGAGAGAAAAAGAGGTGTAATATGGGGACATTTTCAGAACTTGGAGTTGTCCTGAATGATATTGCAGAGACAGATGCAGGACATTATATATCTTGCCATAACCCATTGAATGGGCGGAGAGAGAGTATAAAGTACAATGTAAACTATAATCCGTGCTGTGTAGCAATGCTTCAAAATGTACTCATTAAATGCAATGAATGTACCACACTAATGAAAGAAGTTGTTGATGTGGGAGGAGTGGCGGGTGTGCTGCATGCGGTATATGGGAACCTCTTATATTTTTAATGTAACATTGTGTGCGATCTATGTATCTTTAAAAAAGAAAGAAAAATAATTTTTTTTAATGGGCAGAGGACTTGAGAATAGACAATTCTCCAAAGATGTACAAATGACCAATAAGCACATGAAAAAGGCCTCTACAATCATTACTCATTAAGAAAATGAGAACCAGATCCGTAATGGGATACTACTTCACATCTAATAGGGTATTTCTGTATAATTTATAACATTTTCTTCATAACCCAATCCTAATGAAGGTTTCGGATGGACACATATCTTTGTAGTATTCACTGATATGTACTGCATATCTAGAGGTGCACCTCTGTCGGAGAAGGTGCTCAATAAATATTTGTTGAACCATCTGGAGAAAAAAGCAAGGAGACTGAAAAAGGAGAATTTCAGGGAAGATTTCTTTTTTAAAGGAAGAGGCAACTAAGTGTCTAAGGTAGAAAATGCAAGAAACAAAATAATTTATGGCTAGAGTCTCAGGATAGTGATGAATTGTGGACACCAGTGGTGGAGGGACACTTCTTACTGAGGCATGAACAAAAAGGTAGGAAGAGGAAAAGTCACAGTCATTTGAGGCTGGGAGGAGTAAGGGAAGTTAAGTTCATATCATGGGATCAGTTTTATAAAATTGCAGATAGATCCTGGGCTAAATCCAGAAAACAAAAATTAAACTTGCAAACAGACAAAGGGCTGGCTGTGCTGAAGTCATGATAGAACTCAAAAGAACCAAGACCCACTTGTAAACGTGAAACTTTTGAGCAATTTCATTGTTTATTTATAAGACACTGCTTAGATTAGTACCAATGCATATGTATTCTCTTTATCACTCAATATCATACATCATATTAGTTGATTCACATACTCCTTTGTCCCTGGGCACCCTAAGGAATAAAGGTTTTCATAAAAAAAAGTGGTTTCATAAATAAAAGTGCAATTTTTCACAGCAATTCTGTTACCATTACACCATATTTCCCCAAGTCACAATGTAGTATAAAGTAAAATCAAACAAAACAAAGAAATTGGTGGTAAGATTTATAGTCTAAAATTCTGACTCCATTCTTTTAAACTAAGGGACTAAAATTTCTGCTCTCAAAATGTTTCCATACTTCCACTGATCTATTTTCATGCCATGGTTTCAATGACTACAGAAGTCCTAGTTAGACGGACTCCTGGTAAACGGATTTCTTGAGTTTTCAACAGTTCTCAAAGTTACACCCTTTATCAGGTTTTAAAGTTATGCTCCAAGTTTCCATTCCTCGATGTGGTTTAGCTTTACAACCAGCTGCCCCCTTTAACTAGCAGTTTTTTTACGTCATTCAGGTTTTGCAAAATGTGTGCTACAGCTCGTTCTCGGCTTCTCAGCTGCTATTAAAGTTATACTGCATTTGGTTAAGGGTGGAGGCTGGCACCGGAGAGGATGATTATCATGGTGATTATCATGCAAATCAGCCTCCAGCAAGTCAAGCTCCTGAGGAGGCGGCGCTTTGCTTCCCCAGTGCTGCTCCATTGTCCCCAGGAAAAAACTAACCATCTTTGCCGCCACTGGAAGCCACTGAGATTGCTTCTCCTGACAGAGATTAGTGGACAGCAATGAATCTTTCACTTGGGGTAGAAATATGATTTTATTTAAGAAAATAACCATACGTAATTGGGCTTCTGTCACTTTAAATTTTAATAGTGAGAGTAATACGGAGGTTTCTGGAACTTTAAATTATGGCTTTCAGAAGCTTCACACTGAATCTTTCAATTATTCTCTGTAAGTACTTTCTCAAAGCATGTGCCACCATGACATTGATATCACAATTCAAATCTAAATTCAAAACTGATTGCAAGGCTATGAGTTATGTGCTGGCAAGCAGGCTGCCTCATTTTATGTTTCGAAAGTCTGAGGAGGTGAATCAAGAGACCCTTTCCTAGAGCATAGCTAGCTGTTTGCCAGACATTCAAATACCCTGGCAGGCAAAAGAACTTTTCAGATTTCCCCACATCACAATTAGCCAGGACCCCCTATTTTTCCCATTGGTTTCTGGTTCACCTACAGCCTTTAAGGCAGGTCCTCCTGACTCACTGGGCTAAGTGCTAGCTCGCACATGCTCGCCCCTTCTGTTCCCCCACTCCAGCAACCAGAGCCAGTGTGTGCTGCAGGACCGCAGCCAGTTCAGACAAAACTATGGGGGAGAGTTTTCAAGTCTGTGTTTTCTAAGAAGTGTTCTAAAAAGAGGGGCCAAGTTGATATTTGTGACTGCAGGAAGACAGAGAGCAAAGAGAGAGCATGAGTTTTACTTGAAATGAATTCATTAGGTTGGAGCAAAAATGGAATTTGACAATAGTAAGGGAAAAGTGAAAAGGCTTTCTTTCCTTTTACTTTTACTTCAGTAGCCTAACTTCCTCATTATATACCCATTTTATCATTTTAATATCTTAAAACAATTGGAAATGAATATATTTAATCATTTATAGGTATAGCTTTAGATTGCTTCAGTTTTCTTAAAATGTGCCCCCTACCTGAGTAAATAGAGTAATAATTTACAATTGTAAATAACTCAATGCAGCTCTACTAATGAATGTATAATGAAAGATGACTCTTACATCACATTTTAAAGGTCCTGTGCCAATTTTCATTAGCAGGGTGAATTAGAACAGAGGTTGTAGATGACACTTGGGAACTTTAGAGGGAGAAGGGGACTAAGATGACAGATATACAAGATAACAGCATCTATCCGAATGGCTGGTCAAATTTCATGAAGTTGGACATCAAAATCCAAGTATCCAACTGAGTAAGGGGTTTCTTGATTCTTCCTGAAAACTTGGATCTATCACTGTTTATTTCCTATGATGTGTTTATCCTTGGATAGAAGGGGCACAGCAGGAATGCTTTCAGGGCACATTCAGAGGGAAGCCAATCTCACAGGAGTCATGAATGCCAGATGTCAAACAAGTGTGTGCTGCTGAGCATTCTCTGAGCAGGATGGTCTGGGGAACTCTGTTGTTCTTATCTTGGGCCTTACCTTAGCTGCAGGCAAAGCCAATTAGAAATCCATTCCATTTTTAAAATAATAAAAATAATAAAAGCTGCTCATATGAGTGCAAAAATTACCTGAGAACCAGACAGGCCAATATCATTCAGTTCTTCCCTAAAGCACATTCATTTCATCAACCCAAATCATCATAAGGCAAGTAAGTTACTTCTGGGAACCAAGGGTGGCAGAGGTAAGTTGACCCACACATCATAGAGTGGAAACAGACTAACATCCTTACCCTACCATTATTTCCTGAAAACAAGCTCAGACATTGCTTTGCATGAGATCAGGTGCCCAATGAGGTGCTCTTCTAAGACAGTGACCATGGACAAGGCAAAAAAATTCTAAGAGCCCACATTGATTTCAGAGCCCAGAGTACTACAATTACAAATCCTATCTGATGTGAATGTTTTAGGGAAAGTACAAGGCTTATGGAATGTTTCAAACACAAAACAGTTCTAGTTAAATCATTCGCCAAACATTACTGTGTCCCTCTTATGTGCAGATACTATATGTTGATGAGCCAGTTTTGATTAAACAATAATCCTTCAGAAGGTCATTTCAGAGATTACACTTATGCATGGCTCAGCAGGATCTCACTGACTTCCGCAGTTTACAGTGTCTCAACAGGGGGCTTCTGAGGGCTCTAGAGACATCTGGACACCACAGGCAAGAGAGACTACCCCAAGAATTTGGCACCCTTATCTTGCAATATATGGTAACATAAACCCCCAATATATCAGAGTCAGACTCATTTATAATTTTCCTACACATGGTTCTTATGCCCCTTTCATTTAAACCTACAATTAGCACTATACTTGTTAAATATGTGTCCTAAAGGTTGTTCATATGCCGGTTAAGCCCTGAATCTCAGCAGAGGTGTAGCCAACACTTACTCTCCAGTTCATCAGACTTGCCCAAGACAACTAGCAAAAGGATGATGATGGATAACACCCATCCCAAAAAACAAAGTATCTACAACTGCAAGTAAGACAATTTCATCCATCTGTCCCATGGGATCTAAGCCCCTCTCAATTAGAAGCAGAGTGGGCACCACCATCCCAAAATCCTCAAGATCATAAAGGGGGGATGCAATTATGGACTAAAGTAGACTTATTATTATTCTAGCAATGGAAGAACTTGAAACATGGATATAAATGGTCACCAGAAGTTCTAAGGGGAGGGAGAGGGAAAAACAGGTGTAACATGGGGGCATTTTTGGGACATTGGAATTTTCCTGCATGACACTGAATGATGGATACAGGCCATTAAACATCTTGTCAACCTATAAAATTGTGCAGTGCAAAGTGTGAGCCATAATGTAAACTATATTCCATGGTTAGTAGCAATGCTTCAATATGTGTTCATCAATTTTAACAAATGTACCACACTAATGAAAGATGCTGTTAATAGGGAAAAGTCTGGGAGGGGAAGGGATAGGATATAGGAACCCCCTATATTTTCAATGTAACATTTATGTAATCTATACCTTCTTTAAAAATAAAATTTTAAAAAATATGAAAAAGGGAAGTGGATGTGGCTCAACAGATAGAACATCCACCTACCATATAGGAGATCCAAGAGTTCCATACCCAGGGCCTCTGGCTCTTGTGGTGAGCTGGCCCATGTGCAGTGCTGCTGCGCGCAAGGATTGTCAGCCCACGCAGGGATGCCCCTGCATAAGGGTGGGTGCCCCCCGCGCAAGGAGTGGCCCCTGAGCAAGGAAAGCCACACTGTGTGAAACTGCAGCCCACCCAGGAGTGGTGCCACACACATGGAGAGCTGATGCAGCAAGATAACACAACAAAAAGAGACACAGATCCCAAGTACCGCCTGATGAGAATACAAGCAGACACAGAAGAATGCACACAGAGAGCAGACAATGGGGGAGGGGAGGAGAAATAAATAATCTTAAAATACATATATATATATATATAAAAGAACAATCTCCTATATTACTGGATCTCTCTGCAGAACTTAATACCATGGCTTGTACCTTCATCTTAATATTCCTATGCTCTGTAAAAGTTTCTCTCCCTCTTAAAGTGACCTACCTCTCAGACTACTCTATTTTTACTTATCGGTTCCTCTTTCTCAGCTTTGTTCTCATTTCACTCTAAATAAGAGGGTCTTAGGGGCAGTATATCAAAATCAAAATGGGGGACTTTTCTCCAAACTATACAGATACCCCCCACCTCCATTTGAGAAACATGTACCACTGTTTTTAGGTGGAGAAATCCACATTCCTCAGGTATTTGGGGTGAAACAAAGAAACAGAGTGCTGAAGATCTCTATACATAAGCACTTCAATTAGGTGATATCATCTGCTCCCATGACTTCTACTATCTACCACCTATATGCTAATAACTTCAAAAATAATATTTTAAACCCAAATCCACGTATCGAAATACCTCCTGGACTGCTGTTTTCGAATGGCCTACCATCTCAAACTCAACAAGTGCCATATCACATCTGGTATCTTCTTTCCCCCTCTTAGCTTTCTTAATAGTCTCACTATCCACTCAGTAACCCAAGTTAGTGACCTCAACCGTATTTTCACTCCTTCAACTCCCTCACACTCCCCATCCCCACCCTCATATAGATGAAATCTATCACCAGATTCTTTCAATTCTTCCTCACGAATGCATCATAAATCTATCCATCTACCATGAACCACCTCCCATCTAGACCTCTGCAATAGACCTCTCTCCCTACTGGCTGCCTCTCCACTTCAAACTCTTCACCACATACTCCTGATACCTACTGATTTAAACAGAAAGTCTCAGGATGTACCACTCATGATATATGAGATGATCGTAGGTAGTACACAGACCATCTTTTTAAAGAATACTTATATGTGTGAATAGCTTGAGTTAGAAAAGCAGAATTAACATCAAACTGGGATATTAAGTTAATACTGTTTGCTTTTCAAATAAATTTAAGTATAAAAATCTGATAATTTTAAGAAAAATTAACTTCAAATAGGAAGTATGTAGATATTTTTTAAAAGATGAAAGAGGTAGGTCAATCAACGATGTTTGGTGAACTGAATCCCATAAAACAGATCTTAACTCCTTACCATGATATCTGAAACATTTAGCATCTTCTTCATTTTCAACCACAACTCCTTTCCACATTCCTTGTACTGACTCACACCCTGTGTTTCAGTTAGCTTTTGCTGTACAACAAAATAACCCTTAGTGACTAAAACAATATTTTATTTAGTTTATAATTCTGTGAATCTGCTGGTGGTTCTTCTGTCTAGGCTGACAGAACAGATTCCCCTTAGGCTCTTCCATGTGCCTGTGGGCAAATGCTGGATCAGCTGACAACTAGATGATCCACAATGATCTCACTTACATATGTAGTGGTTAGCAGGCTGTCAGCCAGGGCCTCAGTTCCCCTCTGCCATTCCTCTTCCAGCAGGCTAACCTGCACTCATTCCCAAGGTGGCCTCAGAGTTCCAGGCACAGTAAGATAGTGAGCCAAAGCCCCAGGGTTAAAGCACTTTTCAAGTCTCTACTTGTTTCATATCTGCTGTTGTCCATTGGTCAAAGCAAGTCATACCAGATTCAGGAATAGGGCAATAACACTCTGCCTCTTAATGGGAGGATCTGCACTGTCACATTGCCAGAAGTTGGATGTAGGAAAGGAATCTTTGGCCATTTTTACAATCTACTACTCTTACTATGCTCCAAACATGGCAGAATATTCATAAGCATGCTCACGCTGTTCCTTTCATGTGAAATTAATTCTCACTCCCCTTCTCCTGTCCTTCTGGAAAATTCTTGTTTCTTGTCCTTCAAGATTCTGTTCAAATTTAGCATGCCCTGACATCTTCCCTCAAGGCAGAATTAATCATTCCCTCATATAGTCACATGATTTCTTGCATACATCTCTATTACAGCACTCAGTAGATTGTGTAGTGCTGTACAATGCCATGTATCTGTCCCTAAATATATTGTCTCTTTGTAACACCAGCCTCTAGCAGAGTGCCTGCAAAGATGAGGTATTCAATAAACATTCAGTCAACTGAATTTAGTTGAATAAATTCAAATCAAAGACTAAAGTCTCCCTGAAATAAATCTACATCTTAAAGACATAACATTCAACTATACAAAGCTGGCCTTATGAGTTAGCAGATTAGATCCGCCTCATCTAATTTGAAGGGCACAAAGGCAATGCTCTCCAACAAAAGTGTTTTATCTGTTAAATGGCGTAAAGTCTAAACTTCCAGGATAGTTTCTTCTGTGTCTTAAATTGTTTTGATGTAGTGTAAAATGCATAGGCTCTGGAGACTAAAACCCTGGGACTCAAAATTTAGCTAGCTACCTGTGTGATCCTAATGAGTTAGTTCATTTGTCTGCACCACTCTTTTTCATCCATACAAAGTTATCTGGGTTGCAATAACATGCAAAGCACCCAGGACAGTACCTGCATTTGTCAAAATCACTCATGCCACATGCCAGAGTCTCCTATTAGAAAAGCAAATGCCCCAGGGAATGGATAATCCCAAATCCTTCTCACCATCATCTGAGGAAAGCAGAGAAAGGGGAAGAAGAAGAGTCCAAGAAAGTAAATGGTAGTAGGTAAACAACTTCACCATTTGTGAAGCCAGGCCTGTGGTAAACAATTATATCAGTGTTCAGGAAGCCGATCAAAGAATAAAAATTTTCTTTTTTTTCCCCAGGGTATACAATGACAGTATTTCTGGTGATCCAGTACTTGGGGATCTCAGCATAATGTTGTTGGGCATCAGTATGGAATCAATATTTACATCCACGCTTAGACAAGATTACTGGGGAAGAAAGGAGTTAAGGGAGAAACAAGGTTGCTTAAAATGATGTTATGTTTTTAATTACAGTCCCTCATATCCGCTCACTCTTGTCCCTCTTACATTTAAAGGGGGTTGGTGAGGCAAACAACATTTTCCCCCATCTCCCTCCTTAAGGATACAATTTTCAAATGAGAAAAAGGGAAAGAGAAATACAAATACACACTTCTGAACTTGAAACTGTATCACTTCTGAAATGTTACAATTGAAATCAACATAAAGTTAGTTCTAGACACACTATTTCAAAGTAAAAAAGCCAGTTTCACATCCCAATGGTTGCCCTGAAACACTTCTGGTTCGTGGTATATAGCTACCTTTTTTGCTTCCCAGCACCCAGGATTCTGCTTTTTGTATTTTCTTAAGCCACCTCCCCCAGCACCCCTCACCCAAACTGTACTCAATGAACGTTAACTTGTGTCTGACTGTATAAGTATCACTTGCTGATGGTAAATTCATTGGTCCATTAAAGAGTTAGATCAAGACCTCTAGAGACCCCAAAGACTGAAAAGATTATAGTGCCCCATATTTGTAACTCAAAATAAAAGCAACTCTAAACCTTAACTTATAATTATGCTAATATCAAAACAGCTTCTGCATAGAGGGATTGAAAGGTGAGGATTTTTCCTGTTTTATGTTTATTATTACTGAAATAACAAAAATACTCTAAAGTGATTGAAGTGATAATTGCACAACTTTGTGATTATAGCAAATACCATTGGTTGTACACTCTGGATGAATTGCATGTTTATTAATATGTATTAATAAAATTGATTTCTTTTAAAAAAAACAACAACCAGCTTCTGCTTGCAAAATTTTAGTTAAGCTCGCCAAAGGCTCAACTCCTCCCTCATGCTTCCCCCTCCCTATTGTGAGTGCATGCTTAAGAGAAGCTGGGGGAGCATGTGTCCTTGATTTCCTACAGGATACTCCAACTCCAGATCCACTTTGGGTCCACTTAATAAAATTAGATCAGAATACTAATTAAGAGTAGGTACGCTAAGTACTGGCTGGTTATGCAACTGGAAAAAAAGCTTGAATAAAGGGGGGAAATGGTAAAGACAAATGAGTTTATTATGGCTAAGAGACTTCAAAATGAGTCGGGAGGTCATTAGAGGGGTCACGCTTATGCATGTCTCAGCAGGATCTCATAGACAGCCAAAGTAGATATTACTCCAAGTTGTGGTACTACTGAGGGTTATGGAGACACCCAGGCCCTATAGTCATGGCAGATGGTTCCAGAGTTTAGTGCCTTGCCAGTGGGCCCTACTTTGGAATCTGTGCTCCTGAGTGTGATGGAGTTGGACTCAGATGTAACCTCTCTACACATGCCTCTTCTGTCACTTTTCCTGAACCTGTGGTTGGTGCTGGGGTTGGTTTATGGCCAGGAGACTTGAATCTCTGGACTGTCCATATGCCAGCTGTGCCCTGAGCCTCAACAGAGTTGCAATACCTACTCTCCAGTTCATTGGACTTACCCAGGTCAGCTAACAAGGAGGTGACCATGGTCAACCACCACACCAAGGAACTGAGTCTACAGTTGTAGGTAGGAGAGTCCCATTCATCAGCAATGTGGGATTGAAGCTCCCTCTCAACTGAGAGGTAGAATGGGCATCACCATTCCAGGGTCCTGAGGATTGGGGAATAAAATATGGACTAGAGTGGACTTACTGGTATAGAATTATTGTGACTCTAGCAATGGAAGCAATTATATCATTGATGTGGAGACAGTGGCCACAGGAGTTGCTGAAGGAAGGAGAAGGGAAAGGAAGTGTGATATGGGGGCATTTTCATTCAACTTGGAGTTGTCCTGAATGATATTACAGGGACAGATGCAGGCCATTATATTTCCTGCCATAACCCACTGAATGGGATTGGGAGAGAGTGCAAACTACAATGTATACTATAATCCATGCTGTGTAGCAGTGCTCCAAAATGTATTCATCAAATGCAATTTATGTACCACGCTAATGAAAGAAGTTGTTGATGTGAGAAAAGTGGGGTGTGTGGGGAGTGAGGCATGTGGGACTCTACTATATTTTTTTAATGTAACACTTTGTGTGATCTATGTATCTTTTTTTAAATATTTTTTTAAGTAAAATAAAGGATAAACTACAAAAAAAAGAGTAGGTATGCTTCAGAATATAGAAAGGTGAATCAAATAATGCACTAAATCTATAATATGTATTTGTTCTTCTCTTGTAAGTGTCCAAATTCTATTGTAGGTATGTGGTGGGGCAGTGTAATATAAAAAGAAGCAATACAACATACTGGTTCGCCTGCTGTTACAACTGCATTGTGGTTGTATAAAGAAAAAGATGTGCAGTAAATGACTGTCAGCAAAGCACTCATAAATATGTGAGTCACGCAAGTTCTTTATATTTTACTTCATTAGACTCCGATATTTGATAAAAGCAACAAGTACTACATTATACTTGGATAAACTTTCTATAAATGTTTTCACAACATCCACAAAGTCTAGAATGCAGTTGCTAATTACAGAGCCAAATCAAAACCACCATTCTTGCAATGAAAACTAAAATATTTTCACTTTATAATGGGATCTCCATATTCATGACAGCTACTGGTTAATATTTCCATCAAATCAGAACTGTTTATTTTTGGAAAGAATTGTTTCAGCTGATATGACTCCACTTTTATATTTTTAAAATGTGAGTGTGTTCCATGAGTTGAATACTTTATTTTGATGTAGACCATTGTCTTATAGTAGAAAATATTTGAATGCCTAAGGAAAAAAGCATAAGAGAAATCAGAAAATTCTCATAATTATTTATTGCTTATTATATACAGGCACTTTAAAACAGTAAATTTGCAAAACCATATATTGGATTTTCAGGACAGTGAAACTATTCTGCATGGTACTATACTGTAGTGGTGGATACATAACATTATGCATTTGTCAAAACCATAAAACTATACAAGACCAAGAGAAGTCCCTAATGTAAATCATGGACTTCAGGTAGAAACAAGGGATCAATATTGGCCTATCTATTATAACAAACACATAAGATGTTAATAGGGAAAACTAGGGGGATGTTGAGAAGAGGGTTGTCTTGGTTTGAGTCTTTTGTGAACCCCAGAAAATTATATTCTTAAGCTAACCCATTCTTGTGCCTGTGAACCTATTATATGTAGGACCTTTTGATTAGATCATTTCAGTTAAGGCCCTTGATTAGACTGTGGGACCCAGGGTGAGTCCTAATCCTTTTATTGGAGTCTTATTTAAATGGAACACAGAGAAAGAAAGCTGCTATTTTTACCCTGCCATGTGAAAGAAGACTCCAGGATTACCTACAGCCACAGAAAGACCAAGGAACACCGAAGGGCCGAGAGAGAGGCCAGAGGCTAGAATCAGCAGAGCATCCTGAAGCTGAAGAGATGAGGTCTGGGGAGAGAGAAGCGATGCACCTGAGCTCAGGAAGAAAGTGAGCGTGAAGGAGAAGACAGAGTCTGGCCACCATTTTGCCTTGCCATGTGACCGGAGTCCAGGATCTGCCAGAAGGCAACTTTTAGTGAGACAGTATCTCTGATGATGTCTTGATTTGGACATTTTCAACATTTACAGCCTTAGAACTATAATATTTTACCCTAATATATTTCCATTATAAAAGCCAGCCCATTTCTGGTATTTTTGCATTGGCAGCTTTTAGCAAACTAAAACAAGGGAATATGGGAATTCTCTGCACTTTCTGATCAATTTTTCTGCAAAAATAAAGTCACAATGTTTTCTTAAAAATATCTTGAAGTACAGCAAGAATGCAAATGTAGGGATGAAATTAAGTAATTCAGTAGCTTGTTATGTGTTCAGATCTGATTGGTCCCCTCTATGTCCAATTTTTTTTTAAATGCCCTTGGAAGCGTTGATCTAGAAGTGAAGGGTGTATTATGGCCACTAAATAGGAGGCCAAGGATTACTTGAACAAATAATATTATGGCTCTCTAGAAAGACTGATGATCTTTGCAAGCCAAGACTGGTTTCATCTTTCTTGAGATTTTATCACTGATTTGTTTTTAGTCATGTGCAGTCACTGACGGCAGCAGAGGTAACAAGTGCTTGATGTATGATACTTGAGCCACTTTTGTCAGAGCTGCATTTATTTTAAGCTATACTTATACTTGGTACTCATATATATATGTTCTTGGGCTTTATTTTTTTCTTGTTTCCAGTGATGGGTCAAACTGATAAGGCAATTAAAACAATACTGCCCTCTGAACTCCAATAAAAATATATATCTGCTTCCTTGGAAGGGATGACTCTTCCATTGCATACTAAATAAATGACCATAGAAGTGAGCACCTTAATATAAGGACTTACTCTTTGTTCACTGCCATATTTGTACAGCTTTCAAAATGTTCTTTATCTTTTGGCATATATAATCAATTGCAATTCAATCCATCCTTTACAATCTGCAGCAAGCCACAGAAGCCCTGTTCTAGTTGAAAGGAAATTTCAAGGGAGGAGGGATGTGGAGAAACACATTTAATTTGTCCTATTGAAAAGGGACCATTCTAAATGGCTTCTGAGCACTTTTGCATCTTTTCACACACTGCAAATCAGCTCAGATATCTTAATCAGTGGCTAGAAACATATCCTTATCAGTAACATATTCATGAAGGATGTTGTGTTTGAGCTGCATAATGTTTGGCAGAGACCCAGGAATAAAAAAGAAAGAAAGAATATGGTAAAGGGTTGATGAAATAGCTTTGTGCTTTAGCCCTATTCATTTTGGAAATTTTCTATCATCTCTGTTTGTTCTATTTGGAAGGATAATAGACAAACCAGCAGAATGTCAAATTTCTGTGACTTGATTTCATCTATATATAGATACACATAGCATACAATGATCCAAGAGGAAGCATATTTATATACAGTGATGAATATAAGTATATATGTGTGTGTGTATATATATATATATATTCATTCTCACATCTCTCTAAATTTTCCTATTCATGATATTATCTTATGCAAAGTTTAGTGCTTTTCTGGTTTGACAACCTAAGCACTGTCTAAACATTGTTTCACAAAAATCAAGAGTAGCTCTTGACAATTAATATCAGCAGTCAATGGTCTTCTCAAACCGGGCAACTCCCCTTGGAACTTGGGAGCCACAACAGCCGACTGTGTGAGTGAAAGAGCGAGACAATTCATTAGCTGATTCTGCAGCAACTCAAAGTGGCGGGGGATGTCAGCCCCTGCTCTGGTGCTTCAATACTAATGAGAGTCATTGCATATTCATAACCCCAAATACAGTCAGCTTCTTGTAAAAACTTTTGTCACCCAGGCTTCATGGCAAGAGCAAAGCACTGCACTCTTCGTGTCGTGGCACTTCCGCCAAGTGAGTGCAAGAGCAAGATTGATTGTTTTGCAACGTAGCCTGACAGGGAACTAAAAGATGCTGCCCCAAGGGTCCTAAAACTATGTTTGGTTTGATTGCAAAGCCTCGAGTAATCAAAGAAACCAAAAGGAGGCAGTGGTGGTGAATGTATATGTCTACGGATACATTTACACACGTAAGCACCATACATAAAAATATATAAAAGAATATTCCAAACAAGAAATTTCACTTACTGAGAGTTTTCTATTAGGAATATTAAACCATCCACCTCAATTCTTATCATGCTAAAGAATGGTGTTTACCAGTAAACTTGTTCTCAAGTTTCAGAAATACCATGTCATATCTTAATAGAAACAGATTTCTAAAACTGTCTGAAGTTTCCTGTCATTATCAATACCAAAGCTTAGTGAACTGAACCTGTCAGCTCTGCCAAATCTTGTGCTATCTGGAATCCAATTCCTCAGGCACATATTTGTGTTGTTGTCCCTGCCTCCCTTGCTTTATCATCAGCATCATCATTATTAGTTTCTAGAAGCTAGTAGCCATTCACTGTGCCTGCCAAGAAATCCTATGGGGCTGGCACTACACCATTTGACCCCAAAATACCTATCTATTTGGGGTCGCTACCAGCATCCCCTGGAGTCAGAGAAAAGAAATATATGTTTCAGCATCCACTTTGAAAAAGCCTTGAGCATTTTTTCACTCATAATGATGTCTTCAGCTAGAATGCTAGCACACTTCCACATTTTTTCTGACAGACATATAGGCTATAAACTACCTATAAAAATTAAATAAAACAGGACACTGAAAGAAAAGTTTTCAAATTTGATCACACTCGAGTTGTTAAAAGTAACTTCCAGATTTGTATAATGCATATAAATATCTGCATAACTAAAGACAAATTAGGAATATTAAGAAAATGATGATGGAGTGTAGTGGGGGAAGGGTCTCACCAAACTGTTTTATATCTTAGTCACAGACATACAGCCTTTGAAAACAGAAGAATTTCTGTTTATGATTGATTGAAGTAACTGATTATCCACAGATATTTTAAGTGTTGAGACATTAAATTGTCAGCTCTATCAGTTTGATTGCAGTAAAACATGAAAACATTGACTTTTGTCTAGTTAGAGAAATTTATTTTTCCCAGAATGACAATCCTTTAAGTAGAAGCCAGGCAGCTTGCCAGCTTTCCATGTCATACACTGAAGTTTGCAAATGCAACCCATATTTTCAAGTGCTTTTCAAGGTTCAATGAATGGTGTTAGATCTTTTGCAAGTAGTCTTGTAATAAACAGATCCCTGCAGCATGCTTCATTCTGTAAGCTTAATAAAGTATTTACTCATTTTGAAGAAGAGTAAGAAGAAAAAACACTGCAGCTTTGTATTCAAGGAGTATATGTTACCAGGGTTCTTCACTTACTTAAGGTATTTCTCAAAAAGAAAATAATTTTCTTTGGACCACCTCATTTTGAACATGTTTGAGTAATATGCTTTAAAAGCCTGAAATAAATGCTCATCATAACTGTCAGCAAGCCGACAGCTTTCAAAAGTCTTTGTTCCCAGAATGAGTGATTTGTGTGATCTTCTTTATGATACCATATTCCAGCCTAAAAGGAAGATGTTAAAATCAAGTAAATTCCACTAAAGTTTGATTGCTGTTAAATCAGTCTTGTACTCTGGATCCTTGCATATACTATATGCCTCATACTATTTTACAAAATCAGAAACACCACATTTATTATTGCTTGTCAGAATACCTGTGCTTTTCATTGTGCAGAACTGCGGTTCCAGTGTTTAACAGCTAGTCCATTACAAAAATCAAAAATGACAAATGCTATATATAGTCAATCTCTTTAATAAAATCTGTGACTAGGAAATCATTAATAGGTCTGATGATTTAAATGAAAACATCAGTCAAAAGACAGATATCTGGGAAGTGGACAAGGCTCAATTGATAAAGTGTCCGCCTACCGTATGGAGGGTCCAGGGTTCAATCCCCAAGGCCTCCTGACCCATGTGGTGAGCTGGCCCATGAGCAGTGCTGCCACACACAAGGAGTGCCTTGCCATGCAGGGGTGCCCCCGTGTAGGGGTGTCCCATGCGCAAGGAGTGCACCCCATAAGGAGAGCTGCCCCACGTGAAAAAAGTGCAGCCCACCCAGAAGTGGTGCTGTACACACAGAGAGCTGATGCAGCAAGATGACGTAACAAAAAAGAGACCCAGTTTCCCAGTGCTGCCAGATAATGCAAGCAGATGCAGAACACACAGTGAATGGACACAGAGAGCAGACAATGGGGGGAGGGGGAGAATAATTAAATAAATCTTTAAAAAAAAAAAGACAGGTATCTGTACACCAATGTTCACAACAGCCAAAAGATGGAAGCAAGCTAAGTGTCCATCAACAGATAAATGGATAGTATATTCATACAATGGAATATTACTGAACAGTAAAAAGGAATGGAGTTCTGATGTATGCTACAGCATGCATGTACCTTAAAAACATTATGTTGAGTGTAATGAGCCAAGCACTTCCAAAGGACAAACATTGTATGATTCCACTTATATGAAATATCTAGAATAAGCAAATTCATAAAGACAAAAAATAGATTAGAAATTACCAGGGGCTGTGTGGAGGGAAGAATGGGGAGTTACTGCTTAATGGCTAAAGAATTACTGTTTTGAGTGATAAAAAGATTTTGGTAATAGATGGTGGTGGTGGTATCACAACACTGTGAATGTAATTAATACCAGTGAACTGTACACTTAAAAAATAGTTCAAATGGGAAATTTTGTGATATATATATGTTATCACAATAAAAATGAAAAAAAAAAAAATGGACCATTCCAAAACCAAAGAGCCATTACGCTTTCCTTCTCTGAGTTGGTGAATGGTGGTACATAATACCTGGTGTTGTGGCAGAAGCAAATAGAGGATACCTGAACAGATGAATAAAGTTACACAGACTAGGATAATAATTCCTCCTGACTCTGTTAGCCAACCAGTTTGTCCTGGAGTACTAAAATTGGTTGCCCTTCTTATCATAGATAGTAATAACTATTATAAAAGTTCATTAAATTATCCATTTCCCTATCCTTTACTCAAACTACCATGGATGCTTCCTGCTATTCTGAGGCAGAACCTTACAAAGCACCCTTTCTGTACATTGCCTGCAATTATAGTTTTTGTCAACATGCTTTTCTCCTCAATTTGGCACTACCTACTTTCATACAGTGCCTACAATGATTGAAATTACAGATAATTTCCCACTTAACATCTTTTTATTTATATTTTTCTAATCTCTAAGAAAGACTCATTTTACTAGCAATAGCACTTTTTATTCCTATATCACCTTTGTGTCATAAGTCATTTTTTTCATTATTTTCCAAACTGCCAAGAAACCACAGGTTTTGCACATGAAATCATTGGTACATTGTAAGCATTACTGCTCTTCTTGTTCATGTTGATATATGCATTACTCAACTTTTAATGCCATTTACCTACATTCTTTTAAAATCTGCCATGCCTATGTCCAATAATTTCTCATACATTTGGCAGTTTTGAAAACAATTTCTTCAGGAGTTATACACTAATTTCCCTACTTATGTTATAGCTCATCCCTTACAAGGTTTCTGTATTTAGTTCCAAATAAGGTCAAAAGAAGGTGATTTATTTTGTTCTTCTTTATTGGCTTTTTGCCTTTAAAGAAACCCAAATTCCTTTGCTGCCAACCTAAAACAATCTCTATGTTATTCTCATGTTTATAATTCCCTAATTTCAATAGTTCCCCACTGTTTTCCAGATCTTCTAAATTCTTGTTCTTCTTGAAATACTATGAATAGAGACTAAGTGGTTAACCGTAAGAAACCTAAGGGCAATGATACCTTTCCTTAGGTAGGGTTTTTCTCTTTTTGACATTAGGAATGCTATTTTCAAGAAGTATGCAGACTGTACAGACACACCTGTCAAAGTGACCTCAAGTATGATGCTGTTAACATTGCTCATTTGACTGCCCTCTTGACTATGGTGAAGCATTTTCTCATCTATGTTCTAACTTTTAAAGTTCACTATGACTGTCATTCTAGTGATAACAGCCATTCTTACCACGATTATAGACAAATAACTATGCTGGTCATAATTTCCATACTTGCCTCACTTCATTTGAACATATAAACCTAAACTAAAATTTACTGTGGCTTTTTTCCTAACTAGCTAATGACAGTCTTTCTTACAATTTCCTGAGCCTTTGGGTCAAATACAGACTTTTCCTTAGTGACTAATTTGTTTATTATGTGCTTTTTTTTCATAAGTGTGCATCAATATTTACCAACAATATCTGCACAGGTACCAATATGTAAAAGGACAAGTAATCTCTTCTTACAGTTAGTGAAATATTAGATGTTCCCTTTCTTACGAAAGATCATTATTACGTGTAAAACTATTTCTTTTCTCTCCTTTCACTGCTGAAAGGAATGATCATTTTAGTGCAGTGATTTTCAAACTGTATTCAAGGGTAATTCAGGGGTGTTTCTTAGGAGCACAATGTTGAAAGGGGAGCACCAAATGGAAGGTACTAGAACATATCATCACTTTTTGTTTTCAACTTAAAAAATAATAATTTCAAAGGGACAGAAAAGTTGCAAGCATAGTATAAAGAAGTCCTGTATGTGCTTGACCCAGATTGTTAGCATTTTGCACCTATGCTTCATCATTCTCTCCTCTTCCCTCTCCTCTCCTTTCTCTCTTCATATGTAACTTTTTTCCTGAATTGCTTGAGAGTAAGTTGCTCCATTACCGCTAAATACATTAGGGTGTATTTCCCAAAAACAAGATAAAATAATATAATGAGAAAATTTAATACAGATAAAATCAGATAATGTTACCTAATCTATAGAAGTTATTTAAATTATGCCAATTATCACCAAAATATCCTTTTTTAGTAATTTTGTGAATAGTACACACAACTTCCTTTGTAAGATATCTCTCAATTTGGATTTGTCTAATATTTCCTCAAAATTAGATTGTGGTTATGCATTTTTGGCAAGAATACTATATAAATGATGCTGTATTTTCTCAGTGTATCACAACAGGAAGCACATGACACTGTTTTGTCCAATTATTAGTTATGTTCACTAAGATTACCTACTTAAGGTAGTGTATGCCAGGTTATCCCATTGTAAATTTCCTATTTTTTTCCCTTTGTTATTAAAAGGTGATTTATGGGGAGACACTTTTAAGATCCTCATCAAATTTTCACTCAGTGGTTTTAGTACCCTCTGATGTTTCCTGTATGAATCAATTATTTTATGAAGGTTATAAAATGTTGATTTTTCTAATACTATCATTCCTCCTACATTTCTTAGTTGGTATCCTACTCTCGTTTATTTATTAGAAGTATAGGTGCATGAATTTGTTTTTATTTAATGGATTAAGACCTATTACTTTCATTATTTTGCATCTCAGATTTGCTCAAAATTTGAACAGTGGAGCTCCTCTGAGCAAACTCCCAGGGCCTTTCTGACATGCCCCATCATTTTTTGATGGGGTTCCATGGGGTGGCCTGGAAGGATACTCCAAGAGAGCTGGGCCTTATTGTGGTTGCCATAGTGCCTCTCCTGGTTATTCACATGAAGATATGAGCCCAATTGACCTCAGTGACATACTCTGCAAGAATTGTTAACCAAACAAAGGCCCAAAAAGGGCCAGTACTATTTTACTCATTGCCAGCCATATTATTCTGATGAAAACAATGCCCAGGCTATGATCAAATCTTGCTTCCTGTGACTAGACATGGAGTGAGTGACTGGTGACACCATCTATCATTTCCCTTTGGTTCATGACACCCAATAAAGAGGTCTCTTTTCTTTTTAAATGGATAGTGCTAGGCATGCTTAATTCAGTTGAATGGTAGATGGGATGGGGAAAATTCAGATGCACTAGGCTGCCTACCTTCCATCCTCATCTCTCAACTGTTTCCTCTACCTAGACCAAGTTTTCCTAGCTTTTTGTCTTAACTCTGATTCTTCAGGACTTAGCTTAGATTCTATCTCCCCAAGGAAGCTTTCTCTGACACCCTAGGAAGGTAGATGACTTCCTCACGGGCTCCCTTAGGATTTTATGCTTACTCCTGTTTTAGCACTTGTTTTGGTTTGCTTTGCTGCTGAAAGTAGATACTATAAAATGGGTTGGCATTTAACAATGGGAATTTATTAGCTTACAAGCTTACAGTCTTGAGGTCATGAAAATGTCCAAATCAAGGCATCATCAGGGAGACGTTTTCTTCTTAAAGATTGGCTGCCAGCAATCCTGGATTCTTCTGTCACATGGCAAAGCACATGGCAGCATCTGCTGGTCTCTCCCTCTCTTCTGGGTTTCCTTGCTTGCAGCTTCTTGTTTCCATGGCTTTCTCTCTTGGTCTAAATTTCATTCTCTTATCAAGGACTCCAGTAAAAGGATTAAGAACCACACTGAATGAGGTAGGTCACATCTTAAGATACTACTCACCAAAAGATCCTACTTACAGGAGCCAGTGTAGCTCAGTGGTTGAACACCAGCTTCCCACATATGAAGTCCTAGGTTTACTCCCTGGCACTAGTACCTGGAAAAAAAAAAAAAAGGTCCTACTTACAATGGGTGCATACCCAAAGGAATGGAATGGATTAACTTTAAGAACATACTTTTATGGGGTACATACAGCTTCAAACCACCACAGAATTTAATACATAGTATTAAAATTATCTTTGTATTTGCTTATCTCCCCAACTAGATGGAAGGACTGTGTATCTAACTCATTCTACCCTCAATGCTTGCATCATTCTGGCACTTATTAATAGTATAAACGTAATAACTTCTAACAAGTAGAAAGTATAGGATTCTCACATACATGAGTAATATTCTGTAAATGCTTTATTGTTGCTGCATAGATGGATAAAAAATTAGAATTTTAAAAATTATCTTTGCAAAATGTCTAAAGAAACAATTCTACACACTAGAAATCTAAAATTCAGTGTTAGCATTAGTGTCTCCTAAACCTACAAACACAAATAAGACATATTTATGACCAAGGGTAAAATTTAGCTAGGGCTTCTTATAAACAAAGGATTATATGTTAGATTATACCCTTTTCTTGGAGGTGTCATATAAAGTAAACCAACCAAATATTTTCATTAAATTTGAGTAGTCTATATTTGCCAAAATATTCTTTTTCTCTCAATTAGCACTCTAAACATGAATGATCTTACTTACTCCTTCTTTACTCCAAAAACAAATAGTAAAACATGTTTTAGTCTTGAAAAATACCAACACCAGACCATTCTCTGACTGTATTTTCCTAATGTTCACCTTCCAAAATGAAGTAAACCTAATATTACTTCACCTTTGAAAACTTCAAAGACAGAATAAAGGTGCTATAACTATAGTAACTAATCAACTATATTGTGTGTGTGTATATATATATATATATACATATAGTAACTCTTACCACTTTATTTTTCAAATTCTATCACAACCTCACTACTTTATAAAAGGTAAGAGCAAGTATTTTACAGAATTGCAATGTTTTTTGCTCTACTGCTTCAAATCCAGCAGAGTAAACACAAGTTCGGAAATTTTTATTTCCAGAGCCTGCTGACTTCACTGATTACTGTTTTGCATAAACAAGGAAATACCTATTAGAGCTGAGTACTAAGACCAAATATCAAGTAGTTGTGGTGTGAAGTATCTAATGGAAATAATAACTGTTTTAAAGACCCTTTGCCTTATCTTTGTTCTTTACCAAAAAGCAATAAAAAACTAAATACCATGTCTACATTTCTGGGATATTATTGTTCCAAGTTGGAATTTCAGTAGAGCATTGTAATAAACAATTAGGATGAGCTGTGGGTAGACATTAATGACCTCAAAGAACTTACCTTGAAGCATGCCAAGATCTGTGAAGCACCTTCTAAACACAAATGCTCACTTTCTAACTCTTTTATGGAATTCTAAGTTAGGAAATGATGATTTCTGCATGATGATCATGCATATCCTGAACTTTTTAATGTTTGAATTTAGTAAAATCTAAAACATATTTGGACAAAGCTCTCCTTAAGTCACTTTTCGAATTTTATATTCAGGCATATTTCAAACACAATTCATTTCACATGTTTCTGATTCATTTACACTTTGCTTATCAAAAATATATTTTTTTAAGAGTTAGTTTTTGTCCAAGATATCTTATGAGGTTTGGGTTTACAACACTTTAGAAACACTCAATTTTAAAGGTAGAAAGTTACTCTAAAAACTTGTACCCCAAAACTACTAATTTGGTTCGCCTGGCAAAATACTACCTATACTCTCAACAATTTTTTCTTTAATATTTCTGACATCCATATAATAAGCCCAGATATACTTACAATGTAACTAAATGTCACATTGCCATCATCTAGTCAGCATTTTTCAAACTGTGTCCTATGGTACACTCATGTCTTAAGAGATATTAAGAGGTGTTCACTGGCAGGAAGGAGGAAAAGTATGTAGGCAAATAAGTCTGGAAAATGCTGTGTTAAAATTAAACAGGTTTCTTTACTTCAAGATTTCTCAGAGCCTTTTTGTTTATAATAAATATTCAAGAGAAGGAAATAGTAAGCAATGCTTCTTGAACTTTATTTAACAATGAAACTCTTTTAACAAATGTTTTCACATGTTGTAGGCCAAGAATATTCTGTAAAACAATTTGAAAAACTGATATGCAGTCTCAAACACTAAGGAGGGGGTTGGATTTTATTTTCTACCTATCACAGTCAATGTGATAATCTGGCAAACATTTTCAGGAAAATGGGCAACTACTGTCTAGGCCTGCATGACTTGGATTATTGCATACAACTGTCACTCTGTCTCTACCTATGGCAAAGAAGAAAGTTGAGAGAAGCTTCATCAGTACCTAGGGAAATGAGAGCAGCTTGAGCCTCCACGGTTTACAGTACCAACTACATCTTGACTCCTACTACACAACCAGCAAGGGAGAAAGGGCAGAAAGTCCCAAACTAAAGAGAAAAACTGCACCCAGAATAAATACTCTAGTAACTCAGGTGCCAAAACACTAATAAAAAATTAAAATCCACACCAAGAAAGAGGAAGATATGGTCTAGCTAAAGTAACAAGGTAAGCCTCCAGATGACATAAAGGAGTTGAAACAACTAATCATAGATGTTCAAACAAATCTCCTTAATAAATTCAATGAGATGGCTAAAGAGATTAAGGATATTAAGAATACATTGGATGAGCACAAAGAAGAATTTGAAAGCATACACAGAAAAATAGCATATCTCATGGGAATGGATGGTGCAATAAATGAAATTTAAAATATATTGGAAACATTTAACACCAGATTTGAGGAGGCAGAAGAAAGGATTGGTGAATTTGAAGAAATGGCCTCTGAAAGTGAACATACAAAAGAAAAGATGAAGAATGGGAAAAAATGAACAAGGTCTCAGGGAAATTAATGACAGCAAGAGATGTACAAACATACCTGTCATGGATGTTCCAGAAGGAGAAGGGAAGGGGAAAGAGGCACAGGGAATATCTGAAGAAATAATGATAGAAAGTTTCTAAACCCTATTGAAGGAGATAGATGTCCATGTCCAAGAAGCACAACGTACTCCCATTTGAATAAATCCAAAAAGACCAGCTCCAAGACACTACTACTCAGAATGACAAGTACTAAAGACAAAGAGAGAATTCTGAGAGCAGCAAGAGAAAAGCAATGCATAACATAAAAGGGATACCCTATAAAATTAAGTGCTGATTTCTCACCAGAAACATGAAGGCAAGAAGACAGTGGTATGATATATTTAAGTTTCTGCAAGAGAAAAACTTCCAGCCAAAAATCTCATATCTGGCAAGATTGACTTTCAAAAATGATGGCGAGTTTAGAATATCCACAGATAAACAGAAACTGAGAGAGTTCGTAACCAAGACACCAAATTTGCAGGAAATACTAAAGGGTATGCTACAGCCTGAACAGAAAAGACATGAGAAAGAGGCCTGGAAGAGAGTCTAGAAACGAAGATTATATCAATAAAAGTAACCAAAAGTATCAAAAGAGTGTTGAAACCAAAATATGACAGATAAAACCCAAATATTCAGGAATAAACTTAACCAATGATGTAAAGCACTTATATTCAGAAAACTACAACTCAACGTTAAAAGAAATTTTTTAAAAAGACCTAAATAATTGGAAGAACATCCCATGCTCACAGACTGGAACGCTGAATATCATTAAGATGTCAATTCCACCCAAATTGATATACAGATTCAATGCAATCCTGATAAAAATTTAACCAGCATTTTTTAATTAAATGGAAAACATGATTATCAAAATTATTTGGAAGGGTAAGGTGTCCCAAATAGCCAGAAACATCTTAAAAAGGAAAAGCAAAGTTAGAGGACTCTCACTCCCAGATTTTAAATCATATTACCTAGCTACAGTGGTAAAAACAGCATGGCACTGGCATACAGACAGACACATAGACCAATGAAACTGAACTGATGGTTTAGAAATAGACCCTCACATGTATGGTCAAGTGATTTTTGACTAGCCTGTCAAACCCACCCTGCTCTGGCAGAACAGTCCACTCAACAGATGGTCCTGGAAGATCTGGATATCCATAGCCAAAAGAAGGAAAGAGAACCCCTATCTCACACCTTATACAAAAATTAACTCCAAATGGAACAAAAACCTAAAGATAAGAGCAAGAACTATAAAACTTCTAGAAAAAAATGTAGAAAAACATCTTCAAGACCTGGTTGTAAGTGGTGGAGATAAGAGGAGGACTGAGATGGACTAGTGATGCTTAATGTTTGTAGAAGTTTTTTTTTTCTCTTTTACACCACTTTATTAAGGTCTGTATATTTATAACATTTTGCAAATATAAACAGTCATCCAATAAACACATTCAGAATAAAAAATGTTTTCTTAACACCTCATTGTAAAAGGCAAGACAATTTATTCTCCTCTAGCAGAGTGCTTTCTGATGCACATAAATTAAATTAAAAGAACTGGAGGCCTCTCCGCCCCAGGGCTGGTACTTCCTGCTCACCAGCTGGCCGGGACTGCAGGAACGGAGATGGGGCACTAGGCTTCACGGCTTCTGACCTTAAGAAGCAGAACCCACCCCAACGTCTGCGCGTCCTGGGCCACCTGGACCGGCTTGGGGCGGGCAAGCAGGGACGGCCATGCGGGCAAGGACAGCCACGCCAGCAGTCGCCAGGGTGCTCAGAGCAGACAAATATGGGCCTGCAATTCCACCACTAGAGACTCAAACATGTTGAACGTGGCATGCTGCCGACACAAGAGCATGGGGAAACTTCCCTCCCTCCATGGGTAAAACAAAAGACCATCTCCTGACAAAAACTGTACATGGAAGTTAAACCTTAAATAACTTTACTGTAAAAGTATGGAAATGTATAGAGTTGATGGTAACACATTATAGTGAGTAACAGCTGGTTTATAAATCAGAATGTGGCTGAAAAGTGTAGTCTAGGGTGTAAATGCCAACCGAAAGAAAGGTAGAGAATAATCTAGGGACTAAATAAAACAGTAAAGCCAGAGGTGGATGAGAATTGTGGATAATGGTACAGATGCAAGAGTGTCCTTTTTGAGCTACAGCAGATGTATGTCACTATTGCACTATTGGTGGGAATGTGGAGAAGCATGGGAAAAATACAACTGGAATGATCTATGGACTGTGGCTAACAGTAATAATAAAATATTCATGCATCTATGCCAAAGATGTACTGTGTTGATATTAGGGGAGTATGAAAAAAGTGTGCCAAATGTATGTAATGAACCTGGTAAAAGTCTGATGAAATATTATCTCATAATCTGTAAAAAATGTGCTATCACAGTGTAGTGTGTTGATAGAGGGGTGTTATATGGGAATTCTGCACACATACATGATTGTAAGTTTATAACATCTGTCACAAAAATATATTTAACAAATAATACTAGGGTGGTTTGGGGGAAAATACACATAAAGTCAAATAAGGACTATAGTTAGCAGCAAGATCTTGACAATAATCTGTCATCATTTGTAACTAATATCTCATAACAATGCAGGTGTTGGTGGTGGGGTGATGTATTGGACTCCTGTATGATATGCATGTTTGCTTTTAAGTTCACAACTTTTACTACGCACTTATTGTTTATATATGTTCATGTATAAATGATATTAAAATAGTAATAATAATGTGGGTTTGGGGAAAAATACACCAAATGTAAGATACTTTGGTTGGTAGTAATATTTTGAGGATGCTCTTTAATCACTAGTTAAAAATGTTTCACAACAATGCAAGGTATTGTTGGTAGGGTGAGGTATGAGAGCCCTATATAATGTTATCTATGTTTGTTTTATTATAAGTTCATAACTATTACTATACACTTAGTGTTTATGTATGCTTATGTATGAGTGATATACTTCAATAAATTTTTTAAAAAGAAAAAAAATCAATGTAATTCACCAGCTTAAGTAACAAGCAAACATACACACATCAAAAGCATTTTTTAAATCATCTCAGAAGATGCAGAAAAGGCATTTTTTCCCTGAAATGTAAAGTTTGCTTAACTTTTGAGAAATGAGACAATGTAATTCACCATGTTAATATTCATACAAGGAATTGGAAAAAATTCAACACCCGTTCATAATAAACTCAACAAACTAAGAATAGAAAGAAACCTCTTCAACCTGATAAATGATATTTATAAAAAATCTATAACCAATGTCTTTTTTTTATGATTTTTTAAAAATTTTATTCATTTTGTAAAAATATTACATTCAAAATATATGAGGTCCTATTCAACCCCACCACCCCCACCCCACCACTCCCCCCCCCCCCCAGCAACACTCACTCCCTTCATCATGACACATCCATTGCATTTGGTTAAGTACATCTCTGGGCATCTCTGCACCTCATGGTCAATGGTCCACATCATAGCCCATACTCTCCCACGTTCCATCCAGTGGGCCCTGGGAGGATTTACAATGACCGGTGATTGCCCCTGAAGCACCATCCAGGGCAACTCCAAGTCCCAAAAACGCATCCACATCTCATCTCTTCCTCCCATTCCCCATACCCATCAGCCACCACAGCCACTTTTCCCACACCAATGCCACCTTTTCTCTGTGGACCTTGGATTGGTTGTGTCTGTTGCACCTCTATGTCAAGAGGAGGCTCAGATTCCACATGGATACTGGATGCAATCCTCCTGCTTTCAGTTGTAGGCACTCTAGGCTTCATGGTGTGGTGGTTGTCCTTCAACTCCATCTCAGCTGAGTGGGGTAAGTCCAATAAATCAGAGTGTAGGAGCTGAAGTCTGTTGAGGCTCAGGGCCTGGCTATCCTACTGTCAGTCCAGAGATTCCAATCCCCTAAATATATCTTATACCCCAACACCAACTACAATTCCAGTAAAGTAGCATGAAAGTCTTGTGAAAAGAGATCCCATCTGAGTCCAGTTCCATCACGCAGAAACACCAGCTCCAAAGAAGGGCCATCTGACATGGCAGTGAACCCCATCTGCCATGACCATAGAACCCGTGGGTCTCTTTAGCCCTCAAAGGAACCAGTACCTGGGGTTGTATCTACTTTATCTGTCTCTTAGACTCTGCTCAGTTGTGCATAAGGGCAATCCTTCTGACAACCTCCAGACTCTTTTTTAGAGACTCATAGCCATATAAACTCATTTCTCCTTTCCATTTCCCCCTTATGTTAGGTCAAACAGCATTTTAAAGTCATGTTATTATATGTAGACAGGGATATTCTGTTGATCCGCATTGAACCTTTAATTCAAGGTCATTTTCTAGTTGCATCATCAGTTGGTACTTGGTAGTGATCCCTCGGTGCCAGGGAGGCTCATCCCCGGGTGTCATGTCCCATGCTGGGGGGAAGGCATTGCATTTACATGCTGAGTTTGGCTTCGAGACTGGCCACATTTGAGTAACATGAAGGCTGTCAGGAGGAAATTCCTAGGCACTATAACCAATGTCTTACCTATGGGAAATAGACTGAATGCTTCCCCTAAGACTGGGAACAAAGCACAAACATATAGTCTAACCACTTCTCTTCAACACTGTACTGGAGGCCCCAGTCAGAACAATAAGGGAAAAAATAATAAGTCATACAGATTAGAAGGGAAGAATACAGATAGGATAGATGGCATGATTATTTATGTAGAAAATCCTAAGGAGTCAACAACAAAAAAAACCTACCAGAACTAATAAATGAATTTAGTGAGGTCACAGGACAAAAGACTCAAGTTTAATATACAAAAATCAATTGTATTTCTATGTACCAGCAATAAACAACTGGAAATTTAAACTCAAAAAAGCAATCACATTTAAAATAGCATCAAAAAGGTAGAAATACTTAGGAATAAATTTAACAAAACGTGTGCAAAATCTGTACAAGGAAAACTGTCAAACACTGCTGATAAAAATTTAAAATGACATATACAAAAGAAATACACATACTATCAGAAAATTCAATACTCTTTAAGATACCAATTCTCATCAAATGAATCTACAGATTCAATATAATCCCAGACAAATCCCTAGCAGGAATTTTTATAGAAATTGTTAGATTTACTCTAAAAATTATATTAAAATATAAAATACCTAATTTAACCAAAACAATTCTGTAAAGAAACTTCAAATTTAAAAGCAATTTTTTTAAGCTAAGAAATAAACTTAATTTTTATTTTCAGGCTGGTGCGTTTGCTCTTTTAGGCCTTTAACATTGAAGGGCACATGATGACAGAACAACAAATGTTGTTTTAATTAAAGTTTTTTGTGCTAAGGTAAAGATATGAAAAAGAATTTCTTTGGGAAATGGATGTGGCTCAACCAATTGGGCTCCTGTCTACTATATAGAAGGTCCAGGGTTCAATGCCCAGGGCCTCCTGGTGAGGGCAAGCTGGCCCACGCAGTGAGCTGGACCACATTGAGTGCCAGCCCATGCGGGAATGCCACCCCACGCAGGAAAGCCACCCTGCACAGGAGTGCCAGCCGATGCTGAGAGCTGGTGCAGCAAGATGACACAAGAGACACAGAGGAGAGAAAATAAGAAAACATAGCAGAACAGGGAGTTGAGGTGATGCAAGAGATTAATCACCTCTCTCCCATTCCGGAAGATACCAGGATTGGTTCCCAGAGCTACCTAATGAGAATACAAGCTGACATAGAAGAACACACAGCAAATGGACACAGAGAGCAGACAAGGCGGTGAACAGCGAGGGGGAGGCGGGAAAAAATAAACCTTTGAAAAAAGTTTCTTTAAACAATTTCATAAATGTAACTCAGAAGCATCCTCACTGTCTATAACATAATGTGCTTGAGCCCTTCAAGTAAAATTTAAAGTAATTTAAAATATATATTATATATTTGCAATTATTTTAACTCATTCAATAGTTTGTAGTCTGTTAATGGAATGAAATAGAAAGGCAGTCCACATTCATGATGTTTTGAAGATAAAATTACTTCAGAAATCAATTGAAAACCTTATTCATGTTCTATGTATAGCCATTGTGATAAGACCTAAAATATAAGTGGCCACAAGTTAATTTTTGATTCACACTTAACTATTAAGTAGAGAGGTGCCAGCGATTCCACATCCTCATTGTAGGAAGCCTTACGGCTACAATGCAAACCACTTCCAGGAAAACAGTACACTAGGCCCTGAGGAGATAGTTGTTTTCTGCTCAAACTCCTACTCAAAAAATAAAGTTTTTATAAATGTTCCTTTATTCTTTTTACCTTTTCTTCCTTTTGTTGTTCTTTTGCAGATGGAAGAAGAGAAGCAATAACTTCTTTTCTTCCCAAGTCTTCCCCTAACTTTGCTCAGACACTTAAGTGACAGAATTTATCTATCACACCATAGTGTCAGGATTGAACATCTCTATGACCAATCACAACATCTGCAATACTCTGAGTCTTTACTGCACATGCAGCATCAGCGACAGCACACTTATTTGTAGTACATAAAATGTTGATCTTTAAGGCAAACTCACAGGGATTATATGGAGTCAGCACTTGCTTATGTGTTCACTGGTTATCTGCATAAAAAATTAGCTCTGTGGGAAAAACAAAAACAGGAAAATTTCCTTCCACTAACTCTGGTTGTCTTTTTCGTTGATGCATTGGCACTAACCCCCTTGCGGCAGTTTCTGTTTTACAGTCACATCCGTTTGGGACTTTTCTTAGTTCAGTTTAAAAAAAATCCAAAGCATTTTGGCAATCTGGGCAACACTGGCTCCTCTGAAAGCAGCTGGGATTACTCCTTCTGTCCTTTTCAGCCTCTCTAGGAAGGGCTACTGGGATACTAGACGATTCACCTGCCACCTCCTTCCGTCTTAGAGGATGAGCCCGTCTGGGTTGTGGGTGGGAAGGAGGAGGAAAAGTGGAGTTTGGGCCAGGATGGGGGGAAATAGGATCCGGGGGTGGGGCCTTGCTTTTGGTCCCTAACCTCTCTGGGTTTTGGTGAGGCAGGGCACGCGGCCGTTTGGTTAACACAATTGGCAAACTCTGTGCCTTGAGATGTCTCGTCTCACACTGAGTGAGTACATGGAGCGGGTAGTCTTTCGCCCCACTGTCGCTCCCGCCTCCCACGGCTGCCTCCCTTCTCACTTCCCCTGTTCTGCAAGGCCGCAGAGGTTTCGGTTCCCCTCCTCCCACAGCTCGCTCACATGCGCAGCACCAGACCCCCTCCCCCTTCAGCTCGCATGCACAACCCCCGACCTCCCCCTGGTCACCCATAACCAATCAGCAACCTTCCTCCCGTTCACTGCCTTATATGGTAAAACCCTGTACCAGCTATTACCTTAGCCTATATAAGCTCTTGTAACCCTGAATAAATTGGACTTGCGCCATCCGCCTTGCTCTCCGCGGTCGTCCTTCGCATCGCAGTGCGTCCTCCGCATCGCAGTGCGTCCTCCGCATCGCAGTGCGTCCTCAGCTCCTGCTCCGCCACTCCGCAGACCCTCCGCACCAGGAGATTTCCACCCGCACCTAACCTCTCTGGGTTTCTTCAAAAGCAATTTTGAGTGAAACAAAGTTAGAAGACATACTATTGGACTTCAAGACTTACTATAAAGCTACCAAGATAGTGTGATACTGGCTTAAAGAAAGAAATACATCAGAGGTGTAGAATAAAGTCCAGAATACACCTACACATACATGATCAACTGCTTTTCAACAAATGTACCAAGTTAATGCATTAGTTTCTTCAACTAGGATAACTGGAACAACTAGATATCTACATGTACAAGTTGAAACTCAACCCTTATCTCATATTTTATATAAAGATTAACTCAAAATGGATCATAGACCTAAATGTAAGAACAAAAGTTATAAAACTTCTAGCGTCAGAACCTAGGGGATGGGGAAGGAATAGAGAATAGGTAGGTAAGACTTAAGATGTACAGAGTTCCTATTTGGAACTATGGAAATGTTTGGTAATAAATGATGGTAATAGTAGCACAACATTGTGAATATAATTAACAGCACTGAAATATATATCTGAATGTGGTTAAAAGGGGAAATGTTAGGTTGTATATATGGTAATAAAATAAAATTTTTAAAATAAATCCATGGAATTACACTACACAGTGAACCTAAAGTTAAAACCATGAACTATAGTTAATTGTGCAATTACAAAAATGTGCTTTCATCAACCCTAAGAAAGGTACCACACCAATATAAAGGGTTAATAATAAGGTGGTATATGAGAACCCTGTATTTTATGCATGATTGTGCTTTAAACCCACAACTTCTCTAACGAAAAAAAAATTAGAAAATATAGAAGAAAATCTTTGTGACATTTGATTAGATTTCATGGGTAAGACACAAAAGGCATGAATCATAAAAATCCAAATAATCAGCAAATTGGTCTTCACCAAAAGTAAAAGATAATTGCTTTTCAAAAGACACTGTTAAGAAAATGAAAAGGCAATTCAAAGAGTGGGAGAAAATAGTTGCAAAAGATGTTATCTAATAAAGGACTTGTATTCAAAATATAAAGGAGCTCTTAATACTCAAAAGGAAAAAAATGACCCACCTAATTTCTTAAAATAGACAAAAGATTTGAACAGACTACCTCTCAAAAAAATAGATACACAATTGATAAATTAAGCATAAAAGATGATCAACATCATCAGTCATTAGGAAAATACAAATTAAAACCATAATGAGATTCAACTACATAACCACTAGAGTAACTAAAATTAAAATATTAATAACACTAAAAAATACCAAGAATATGGTGCAACTGAACTTTCATACATTGCCACTAGGAATATGAAATTATATAATCACTTGGAAAACAGAATTGTAGACTTAAAACTGGCAAATTTTACTTTACGTAATTTATATCACAATAAAGTTGATTTTTTTAAAAAACGACAAAATTCTTTAAGTTAGTAAAATAAAATTCTGTTAATATCTTACGCTGGTTTAACATTTTTGAAATGCTACTCAATTTTTCCCCCTTCTTCTTTTTAGACTATTCATTCAAGCAGTTTCTAGGCTCACCTTGCCTAGGGAAATGAGTGAACAAAAAGTAACAAAAAGGAGTCTTTTTCCTGACTTTCCTGAGGAAATCCTAGGCCTTGAAGAATAATAAAAATGACTCAGAACGAATGCTCATCAGAGCCACACAAATTACTAGCGTAAAACAAAGGGCATGTGGCAGGGAGCTGAGGTGGTTCAAGTGATTGGGGTCCCCCATCTACCAAAAGGGAGGCCTCAGGTTCGAATCCGAGGCCTCCTGGTAAAGGCAAGCTGGCCTGGGACACTGCAGATAGCGGATGGCCTGGGCCACCGTGGAGAGTTGTGCCACTGCAGAGAGCTGAGAGTAGACAGCAAGCATAAACAGCAAGAGGGGAGAAATAAAGTAAAATAAATATTTTTTTAAAGGGTGGAAGTAATACAGGGACTGGAGTGAGCAAGCCGTGTAAGGAACCACTATGCAGCAAAAGTATAAATACTTCCACATAGAATGTTACTCCAGTGTTGCCAGATCATTTTTCTCTCAAAAAGAAATTCAGACTTTTATGTGAATTTTACCAATTTTTAAAAATAATGTCCAAACAAAAAGCACTTCTGTGAATCAAATTCTGTCCATGTATTTGCAACATCTGGATTTCCAGTATCTGCCATAGAAAAGAGCACATACACAAAAAGAGCAAGACCTCCTCACCTTCCAGACTAGAAGAAAATTCCTTGGAATGGGAAAAAAAAGATTCAAGGAGGAACAATGAATATATGGCAAGAAGATTCCACAGAATTGGGGAATTGCTTTACTGGATGAAATTTATGGATGGGAATGAGGGATGAATCAGCATCACAGTAACCTGTGATGACAAACTACCTACAGAATCACAATGAAAGATGATCATTTCTACAGATGCCACCCTGCAGAAAGATAAAGATGACCAGAAATAACAGAGCCACAGGAAAAGGTGAGGGATCCCTAATAGACAATAAAATTTCAGCCACCTAGGCAGAAAGGGCCCAACACAGAAAACTACACTGAGATACCAAAAAAAAAGTATATTTCTTGAGCATCTAACATTGTAGACTGAAATGTGCCTCTAAAGTCTGCTCTATCCTCAAAGCAAAGAGACCAGGGAGGGCACGTTATTTTGTTTATTTTCTTTGGATGAATTATTCTAAATAAACAATAGATTTTATAATATGCCTTATAGATGGGCCACCAGAGCAGAAGACTTTGATTCACTGCTACTCAATGGTCTTCAGATGACCTCTGTAACAATTTTACTAGACAAACTGAGCTATCAAACACATTTATTAAGTTTCCCAAACTCATCTGCAAGTCATAAATTACTTTATGACAAGTATAGATGATTAGCAACACTGGACGAAGTGACTAAACTTAATTCTGCAACTATTTAAATAAGTACAATAACAATACTGCCAGAATCCATTGGTGGCATTGTTGGTCTGAGGGGCTAACCACAGGAAGCAACAGGGTGGTCACAACATGTGTGTACAACATATAAATATACAAATTTGTATTTTCTATTTTTTGTAAAATGATCTATACTTTTAATTGCCAGAAAATTAGAAAGCATGTTTTAAGATAGAAGACAAATCTTTTAATTACACCTTTAATATATTTTTTGAAATTGAACAGCACATCGTCTGATTAAACATGATTAATATCCAGATCAACACCATGACAATTACCCAAGTAATTTAAGCAAAGAGCCAATCTTAGCGTTAATTTTCAGATAATTAACTGAGTACTTATGGCAGCTGTGGTACAAAAGGTCCTTGGTTATATTCACTTCTACTGGCCTCTTAAAGAAAAAATTGACAAGATCTTTCTAGAAAAAGAGCTATTCCATGATGGCACCACAGTATTCTTCCAGAGGTAAAACAGACTTTCAGCAGTGTCATCCACTGCAAACTATTCCTGAACAGCCATCTCCCTTTCCTATGACAGTATGTATATTAATAAACGCAACTGCATAACTGCTTAAGCATTTGCCTGGTACCTAGCAGCTTTGCCTTCATCTGAGAAAACATTCCCAGAATGAAGTGAGATTACTTAGCCTCCTCATTCTCAGTCCTCTAAGTATGATGATTTTCCATCACACTTTAAATAAAATCTAAGGACTTGACTGTGGTCTATCAGGCACTATATGATCTGGCCCCTGTCTAACTTTACCTCATTTCCTATCACTCTATCCCCCATCCACTGTGGTTCTTGCTGATCCTCGAATACATCAAGCAAAAGCCTTTACACTTGACTCATCCCACTGCCTTGTCACTCACATGGCTTGTTCCCTCACTTCACGCAGATTTCTGCTTAAATATCACCTTCACAGAGAAAACTTCATTGGCTATCCTTTCTAAAATAGCGTACTATGTTACTCTCTATCCCATTACTCTATTTTTCTTCATAGCAAATCAAAAAGACATATTTACTACTCTGTTGAACTTAAGTTCCATGAGGAGGGACAGGGACTTCTCATTCACCAGAGCCTAGAATTCTTCCTGCTACAAACTGGCACTGAGAAAATATTTGTTGAATCAACCAAGTGGGATGATTTGATTATTCAAGGAAAGCTTTCAGCAAATGCTAGTGACCATGGAATGAGGAGTAAGACCAGTGACGGTTAGAGTGGCTATGTGAACCTAGCATACATGGGAATGGAAAAGGTAAAAGGCTGGAGGAACTGGACAGCACCAGAATTACAGTGACATTTTTACTAGTTGGAGGACGGTAGGAGGGATGAAAACAAAAGGAAGAATGCCAGGCCTCAGATAGTAGAGGCCTGAACAGCAGAATGGAGGAAAATCTGTCATTTCTTCTCCCATCCACTCTCCCACCTCATTCGCCCACCTCATCTTCCTCTCATGTTGCCCCAGTTTCTACCCATTTTTGCCATCTCCTTTCCTCTTCTTTTGCTTCTTACGATACATTGTTTTTCACTTGAATATTATCCTCAAAGAATTTTTTTCCTGTGAATTAGCAGTCTCAGCTGAAGAAAAGTTCTCTTCTAAGAAACTGTTGATTGTATTTGATATTCATTTATGTGCCAAAGAGAACACCAACATCATCACCAGTATCAAGTGTTCACCATGAATGCAGCAAACTGAAAGAATCATGAAGCCATTCCTTTTCACCTCCTACATCAGGAATTCAGAATGTTAGGGGACTTCGTCTGCTTAATTTTCTTCTCTTCCTTCTCTAGAATGGTAATGATTAATTTATGTGTCAACTTTGCTAGGTTATATGGCCAGATATTTGGACAGTTGTTACTATGGAGGCCTTTCATAGATGGGATTAGCGTATACAATCAGTTGGCTCTAAGTAAAGGAGATCACCCTCCATAATATGGGTGGGTCTCATACAATCAGTTGCAGGTCCTAACAGCAAGAACTGAGGGTTTCAGAGAGCAAAAGACTTCTGCCTCAAGACTACACACTCCACTCCTTCCTGTGTTTCCAGCCTAAGGTATGTGGATTCAAGAATTCAACATCACTCTCACCACCAACTCTCCAGCCTCTAGCCTGCCCTACAAATTCAGACTTGCCAGTGCCCACAATCACATGAGTAAATTCCTTATTATAAATCTTTTAGTGTATGTGTGTATATATATATGAGGATATATACACACATATCCTGTTGGTTCAGTTTCTCCGGAGAACCCTGACTGATACAAGAGCACATCTTTAAAACACAATCAACATCTTTGATTTCTAGCTTCACATTTTATTTTTTAAAAATCATAATATACCCACTAAAGTCCTAAACCTGACACTAATTTTTTTATTAAGTTGATCCCAGTGCTTATTAAAGTTGAAATAAATGAAAACTGCCAAGCAGCCCCACTCAGGCTTATAGATTGTGTGTATGCATTTATCCACACCCCTTACCAAATGACATTGCACTTGGCACCCAGCTAGACCTTTTGAGTAATAATCTCTAATACATTAGCAGGAGTCAATATAATAATAACTATTAATTTCTGTCAAGTACCTCCCAAAATACTACACCCTATGAGGTCAAATTACTCATTTTGAAATTCATCCATAGGAGATTACAGGTAGAAACATAATCCCTGTAATTCAAAATGAGTTCTGGGCAAATAAACCATAGATCAAAACTTAAGGAGAAATTCAGTGAAGTTCTCATTTTTTGCTCATTAGTCTTATAAGAGAGAAGAAAAAGCAAAGCTAGGAGAAATGGTTTTGTTTTTTTTTTAAGTATCATGACAAGGCTTTAAGATTTATAAACTACATGATAACCTACACAGAGTTAATCAATATAACCCAATAACAAACTAGATACACAGTCTCAAGCCATTTATTCAGTAATTTTGGTAACTAAGATTAAAAGAATTCCAGTTATAACCATAAATTAAGGGAAAAAGAAGTTAATTCTATAACTTAAAACTCAAAAGCCCAGACCAGATGATCAAATGGAGCCCCTTATTTGAATCAATCAGCTTATATAACCCAAGGGCTTTCCTCATCACTATACTTTTTATAATAGTTTAGATAGGGTAATAATGCTGTGCCCCTTTCCCTAAGAATAAAAAATCTCCCAGAAATACAGTGTGGGATAAAACAGTAAGTACACTATTATGTTTATGTCCTTCCAAAGTCTAAAATTTAACTAGGTTTGTCACAGATGGTTGGCACAACCAAGCCGAGCCCTGAAGACCTGTATATCAAACTATGATATCCCATTTCCTCTTTCAAGGCACACTCTCCTCTTTTTAGCATCCCTTCTCTAGGACCCTCATGCCGCTGCTTACTTCCGAATGACCATCCCCACTCCTAAATTCATCTCTCCAAGGCTTGCCCTCATCAGGCAAGTACTCCATGCAGTTGACTAGCCTCTAAGTCCCAACAACCTACCATCAAAAGCTTACCTATTTCTTTTTATCTTCTTTCAGTTTCCTTGTCTGAAACTATTCTGACAAACTAATCCAATATACTGATAAAAATCCTGTGTTATACCTCCTAAATCAAAATTTACAATAACAGGGTCGATCAGTGGATAATTCTTTAACCCAAAATAATGACTAGCAGGCATAATTTTGGCTCACTAACAGAGATAGGTAGTTGTGGGAAAGCTCTTTGTCAGTACCCTCTAAATTACTTCATGAAAACAAACTATACATATACCTAGAATAAGGCTATGAGAAAAACCAACTCGATCTCAGTAAATAATCACAGTATTATAGAATTTCACTGTAGGAAAAAGCCTTGGAGTTGATCTAGTTTATAGGCTTTCTAAGGCCAAAAACTTAATTCTTTCTCCACAGCACATAATACAATGACTTACACGTAGTAAACACTCAAGAAACACATCCTGAATTCATAAATAGTCAAACCTCTGATACATTAATCTCCTCTATTTCTTTCCCTATTTCATCTTTTCAATTCACCACACCCACACTCCTTATCTTTGATGTTGTACATTTAAGTCTAGGGTAAAAGTTGATAGGGCTAATGTAAAATATGTATAGCTAACAACACGAGTATATTAAGTTTTTTTCTTAGTTCTAAGACTGAAGGCTGCTAACATCAATGCAAAAAATTAAGAGCTGTGACTTCTCTGACATATACTCACTGGAAAATGTGACAAGTGTAGAATATAGCAACTGTATAACTACTGCTTGAGCAACCTGGCCTTAAGGATTTGTCTATATTAGTACAAGGATTAATTTATCAATTGTGAAAGACTACATCTAACTTTAGGTTAGATTGATCTGGCTTAAAACATAACACATCTCCCTAAAGCATTCCCATTATTAAATAACTGATAACCATAAAAGGTTAAGTATTTACAGAACAAAAATATTAAACAATAGAAGAGCAGCAAAATATTCTCTTATTTTTCACTAACTTGTTAACTTAATGAAATGTGACATAACTATCAGTGTAGTGCAATAAAATGAAATAGTGCCCAGTGTAAAAAGAAAATATGAAAATTCCAAATGACAATGGAGGAAATAAAAATTATGTTTTTCTTTTCCATTCTTATATTCTTTGCATTGGTTAAGCATATGCCTTTGTTATCTACATACTATAATAAAAGTAAAATTGGTTGCCAAAGTGCCTAGATGGAGACTTCAAATATAACTAAATAAAATTATATTTCTCTGTACCCTATACAAGTTCCACCACACAAGATCCAGTTCTCATTTCCCTGTTAGAAGCTGTAATAAATGCACCTAAACAAACAAAACTACATGAATAACTCTCAGAAGTAGCACACATAGATATTATATCTTTGTTGAAATCTCAAGTCTTACATTAGCCAAATATTTAAATCACTTTTTAAAAAGAATATATTAAAATTCTACATTCATATTGTGTTTATCTTTTGTGTAAGTGGATGTATTCCTAGCAACATGTTTGTGCCTGATGTTACTCATGTAAATGAAAGCATACAGTCATTTTAAGGGATTAATAGAAAAACAGACATCTGCATGGAACATTTCCCTCATTAGATATTATCATGTTAGCATATTTTTGCTATTTCTGATTTTACTACAAAATAAAATGAGCTGATTTTTACTCCTAAGTTTCTCTATAATGTATATTGCCAATAGTGCAAATACTTTTAATGCACATTAGAAGACTTATTTTCCTCTAAAAATTGCTAAAGAAATTAGCCCCGAAGAGGCCTCCCAACACATAAAAATTAAAATATGACTTAGTCAAACTGGTATCCAAGGTACCATTTATATCAAATATTGCTTGGAAATTGTCATAGTGGGTAGAGTTACTCACAACTGAGGGAGTGCTGAGTTCCTATCTGGGGGAACTCTGTCACATTCCCCAATGGAACAGCAACAATCTCCCAAGTGCAAGGGCACAGACAAGTGAAGGATGGTCCAATGATGGGCCCTTGATACTGATGACTATGCTTATGAGCCTGTGTGCTTGAAATTCCAACTAGGCTTACAGCTACAGAGTGCCTAAAAGTTACCTCCTGAGAGCCTCCATATTGCTCAAATGTGGTCACTCTCTAAGCCAAACCCAGCATGTAAATGTATTACCTTCCCCCCAGGGTGGGACATGACTCCTGGGAATGAGCCTCCCTGGCGCCTAGGGATTACTACCAATCACTAACTGGTGATGCAACTGGAAAAAGACCTTTGAGTTTATATGGCTAAGAGGCTTCAAAATGACTTGGGAGGTCATTAGAGGGGTCACACTTATGCACACCTCAGCAGGATTCCAGAGACAGCCAACGTAGATACAACCCCAGGTACTGGTGCTCCTGAGGGCTACAGAGACACACAGGTTCTACGATCATGGCAGATGGCTCTTGAGTTCAATGTCTTGCCAGTAGTCCCTACTTTGGAATTTGTGCTCCTGAGTGTGATGGAGTTGGACTCAGATGTGACCTTTCTACGTATGCCTCTTCTGTCACCTTTACTGAACCTGTGGTTGGTGCTGGGGTCAGTGCATACTCAGGAGACTTGAATCTCTGGACTGGTCATGTGCCATCTGGGCCCTGAGTCTCAGGAGAGTTGCACTACCTACTCTCCGGTTCGCTGGACTTATCCAGGTCATCTAGAGAGGTGAAGATGGTCAACAAATTCAAAAGTGCCTACAACTGCAAGCAGGAGAATTGCATACATCAGCCATGTGGGATCTAAGCTCCCTCTTGATTTAGAGATAGAGTGGACATCACAATCCCAGGGTCTACAGGATGGAGGAATAAAATATGGATTAGAGTGCACTTTACTGGTATTCTACTACAGAACTATTGGGACTCTAGCAATGGAAGAAATTGTATCATAGATGTGGAGACAGTGGCCATGGGAAATGCTGAGGGCAGGGAGAGGGAAGAAGAGGTGTGATGGGGGGTATTTTTGGGACTTGGAGTTGTCCTGAATGATATTGCACCAACAAATGCAGGACATTATATATCCTGCCATAACCCACTGAATGGGCTGGGAGAGAGTATAAAGTACAGTGTAAACTATAATCCATGCTGTGTAGCAGTCCTCCAAAATGTATTCACCAAATGCAATAAATGTGCCACAATGATGAAAGAGGTTGTTGATATGGGAGGGGTGGGGTGGGGTATATGGGAACCTTTTATATTTTTTAATGTAACATTTTTTGCAATCTATATTTTTTAAGAAGACAATTAAATAAAAATCAAGAAAAAAAATTTTAAATGTTACTTTAAAATCTATCCTTTTGAAAATCCCAGATGAGATCATGAGTCATTAGAATGTTATTTGGTCTCTTCCAAAATTAGTACCAAGCTGAATCAAATAGACAAGGATTAGCAAAAAGATGAACACTCAGCATTTATTTAACAACTTCCCAAACTACATATTCAGAAAGCAATTCATTCTTTTGTCAGAAAGTCTCAGTTGGGCCTGGTGAGAGTATAAGTTGGCAATTTGGTTAATCTTCATTCTCTTCAACCAGTAATTCCACTCCAAAGAATTATCTTAACGAAATAATCACAAATGCAGACAAAGTTTTTATGCATAAAGATGTTCATCCCAACATTATTTTTTGGAACAGAAATAAAAAACTAAACATAGAAGAAACCTTAATTAAATCAATGAATCCTATGCAGTCATTTAAATTACAATTTGAATAAAATATAATGAACCAATAAAATTCCCAGCACATACACAAAAGACACCAAAATATAAAGTGACTACATTTGATTGGTATAATTATAAATTATTTTTTTCATATTTCTAGGAGCAAAAACTGCTGATTTAAGAATATCTGAATTTTCTACATTGACTCTTTTATAAACAGAAATAAAGTCTTTTTAAAAGTCATTTCATTGAGTGACAGTCATAAAATATTTCATATGCACAGTGAAGAAAGGACTTCAGGTCATAAGTAGATAATTGTGATCAGTGGGCTCTTTCTGAAGCATCAAAGACAGTGATACAGGAAAGTGGTTGTGGCTCAACTGATAGAGTGTTCGCCTACCACATGGAGGGTCCAAGGTTTGATACCCAGGGCCTCCTGACCCACGTGGTGAGTTGGCCTACGCGCAGTGTTGCTGCGCGCAAGGTGTGCCATGCCACGCAGGGGTGTCCCCAACGTAGGGGAATCTCCCGTGTAGCAGAGCCCCATGCACAAGGAGTGCACCTCGCAAGTAGAGCTGCCCCACGTGAAAAAAGCACAGCCTGCCCAGGAGTGGCACCGCACAGAGGGCTGACACAGCAAGATGACGCAACAAAAAAGTGACACAGTTTACCGGTGCCATGTGAGAAGAATGCAAGCAGACACAGAACACATAGCAAATGGACACAGAAAACAGACAATGGGGGAGGGGGCAGGAGAAAGGGAGAGAAATAAAGTAAATCTTAAAGAAAAAAAGGATAGATATAAACAGGAGAACTGTATCGCTATCAACTATGAAATTAATAGATCATTTATGCTAACAATATTTTAACAAATGGCTACATCTCTCACTAGGGACAGTTAATACAGCAAAATTGTTTGAAAAAGGATAGGAACTAATAATTATTTAGCAAGTAACAAACATGATGCTAAATTCTATATCATTTAATCCTTACAACACTAAGAGATGGGTTTTATTACCTACCTCTTTCAGAGAAGGGAGCTGAAGCTCAGAGGTTATGTAACTTACCTAAGTTCACAAGGCTAGTAAATAGTGAAGGTGGAATTTGAACCCAACTTTTCCATGAGTAGAATCCCTAATGATATCAATGAGGACATTAAACTAGTAACTGTATTGATGGGGTATTTCAGCTTGCATAAGATAATGGATATGAAAATATTTTAACAGTAAAGCACTAAATAAGTAATTATTAAAAAGAAAACCACAAGGCAGGGGTGGGATAGGGAATGAGGAGTTAATGCTTAATTAGTATAGCGTTTCTGTTTGAGATGATGGGAAAGTTTTTGTAATGAATAGTGTTGATGGCAGCACAACATTGTGAATGTAATTAACACCACTGAACTGTATACTTGAAAGTGGTTAAAATGAGATATTTGATATTGTATGTTACCATAATACAAAAATTTTAATCCATAGAACTGTTCAAAAAAAACAAGATAAAGCTAATTTACTGATCCTCAATCATTTTTAACAGATTCTACCACCTAAGACAGAGAGAAAATTTTTAACTAATGTTCAACAAGGTAATGCCTAATATTAATTAGGCCTGGAAATGACAGGTGTTCAGTAAGTATTCGTGGGATTGAGCCAAATTAACTTGAGGCTGGTGGATGAAAATAAAAATAGAGGCAAATAAATAATTATTTCCCTATCACTGTCCAAAAACTACATTAACATGTTCTCATTCAAGATATAAAAAGTGAAATTTACTAAATAATAATAAAATATATAATCAACATGTCACACCACTCTTGATGAGCTACAAAGTATGTGTCTGTGTAGATATGTATAGTCACATAAACAAAGAGTAAACAGAAATCCCACTAATCAAATCAAAACTAAATTGAGTAAAAATCTAGAAGTGGATGAAATAAAGTTTACATTTAACTCTTAAAATAAAAAACAAAATTTAAATCTGAGTTACTTCCCTTTCAAAAAATCTTTCAGGGATTTCTAGTTATTATACATGAATAAAACTATTTGAAATCTTAGCTCCTGAAATTTAAATAATTTGTTAAAGTGCTGCTAACCAAACATAATTAAACTGCTAAGACTTTGGGAAACAGATGCAGCTCAAGCAATTGGACTCCCGTCTACACATATGGAGGGTTCCAGTTTCAATTCCCAGGGCCTCCTGGTGAAAAGTAAGATGGCCTGCATGGTGTGGAAAGCTGACTGGTCCATGCGGCATGGAAAGCTGACACAAAATGATACAACAAAAAGAGACAGAGAAGAGACAGTGAGAGACAACAAACCAGGGAGCTAAGGTGGCTCAAGCGATTTAGTGCCTTTCTCCCACATCGGAAGGTCCCAAGATGGGTTCCTGGTGCCTCCTAAAGAGAAGACAGGACAACTGACAAGGAGGTGAAGATGGACAACCACCATACCAAGGAACCAAGAGGGTCTACAACTGCAAGCAAGAGAGTCCCATCTATCAGCCATATGGGATAGAGACCTCCTCTCAATTAGAGGTAAAGTGAGCATCACCATCCCAGAATCCTCAGGATTGGGGAGTAAAATATGGACTAGAGTGGACTTACTGGTATTCTACTATAGACTTATTGGTATTCTAGCCATGGAAGAAATTGTCATTGATGTGGAGACAGTGGCCACTGGAGGTGCTAAAGGCAGGGAGAGGTAAAAAGAGGTGTAATATGGGGGCATTTTCCTGAATGTCATTACAATGACAGATACAGGCCATTATATATCCTGCTATAACCCACAGAATTGAATGCGCAAGAGTAAAAACTACAATGTAATCTATAATCCATGCTTAGTGGCAATGCCCCAAATGTGTTTATCAATTGCAATGAATATACCACACTAATGAAAGATGTTAATGTGGGGAGGGTGGGAGGTTTGAGGACTGGTCATATGGGAGACCCTTATATTTTTTTGTGTAATATTTTGTATAATCTAAGTATCTTTTAAATATATATATAAATAAATAAATTTTAAATTTTTTTTTAATTTTGAAAAGAAGACAAGCAGACACAACAGAACATGCAGCAAAAGAAAACAGAATAGACGTGAGCACAAGTGACAGGGGCAGGGGAATAAATAAATATATTTTTTTAATTGCTATGGGGGTGTGAAGCCAAGATGGCATCAGAGTAAGGAGCTCCTGGAGTCAGAGCCAGCTCTGATACAGAGCAGTTGTGGTCATCCAGAGCTACCTAAAGCACCTTTTGGAGGACCCATGAGACCACAGGAATACGTTGCAACATCCTTGACAGTGTGGAAAGAGGAGACTATCCATCTGCACAGAGAAATCACAAGCAGAGCCATCCATGCCACGGAGTCAGTGCCCACAGTGTGCAAGCTGCCTTGGGAGTTATTCCATGGCTGGAGTTGAAGTTTCATCTCCCCCAATAAAAATGGGAGGAAAACACAGTGTGAAGTAGAATCCTAGGAACAACTAAACTTTGAGCCTGTCCAGGTCAGAGGGAAGCCAGTGGCCACCATTCTGACTCCACCCCGGGCACAAGGGGAAGTGGCACTGACTGAAAATCATAGTGCTTGTAAGGATTGGCTTCTTTCCACCCAGGTTGGATTGCAGGTCTAGCCTAAACCCCAGTCCCTCCTCCAGCAGGGAGGAAGCTGGGGGGACCTGCTCCACTTCCTACTACACAACCAGCAAGGGAGAAAAGATAAGAAATCCCTAAACTAAAGGGAGAAACTGCACCCAGAATAAACACATCTAGCAAGCCAGATGCGGAAACACCAACAAAAAATTACAATCCATACCAAGAAACAGGAAGAGATGGCCCAATTAAAGGAACAAAATAAGCCTGCAGATGACATAAAAGAGTTGAGACAACTAATCTTAGATGTTCAAACAAATCCTTAATAAATTCAATGAGATGGCTAAAGAGATTAAGGATATTAAGAAGACATTGGATGAGCACAAAGAAGAATTTGAAAGCATACATAGAAAAATAGCAGACCTTATGGGAATGAAAGATGCAATAATTAAATTAAAAATACACTGGAGGCATATAATAGATTTGAGGAAGCAGAAGAAATAATCAGCAAGCTCGAAGACATGGCTTCCAAAAGTGAACAAGCAAAAGAACAGACGAAGAAAAGAATGGAGAAAATTGAACAGGGTCTCAGGGAACTAAATGACAGCAAGAGACGTGCAAATATACATGTCATGGGAGTCCCAGAAGGAGAAGAGAAGGGAAAAGGGGCAGAAAGAACATTTGAAGAAATAATGGTGGAAAATTACCCAACCCTATTGAAGGACATAGATATTCATGTTCAAGAAGCACAACATACTCCCATCTGAATAAATCCAAACAGACCAATTCTGAGACATATGAATCACAATGTCAAATGCCAGAGACAAAAAGAGAATTCTGAGAGCAGCAAGAGAAAAGCAATGCATAACATATAAGGGATACCCAATAAGATTAAATGCCAATTTCTCTTCAGAAACCATGGAGGCAAGAAGGCAGTGGTATGATATATTTAAGATACTGCAGGAGAAAAACTGCCAGCCAAGGATCTTATACCCAGCAAGATTATCTTTTAAAAATGAGGGTGAGATTAGAATAGTCACAGGTAAACAGAAACTGAGAGAGTTTTTAACAAAAAGACCAGCTTTGCAAGAAATACTAAAGGGAGTGTTACAACCTGAAAAGAAAAGACAGAAGAGAGAGGCCTGGAAGAAAGTCTAGAAATGACAACTCTATCAGTTACCATAACTAAAAGTGTCAAATATAAAATGATAGACAAAACACAAAGATCAAAATGGATGAAATAAAACTGCCTTTACAGTAACAACATTGAATATTAATGGGCTAAACTCCCCAATCAAAAGACACAGATGACAGAATGGATAAGAAAATATAAGCCATCTATATGTTATCTGCAAGAGACTCACCTTAGACCCAAAGATACCAATAAATTGAAAGTGAAAAGTTGGAAAAAGATATTTCATGCATGCAGTAACCAAAACAAAAGCTGGGGTAACAATACTTATATCAGATGATACAGACTTTAAAAGCAAATCTGTTATTAGAGACAAGGAAGGACATTACATATAAATAAAAGGGATGATTCACCAGGAAGAAATAACAATCATAAATATATATACACCTAACCAGGATGCCCCACGATACATGAGGCAAACACTGGCAAAACTGAAGGGAGAAACAGACAATAATAGTTGGAGACTTCGATACACCACTCTCAGCACTGGATAGAACATCTGGGCAGAAGATCAATAAAGAAACAGAGAGCATGAATAATAAGTGGACTAAACCTAATAGACATATACAGAACACTGCACCTCAAAACAGCAGGATATACATTCCTTTCAAGTGCTCATGAATCTTTCTCCAGGATAGACCATATGTTGGAACACAAAGCAGATCTCAATAAACTCAACAAAATTGAAATTATACAAAGCACTTTCTCTGATAAAAATGGAGTAAAGCTGGAAATCAACAAGCAGCAAATAAAGGGAAAATTCACATACATATGGAGATTAAACAACACACTCTTAAATAATCAGTGGGTCGAAGAAATTTCAAGAGAAATCAATAAATATCTCGAGATGAATGACAATGAAAATACAACACATCAGAACCTATAGGAGGCTGCGAAGGCAGTGTTGAGAGGAAAATCTAGCCCTCAATGCTTACATTAGAAAAGAAAAAAGAGCTAAAATCAATGACCTAACTACACAGCTGGAAGAACTAGAAAAAGAACAGAAAACTAATCCTAAAGTAGAAAGAATGAAATAAAGATCAGAGCAGAATAAATGAAATTGAGAACAAAAAAAAAACCAATACAGAAAATGAACAAAACCAAAAGTTGGTTCTTCAAGGTTAACAAAATCAACAAACCCTTAGCTAGACTGACTGAGAAAAAAAGGGAGAAGATGCAAATAAATGAAATAAAAAATGAAAAAGGGAACCTTACTACTGACCCCACAGAAATAAGGGTGATCATAAGAGGATACTAAGAACAAATTTATGCTAAAAAACTAGACAATGTAGATAAAATGGAAAAATTCCTAGGAATGTACAAACAACCTACACTGACACTAGAAGAAATAGAAGACTTCAACAAACCAATCACAAGGAAAGAAACTGAAACAGTCATCAAACAGTGCCCCAAAATGAAAAGCCCAGGACCAGAAGGTTTCACAGGTGAGTTCTACCAAGCATTCGAAGAAGATTTAATACCAGTCTTACTCAAGCTCTTCCAAAAAACTCAGCAATAAGGAACACTACCAAACACATTCTATGAAGCCAATATCACCCTAATACCAAAGCCAGATAAAGATATTACCAAAAAAAAAGAAAATTACAGACCCATTTCTCTAATGAATACAGATGCAAAAATCCTCAATAAAATACTTGGTAATCAAATCCAGTAAAAGAATTATCCATCATGATCAAGTGGGTTTTATACCAGGCGTGCAAGGCTGGTGAAACACAGAAAATCAATCAGCGTAATACACCACACATTAATAAATCAAAGAAGAAAAATCACATGATCTTATCAATTGATGCAGAAAGGCATTTCACAAAATAGAGCATCCTTTCTTGATAAAAATACTACAAAAAAATAGGAATTGAAGGAAATTTTTTCAATATGATAAAGGCCATATATGAAAAACCCACAGCTAACATTGTACTCAATGATGAAAAGCTAAAAGCTTTGAGATCAGGGACAAGACAAGGATGCCCACTGTCACCACTGTTGTTCAATGTAGTGCTAGAGGTTCTAGCTAGAGAAATCAGGCAAGAAAAAGAAATAAAAGCCATCCAAATTGGGAAAGAAGAATGAAAACTTTCACTATTGGCAGATTATATGATTGTATATCTAGAAAACCCTGAAAAATCTACAACTAAGCTGCTAGAGCTAATAAATGATTTCAGTAGAGTGTCAGGATACAAGATCAATATGCAAAAATCAGTGGTGTTTCTATACACTAATAATGCACAATCTAAGGAGGAAGTCAGGAAAAAAATTCCATTCACAATAGCAACTAAAAAAATCAAATATTTAGGAATAAACTTAACCAAGGATGCAAAGCACTTGTATTCAGAAAACTATAATGCATTGCTAAAAGAAATCAAAAAAGACCTACATAATTGGAAGAACATTCCATGCTCATGGACTGGAAGATTAAATACATTAAGATGTCAATTCTACCCAAACTGATGTACAGATTCAATGCAATCCCAATAAATATTCCACCAGCATTTTTTAAGCAAATGGAAAACATAATTATCAAATTTATCTGGAAGGGTAAGAGGCCCTGAATAGCCAGAAACATCTTAAAAAGGAAAAGTGAGGTTGAAGGACTCTCACTTCCAGACTTTAAATCATATTATCTACCTACAGTGGTAAAAGAGCATGGTATTGGCATAAAGATAGACACATAGACCAATGGAACCAAACTGATGGTTTAGAAACAGACCCTCACTTCTATGGCCAAGTGATTTTTGACAAGCCTGTCAAGACCTCCCAGTTGGGGCAGAACAGTTTATTTAAACAAATGGTGTTGGGAGAACTGGATATCCATAACCAAAAGAGAGAAAGAAGACCCTTACCTCACCCCTTACACAGAAATTAACTCAAAATGGATCAAAGACCTAAATATAAAAGGAAGTATAATAAAGCTCCTAGAAGAAAATGTAGGGATTCTTAAATCTTACATCAAAAGCACAAGCAACAAAAGAAAACATGGGTAAATGCAACCTCCTCAAACTTAAACATTTCTGTGAGTCAAAGGACTTCATCAAGAAGGTGAAGAGACAGCCCAATCGATGGGAGAAAATATTTGGAAACCACTTATCCAATAAAGGTTTAATTTCCATTCTATATAAAGAGATCATACAATTCAACAATAAAAGAGCAAGCAATCCAATTTAAAAATGGGCAAAAGATTTAAATAGACATTTCTCCAAAGAGGAAATACAAATGGCCAAAAGGCACATGAAAAAATGTTCCATATCACTAGCTATTAAGGAAATGCAAATTAAAACAACAATGAGATATCTTCTAACACCACACAGAATGGCTATTATTTAAAAAACAGACAACAATAAGTGCTGGAGAGGATGTGGAGAAATAGGAACACCCCTTCACTGTTGGTGGGAGTGTAAAATGGTGCAGCCTCTGTGGAAGAGAGTTTGGCGGTTCCTCAGGAAGCTAAATATAGAACCGTCATATGATCCAGCAATTCCTCTACTAGGAATATATCCAGAAGAACTAAAAACTATGACATGAACAGACATCTGCACACCAATGTTCATAGTGGCATTGTTCACAATTGCCAAAAGATGGAAACAACCCAAGTGTCCATCCACCAATGAATGGATAAACAAAATGTGGTTTATACATATGATGGAATACCATGCTACAGTAAGAAGAAATGAAATTGGGACATATGTGATAACATGGATGAGTCCTGACGACATTATACTAAGTGAAGTAAGCCAGACACAAAAGGACAAATACTGCATGGTCTCATTAATATGAACTAAATACAAATAATAAACACATGGAAAAAAAAAACAGAATTAAAACCTATAGTATAGGTTATAAGAAGATAAGAGGAAGGTTGAGAAGAACTATGAATGCTTAATGTATGTGGAAGTTTTAATTAACTTGACTATAAAAGTATGGAGATGGATAGAGTTGATAGTAACACATTATAGTGAGTAACAACAGGTTTATAAATGGGATTGTGACTGAAAAAGGTAGTCTGGGGAAGTAAATGTCAATAGAAAGAAAGCTAAAGAATAATCTAGGAACTGAATAACACAGTGAACCCAGAGGCAGTTGAGAATTGTGGTTAAGGGTACAAATGCAAGAGAGTCCTTCTGTGAGCTAGAGCAGATGTACATCACTATAGCAGGGTGATGGGAATATGGAAAAACATGGGAAACTACAAGTGGTGTGACCTATAGACTGTGGTTAACAGCAATACTATAATATTCTTGCATTAATGCCAAATTATACTGTGTTGATAATGGAGGTATATGGAAAAAGTGTGCCAAATGTATGCTATGGACCATGATTGGTGGTAATAGTCTGATGATATTATCTCATAATCTATAACAAATGGTGCACCAGGGTGTGGAGTTATATGGGAAATCTACACATCTGTATGACTGTTTTGCAAGTTCACAATATCTGTAACAAAAATACATTTTTTTAAAAAATTAGTATGGATTGGGATAAAAAATACAACAAATGTAGGATAAGGAATATAGTTGGTAGTAATATTTTGACTATGCTTTTGCATAGTTTGTAACAAGTGTTTCACAACAATGCAAAGACTTGGTGGAGGGGTGATGTATGAGACCCCTATGTGATGTTACGTATGTTTATTTTTTAAGTTTGCAATCTTTACTATACATTTATTGTTTATGTGTGTTCATGTAGGAATAATATACTTCAATAAAAATTTTAAAATTCAAAAATTTTTTAAAAACTGCTAAAGTTTTCATTCACAAACATGATCTGAACAGTTTTTCCCAATTTTTACCAATATACAAAATCTACATCATCTATACCACTAAGACTATGACACCAAGTTAAGTTCCCTCTCCGTATCTTGTAAATTTTCAAATGGCATAAAATTTGTTGCTGGTAAATGCATCAAGGGCCAACTTTCCATATCTAAAATAGACAAGGGAGTTAAAACTGCTACAGACAATCGTGGAGCAAATTAGAACTAAAAAACAATATATTATTGACCCACCAACAAACATGCAGATATTGGTATTAAGGAAATCCTCTAAAACCACCATATATAAAGTAAACCAGGATTTTCTTTCTGAGTAATGAAGATATTATTCTCTTTAGCCACAGAAAATACAGTCTGTTGACCTTTTACTTTAACATAAAGAGTAAATTAACTCTCGAATATTTTATTTTTTCTGACTTACACTTTAGTCATACCTATTTTATGGACAGTGCCAAATCAAGGGAAAATGTTGAATATATACAGATTTCTTTGGAATCCTCCCTTTGCCATCACTAGCATCTCTTTAGTCAGATTCCTCCAAACACTGAATACTTTTTCCTACTACAAGTTCTACATCTGGGGGAAGTGGACTTGGCCCAATGGATAGGGTGTCCACCTACCACATGGGAGGTCCACGGTTCAAACTCCGTGCCTCCTTGACCCATGTAGAGCTGGCCCATGCACAGTGCTGATGCACGCAAGGAGTGCCCTGCCATGCAGGGGTGCCCCCCATGTAGGGGAGCCCCACGTGCAAGGAGTGCACCCCATAAGGAGAGCCAGTGTGAAAGAAAGTGCAGCCTGTCCAAGAATGGCACCGCACAGACAGCTGACACAACAAAAAGAAACAGATTCTTGGTGCTGCTGCTAAGGATAGAAGCCATCACAGAAGAACACACAGCGAATGGACGCAGAGAGCAGAAAATGGGGGGGGGGGGGAGAAATAAATTTAAAAATAATAAATCTTTAAAAAAAAGAAGTTCTACATCTGATTTCAATTATTACCAAAAGTTAAACTGAAGTTAGCATCTCATTTCCCATCCCCCAGAGTTAGGTGAGGTTTTATAGTATATTCTTAAATATATAGATATATAGATATAGATATAGATATATTGATATATATAAAATATATAAGTATGCTTAAATGTGTATATATATATATATATATATATATATATATAACTACTGTATACTCTTAAAGACCAAAAACAAAATATTTTTAAGACACAAAGGAATTAAGACTATCTGGTAGAACAACAGACTCTGGATATGTTGTTTATTTCTGGGAAGTAGACCTTGCTTAGCCATTGTTCAACAGAAACCCTGGCACAGCTGAGTTAACCAACTCACAGATAATTTACTAATTAGGAAACCCACCCCCCAAGATCATTTGCACAGTTTATTTTGAGGTTAAATAATGCTAGTTTATGAAACTTATACCAGTATGTATTATGTCTTCTTTACAAAATAATTATACATTAAAGAATTTAGATGAAAGAGCTAAAAGATGTATCAAAATTATAATATTAGTTAATATTACCGGAGACTATTAACCAAAACAGAATTATAAATAAGATAGAAAGAATTAATAAAATCTGTTGAGTTAAACCTGCTACAAAATTTATCTCCTCTAACGTTTCAAAATTGATATTTCTTAGGCAGTTTTTATGCAGAATTTCCAGTCATGTCACATTTACAACTTGTATAAGATTTATTGATACAGATAAAATTTAAACCAGTTCAGAGAGTGGGAAAGATTTAAAACAAAAAATAATCACATAGTAATTTCTGAAACCATGTTGATAAACTTGTCTCAGCTACTCAAATGCTAAAGTTGCTCATCTTATTCATCATTATATTCCCAGAACCATGCATAGTACCTGCAACACTCAAGTACTCATTAATATCCAACTGAGGTTACATCCTTCAGCAGGCTGTGCCAAAATACTTTTTAAGAAGTTTAGGTTTCTCATCCTGCAAATTTTCATGCATGTATGCATACATGGCTTTTTCTAGGAAGAGGATTAATATCTTTCATCACAGTTTGAAAGGAGTATATGACACCAAAAATGTTAAAAGCCACAGATCTAGATAAAAAATGGAAAGTGCAGAACATAGGCTGTGTCTCTCACAGTGTAGGAACCTCTAGAAAGAGTTTAGAAGAGGAAAGTCACTCTAGAAGGAAAAGAAAACATTTTTCCTTGGGTTTTATCATTTTGTTTGTTGCCCTTGTTTTGCCTATATTAATCAAAATTTCCAGATTACTAAAATTCTTCATTTCTTTTGACTGGCAAAAATTTAGCCACTAGCACAGCTATAGTGCAGCACACTTCTGAAAGGAACAATACTACTGTTGTTAAGGTAAACATACCTATAGCAAAATGAACAAGGATGACCATACATAAAATACCTTCCTATATAATTTTCTTTGGAATTCAGAAGTTAGCTTATTAAATACTCCTTTTACTGCTCTCTATAATCCTCACCAACTAAAGCTCAATAAAAAAGTGGCTAAACACTTCGTGATAAAGAAAGCTAGATTTCACATTAATTTTCCCCTTTACAAGTAACAATTCTCATCTTTTAATTTTGAGCACATCTATATTATAGGTGAATGCCATAAAGCTCTGCCCTACCAAGCCAACTGTATAGGTAAACATCAGAGCAATTTCTTTCTCATGCCAACTGTAACTAAAATGCTGTAATGCCACATCATTACATTAAGCAAGAGACAAGTTTCAGATTTTACACTGTCTGATTACTGAGATTAGCTCACTACTAGTGGTTTAGTCACTGTATCAACTATTGATATTAAATCTTTGGATGCAATGAAAATTAATGCTATTTTTATGTTGTGCAAAATAAAATCATTCAGTCTGTTTTCCCTTTTTGATAACACTTCACTTATGGGAAAAATGTTGCTGTATGTCTTCACAATATTTTATGTGTCTTCAACTGATAGAACATGTAAAACGTTTGAATAGGCCCATTTATTTGAGCAGATGTATTAAATAATACTTTAAATGTGAATATGCATGTCATAAATTTTGTACTCTCTTTCAGGTAGGATAAATCTGGTATTTAAAATAGTCTTTGTTCAAAGCCCTTTTTTTTTTTTCAAAGTCATAAAGGACACTGATTTGTGCTGAATGAACAATGCCAGCATCATCATTTTAATGCTATCCATATGGGCTTCTAATAATAGATAAGAGCCTACATTTGTACTGTATGTCTTAGACACATTTAAAATCTAGATAAGGAAAGGCTGATTTCATTGGCCCCATAGTTAAAGGAAAGCAGACCCTAATTAAAAGAATTCTGTTCTGAGTTAACTAGTTTGACATGTGCTAATTGACAGTTCCTGTGATATGGTTCTAATTAAAGTCAATATGTCTTTTTCAATTAAAAGGAAATTAAGAATATACTAATATACATTAACAACTTAATCTGCCTTCAATATCCCATACATCAGCTGCTTTTTTCCCCTAACATTATTGGAGAACCATCTGACATGAATCTTCTAGAATTTGCTTATGTTATCTCATTATTATTTCATACAAGTATAGCGGTAGTATATGTCCCATTGAGAAAAACGATAACCTGAACATGCTTTAATTTTCAGAGCCCCTAAACTTTTAGTTCATTAAATAAAATCCCAAATTTTTTAATTAAAAAAGAGACATTTCTTAATAAGAATTTGCTAGCAAAACAAAGACAAGTATTCTCAATTAGTTGCTTTTTTTACTATAGGTCTTAGAGGTAACTGCATTCTACTGGAAAAAAGGCTGGACTATGTTCTCATCCTTTGGCTGATTCAAAGAAAAGCAGATTTGAGCAACATACAACAGAAAACATCTTTCGTATCATGTTCTGCATTCCAAGTGAAATTCTGGGGAAATCTCAGGTGGGAATATTTTTCATTGTATATACAACAGAAAAATAGAATATAAGATTACTTAAAATGCCAGTCCTAAAAGAAGGCCTATCAGTGAAAATGTAGCTCTAGAGAAGCTGTTTTTAGCAACATACACAAATATTCAAATATACATTACCAAGGCTATGGTGTTAGCAATTTTAATACTAGAAAAAGTAATATTAAACTCAAGCATCAATACTAATGTATACAGCATTAACATCATAAGGAGAACTACAGAAAAGATTATAACTATTTGTTTCTTGGTGAACGATTACAATAATAGTTTAGACAATTATAATAAATACATGTTTAATGCAAGTTTATACTACTAAGGTACTTTATCCAGTCTTTTCATATGATATAGCTAATATTTTGATAAGTTCTCTCATAACCCTCTTTTTCAAGAATTTAAAATTCAACCATAAAATATGGCTACTGGAAGATAATGTAGGGAAGCATATACAAAATCTTGTAGTAGGAAATGGTTTCATAAACTTTATACCCAAAGCACGAACAATGAAAAAAAAAATAGATAAATGGGACCTCCTCAAAATTAAAAAATTTTGTGCCTCAAAGGAGTTTGTCAAGAAAGTAAAAAGGCAGCCTACACAATGGGAGAAAATATTTGGGAATGAACAATGGACTTAAATAATTAAGTGAAATTATTTTACTTAATTTCACCAAAACTAACACATTAATTTTTAATGCAGATCAAGAAAAAAGATAAGGAACTCATTGGCACTTTTCCACTGCTATTCCTTACAACTTTAAAAAATGCTGTCACCTCTGACACTTCAAGTATGTATAGGAGAGATGGGGAGATAGCCAGTCAACCCAAGATCTCTCATTGAAAGCATTTTCCCCAAATTTACTCTATTATTTTTTTCTGCATAGCTACCAAAACTTTTAATGAAAATCAGCTTAAGTGTTACTCTAAAAAGCAGCTGATGTCTAATGAATTTACAAAATTAATAAATGTATATTTACTTTCCAAAACAAAGTACCTCTTTACAATCATAAATATAATCAGACCCAAAAGTCAAAATGCAGTGCTATTTTTCAGCATGTGGAGCCCCTAGTTTGATTTCCAGTCCTAGGATCTTGCTCCTCAGGCTGGCATAAACTGGAAATGCCGCAGTTACAGCATGTACTCAGCTTTCTGAAATGGGAAAGAAGCCAATGCAGCAACTTTTCTGCCCAATTAAAGAGTATTGTCTATAGCAGACCTACACAACATAAGGCCTGCAGACCACACAGCCATGAAGCAATTGTTCATGACCCACCCACAGATTTGGGAAGGGGGAGCAAGTGGTAAGACAAACAACAAGGCACCTACCTACATCAGCAACGAGAGTTAACACTGTTCCACAGACTCTATCTCTCAGGTCACATTACAATGAGAACATCCCATATGTAAACCTAGGATGCAAATCAACGTGATCTGACGTCCTTTCCAAAGGCATTCAATGTATGAGTACTGGACTAGCATAAAGGCTTCTTAAAGGGCAGAAACTATATTAAACCAAAACTTGGGCAATCCTACAGCATTTATCTGATGCCTGATACTCTGAGCATTCAATATTTGTTGATGATCCTCATGGATTATATTTTCTTATAAGAACTTTTCATCTCACTGTCTTGCGCCTTTCATTCAATTACCAGTGGGTGACCAGGTATCTTATTGCCCAAGCTGGAACACGTTTAAGGATGAACACGGCAAGGGAAAGAAAACCATAAACCAATATTGTCTAGAGCAAACTGGAATATATGATCACTACTAATAGACCAAGTCAGGACATAGAAGTCCAGTTTGTCTACTTCTAGACTCAGACTTCTATTTAAATATGAGAAAATAAGGCATTTGGAAATGGGTGAGTTTATACTATTAATTAAATGAGTAACATGGTTTAACTCTGCTCCATCTATATCAGGCTAATGTAGAAAAAAAAAGTTTTAAATTTGGTCCCTGATTTTCTAATTTCTGTAAATTTATAACAAATGCAGAAAACATATTTATTTTGGTTCAAGGTGCCAAAAGAATCTAACATGGAACTGCTACTTGAGGGCCCTACAGTACTGGTGTACTCATACTAATTATAAGTGATACAATTTCATTTGCAAGGTTTGCTTAACCTTTCTCATTGTACCTTCCTGGCACTTCCCTTTCTGGCAACCCCATCTCAGTTTTTCTTGGGAAACCATGCATCTCCCCATTCTAAGTTTATGTGGTACCATGGGTTTTTTTATTGCCAGTTTATAGGCCCAGAATTAGGCTTGAAAATCATTCTGCAATTTCGAGTCCCATGACCACAGTAATTGGTTCAAGAATGGAATATATGATTTAACTAGCTCAGTAAGACTCAATCCTAGAATTTCTATTGAGAGTTTTCTGGGTAAGTAAGGATTACATAAATTTGCCACTGCCAGAAGCCATTCCTTTTAGCCTGAAAATAAAGCTAATATAGAGGAGAGAGTTGTGGAGAGATGTAAGATTCTGAGTCCTCATGTTATATCAGGCCCTGAATCCAGTGAAAACTCATATCAGGTCTTACCTTGGTCTTTTCAGTTATATGAATTAAGAAATTCTTTTTTTTTGTTTTTGTTTTTGTTTCAGCCAGTTTGAGTTCTATAACTTACTATTAACACACTAGAACTGAAACACATAGTTTTTACTTTTCATTGAAAAGTTTAGTCATTTCCAATTCTAACCTGATAGTTAGCAAGGACAGGAGTCAAGTTTAAAATTTTCTCATTATAACTTCATTTTCTTTTCAATGAAAGATAGAACTAGTAAATTTTATCAAAATTAAAATAGAATATTTGAGTATCTTAATGATCACCAATTCTACTTCCTACCCGATCTACCTTCTAAATCTCTCTGGGGTAGTTATGTAAGCATGACCTATGTAGAATACGCATTCATCACTGTAAAAAATTCCCAAAAAGGCAAAAAATGAGCAGATGGACTTTATTGAACTACCACTCTTTTTTTTAAAACTTGGACCCTCCTATTCCATTTGTCAAATAACTTCCCCAACTATGTTATGAGTAATTCATGAAAACACTGGCACTTTTGATTCTTATTTCTCATATTTTGTTGCCTTTGGATTCACTTTGTTCTACGTTAATTTGTTCTTGTTTGTTTTATGCATATGCCCAGATATTTACCTAAAAAAATACATTAAAATATAAGAAATAGGTACTTAAATCACGTTGTAATTTAACTGACTGGAAAACAGAATTCTCTCCGGCTTACAGAACTAAGAACCAGGAATGAAGGAATACCTTTCTGGTCTCAGACTAGGTCACATTACCCAGGATGTTGTTGAGATCATTGTTTTGTTGTGGCACACAACAATTCTTCCATTTAAACCATAAAAATTCCAAGATAGAATCAGAATATTATGTGAATACATGTATTATGTATTATATGTCCTCTTAAATAACTACTTATAAGGTTTGATACAGCTTTCTTTTATCTTTTCAAATATCACACAGTTTGCAAATAGTGATACTGCACTTACATGGATTTTCTACAGTCTCCACAGAGTTGCATATATATGGCTCCTCTTTTCAGTACTTTATTCTCTTCTATTTTAGTCTCTTGTGTGGTACTTGATTTTTATTCCTTCTCATTAACAAAAAATAAAAGTAGAATTATATGCCCAAATCTAGCATCAAGCAACAACTATTTTAAAGTGAGAAAATAAGATCAAGCACATGGGAGACGTGCAATTAAGAGAGAATCTCCCTAAAATACCAAGTAATCTGCAACCCATAAAACTGCACAGATTATATACTGAAATGTAAATGTTTACAAACTTTTCACTAAAATACAGTAAAATGTAGATTTAGCCTAAGCCATGTAATGAAAGTACATAGTTTACCAGGGCTGCTATAACAGAGTACCAAGGCTGCTTGGCTTAAACAACAGGAATTTATTGTCTCACAGTTTTAGAGACGAGAAGTCCAAAATCAAGGAGTTGGCAAGATTATGCGTTCTCCAAAGTCTGTCAATTCTGTAGTGGCTAGGCAGCAATCCATAACTCGATCTTTGCCTCTGTCACATGGCCTTCTCTCCCCCCATCTGTCTCCTCCTGTCTCCTCCTACTTAGTTCAAATTTTCTCTGCTTATAATGGCCCCAGTCATATTGGATTAAGACCCATCCTGATTTGATTTGGCCTCACCTTATCTAATAATATCTTCAAAAATCCTCTTTACAAATGGGTTCACATCTATAGGACCAGGTCTTAGGAATTGAACTTGTCTCTGTGGGGGAATGAATCAATCCATAATAGGAGGTAAGTTAAGAATCCTAAGATCATACTTACCCTTTTATTCTATTTGGAGAAAAAATAATTTATTCCCAGAATGCTTTATCTTTAACATGTAAATATATATACTATATAAAATTTTGTAATAAGTTAGAATATATATACAAATATGGCTATGAGTTAACACCTATTTGTAAGAAGAAATAAATTTATTTCAAAAGACTACTTACTCAACATCACTATGACTTATTTTGAAAATGCTCTCCTCAAACAAATTTTATAAATCTATTTTACAACTTTAAAAACAGGAAAAGAACATTTTGTGAAGACTATAAAATAAGTACAGTGTACATTTCTCAAATCTGTTGTAGACGATAGCATTTTTGCCACACATTATGACTTTGATCTGAGCATAAAGAAAAAAACTCAATATCACCATGCTGAAAGATTGGAAGAAAAAAATTAAGTGAATGAACTACCTCTTCAGGACTAAGTATCCAACTTTTTCAACTATCATTGTTAGGTATCCCTGAACATTAATCAAAGTGAAACAAACAAAAACAACTCTCAATTCCTTTATTCATTCATAGACCAGGCAATAATAAGAAATAAACACAAAACTCACACCCCCTTTATTTTTGTCTTTATGTAAATAATTAACAAAACATTCTAACTATTTAGGTCCTGCTTTGTTCAAGCAGGCTGGTCCATGAGGGAAAATAAATTGCAGCCTTATTAATGGTAGTTAAGCACATCCTATCGAGAGTCCAGGGAAAATACACGTTGGCAAGAAGACTATTCAAAAAATCAGCATGTGGGACATGGCATGGCTTGGCCCTTCTAGAATTTGTCAGAATTGCTTTTATTCAAGGACTTCTGTCATTATCACCTGCTCTCTTTACTATCTCTCCCCACCTAGAGAATTATGAAATAGTTAGGCATCCTCTTCTAACAAATGCTTTATGAAACTGTTTTCAATGTTAAACAGATAAACATGTTCTCTAATATCTTTCTGGCTTTGCTATATAAAGAAACTGCTGCCAGGCAATCTTAATTTACACACCATGACTTGTGATTTTTTTTCCTCTTGTTATTCTTGTTAATTGAATATGCGTATTTGGTATCTCAAAGCACAATAAACTTTTCTCCTAATTCTGATACTTTTATAGGATTCACAGTTCCTAAGTACAGGATAAAGAGTTAGTCACTTTGTTGTGAGCAAAAGAAAGGCATACTATATTCAGCTACATAGGTCATTTTCTAAATGTTTGTTTAGTTAGCCATCTCTTTACTGTGACTACAGACGTCTGCATTAAATAGTACCAATTGCCAATAAGGCAGTCTACATACAGAGAAAAGTGCATGAGAAGAAACCCAATGACTGATACATTATCTAAATTAGTGGACTTTTAAAATGTACCCCTTTCTTAAATTTTTGTAATATATTAAAGGATTTTTTAAAGATAAAATTCTTCCACGTGCTTCAGTGATTAATGGCAGTTTTATCTTGTCATTCCTACAGACTGTGGTAGATACAAAATAACCCAAAGCCTTGATCTCTGGTTGAGTTTTTATTAATGCAATGCACAGGATGTGCATGAAGAATAGTGAAACAGGAAATGACCCAGATAGCAGTGGAGACATGCTGTGTTTAAGATGCTCTGTGAAAGGCAAGCCTTTCCACTCCCCTTATCACCAGAGCTGTGATTAAAATTCTGGCTGCCTGAAACCAAATACAAGGTTGTATTCTCTTCACCCAGTTGTCAATCTTTCAACTAGTTGGTTTGCAGTTTCTAAAAAATAGATATACTTCTGTTTTCAACATATGGATGAAAGATCCTGCTTTAGAAAATTCAATTAGATGAAAAATTGAACTCTCTGTCTTAATTCCACATCACTGTAGAACAAGTGACAACTAAAGGACCTGGGATTATTATTCTTAAACCTTGGTTTTACTCATTAATTCATGTGTATTTTATTGTCTCCACCTATAAATTTATACATATTCTGGTATATACGCTATGCTTGGCACACATTTAGGATAATATATATGTATAAATACAAGTTGACATAACTTTGATACGAATGACATAAAGAATGTGTGAAGAAAAATGTGATAGCCAAAATCATAGCCTGAAAAATAAGGAAAATTCCAAACTAAAGTTCTCATTAGCCTTCTCACATACCACATGTTTTCCTTAAATATGTCAGTAAATACTTCCTACACTGCATCAGCTCTGTGTAAGTTGAATAGTCAATTAGAAAACATCTGCCTTTCATGTTTACTTATGAATGTGCTTTAATGCACAGTTTTCAAATAGCAGGTATACTATGTTTGCATTGGATTTTCTAAGTGCTCTTTAAAAAAATGAAGAAGTATTATGCGTGAAAGTGTCTTTTTTATTTTTTTTTTTATTTATTTTTTTAAAGATTTATTTATTTATTTAATTTCCCCCCCTCCCCTTGGTTGTCTGTTCAGGGTGTCTATTTGCTGCGTCTTGTTTCTTTGTCCGCTTCTGTTGTCATCAGCGGCACGGGAAGTGTGGGCGGCGCCATTCCTGGGCAGGCTGCTCTTTTCTTTTCACGCTGGGCGGCTTTCCTCACGGGCGCACTCGTTGCGCGCGGGGCTCCCCCACGCGGGGGACACCCTTGCGTGGCACGGCACTCCTTGCGCGCATCAGCGCTGCACATGGCCAGCTCCATACGGGTCAAGGAGGCCCGGGGTTTGAACCGCGGACCTCCCATATGGTAGACGGACGCCCTAACCACTGGGCCAAAGTCCGTTTCCCAAAGTGTCTTTTTTAAATAACATAATGAGAACATCTTTGGGGGACCCTGAAAACGAACTTTCCTCGGAACTAAAGTCATCTAAAGAAATTTTAATTTAATGATTTTTTTCTGGCCAAAACATTATATATAATATAAACGAAAAACTAACAAAAACAAGTAATAATTACTATTTTTATCTCTTAAGAAACTCAAAATTGGTTGAAACAATTTTTCTCATACTTTTGCAAAATTCTTACCTCTGCTGAAAGTTTCAAACAAATGCATCATCCCCAAAGAATTTTTCTAAAAGCTACAGATCTCTAGGGGAGCTGAAAATTTAACTATCACTTGCATACTTCTAAGCTATTTACTGCATATCAATATTGCATATTTATTTAAACTCACAAAAATGAACAGAACAAAATGTCTAGTTGACATATGAAATACAAAGTTCCTGTGTTGTATGCCAATACCAGATGCAGTTTTAATGAAACACCTGCACTGCAAATAGAGGAGCATAAAAGAGAGCAAAAGGGAAGAGACAAGTTAGAGAAAGTATTATACAAAGACATAAAATCAAACAGGAATAAAAGTAACTGGGTAAACTCTTTAAAGACTCAAAAAATACCCTGAACTAGGAATCTGCACTAGTGTCCACAAACTACAATGAGGTAATTTTTTCTATGTTATAAAAAATAATTTATATTCACCATGCCATTGTTGCCTATAAGCCTTGTGACTTTATTTATTGTCCTTTTGAAAGAAGTTCTGAGATTAGTTGACCTGGATTCCTCACATAAAATTTTCTTGATTTAATTAAAGAAGAAAAAAGGAGAAAAATAAGTGAGGCAGAGAGGAGAAAAAGGGAAACAATATACTGAAAACATCTTTAACTATTACAGAAGGTCTAGAATCTTTTTGAGTGAAAGGAAGGGGAGAAGGTTTGCTAGGAAATGTCATAATTTTAGTTGTAAGATAAAACATATGAAATTGTTTAATACGTGTGACTGTGTGTTTTCCTTCAGCCACTTAAGTCCAGAAAAGGATGGACTGACATGGATGATAGAAAGTAAATGTAGTTATCTACTTCTGATAACATGACAAACTGAATTGTTACTATTCCAAACACACAGAAATCTAGATAAAATACAAACAGAAAAATTAATACATAGCTAAGACATATCCAGGCACTAGAAACAAAGAGGGAACTCAAAGCCAGAGTTATGAGCATGCAAGCTGATTGCACAGCAACTGAAGGCAGTATAAAGTAGAAACAGGACCTAGGGGTCAGCAGCTGAGGTTTTAAGTCCATATATTAAGTTCAGGCCCACACAAGCAGGGTATTTAGAAATCAGATCATTGAATACCTGAATAAAAAGCTCAGATAATCAAAAGATTGCTCACTCCATGAAAAAAGAGTTAAAAACAAAAATTTTGCTCACCAACCCAAGAGAACATCAAGGAAGTTTGTTCTCTACCAAAAGCTCTAGGTAGAAAAAAAGTTTACCATGAAAGATCCAAACCTAAAGATGGGTTTAGGGACCATATTACATTACCTACATTACCTGTACGGTATAGCAATACCATGCCAAAAAAAAAAAACACAGATAGTAATAAGGAATTTCCAAATACTTCTAAGTTTGGTATCCAGGAAATATTTTAAATGAAAAAGCAAGATGTAGAACAATGTGAATAGTATGTTCACAATTACCTAAGAGAGAAAATACAAATATATAAACATTTGTATTTAAAAAAAAAAAAAAAAAGGAAAGATAAGTCAAAAGTTAAATTGTTTACCTATAAACTACAATGTAAACTATAATCAATGCTTAGTGGCAATGTTCCAAAATGTGCTCATCAATTGCAATGAATGTACCACACCAGTGAAGGATGTTGTTAATGTGGGTAAATGTGGATGGTGTGGGAAATGGGGAATCCACTATACTTTTTATGTAACATTTATGTAACCTAACTTTTTTTTAAAAATTTAAAAAATTTTTAAAATTGCTTACCTATAGGAAAGAAGAGAATAGGGTAGAGAGAAGAGACAGAAGCTAGACATCTCCAAATATACCTTGTTTTGTAGATTTGACTTTGAAACTATGTAAATATCTAATACAATTATAAAGCAAAATTGAACCAAGAATTTAAAAAGTTAGGCCCCAAATTTTAAAGTGAAAAGAAACAAACTAGTCTATGTATCAAGTTGGTGAATGAAACACAGAGAGAGCAATTTTTCAAGTGACTTCAAACAGAGTAATTTGATTGTAAATCCTTAGGATATGCAGGACCAAAAGAACTGCAAAGAAAATTTAAACTGTTTTCAGTAGTCACATTGTTAGTAATTGCACTGGCATTGTTTTACTGGTATTATTAATAGTATAGATAGTGAAATAATTTTAATATCATGAGAAATGAGCATTTCCAGCATAATAGAAAAAAAATACAAACACAAAACCAAAAGAAGTAAAAACATAATAATCCCAAATTGGAATTGGAAATATCAAGATGAAGTCATGCATTCTCTTTAACAATAAAAGTTTGTATTTCCTAGCTCTGTCCACTAAAAAGGCCTAAAAACAATAACAAATCCAGAGCAATGAGCACTCCTGGCATCCAGATTGTGGTCTTACTGTCCCAGAAAACATCTTCTTTTTTTTTTTTTCCTGAGGTACCAGGGGCCAGGGATTGTACCTGGGACCTTGTATGTGGGAAGCTGGCACTCAGACCACTGAGCCACATCAGCTTCCCTGAGTTGGTTTTTTCCTTTGTTTTGTTTGTTTGTTTTTCCTATTTGTTTTTCAGGAGATAACTGAGAACAGAACCCAGCACCTCCCATGAGGGATGCAGGTGCTCAACTGCTTGAACCACCTCCACTCCCCAAAAACATCTTACTGTGCCAAAACACAGGGAAGTTATCCAAGGCTAATGAAGTGGCAAAAGGTCAGGAGCCAGCTTTATTTAGGGACTATCACTGGAGAAAGATGGGACAAGATTAGGAAAAATATGACAAATTCAATGGATTAAAATACCAAATATGTTTAAAAATCTGTACATTCATAACAAAAATAAAAAATGAAAACTCATGGGTGCCTTTGGAGGATACTAAGGAACCAACTTATTCAGTAAACCAGTAAGTTAAAGAAAAGATACATGCTTTTTCCCTATCTTTCCTATTTAAACTATACCTCGGAGTAATGAAATAGCTGACAAGAAAAAGTTCTTTATAGAAATATTCCAAGTAACTAATTAAAAAGAAAAGAGATAACAATTCTTAATGGCATAATGAATCTGGGCAATGATCATCAACGGATGCTAAAATCATAAGGTAAATAGCAGATTGGGAACTTTATAATGTATGGATCAGGCTGACAATATCTGAAACTACTGATCAAACAGTATCACAAAAAAAAGAGCAACCCTTAGATAGTATATGCCTTCTGATATGATACAGTAGAAAACATATACTACCACCTGAGAAATATTCTTGAGGAAAAAAAAATCAAGTTTGTGTAAGCCTCTAAATCTAACTACCAATTTACAGAAAATGGAGTAGACAAAATAACATGTTTAACACATGGGATGCAATCAGCAAAATCCTGAATGTTGATATGCAGAAGCAGTGATCATAGTAGGCCTAAAAGCGCTAACTTTAGAAAGGCCTGCTTACTACGTTGGCTCTTGGCTGGTATCAGAGAGCTTGATTTCTGGAGTGTTCCACCATTCCCAGAGTTGATAAGGGAACTCACTGTGCCGAAAAACCCTTTGTACATTGTGGTTTACACGGAACACCTGTACTCCTTTTAAGACTCTGGGATTTTGGTACATAACAGGCAAAGGGCGCCTACATGGCCAGTCCCCAAATCAGTACTGAATCTCCAGTGAGCTTCCCTGTTAAACATTTCTCACTTGTCACAACTCCTTGGGGGGGGGGGGGGGATTAACCACGCCCTATGCAACTCCACTGGGAGAGGATTCTTGGAAGCTTGTGCCTGGTTTCCTACAGATTTTGCCCTATAAGCCTTTTTCTTTTGTTGATGTTTCTTTGTGTCCTTCCATTGTGATAAATCATAGCTGTATGTACAACTATTAATATATGCTGAGTCTTATGAGTCCTCCTAGTGAACTGCTGAACCTGGGGATGGTACTGGGGACACCCAGCACAGAAGGGTTAATAAACTTGTTTCTTCAACAAATAAATTGCACAAAAAACAAAGAGGGAAAAAATCTATAATGTAATGTAATAATAAGTATTAAGTTTTTGTTTCAGTTCCTCTGAAGACGGCAAACACAAAAAAATATTAAAAATTTGTTATTCAAAAATCACAAAACTTAAAAGGTATAAATAAACTCAACCATGTAAGTCTGTGACTTCTGTACTCTTGACATTATTCAAGCTACACTAAGACTTTTGGACGTCCTGTATAAATAACCTAAATTTGACTTAAGAAGAATGTAAAAACCTAAATATAGCCATGATCATCAAAGAAATTAAATCTGCAGTCAAAAAATCTATTCACAAGAAAGCATCAGGTCAAGGTGATTTATAGACTAATATTACCAAATCTTGAAGAAACAGAGAACTCTTATTTTAAATAAGATGTTCCAGGGAATAGAAATAAAAAGGGAAAAGCTCAAAAACTATGTAAGAAAAAATTATAGTTCAAACTCATTTACTAACATAGATGAAAAAAATTCTATGTGAAATACTAGCAAATTTAATAAAGTTAATGAAATAAAGTATGTGGGTATGTCTATATCATCTACATGTCTACATAGATATGCACATATACATTCATCTACATAATTACATCACGATGAAGTAAGGTTTATTCCAGAAACTCAAGGATAGACTAACATTTATCAATGAAATTTGCCAAATTAACATATTAAAAGAGAAAAATCGTATGATCATTTCAAAAAATACAAGAAAAATTCAACATCCATATATTATTTTTTATTAAGAATTGCTTAGCAAGCTAAGACCATAAGGAAATTCCCTTAACTTTATATTTAATGGTAAAACTTTTAAAGCGTACCCTTTAAATAAAGTCAGGAGCAAGATCAGAATGTTTATTACACTTATATCAAACCCTGTACAGGAAATCCTAACCAATTTTACAATATTAAAAGTATAAAGATTGAAAAGAAAAAAGGCATTACAGTATTTGCAAATATGATTACACAAAAGATTCAAGGGAATCTACAAATTGTCAAAACTAACGAGTTCAGCAAAGTTACTGGATACAAGATCAATATATAAAAAATCAGTATCATTCATATACATTGGCAACAACCAAGTAGAAAGGCAATAAAATTTCATTTACAACAGAAACAAAATGATGTTACCTAAAAATAATCTCTTAACAAAATCTGAGTAAGGCTTTTATGAAGAAAATTATAAACCTTTATTGTCAAGCATAAAAGAAAACCTAAATGAATCGGGAGATATACCATGTTAGTGGTTGGGAAGACTCAGTATCATAAAAATATCTAATCTCCTAATATTAGTCAACCAAAGGGGTGCTGATGCAAAGTACCAGAAATCTATTGGCTTTTGTAAAGGCTATTTATTTGGGGTAAAAGCTTACAGTTACAAGGCCCTAAAGGGTCCAACTCAAAGCACCATAAGAGATACTTTCTCACCAAAGTCAGCTGCCATGTGTTGAAGCAAGATGGTGAGCAATCTCTGCCTGGTCTCTCCTTCCTTCTTCCTCTTAAGCAGGGGTTTTTAACTTTTTTGTTCCATAGATGCTTTTGCCTCTCAGGTGAAATGAATACTACTGTAATTTATTTATACTACATATATTCATAAGAGAAGGAAATGCTAGGTTTCATTTAGAGGTCAGAGAAAATAAAGATAATAAGTTGATTTTTTTCAATTCAAGCTCATAGGCCCCCTGAAATCTTAACCCCCAGTTAGGAACCCCTGCTCTTCAGGCTCTGTGGTTCCAGCTTCTTCTGATCTCACCTGAAGACTGGCATAGGGCTTTTTCTGGGCCTTTTCAGCTGCTCAGCTGAAAACTGTCAAACAAATGGCTCAACTCCCTTCCCAGGGCTTTAGCTGTTGGAGCCTTCACCTTTGTCACATGACAGGATTGAAACAACCAAGTTCTCCCTTCTTCCATGTGTATGGAGCATTCTCTCTTTCAGTGTTTCTTGAGCGAGTGTCCACTTAATAGGCCCACTAAGGGGGTGGAGAATCAACCTAAGTTATGCCTTACTGATGTGGTCAAATCAAAACCCTGATCTTAACAGGTAATTTAATCAAAGACATGACAGGTGAATATAATGTAATCAAGGGGTATCATACCTGGAGGAATAAATCAGTTTACAAACACTTTTTTCTCCTTTTTTGGGATTCAAAAAAGTAACCTCAGAAGGTAGGAGGCAAGGTGGCATCGGTTTAAATGAGCACTCATCACCTGTTTCAAAAAACAGCTGAGAATGAGCAAGATCCTGCCTGAGTGAGCTGTTTTGAGAACCCACAGATCAGGAGGCTTCAGGGCATCTAGAGGGAACAGAACAGAGATAAAAAGCCCAAGGCAAAACCATGAGTTTCTCGCCCTGTTGGTTGGAAATGGCAGGTGACTTAGCACCACCCTCAAGACAAAAAACCACTGCAAAGCCCCTGACTCCTACCAGTCACTGAGCAGGAGGGAGTGTTCTCTAGGAGTAAGGGGGTTTTGGTGAAAGGTGGAGAGGGGCTTCCTTTCTCTGGGTTTGGTTACCTGGACCCCATTTGAACTTTAGGGAGCATACCAGCTGGCAAGAGGGGGCCCTGGGAAGAGGGGAGAGGTGTATCTGCTTAGGCAGCCTGATTTACCTAGCCAACTGGGAGAGAGTAATTTGGGCTGCAAGAGGACAGAGTCAGGCAATTTGACAGGTCCAGTGCTGAAAACTATCAAAATCCCAACTTCCCTGAGGGAGGCAGGCAATAGGAAGCACTTAATAAAGTTCCAAGCGCCTATTTAGGGTCCCCTGGGAGGAGGGGGGAGATCTGAAAAAGGGTTGAGGAACAAAGTGTCAAAGAAAAAATTTTGAGTTCGAATACCAAGGTTTCATCTGAATTTCAGAAGGGAACTCAACCTGACCTGGAAAGGTGAGGAGGAATCTGATCACACAGACTATCACGTCCTGCTGCCCTCGGAGGGAAAGCAATAAGAAAAGAAAGGGAGCAGACACAGACAGGCTTCCAGTTAGCAGGAATCTATCCAAATGCAAAGAGTCAAACCTGTCCTAGGGAAAGTGACTGGATAGCTCACAGCTAATAGACCCAACAATAAAATTTAGCTCAGTGGCGGAGTCTCCACTTTGAATATATAAGGTCCCTGGTTCGATTCTTGGTTCTCCTTAAAGTAGAGATCCACCAGGCTATCAAATACCCAGCTGATACTTTAGGATAGGGTGCACACACATATTATTTTTGTATTAGTTACTCAGGTCCCTTATTTTTCTTTAAAAAGGTTCCTATTTTAAATTTTAACTTAGTTTACTTGCTAAAACCTGATTTAAAACTGCAGAGTGCAGACTGCAGGATAAATGATTGATGAACACTAGCAGCCTGAGCAGCTCCTCAGGGGCCTAAAAGGGAAGGCAGTTTTTCCTAAGTTTTTGTGTGACTTCTTGCTTGAGTGTTTATTTTTTGTTCTTTTGTTCTTTTTTTTTTTCTTTTTCCCTTCTTTTTGCACTTAGACAAAAACAAGATATGAAAGGCATCCAAATTGGAGAGGAAGAAGTCAAAATTTCATTATTTGCAGACAACATGATCCCATACATAGAAAGCCCTGAGAAATCTACAACAAAGCTTCTAGAACTTATAAGTGAGTTCAGTAAAGTTGCAGGTTATAAGATCAATGCACAAAAATCAGTAGCATTTCTGTACAACAATAATGAAAAATCTGAGGAAGAAATCAAGAAAAACATCTCATTTACAAAAGCAAATAAAAGAATCAAATACCTAGGAATAAATTTACTTAAAGATGTAAACAACTTATACACAGAAAACTATACAAAGCCATTAAAGGAAATCAAAGAAAACTTAAACAAATGGAAGAATATTCCCTGTTCATGGATGAGAAGACTAAACATCATTAAAATGTCTATCCTACCCAAACTGATCTACAGATTTAATGCAATCCCAATAAAAATCAATCCAGCAATTTTTACCGAATTGGAAAAACTAACAATGAAATTTATTTGGAAGGATAAGAGCCCTCTAATAGCCAAAGACATATTGAAAAAAAAAAAAATGAAATTAGAAGAATCACATTACCTGACTTTGAAATATACTACAGGGCGGCAGACTTGGCCCAGTTGTTAGGGTGTCCGTCTACCACATGGGAGGTCCGCGGTTTAAACCCCGGGCCTCCTTGACCCGTGTGGAGCTGGCCAATGCGCAGTGCTGATGTGCGCAAGGAGTGCCCTGCCATGCAGGGGTGTCCCCCACGTAGGGGAGCCCCACGCACAAGGAGTACGCCCCGTAAGGAGAGCCGCCCAGCGCGAAAGAAAGTGCAGCCTGCCTAGGAATGGTGCCGTACACGTGGAGAGCTGACACAACAAGATGACGCAACAAAAAGAAACAGATTCCCGTGCAGCCGACAACAACAGAAGCAGACAAAGAAGACACAGCGAATAGACAGAGAACAGACAACAGGGGTTGGGGGAGAAGGGGAGAGAAATAAATAAATAAATCTTTAAAAAAAAAAAAAAGAAATATACTACAAAGCTACAGTGGTCAAAACTACATGGTAGGGAAGTGGATGAGGCTAAGCTGATAGAGCATCTGCCTACCATATGGGAGTGTCCAGGGTTCGATTCCCAGGCCCTCCTGACCCATGTGGTGAGCTGGCCCACGCGCAGAACTGCCACATGCAAGGAGTTCTGTGCCACGCAGGGGCACCCCCACATGGGGTGCCCCACACGCAAGGAGTGCACCCTGCAAAGAGAGCCACCCCATGTGAAAAAAGTGCAGCCCTCCCAGGAGTGGCACCCACACACGAGAGCTGATGCAGCAAGATGACATAATAAAAAAGAGACGCAGTTTCCTGGTGCACCAAGGGTGCAAGCAGGTACAGAAGAATACACAGCAAATGGACACAAGAGAGTAGACAACAGGGGGAGGGGGGGGAGAGAAATAAATAAAATAAATCTTTAAAAAAAAAACTGCATGATATTGGCACAAGGATAGACATACCAACCAATGGAACTGAATTGAGAGTTCTGAAACAGATTCTTACGTATACAGTCATCTGATATTCAACAAGGCCACCAAGCCCACTCAACTGGGAGAGAATGGCCTCTTCAACAAATGGTGCTTAGAGAACTAGATATTCATATCCAAAAGAATGAGAGAGAAACACCATCTCACATCTTATACAAAAATCAACTCAAGATGGACCAAAAATCTAAATATAAGAGCCAAGACCATAAAGACCTTGGAAGATAATGTAGGGAAGTATCTACAGGACCTTGAATTAGGAAATGGTTTTATGAACTTCACACTCAAAGCATAAGCAGTGAAAGAAAAATGAGATAAATGAGACCTCCTCAAAATTAAAAACTTTTGCAACTCAAAGGAGTTTGTCAAGAAAGTGAAAGACAGCCTACTCAACGGGAGAAAATATTTGGTAACTATATATCTGATAGGAGCCTAATATCCAGCATATATAAAGAAATTCTATATTTTAAAAATAAAAAGACAACCCATTTTAGAAATGGACAAACCATTTGGACAGACACTTCTCCAAAGGAGAAATACAAATAGTTAAAAAACATACGAAAAGACACTCAACATCACTAGCTATTAGGGAAATGCAAATCAAAACTACAATGAGATATCATCTTATACCCACTAGACTGGCGGCCATTAGAAAAAACAGAGGACTAAAAGTGTTGAAGATGTTATGGAGGAGTGGGACCCTCATCCACTGCTGGTGGGAATGTAGAATGGTCCAACCATTGTGGAGGACAGTTTGGCAGTTTCTCAAAAAACTAATTATAGATCTTCCATATGATCCAGCAATTCCATTGCTGGGCAGAAGAATTGAAACAGATAAATGCACACCAACGTTCCCTGTGGCATTATTCACTATTGCCAAAGATTAGAATCAACCCAATGCCCATCAACAGATGAATGGATAGACAATATGTGGTATATACATACAGTGGAGTATTATGCAGCTGTAAGGAATACAATACTAACACACGGGATAACATGGGTGATCTTCAGGACTTTGAGTGAAGCAAGCCAGGCATTAAGGGACAAATATTACATGATCTCACTAATACAAATTAAGCAAATCAAGCAGACTCAGAGAGCTAGAATCTGGAAGACAGATTTACAGGAAACAGAAAGGGAGAAGTAGGTTGTGAACCAAAATCCATACGGGCTAAATCTATGATAAAGTAGAAGTGAGTAGTTGTGCAGTGAAGGGATATGGCAGACATGTGGTGATACTATTCGGTTGGGTGGTGCAAGTTTGTTGGGGGGATAGGGTGGGAAGGGTAGGTTGGATAGTCCATGGAACTGGGGTAGGGTTGGGGGAGGAAGCAGGTGAACAGTGGGGATTGGTAGGTATGTTGTTGAAACTATAAGGTTGGGAAAGCTCTTTTGACAATATGACAAGGAAGGGTTACTGGTTTAGGGTGTTGGATGTGGGGCATTAGGGACAGGGTGCACATTCTAGAGAATGTGCAAGTGATCATGTTGTCATAGTGTGTTGTATCAGAGGGTGGAGATACACATAATGAGTGGGAAGGAGTTGAACTCCTATCCTGGGGAGGCCAGATATGTTCTCAAACAGAGGGGTGGATGTCTCTTGAGAACATGAGCAATTCCTAATAGGGGAGGACAGACCAGTGTGTCTAGCCCTCAGTGTTGTTGCAAGTAACTATGAATCTTGTCCTTCAAGGAGTAAAGCCAGGTGGTTCTATAGGCCCTGAGGGGAGGGAGAAAGAGGAATAATGTAGATAGTAAAGGGGGTATTTAGGGGGTAATGGAAGTGTTCTGCATGATCTTGCAATGATGGATATAAGCCATGTTGAATTTCATCAAAAATTTATAAAAATGTATGATCTAGAGTGTAGACCATAATGTAAACCATTGACCATGGTTACTGGCTATGTTTCAATATTTTTACATCAGTTGTAACAAATGTACCATCCACATATAAAAAGGTTATTGATATGGAAAGGGGAAAGGGGGAGAATATTGAGTATATAGGAGTCCCCTTTGTCCTGTATGTGACTTTACTGTGACCTAAAACTTCTTCAAAGACAAAATGAAAAAAGACACTGGGGAAAAAATGAAGAAAGTATCACTGTACATCCAAGACAACAGATATTACAGTGATGAAAGGCAAAACATCAAAAAAAAATTTTTAATATTTTTATTTTTTAATACCCCAGTATTTTTTTTAGTTTTGCTTTTTCTAAATTATTAGGTATTTTATTTTTATATTTAACCCTGTCACTATTATTTCATTTTCCTGTTAATTGTATTTGGCAATACTCTTGGCTTCATTTTCTAAGAAGTTTTGGACCCCAGAAGGGTTACCTCTGTGGCAAGGGGGGGCAGGGAAGGAACATTGGTGTAGGGTGCTAGTGATGGGGGATACATGGGAAGAAATACACTTTGGCATACATATAAGGTACATAAATGAGTTCAAATGTTCATGGTGCATTGTCAATGTGTGGAGATTCACACAATAACTGAAAGAATATTGAATTCCCATCCTGGAGAGCTCTGCCACATTCTCTAATGGAACAGCAACAATCCCCCAAGTGCTGGGCAATGACTAGTGAAGAAGGATGGTCTGATGGGCCCTTGATATTGACAATTAGGCTTATAACCCTTTGCTCCTGAAATTGCAACATAGCCTTGTGCTGTAGGGTGACTAAGAGTTACCTCCTGAAAGCCTCCATGTTGCTCAAATGTGGCCTTTCTTTAAGCCGAACTCAGCATATAAAATGCATTACCTTCCCCCCAGCATGGGAAATGACTCCTGGGGACGAGCCTGGCTGGCACTGAGGGATCACTACCAACACCAACAAGCAATGCAAACGAAAAAAGACCTTGAATAAAAGGGGGAAAAGGTAAATACAAATGAGTTTAAATGGCTAAGAAACTTCAAAGTAAGTTGGGAGGTCATCCCAGAGGTAACACTTATGCATGGCTCAGCAGGATCTCATAGACTTCCAAAGTAGATAATACCCCAAAAAGTGGAGTTTCTGAGGGGTCTGGAGACATCCAGGTCCTACAGTCAAGGCAGATAGCTCTGGAGTTTGGTGCCTCACCAGTGGGCCCTACTTTGGAGTTTGAGCTCCTGAGTGTGATGGAGTTGGACTCAGATGTGTTTTCCCTCCATGTTCCTCTTCTGTCCCTTCTATTTGAACCTATAGTTGGTGCTGAAGTTGGTAGGTATGTGTTCAAGAGACTTGAATTTTTGGGAAGTCCATGTGCCAGCTAGGTCCTGAGCCTCCGTGGAGTAGCAACACCTACTCTCCAGTTCACTGGACTAAGCCAGGACAACTAATAAGGAGGTGAGGATGGACAACACCATACCAAGGAACCGAGAAAGTCCACAACTGCAAGCAAGAGAGTCCCATCCATCAGCTATATGAGATCGAGACTCCCTCTCAATAAGAGGTGGAGTGGGTATCACCATCCCAGAATCCTCAGGACTGGGGAATAAAATATGGACTAGAGTAGACTTACTGGTATTCTATTATAGATTTATTGGTATTCTAGTAATAGAAGAAATCATATCATTGATGTGGAGACAGTGGCCCCTGGAGGTGCTAAAGGCTGGGAGAGGGAAAAAGAGGTATAATATGGGAGTATTTTTGGAACTTGGAATTGTCCTGAGTGACACTGCAATGACAGATATAGGCCATTATATATCCTGCCATAACCTAAAGAATTGGGTCAGATTGTAAACCAATGTAACCTGTAATCCACACTTAGTGGCAATGCTCTAAATGTGTTCATCAATTGCAATGAATGTACCACACTAACAAAAAAAAAAAAAAAAGCTAATCCATTCCTATCCCTAACCCCTGGCAACCATTAATCTTTCTTAATCTCTGTAATTTTATCATTTAAAGAATGTTTTATACATATTTGTAAATGGAATCAAATAGTAGGTTAACTTTTTGGGTTGGCTTTTTTCTACTCTGCATGATTGCCTTGAGATCCATCCAAGTTATCATATATGTCAATAGTTTCTGCCTTTTTATTGCTGAGCGGTATTCCTTGATGTTTATGTACCACAGTTAATTTAAGCATTTACACATCAAAGGACATTTGGGTTTTTTCAAATTTTTCACTATTATGAATGAAGTTGCAATAATAATAATAATAATTTCAAATTGCCACACTCCCTAAAATACTCTATAATACAATTCCAATAAAAATCTTATAAGAGTGTTTGACAGGACTTAACAAGATGATCCTACAATTCAGCGTAAAAGAACAGGCTAAAAAAGTACAATTTTGAGTAATATTAATATTGTGAGAAGATTTAACCTAACAGCCATATTATAAAACTTTGACAAATAAGATAGCATGGAGCAAAGGATAACAAACCATATGCCAAGGATGATTGTACTCATGATCTTTTTCTTGTAAAATTGAAACTTAACCTAGTATTATATATTGCCTAAGAGTTACCTCTTGAAAGCCTCATTGTTGCTCAAATGTGGCCTTTCTTTAAGCCTAACTCAGCATATAAATGCACTAACTTCCCCCTGGCATGGGACATGACTCTCAGGGATGAGCTTCCCCAGCACTGAGGGATTATTACCAAGTGCCAATTAGCAACACATCCAGAAAAATACCTTGACCAAAAGGGGGAAATACTAAATACAAATGAGTATTTCTAGCTAAGAGATTCCAAAGTGAGTTGGGAAGTCATTCAGAAGTTATGCTTATGCATGTCTCAGAAGGATCTCATTAACTGCCACAGTAAACAGTGCCTCAAACAGCAGGGCTCCTGAGGGCTCTAGAAACAATAAGCAGGGAAGACAATCTCAGGAATTCAGCACCCTGTCAGTGAGCCTTACTTTGGAATATATGTTCCCCAATGTAACAATGTTAGACTCATTTGTAATTTCCCTATACATGGCTCTCTGCCCCTTTTATTTGAACCTCTAATTACCTTGTTAATTATATGTCATAGAAACTTAAATCTTCAGTCTTTTCATATGCCCGTTGAGCCCTGAATCTCAGCAGACTTGCAACACCTATTCTCCAGTTCATCAGACTCACCCAGGACAACTAACAAAAGGATGATGATGGACAACACCTGTATTGTCCCCAAGGGGTGCTGAGACAAAGTACCAGAAATCTGTTGGCTTTTATAAGGGGTATTTATTTGGGGTAGAAACTTACAGTTACAAGGCCATCTTTCATCTTAAGGCTCCCTTCTTCCAGTCTCAGCTGTAGGTTGATATAGGGCTCAGCTGCTCTGTTCTCTTCAACAGCCAACTATCAGGCAAATGGCTCATCTCCCCAGGGCTTCAGCATCAAAACTAAGTTCTCTCCTCTGCTGTGCCTTTTTCTGTGTTCTCCTGAGAATTTACTTCTGTGTGTCTCCTTGATTGAGTGTCCATTCATAGAGCCCACAAAGGGGGCGGGGACTCAAACTGAGTTAAACTCTACTGACATAGTCAAATCAAAGCCTTACTCTTGACATAATCTAATCAAATACATCTCAGCTAAACCTAATTCAATTAAAGGGTATCATGGCCAGAGGAACAGACCAGTTTACAAACATAATCTCTCTTTTTGGAACTCATAAATGATCTCAAACTGCCACAACACTCATCCCAAGAAACAGAGTGTCTACAACTGCAAGCAAGACAGTTAGTTCCATCCATCTACCCCATGGTATCTAAGCCCCCTCTCATTCAGAAATAGAGTGGGCATCACCATCCCAAAATCCTCAAGATTGAGGAGTGAACAATGGACTAAAGTACACTTCTTATTATTCTATTATAGACATTATTATTCTAGCAATGGAAGAACTTTTATCATTGATATAAAGGCAATAGCCACCAGAGGTTCTGAGGGGAGAAAAGGGAAGAATAGATATAACATGGGAGCATTTTTGGAACACTGGAATTGTCCTCCATGACAGTACAATGACAGATACAGGCTGTTAAACATTTTGTCAAAACCTATAAAATTGTGTGGGAAAAGTATAAACTATAATGTAGATTACTGTCCATGGTTAGTAGCAATGCTTCAATATGTGCTCATCAATTCTAACAAATGTACCACACTAATGAAAGATGTTGTTAATGTGGGAAAGGGGGGGGGGGGGAAGGAAATAGGGTGGGGTATATGGGAGTTCCCTACCTTTTTTATGTAACATTTATGTGATCTAATGCTTCCTTAAAAATTATTTTTTTTTAATTTAAAGATATATACTGGGAAAAAAAAGCATGATACTGGCATAAAGATAAATAAATCAGCCATACAGAAGAGAAAAACCAGAAAATGATCCATTTATATATGACAACTTGGTATATATACTAGCTTGGTATGTGACAACATTGGGGATATAAATAATTTAGGAAAGGATAAATTATTCAAAAAATGATGCTGAGAAAACTATCCATATGGGGAAAAAATTAAAACCCAATGTCACAAAATAAATCCCAGGTGGATTAAAAAACCTTAATCTAGATATCAAAATGGTAACAGTTTTAGAAGAAAATTCAAGAAATTAAACACATGGCATCAAAACAGGCTTTCTTAAATAAATCCCAAGGCTAAAGGTCTTAAAGAGAAAGACAAAACTTTTACACAATAAATTTTAAAACTTCTCTACATTAAGACACTGTGATGGTTAGGCTGTTTCAACTCAGCCACATAACTGTGCCCAGTTGTTTGGTCAAACTAGCGCTGAGCTAACTGTAACATATGGGACATTTATGGGCTTTAGTCATCAGTGAGTTTACTGCATAGATGGCTGATTACGTCTACATAATCAGGGAGATTGCTGTCAGCAATGAGTGATGCTTTATGAAATCAGTTGAATGCCTTAAAAGGGTAAGTGATTTCAGCATTCAAAGAGAATTTCCCAGCTCATCTTTGGACAGCCAATATCTCCTGGAAACTCATCAAGGACCTTCACAGAACTTTCATCAGACCCCCTGGTTTGCAGTCTGCCTGTGGAACCTGGACTTGTGCATCCCCACAGTCACATAAGAAACTCTTAAAAATCTCATACTATTTACAAATATCTCCTGTTGATTCTGTTTCCGTAAAGAACCCTGACTAATACAGCTTGGTACCAGAAGTGGGGTGGTTTTTGAGAAACAGAGCTTAAACATGGGATGCCTGAGATGGTTCTGGAAGTTTTACAATTGGCTCTCTATTTGCACTCAAGGAAACTAACAATATGCTTTCTAATAACGAAGAGGCCATTAACAGTCCATGACATGAGTTGGCAATGTAGATACACAAAAATCATCACTGGATTTCCCTACTTCCACACTTATAAGAAGCAAGGATCTGGGTGAGAGTGTTTCCAATACCTTAACAGAGTTTTGTGGAGTCAAAAGGCATAATGATGTTGGCTGGCTCCTCCTAGATTCTCTGGATACAGTTACAAGAGGAAGAGGTGAGCTAAAAGCTTCATATTTGTGATATAAATGCAGCATGAATGATGTGAAAGTTTCTATGTGTGCTCTGAAAGAAACTCTTGTCTTCTGCAGCCACAGGCTTGAGATATCTGAGAACCAAACTCACTGTATGAGTAGCATAGTTTCAAAGGAAACTAAAATCTTAGCCCCGCAGTTTCTGCAGTTAAAGTGAAGGCATTGGTTGGAAAAGAGTGGAACCCAGAGGATTGGGATGCAGACATATAGGATGATGATAATATTGGTTGGGACATTGGAACTTTAAATTCTGCTGAGACTTTACCAGACAAACCTGAATGGCCTGCCCTGTGGAGACTACACCTTGTCAACCTTGTTATCACCCAGCCTCCAGCCTTCCCCACGGAGTTGAGACCTCCTCCCAGCCCTAAGGCACATACCAGCCAAACTGCAACATGCACTGCCCAGCCTCCAGCCTGAGAAATCTGCCTTCCAACCCCTGCCTGAAGAGATTAACCCTGTCTCGAAAGAAGAAAATGCAAAGGAACACCCTGAGGTCAGTAGCTTGCAAGACATTTCTAATCCTTTTCCTTGCCCACCCCCACCATCCCTCTTCTCTCCAAGACACATTACAGCACTAAAATCACAACAAGCCCACAAAGGTGAAATAAAGTGTGACCCTGGGAAACGGACTTTGGCCCAGTGGTTAGGGCGTCCGTCTACCATATGGGAGGTCCGCGGTTCAAACCCCGGGCCTCCTTGATCCGTGTGGAGCTGGCCATGCACAGCGCTCATGCGCGCAAGGAGTGCTGTGCCACACAAGGGTGTCCCCCGCGTGGGGGAGCCCCACGCACAAGGAGTGCGCCCGTGAGGAGAGCCGCCCAGCGTGAAAAGAAAGAGCAGCCTGCCCAGGAATGGCGCCGCCCACACTTCCCGTGCCACTGACAACAGAAGCGGACAAAGAAACAAGACGCAGAAAATAGACACCAAGAACAGACAACCAGGAGAGGGGGGGGGAATTAAATAAATAAATAAATCTTTAAAAAAAAAAAAAAAGTGTCACCCATGAGGAAGTAGGCTATACTCTAAAAGAACTACCTGAGTTTTCCGACTTATATAGACAGAAATCAGGCGAATATGTGTGGAAATGGACACTAAGGTATGGGATAAGAGTGGAAGGAATATAAAGTTGGATCACACTGAATTTACTGATTTGGACCCAATAAGCAGAAATTCTGTATTTAATGCTGTAGCACAAGGGCTGGAAAGGGGTCTAACTGTTTGTTTGGGTGGCTGACTGAAACATGGACCAAAAGATAGCCTAGCATGTCTGAGGTTGAGATGCCCAGTTTGCCCTGGTATACAGTAGAAGAGAGAATTCAAAGACTTAGAGAGATTGGAATGCTAGAATGGATTTACCATTTGAGACACGCCCGCCCACGCCAGAAATGTCGAGAGGATACACTTTTAACCAAGACTGTGCGGAAAAAATTTCTAAGTCTAACTCCATCATCCCTGAAGAGCCCTGTGGTTACTCTTCTCTGTAGTCCAGATATTACTGTAGGGAGGACTGTAATGGAATTAGAATCCTTAAATATTATGGGGATGATTGGTTCTTGGTCCAGTAAAAGTCAAGTATCAGCAGTTAATCGCCAAAGACAAGGTGTGCATGCCTACTGCAATGAAAGGCAGATTCAAAGGAGCACTCAAAATAGTCTGATTCACATAGAGTTATGGTGTTGGCTAATAGATCATGGCCTACCTAGAAGTGAAATAGATTGGCAGTCTACTGAATTTCTCCTGGATCTGTAAAAGCAGTTCTAGGTCAAGTGAACAAAACCCTAACTCAAATTACAAATGCAGAGAATCATGGCCCCTTAATCAATTCCCACACTTGAGATAGTTTATAGACCCAGAGCACCTTGAATGAGAAGACCAGGTCTCCTTGGGGAAGGATCCCATTAAATTGCCAAAAATTTATACTGTTAATCTTCCTCCCACCTTTCCCCAGGGAGACCCATGGCCTTTTACCAGAGTAACTGTGCATTGGGGAATGGGAAATGATGAGGCATTTTGGGGATTGTTAGACACTGGCTCAGAAGTGACATTAATTCCAGGAGACCCAAAATGTCACTGTATTCCACCAGAGTAGGGGCTTATGGAGGTCAGGTGATTGATGGAGTTTTAGCTCAGGTCTGTCTCACAGTGGGTCTGGTGGGACCCTGGACCCATTCTGTGGTTATTTCCCCAATTCCAGAATGCATAACTGGAATAAACATACTCGGTAACTGGCAGAATCCCCACACTGGGTCCCTGACTTATGGTTGGAAAGGCCAAGTGGAAGCCACTAGAACTGTCCCTACCTAGCAACAGCAAATCAAAAGCTATGCTGGATACCTGGAGGGATTGCAGAGATTCATGCCACCATCAAGGATTTGATGATGCACCACATCCCCATTCAACTCTCCTATGTGGCCTGTGCAGAAAACAGGTGGATCTTGGAGGATCACAATAGATTAGTATAAACTTGACCAGGTGGTGACTCCAATTGTAGCTGCTCTCCCAGGTGTGGGGTCACTGCTTGAGCAAATCAACATATTTCCTGGTACGTGGTATGCAGCTGTTGATCTGGCAAATGCTTTTTTCTCAATTGCCATTAGTAAGGACCTCCAGAAAGAGTTTGCTTTCAGCTGGCAAACCAGCAACATACCTTCACTATCCTGCCACAGGGGTATATCAACTCTCCAGCCCTATATAATAATGTCCACAAGGACCTGGATCATCTCTCCCTCCCACAAGACATCACACTGGTCCATTATACATGATATCATGTTGTTAGGACCTAATGAGCAAGAACTAGCAAAGACTCTAGACTTCTTGTAAAGCATTTGGGTGAAAGAGGATGGGAGATAAAGCTAACGAAAATACACAGGCCTTCCAACACAGTGAAATTTCCAAGTGTCCAGTGGTATGGGGCATGTCAAGATACCCCTTCTAAAGTGAAGGATAAGCTGTTGCATCCTATGACCAAAAAAGAGGCACAATGCTTAGATTTTGGAGACAACATATTCCTCATTTGGGTGTGCTACTCCAGCCCATTTACCAAGTGACCAGAAAAGCTGCTAGTTTTGACTGGAGACTGGAACAAGAGGAGAATCTGTGACAGGTCCAGGCTGCTGTGCATATGATCCAGCAGATCCAATGGTGCTGGAAGTTTCAATGGCAAATAGAGATGTTGTCTGGTGCCTTTGGCAGGCTCCTATAGGAGAATCACAAGGCAGACCTTAGGATTTTGGAGCAAAGCCCTGCCATCCTCTGCAGATAACTACTCTCCTTTTGAGAAACAGCTTTTGGCCTGCTACTGCACCTTAGTAGAGACTAAATACTTAACCATCAAGTTATGAGACCTAAGTTGCCTATCATAAGCTGGGTATTGTCTGACCCACCAAACCATAAAGTTGGGCATGCACAGCAGCACTCCATAATAAAGTAGAAATGGTATGTATGACATAGGACTCGCGCAGGCCCAGAAGGCACATGTAAGCATGGGGAAGCAGCCCAAATGCCCACGGTCACCACCCCTGCCATGTTACCCTCTCTTTCCCAGCCCACAGCTTTGGCCTCTTGGGGAGTCCCTTACAATCAGTTGACTGAGGAAGAGAAAACTCGGGCCTGGTTTATAAACGGTTCTGCGCGAAATGCAGGTACTACCCAAAAGTGGACAGCTGCAGCATTGCAGCCCTTTTCTGGGACAAACCCAAAGGAGAGTAGTGAGGGCAAATCCTCCCAGTGGGCAGAACTTCGAGCAGTGCATTTGGTTGTTCATTTTGCTTAGAAGAAGAAATGGCCAGAGGTGCGTTTGTACACTAATTCAGGGGCTGTTGCCAATGGTTTGGTTGGATGGTCAGGGACTTGGAAGGAACATGATTGGAAAATCGATGACAAAGAGGTCTGGAGAAGAGATGTGTGGATAGACTTTTCTGAGTGGGTGAAAAACATGAAGATATTTGTGTCCCATGTGAATGCTCACTAGAGGGTGACTTCAGCAGAAGAAGATTTTAATAATCAAGTGGATAAGATGAATCTCTCTGGGGCTAATGCTTAGCCTCTTTCCCTGGCCACTCCTGTCATTGCCCAATGGGCTCATGAACAAAATGGCGCCATGGAGGTAGGGATGAAGGTTATGCATGGCATGGTCTCAGCAACATGCAATTCCCCTCACCAAGACTGACTTGGCTACAGTCAGTGCTGAGTGCCCAATCTGCCAGCAGCAGAGACCCACATTTAGCCTCCAGTATGGTGCCATTCCCTGAGGTGATAAGCCTGCTACCTGTTTGGCAGGTTGACTACATTTAACCACTTCCACCATGGAAGGGGCAATGATTTAACTAGAATAGACACATACTCTGGATATACACTTGTTATTTCCTAACACAATGCTTCATCCAAAACTACCATCCATGGACTTACTGAATGTCTTATTTACTGCTATGGCATTCTACATAACATTGCTTCTGATCAAGGAACGCATTTCACAGCAAATGATGTGCAGGAATGGGCACATGCCCATGGAATTCACTGGTCTTACCATGTTCCCCATCACCCTGAAGCAGCTGGATTGATAAAACGGTCGCATGGCCTTTTGAACACTCAATTACGGCATCAACTGGGTGGCAATACCTTGCAAGGCTGGGGCAATGATCTCCAGGAGGCTGTATATGTTCTAAATTAGCATCCTGTGCTTTTCCTCAGGACAACCAGGATTCATGAGTCCAGGAATCAAAGGATGGAAATGGGAATAGCACCACTCACTATTACCCCTAGTGACCCACCAGGAAAATTTTGCTTCCTGTCCCTGAAACCTTAAGCTCTGCTGGTCAACAGGTCTTAATCCCAAAAGGAGGAGTGCTGCCACCAGAGAACACAATGATTCAACTGAACTGGAAGACTGCCACCTGGCCACTTTTGGATTCTCTTATGTCTGAATCAACAGGCAAAGGAGCATATTACTCTACTGGCTTGCATAAATTATCTTGACTATCAAGGGGAAATAGGACTGCATCTACATAATGAGGGCAGAGTTTGCCTGGAATACAGGAGATCTTCTAGGGCGTCTCTTAAAACTGCCATGCCCTGTTATTAAAGTCAATGGAAAATTGCAACAACCCAATCCAAGCAAGACCAACAATGGCCCAGAATCTTCAGGAATGAGAGTTTGGGTCACCCCACCAGGCAAAGAAACACAGCCAGCTGACATGCTTGACAAGGGTAACAGGAACATGGAATGGGTAGTGGAAGAAGGTAGTGATAAATCTGAACTTCAATCATGTGACCAGTTATAGTCATGAATCTTCCTTCCTTATTTCCTTACAAGTATGATTGTTATGTACACAAAACAAATTTCTGTTTTCTTCCCCAAACTTTTCCCATATCTTATGACAAGCCGTATTAGTTTCGTGTCATAATATTTAAGGAAGTCAAGTTTAAAAGTGACTATTACCCAGGGACTTGCACCTTATTCTTATGTGTTTCTAGTTGTACACAGGAGAGGTGAACACTGTTAGGCAGAAATATATATGTGTGCATGTTTGTTATTGTTTTTACTTAGAGACTAAGTATGGTTCAAGGTAATGAAATGGTTGCCGAATTGACAAGGGGTGGACTGTGATGGTTAGGCTAATGTGTCAACTTAGCCAGGTAATTGTGCCCAGTTGTTTGATTAAGGAAGCACTGCACTAACTGTAATACAAGGACATTTATGAGCTTTAGTCATCAGTGAGTTTACTGCATAGATGGCTGATTACATCTACATTAATCAGGGGGCTTGCTATCAGCAATGAGTGATGCTTTATTGAATCAGTTGAATGCCTTAAAAGGGTAAGTGATTTCAGCATTCAGAGAGAATTTCCCAGCTCATCTTTGGACAGTCAACATCTCCTGGAAACTCATCAGAGCCCCTGGTTTGCAACATGCCTGCAGAACCTGGACTTGTGCATCCCCACAGTCATGTTAGACTCTTATAAAATCTCATACTATTTACAGATATCTCCTGTTGATTTTGTTTCCCTAGAGAACCCTGACTAATACAGAAACCACAAAGTTAAAAGAGAATTTACAAAATGGGACAAATTGAAAAGGTACATAACCAAAACTTAATTATAGTCCAGACTATATAAAGAACTCCTAAGTCAAAAAGAAAAAGACTGGCGGCGGGCTTGGCCCAGTGGTCAGGGCGTCCGCCTACCACATGGGAGGTCTGTGGTTCAAACCCTGGGCCTCCTTGACCCGTGTGGAGCTGGCCCATGCGCAGTGCTGATGCGCGCAAGGAGTGCCGCACCACGCAAGGGTGTCCCCCATGTGGGGGGAGCCCCACGCACAAGGAGTGCACCCTGTAAGGAGAGCCGCCCAGCACGAAAGAAAGTGCAGCCTGACCAGGAATGGCGCCGCACACACGGAAGGCTGACACAGCAAGATGACGCAACAAAAAGAAACACAGATTCCTGTGCCGCTGACTTCAACAGAGGTGGACAAAGAAGATGCAGCAAATAGACACAGAGAACAGACAACTGGGGTGGGGGTGGGGGAGGGGGTGGGGTGGGGGTGGAGGTGTGAAGGGGAGAGAAATAAATAAATCTTAAAAAAAAACCATTTTAAAAAAAAGAAAAGAAAAAGACAATGGGGGGGAGAAAAGAAGAATGCGAATAGGTATTTCACAGAAAAGGAAACCCAAATGGCCAATAAATATATGAAAGGTTGCTCATCCTTACTAGATACTAGAGAAATACAAGTTAAAATAAAATAATATTTGTCTAATAATACTAAATATTGGCAAAGATATGAGGAAAAGGAAATCTTATACACTGCCGGTGGAAGCACAAGCTGGTTCAGCTATTTTGGGGAATGCTGTGGCCACATCATTTAAAGTTGATAATGATTACAACCAATAAATACATACCCTATAGAAACTCTCTCATGTATGTGCAAACGAACAAGCTCACAGCAGCATTATTTCAACAGTTAAAAATTGGAAACACTCTAAATGTCCCTATATCAGTAGATACATAAATAAGTTAGTTTATTTATTTAATGAAATATGAACTAGAGTTAAACTGAGAATGCAATCTTCAAAATATATAGCATATGATACCATTTATATAAAGTAAGTTTAAGGACATGCCAACAGGGAAGCAGATGTGGCTCAGGCAACTGGGCTCCTGCCTACCACACGGTCGGTTACTGGTTTGGATCCTGGTGCCTCTGAAAGAAGACAGCAGGCTGGCATGACAAACAGACACAAGAAGAGGGAGTAAAGGTTCCTGGTGCCTTCTAAAGACAGAGAGCTGAAGCGATGGGCAAATTCAGCAAGCTGATGAGACATAATGATGCAACAAGAGACTCGGAGAGGAAAAACAAAGCAGGGAGCCAAAGTGGCTCAAGCAATTAGGCACCTCCCTCTGACATCAGAGGTCCCAGTTGGGCTTCCAGTGCCTTCTAAAAAGAAACAAGGAAGACAAATAGACATAGCAAATGCAAACAACAAGGGGAGTGAGGAGAAATAAATAAATATAATAAATCTTTAAAAAATCATGCAAACAGTATGTATCAGCACTGTACAAAAATTTTAAAAACATGCAAACAATATGTATCAGTGCTGTCCAAAAGAACTTTCTGCAATAATGGAGATATTCTATATCTGCACTACCCAATACATTACCCTCTAGCCATACAGGCGGTATTGTACACTTGAAATGGAAATAATGCTCTAGAGAAAGTGAAATTATTTTATTATTTTAACTAATTTTAAATTAAATTTAAATAGACACATGTGCTTAGGGGCTAACATAGTGGATGGAGTAAGTATATATAATTTATGAATGCATATATATACAGAAATATAAAAGCAGAAAGGAAGAATACATATCATCTCCAAGAGAGTGGTTAGTGTGTGGAAGAAGTAGAGGAAGAGTGGGCCAAAATGGGATGTGAAGGGATTCAACAGTCTGTCATTTCGTTTCTTTGTAACTACAAAAAAATATAAAATACATACCTGGCAGGGGAGATACCATGATCACAAGTGTTTTCCCAGGGTAAGGCTTATCCATTGCACTCTGGATGTACTGACCCCAGCTATTTCCCCAAATGCAGGAAACTCTAATGCATAATTTATAGTAGTGTGGAAGTGAATTCCAGCGCTTCCCAGAAAAAAATAAAAAGACATAAAGCAAATAGGGCAAAACACTAATACTTGTTAAAATTGGTTAGTCTCAACAACCAGCAAGATGGTGGCAAAGTAAGGAGCTCCTAGAGTCAGCTCATGCTTAAGGGCAATTAGTAATCACCCAGAGCTATCTAAAGCACCTGTTTGGGGGTTCCAAGAGACCAGAAAAGCATCCTTCAACATCCTTAGAAGAATGGAAGGAGCAGACTATCCATCTGCAGAGAAGAATCATAAGTAGAGCACTCCATTCCATGGTGGCTGGTGCCCATCCTCAATTTGTGGAACTGGTCTCCTCGGGAGCTATTCCATGGCTAGAATTGGAAGCTCCATTTCCCAAAAACGAGGGAGGAAGAGACAGCTGGATACCAACTTCAGCTACTGATTAGTAAACTCAGCGGACAAAAGTATAATCCTAAAAACAGTTAAAATTTGAATCTGTCCAAGTGAGAAATAGGCCAGTAGCCACAATTTTAACTCCGCCCCTGGCAAAAGCGGAAGCAGGGTAGACTGAAAATCACAGTGCTGATAGGGACTGACTTCTTTCCATCCAGTTCAGATTGCAGCTTTACCCTAAGCCCAATCCTACCTCCAGCAGGGAGGAGGTTGGGGGTACCAGCGCCAGTCTCTCCTGGAAAATATAGGCCACACACCTGAGGATGGTGATCATCCTAGTCTTGGAGCACAAGGTGCCTCAGGAGCTGTTCTGTGGCTGGAACTGGAAGCTCCATTTCCCAAAAACAGGGGAGAAAGAGACAACTGGCCACTGATTTCTGATACTGCCTAGTAAATTCAGCTGGCTAAAGCATAACCCTAAGAACAGCTAAATTTTGAACCCATCCAAGTCAAAAAGAGGCTGATAGCTGCCATTTTTACTCCACCACTGGCATGAGGGGTAGCCAGGCTGACGAAAATCACAGCAACAGTAAAGATGAGCTTCTTTCATCCAGATTGACCTGCAGCCCTAGTCTACTCTTCAGACCCACCTCTAGCAGGGAGGAAGCTGAGAGGCCTGGTACCAGCCTCTCTGGGTAACTGCAGGTACATTTGGCTGGCACAGACTGAATGGTCAGAAGTCTACTGTGGCCAAAGCATGAACAACAAAAGAAAAAGTAAATGGGACCTCCTCAAAATTAAAGCCTTTTGCAACTCAAAGGAGTTTATCAAGAAAGTGAAAAGACAGCCTGCCTAATGGGAGAAAATATTTGGTAACCATATATCTGATAGGAGCCTAATATCCAGCATATATAAAGAAATCCTATATCTCGAAAATAAAAAGACAACCCATTTAAAAAATGAGCAAGATATTCGAACAGATGCTTCTCCAAAACAGAAATACAAATGGCTAAAAAGCTCACAAATAGATGCTCATAACTAGCTATTAGGGAAATGCAAATCAAAACTACAATGAGATACCATCGTACACCAATTAGACTGGTGGCTATTAAAAAAACAGAGGACTACAAGTGTTAGAGAGGATGTGGAGGAATGGAAACCCTCATCCACTGCTGGTGGGAATGTAGAAGGATCCAGACATTGTGAAGGACTGTTTAGCAGTTCCTCAAAAAACTAGCTATAGATGTGCCATATAACCCAGCAATTCCACTGCTGAGTATACACCCAGAAGAACTGAAAACAAGGACACAAACTGATATATGCACACCAATGTTCATAGCGGCATTATTCACTATTGCCAAAAGTTGGAATCTCAAATGCCCATCAACAGGTGAATGGATAAATAAAATATGGCATATATATACAATGGAATATTACTCAGCTGTAAGCAGGAATACAGTATTAACACATGGGATAACATGGATGAATCCTGAGGACCTTATGCTAAGTGACACACACCAGGCACTGAAGGACAAATACTACATGACCTCTCTGATATGAATTAAGTAAATCAAACTGCCTCAGAAAGCTAGAGACTGTAAGATATAGGCTTACAGGGAATATGGGAAGAGAGAAAGGTTGTGAGCCAACACCCACATAGGTAAAAGCTACAATTAAGTGGAGATAAGTAGTTGTGCAGTGAAGGGATAGGACGAGGGCACAGACATACTACTGAGTTGGGCTTTGAAGGCTTGAGGGGGGCCTGGGTTGCAAAGATGGGTCAGACGGTCCAAGGAATTGGGGGAGGGCTGGGAGTGAGCACATGAACATGGGAGATTGTCGAGTATGTGGTTGAAACTATAATGTTGAGAAAACTCTTTAGAAAATATAATAAGGAAGGGTTACTGGTATAAGGTGTTTGACAGGAGGCATCTGGCACAGATTGTACCTGGGGCAGGCTTCTAGGGAGTGTGTGAGTGCTCATCTTGTCAGAGTGTGTTATATCAGTGGGTAGAGACCCATACAATGAGTAGGAAGGTGTTATGCCCCCATCCTGGGGATGTCTGATGTTCTCAAACAGAGGGATGGCTGTCTCTCAAGAGCATGGGTGGCTCCCAATGGGGGAGGACAGACTAGTGTGTCAAGCCCTCAGCATTGTTGCAGGTATCTATGAATCTTGTCCTCAAGCAGTGAAGCTTGGTTTTCACTGTGAGCCCTGAGGAGAGGGGAGAGAGGAATAGAATAGATAGAAAAGGGGGTAGCTGGGGGGCAATGGAAGTGTTCTGTATGATCCTGCAATGATGAAGACAGGCCATGTTAAATATCACCAAAATTTATAAAGGTGTATAGTCTGAAATGTAAACCAAAATGTAAACCATAATGTAACCAAAAATTTATAAAAGTGTACAGTCTAAAATGTAAAACGATAATGTAAATGATAATAGAGCCATGGTTAGTAGCTGTGTTTCAATATCTGTACACCAGTTGCAGCAAATGTAACACCCACATGTAAAAGATCATTGCTGGGGAAGGGGGGAAAGGGTGTGATATTGGGTATATGGGAATTCCCTATATTCTACAAGTGAATTTCCTGTGACCTAAAACTTTTTTGAAGACATAATAAAAAATAAAAGGTTGTAGACGCTGAGGAAGAAATGGAAGCGATTGCCTTGCCACTGTACATTAGGGCAACACCTATTTCAGTAATGAAAGGCAAAACATCAAAAAAATTTTATATTTTTCATTTTTTAATACCCCAATTTTTTACTTTATTTTAGTTTCCCTAAATTATTATGTATTCTATTTCTAATATTTAACCCTATCGTTACTATTTCAATTTCCTATTAACTGAATTTGGCAATATATTAGACTTTATTTTTGAAGTTTTGGATCACAGAGGGGTTCAACTAGGGCAGGGGAGGAGCACTGATGTGGGGTGTCATTGATGGTGGATGCAAGAGTGGGAAGGAGTTCTCCAGGGCATACATATAGGGTATATAGATATGTTCAGATGTTCATTGGATATTGACATAGGGGGAAGACTTTCATATGACAACTGAGGGAGTGCAGAGTTCCCATTCCAGGAAATTCTTTCACACTCCCCAGTGGAGCAGCAACAATCCCCCAAGTACAAGGGCAAAGACCAGAGAAGGATGGTCCAATGATGGGTCCTTGATACTGATACTTATGCTTACGAGCCTGTGTGCTTGAAATTTCAACTAGGCCTAGAGCTGCAGAGTGCCTAAGAGTTACCTCCTAAGAACATCCATGGTGCTCAAACGTGGCCATTCTCTAAGCCAAACTCAGCATGTAAATGCATTAACTTCCCCCCAGTGTGGGATACGTCTCCCAGGGATGAGCCTTCCTGGCACCAAGGGATTACTACCAAGCACCAATTGGTGATGCAACTAGAAAAAGACCTTGAATAAAAGAGGGAGATGATAGAGACAAATGAGTTTATATGGCCAAGAGACTTCAAAACGAGTCAGAGGTCATCAGAGGAGTCATGCTCACGTACATCTCAGCAGGATCTCAGAGACAGCCAAAGTAGATACAACCCCGGGTAGGGGTGTTCCTGAGGGCTATGGAGACACCCAGGTCCTAAAGTCATGAGAGATGGCTCTAGAATTTGGTGCCTTGCCAGTGGACCCTACTTTGGAATTTGTGCTCCTGAGTGTGGTGGAGTTGGACTCAGACGTGACCTCTCTATGCATATCTCTTCTGTCACTTTTACTGAATCTGTGGTTGGCACTGGGGTTGTTGTATGCTGAGGAGACTTGAATCTCTGGGCTATCTATGTGCCAGCTGGGCCCTGAGCCTCAGCAGAGTTGCAACACCTATTCTCTGGTTCATTGGACTTACCCAGATCAGCTAACAGAGAGGTGAGGATGGTCAACCACCACACCAGGAAACGGAGAGAGTCTACAACTACAAGCAGGAGAATTCCATCCATCAGCCATGTGGGATTTCAATTTAGAGGTGGAGTGGATATCGCCATCCCAGGGTCCTCAGGATGAAGGAATAAAATATAGATTAGAGCAGACTTATTCATATTCTACTATAGAATTACAGTGACTCTAGCGATGGAAGCAATTATATCACTGATATGGAGACAGTGGCCATGGGAGTTGGTGAGGGCAGGGAGAGGGAAGAAGAGGTGTGACGGGAGCATTTTTGGAACTTAGAGTTGCCCTGAATAATATTGCAGGGACGGATGCAGGACATTATATATCCTGCCATAACCCACTGAATGGACTGGAATAGAATGTAAACTATAGTGCAAACTATAATCCATGCTGTGTAGCAGTGTTCCAAAATGTATTCATCAAATGAAATGAATGTGCCACACTCATGAAAGAGGTTGTTGATGTAGGAGAAGAGAGGGGGTGGGGAGTGGGGGTATATGGGAACCTCTTATATTTTATAATGTAATATTTTGTGTGATCTATGTATCTTTAAAATAAAATTTTAAAAGATGTCTACCAGGGCAACTGTGGTCATTTTGGACCCTCATGGCATAGACTGCTGCCCACATCTATAGTTCCATCTCCATCCTAAGCAAGGGAGAAAGGGTCATGATGCTTCATCAGTCTCTCTGGGCAACTACACTCTAGGCCTGCACGACTTGGATTATAACACATGGCTGTGGCTCTGCCAAAGGAGAAAGTTGAGAAAAACTTCATTGGTCCCTGAGGCACTGTGGGAAGCTTGAGCCTCCACAGCTTACAGCACCAACTATGTCCTTGACTCCTACTACATAACCAGCAAGGAAGAAAGGGCAAGAAGTCTTAAACTAAAGAGAGAAACTGGACCCAGAATAAAAACATGGAATAAGCCAGATACCAAGACACCAATAAAAAATTACAATCTACACCAAGAAACAGGAAGATATGGTCCAGTTAAAGGAACAAGATAAGCCTCCAGATGACATAAAGGAGTTTAACCAATTAATCACAAATGTTCAAACAAATCTCCTTAATAAATTCAATGAGATGGCTAAAGAGATTAAGGATATTAAGAAGACACTGGATGAGCACAAGAAGAATTTTAAAGTATATATAGGAAAATAGCAGACCTTATGGGAATGAAAGGCACAATAAATGAAATTTAAAATACAATGGAATCATATTATGGCAGATTTCAGGAGGCAGAAGCAAGCATTGGTGAGCTCGAAAAAAATGGCCTCTCTAGTGAACATACAAAAGAACAGATGAAGAATGGAAAAAACTGAACAAGGTCTCAGGGAACTAAATAATAGCAAGAGACATGCAAAAATACATGTCATGGGTGTCCCAGAAGAAGAGAAGGAGAAAGGGACAGAAGGAATATTTGAAGAAATACTGACAGAAAATTTCCCAACCCTATTGAAGGACATGGATATCCATGTCCAAGAAGCACAATGTATTCCTATCCAAATAAATCCAAAATCACCAGCTCTGACACACATAGTAATAAGAATGACAAGTGCCAAAGACAAAGAGATAATTCTAAGAGCAGCAAGAGAAAAGCAATGCATAACATAGAATGGATATCCAATAAGATTAAGTGCCGATTTCTCATCAGAAACCATGGAGGCAAGAAGACAGTGGTTTGATATATTTAAGATAATGCAAGAGAAAAACTTCCAACCAAGAATCTTACATCCAGCAAGACTGTCCTTCAAAATGAGAGTGAGTTTAGATTATTTACAGATAAACAGAAAGTGAGAGAGTCTGTAACCAAGGATTTACAGGAAACACTAAGGGACATGCTACAGTCTGAAAAGAAAAGACAGGAGAGAGCAGTCTGCAAGACAGTCTACAAATTAAGATTATAACAGTAGAAGTAACTAAAAGTCTCAAGAGTGGTGAAAATAAAATATGACAGATAAAACCTAAAGGTCAATATTGAAGAACTGCATTTGCAGTGATAACATTGAATGTTAATGGGTTAAACTCCCCAATCAAAAGACACAGAATGGAAGAATGGATAAGAAAATATGAGCCACTTATATGCTGTCTGCAAGAGACTAACCTTAGACCCAAGTATACCAGTAGAATAAAACTGAAAGGCTAGAAAAGATATTCTATGCATGCAGTAACCAAAAAAAAAAAAAGCCCAAGTAGCTATACTTACATTAGATGAAACCGACTTTAAAAATTCCACCAGCATTTTTTTATTAAATGGAAAACATGAGTATCAAATTTATTTGGAAGGATAAGGGGTCCCAAATAGCCAGAACTATCTTAAAAAGGAAAGCGAAGTTGGAGGACTCTCATTTCCGGACTTTAAATCATATTACCTAGCTAGAGTGGTAAAAACAGCATGGCACTGGCATAAAGACAGACACATAGATCAGTGAAGCCAAACTGATGGTTTAGAAACAGACCCTAACATGTACGGTCAAGTGATGTTTGACTAGCCTGTCAAACTCACCCAGTGCAGGCAGAACAGTCCACTCAACAAACGGTGCTGGGAGAACTGGATATCCATAGCCAAAAGAAGGAAAGAGGACCCCTATCTCACACCTTATACAAAAATTAACTCAAAATGGAACAAAACCTAAATATAAAATCAAGAACCATAAAGCTTCTAGAAGAAAATGTAGGAAAACATCTTCAAGACCTGGTGGTAGGTAGTGGATTCTTTAAAGGAGATGAGGAAGACTGAGGGAGGCAGTTGTGGCTCAACTGAAAGAGCATCTGCCTACCATACGGAGGGTCCAGGATTCAATACCCAGGGCCTCCTGACCCATGTGGTGAGCTGGCCCACATGCAGTGCTGCCACATGCCAGAAGTGCCATGCCACACAGGGGTGTCCCCCAAGTAGGGGTGCCCCACGCACAAGGAATGCACCCCACAAGGGAGCCACCCCATGTGAAAAAGCGCAGCCCACCCAGGAGTGGCACTGCACACACAGAGAGCTGACACAGCAATATGACGCAACAAAAAAAGTGACAGTTTCCTGATACGGCATGACAAGAATGCCAGAGGACACAGAAGAACACACAGCAAATGAACACAGAGAACAGACAAAAGGGGGGAAGGGGAGAAATAAATAAATCTATAAAAAAAAGAAGACGACTGAGATGGACCACTGATACTTAATGTATGTAGAAGTCTTAATTAACTTTACTTTAAAAGTGTGGAAATGTATAGGATTGATGGTAACACATTATAGTAACAGCTGGTTTATAAATCAGAATGTGGCGGGAAAGGGTAGTTTTGAGGTGTAAATGCCAACTGAAAGAAAGCTAGAGAATAATCTAGGGACTGAATAATACAGTAAACCCAGAGGTAGATGAGAATTGTGGTTGACAGTACAAATGCAAGAGTGTTCTTTGTTAGCTAGAACAGATATACATCACTATTGCAGGGTGGTCAGAATGTGAAGAAGCAGGGGAAAAATATAACTGAAGTCACTTATGGACTATGATTAACAGTTTTGTAATATTCATGCATCTATACCAAAGATGTACTGTGTTGATAATGGGGGAGTGAGGAAAAAGTGTGCCAAATGTATGTAATGGACCTGGTAATAGTCTGATGAAATATTATCTCATAATCTATAACAAATGTGCTATCACAGTGTGGTGTGTTGATAGAGGGGTATTGTATGGGAATTCTGCATATGTGCATGTTTGTTTTGTAAGTTTACAATTTCTGTCATAAAAACATATTTAACAAATAACAATAGGGTGGGTTGGGTGGGAAATACACCAAATGTAAAATAAGGACAACAGTTGTAGTAAGATTTTGATGATATCCTTTCACAATTTGTAACAAACGTCTCACAACAATGCAAGGTGTTTGTGGTGGGGTGATGTATAAGACCCCTGTACGATGTTATGCATGTTTGCTTTGCAAGTTCACAACTTTTACTAATACTTATTGTTTATGTATGTTCATATATAAATGATATTAAATAATAATAATAATAGGGTGGTTTGGGGAAAAAATATACCAAATGTAAGATACTTTGGTTAACAGTAATATTTTGAGGATTTTCTTTAATCGTTAGTTGAAAATATTTTATGACAATGAAAGGTATTGGTAGTGGCGTGAGATATGAGAGCCCTGATATATATATTGCAAGTTCACAACTATTACTATACACTTAATTGTTTATGTATATGTTTGAGTGACATACTTGAATAATTTTTTTTTAATTGGTTAAACTCTAGGATCTTTCTGGCTGTGTTTGAAATATTTCCCATTTTAATTTTTTAAAATATTTCTTCATTTAAATGCTTCATTTTTGTTTCTTTGAAATATTTCCTAATTTAAATGTTTAATAACTTCTTGAAAAAACAGTATTTAAATCTTTATGATGCCTGTATATAAATCCAAGGACTTAAGTATCATATTTATAGTCTCAGTGAACACATACAACTCCAAGAAAAATAGACAGCAGAGCAAAAACAATGGCACTTAATAAGCTTATAGAGTTCCTACCTTTCATGAATTTTATTAATTTTTAGAGGTCCAACAAAGATACTTCAAAAGTGTGTTAATTTACTTTGATTCTAAAGATAACAAAGAGAGGTAGCCATGTGTTTATCTTATAAATAAAAGATAAATATTACAAATATAATAGATAAAATACTTATAAGAGCACTGGACCAAGGGTCAGAACATTTGTACTTTCTTGTACTGGTTTATAATAACTTTCTGTGTCCTCTTTACCTAAGTTCCCCCAATTCTTCAGGCTGAACTTTTAATTGGATTTCCTTTCTTCTTTCAAACATATGCTTGGGAAACGGACTTTGGCCCAGTGGTTGGGGCGTCCGTCTACCATATGGGAGGTCCGCGGTTCAAACCCCGGGCCTCCTTGACCCGTGCGGAGCTGGCCATGCGCAGTGCTGATGCGCGCAAGGAGTGCCGTGCCACGCAAGGGTGTCCCCCGCGTGGGGGAGCCCCACGCGCATGGAGTGCGCCCGTGAGGAGAGCCGCCCAGCGTGAAAAGAAAGAGCAGCCTGCCCAGGAATGGCGCCGCCCACACTTCCCGTGCTGCTGACGACAACAGAAGCGGACAAAGAAACAAGACGCAGCAAATAGACACCAAGAACAGAAAACCAGGGGAGGGGGGGGAATTAAATAAATAAATAAATCTTAAAAAAAAAAAAAATCAAACATATGCTTAATAAGTTATTTAGAATGATCATTCATTTATATCAAAGTGTTAAAAATCTACACACTTGAAATCCAAATTATCTTACTGCTGTCTGATCCCTGTGTATTAGTCAGCCAAAGGGGTGCTGATGCAAAATACCAGAGATCTGTTGGCTTTTATAAAGGGTATTTATTTGGGTTAGAAGCTTACAGTTACCAGGCCATAAAGCATAAGTTACTCCCTCACCAAAGTCTTTTGCCACATATTGGAGCAAGACAGCTGCCGACATCTGCCAGGGTTCAGGCTTCCTGGGTTCCTCTCTTCCCAGGATTTATTTCTCTCCAGGCTCAGCAACTCTGTTTTCTCCACAAGGCCAGCTGTAGACTATCAGGCAACCGGCTCTGTCTCTCTCCCCGTGACTTGATTCTCTCTGGGCTCAGCAGCTCTGCTCCTGTGTGCTTACTTCCCAGGCTCCGGCTCAAAACTCAAAACTCCCTTCTCCGTGGTGTGGTTTCCCCAAGGGGGGTGGGGACTCAGTGTCCTATTGACATGGCCCAATCAAAGCCTTAACCATTATTTAATCAAGTAAAAGTGAAACCACTGAATCCAATATACTCTAATATCCCAGAGGGAAAGATCAGTTTACAAACATAATCCAATATTTCTTTTCGGAATTCATCAATAATATCAAACTGCTACACCTTGCTCTACCTGCCCATAGAATAAAAAGAGTGAAGGGAGTAAATCTATGACCAACTAGTCAATGATTCACGGCTCTCAAAGAACCTCGATTTACAACAATGGAAGCTTTTCTATTAAGTTGTTACTTTTAATGGATCTTATGCTGAAAATTTTAAATCCTCATGCTATTTCCTTGTGGCTATCTCAAGACCCTTAAGAGAAAAAGAGATTCTCTACTTGAATTGCATCTTTGCTTACATGAATGTTTTAACCCATAAAAATCTAAAACTTAGGCATAGTTCCAAGACATATTTATGGTTCATTTTATAAAAATATTGAAAATCTTAATAAGAAAAACAAAGGTCTCTATGTGTATGATCTTAACCAGAGAACTTGATTAACTCAGCTCCCTGTGTTATCATACACCCAAAGAATGTGGAGAAATTGAAGCTTTCTGTGCTATTCATTCACACCTAGTGTGCAAAAGAAAAATCCATCAGTGGAGAGAAATACGGCTGTTTATGATTTGTTCTGAATTTTTTCATACTGACTGACCTGCATGACTACTATTAAACGGTGAGGTTTGGGGGTTATTTGGGATAGTGGTACAAATGGCAGGAAATGACAGTAATTATCCATACCATTTTTAATTTTGTGGCAAAACTGAAACATTCCTGACCCCTATCCTATCACCTTTTATAAAATATACAGAACCAAGTTAACAAATGTCTCCTGTGATTAATTAACTTCCCACCCTTGATTTGGGGAGAGTGATAAAGGGGTGATTCTTCTTACTGAACATAAGCTGTCTTTTAGCATAGGGGAAAATCCAAGCTTATAAAGTACAAGGATTGAGAACTAGGGAACAAAATGCCCCCTACCCAAAGGGGGAAAAAAGGATTTTATGCTCCATTAATCCTAATTACCGCAGTTGACCCTCATAGAGACCACCTAAACCAGGAGTTGATAGAATTACAGTGTATTTGAGTATATAATTACAATACAGTCTGAAACACTCAACTGGTTTTTCATGTTTTATTATATATTCAAGCAAGCATAGCACTGCTGGATATTAAATACAGGGCTACTTAAAAGAACACTTTTTTTTTTTTAAGACCAAGAAATGGGAGTGAAAAGAGAAAACAATAATTACAGCTAGGTATTTCTAGTGATACCCAGTAGAGTATATTCCATATCAAATACTAACATGAAATAAATAGCTACTCTTCTTTGATAAATCCAAATTGAAAATAACCAAACAAAAGGGGAAAAAATGAGCGCAAACTACATTACTCCCATGATTAAAATATATAGCCCAAAGGCATACATTTTTCCAACTCACCAAAGGATCTTTACCTCCAGCACCCATTTAAAAAGTGAAATTCATTCCATGAGCTTTGAGAGTAATGAAGTCAGAGGGGCCATCATAAAGTCTAGCCAGTTTCCTCTGCATACTGTGGAAAGGCTGACAGTGTACAAACTTTGCGATTATTTATAAATTACTTGCAATTACCATAATCAATAAGACCTTATATATTATTAAAATATCTATTGTATTCCACTTAAGCAATAGTAATATTTTAGGGCAATTCTTGCTAACAATGAATTAAATATTTGAGTTAATAGATACAGTATTATATAACAATATAACTAGAAATCAAATATACTAAACATATTTAAAGAACTTGAAGCTTAGATGTAGATTTCAGTTATAAAAAATGAAGATGGGAATACATTATTATTTCATAGAACTAAAAATCTTTAAATTTCTTATAAGTGCTGCAATTCAAAAAACAATTAGTTCACATAAAAAGCAAAACTGACTAAAGTGAAACTAATAGTTTCCCTTTATAAGTTAAATTTCAACGAAGTAAAAACATCAATGAAAAATAATATATGGTTCCTTTGAGGGCTAAAGAGACCCATGGGAGTTATGGTCATGGCCGATGGGGTTAACTACCAGGGCAGATGGCCCCTCTTTGGAAATGGTGTTTATGTGTGATGAATCTGGACTCAGATGGGATCTCCCTTCATAAGACTTTCATGCTAATGTGCTGGAGGTGCAGTTAATGTTGGGGTTTAAGATATATTTAGGGGATTTGAATCTCTGGACTGACAATGTGATAGCCAGATCCTGAGCCTCAACAGACTCCAGCACCTACAATCTGATTTATTGGACTTACCACACTCAGCTAAGATGGAGGTGAAGAAGGACAACCACCACACCATGGAGCCTAGAGTGATTACAACTGAAAATGGGAGGATTGCATCCAGCATCCAGGTGGAATCTGAGCCTCCTCTTGACATAAAGGTGCAATGGACACAACCAATCCAGTGTCCACATAGAAGAGGTGGCACTGGATTGGGAAAAGTGGACATAATGGACAAAGGGTATGGGGAAAGGCAGGAAGAGATGAGAGGTGGAGGCGTCTTCGGGACATGGAGCTGCCCTGGATGGTGCTTCAGAGGTAATCACCGGACATTGTAAATCATCACAGGGCCTACATGATGGAATAGAGGAGAGTATGGGCCATGATGTGAACCAATGTATATGAGGTGCAGAGGTGCCCAAAGATGTACTTACCAAATCCAATGGATGTGTCATGATGATGGGAACGAGTGTTGTTGGGGGGGGGAGAGGGGGGGTGGGGGGGTGGGGTTGAATGGGACCTCACATATATTTTTTTAATGTAATATTATTACAAAGTCAATAAAAAATAAAAAAATTAAAAAAAAAAAAAAGAAAAATAATATAAATATTGAATGTTTCCATTAATAGCTTAGGAAAATAATTTTATTTTGGTCAGGCTCATAGATCGCAAAGTCTTATGTTCCTACTTTTCAAGGACAAAAATAAATTGTATATAAGAAAGTAAGAAGTGTAAAGGGATAACAATTTAGCATATGGATTTATTCTTCCTATTCCAGGAATATAAAATTGTGAGTTTTTTCTCTGATGATCCAGTTTTAATACTGAACATTATTTCTATAATCTTAGGGCACATAATTCTTTATTACATCAAAATTAAGTTCACCTACCCAATGGAAAATTATCCCACCCATAATTTTATTATAATCTCCTAAAAAACAAAAATTCTTATCAATAGAACTCTGTGATATACAAGATACATGTAATAATGTTATTATTGATTACTTAGGGTAGTTTCTCACTTCTTGTCATTCAAACATGTACCTATCACTATTTCTATTTCTCCCAAGTGTTGCATGTTCTCATAAGACCATATAACTTTCCTTAGCATTTTTTCTTTCAATTTTAAATTATTTGATTAATAGCTATCTCCTCCACTAGATTATAAATTCTACAAAGGAAGGAACCATATCTCTTTTTATTCCTATTTTATCCTCAGCATATGGCTTACAGTAGATGACCCATTAAAATGTATTAATAAACAAATGATATTAACAACAAAAGTATTTGTTGTCATTTCAGGTACTTTTAGAAATGTCACCTATTACATTTAAATTGGGCCTTACTAAACAGGCAATTGAATAACACCAGAACATCTTGCTCAAAGTCTGTGCATCCAAGAAAGAGAAAACATGCATGTATACTATTTTTGTCTCTTTATGGTTAAATTTAAGGTAATAAACTGGAAATACAGTGCATCCTTATCAATAGCTACATACAATGAAAATGTCAAGGGTCTGTTATAAAGGTACCTAATAAGAACAGAAACCAAAAACCATGTAAACAACAAAATGGGGGTTAAGTTCTCATACTTAAAGTGGTCAAGTATTAGAGCCAGAGCAATTAACTTGTGCCTGGCACAAATGACTTGGAAAGAAGGAAGGCAGGAAGGGACTTAATAAGTTAGTTGGTTCTCTCCTGAAAGGAATTATTTTTTAGTATGCCTGCTGAATTATTTTTCTATATCCGGACACAATGTATATATGCACTGCACATATATATACTATACACACACTTAAATATACTAGGGTATTTTCATATGTGGTATACAGGTAAACAACAAGGTCACAAAGTAGCCTCTATTTCTACATTTGAAATAATTTTTTATAAGAATACACATGATCTGAAATCTATGCCCGATATTTAACTTCTCCCTAACCCTCTACTGACATAGACAAAGCATCTGACCTTTCTGGAGTATTCCCACCCTACTTAATAAAGATTATGGCTGGTATCTGTGATACCATATCTGTTCATATGTCAACTTGGCTAAGTTATAGTTTCCAGTTGTTTGGTCAAGCAAAAAGTGGCCTATTAGCGGGGTATTTCACAGATTTAAATCATTAGTCAGATGATTGTTGCATCTACAGCTGAATACATCTAAAATCAACAAAGTAGATTGCTTCCAGCAATGAAAGAAGCCTTATCCAATCCATTGAAGGCCTTAAAGGGACAACTTTCAACAGTCAGAAAGAAGAATTTCTATCTCTATTTCAGCCAGCCAACTTCTCCTAGAGAATTCATTGACCCCTTCATCCATCAGAGTTCCCAACTTGAGGCCTATGCTATGGAATTCAGACTTGCCTTTCCCATGGTTGTATGAACGAATTCCTACAATAAATCTTACAATATTTACATATATATGTAAATATAACTATATATATATATATATATATATATATACTGTCCTGCTTTTCTAGAAAACCCTAATAGAGTATCTCTCATATTAATGTTAGTAAAGAGAAATAATAACAATTATTTGTACTTTTTTAATATTCCTTCTCATTCCAAAGGATATTTTGAGTGATACATTTAATAGCACTTTACAATCTACTAAGCATTTTCACATAAATTCTCATTTAAACTACCCAGCAACTCTGTGAGCCATATGACTAACTACTATTAGTCCTATTTTACAAATAAGGACACTAAGGGCAGGAGAAGTTAAATAAACTGTCAAAGATACAAAGCCTTAAGTAGGCTTCTGATTCCTCTTCTTTACACTACACCACAAACAGTAATATAAAGTCAAATTCACATGAACTATATAGTAGCAATACCAAGTATTAAATCAGCAACACACCTCTGTGGAGTTTAGAAACTGGGGCAAAAAAATCTGAGTTCTTCACATCATCAGAAAAGTGACCTCATTATTTTATTTAGCGTTCTTATATTTCTTTCACTGTACAATGCAGTCAACAACAGATTCTCTAGAATGGCACCGCACCTACTTACCTAATTCGAAAAAAATCCCTATAGCAGATTCATTCAATTACAAAATTAATACAAACTACTATGCAGTTTTGCTTGCAGACATATAGAATGGGGATATTTTCCTGAATCCTTCACTGATAAAATGTAATCCTTACAATTAGTCCATATTATCATTTTATATATACTTTTCATAAAGTATATTTACTCTGTCTTACTATTTCTCCTCCCTAAAATTCTAGAAGTTCTTAAAAAGTTATGGTTAGGGTTCTAAAATGGAATAAGTAATTCCTTGATACCTTCTTGCTAACTCTTCAAAGTACTATGCAGCTGCTGATTTATGTTTGTGCTGGCATTGCAGAGCGTAGTCTCTGGGAATACAAAACCTGACTTCAGAGAAGCCAGAGCTTTGTTCAAAGAATAGAGCAACTCTCTTCAGCTTATAAGACTTGTCCTAAAAGAAACCAACCATCAAGGAAGAAATGCACTAGTGATAGTAACACTAGAAATGCACTAGTGTTAATTCTCCACAATTCTTCTCAAAATTATTTTTCATTTACTTGATTACATATATCCATTTCCACATTTTCTCCTGTGATTTGATTTTTGGTTAATTTGTTATAGGTTTCAGATTATATTCCCATTATTACAAAGTTCAAAGTATTAGTTAAGACAATTACTACATAATTGCAGAGCGTCTCAAAGATCTCATTAGAAAGGGAAACAAATTTAAGAAATACAAAGCAGGAGGTACTTTTCTTACAGACTTAGAATGTTACTGGCAATAATAATTAGGTGGCATTATCTGTCATAGTTAACCTAACTTATATTCTTTTTTCAGAAGAGAAGAATGAAATTTTTAAAATTGGATACCAAGACTTTATCTCTTATTCTGGGAAGGACCAAGTTAAAGCAGGAAGAATGAGACTGTGTGGAGACCTATGACATACCTCTTTTTATGGTTTACAAACTAGATTAAGTTTCAACTGGGGTGAAAAAAAAGGGAAAAGAAAGAAACATTCATTATCTGGAATGTTTGCATTTTCACTTAGATGACTTTATTCAATCCTCCTGATAACCCTTTGATGGGGTAACACCCTACATTAGTCAGTGAAAGGGGTGCTGATGCAAAGTACCAGAAATCTCTTGGCAATCCTGGTCTCTCCTTCCTTCTTGCTCTTATCGCTCCATGGGTCCAGTTTCTTCCAGTCTCAGCTGTAGGCTGGCATAGGGCTTGCCTCTCAGGGCTTCCTATATCAGCCTGGCACAGGGCTCACTTCTCTCTAGGCCTTATCAGCTGCTCTGTTCTCTAGTTGCAAACTATCAGGTGAATGGATCATCTCTCCAGGGCCAAAACTGACAAAGTTCTCTCCTCTTCTGTGTCTATGGAGCTCTCTCTCCTCTTCTTGAATGAGTGACACTTTACATCAGACCACCAAGGGGGTGGGAACTCAACCCTGAGTCATGTCCTACTGACTTAGTCAAATCAAAGCCCTAATCTGAACAGGTAACTTAATCAAGACATGTCAGCTGAATCTAATGCATTCAAAGGGCATCACATCCAGAGGAATAGATTCGTTTACAAACATAATCTCCTTTGGGGATTCATAAATAATCTCAAACAGTCACACACACCTATTTTACAGATGAGAAACAGAGACTCAAAAAGAGTTAACAGATTTTGCAAAGATCATATAATTTCAGAAGTGGGATATGAACCAAGATTTTCTAATTATAACAATATAATTGTCTTCATCTGTATTTCAGTTTATCTTTAAAAATGGGAACAATTATACCTTAGTGACATGGCTGTTCATTTAACATGACAGGCAAGATTAAATGAAAGTACTCTGGCACTTATAAAAACAAAACAAACAAAAAACATACATGCACATATGTAGGGTGGGCACAGTAAAGAAACTGGTCTGGGATTAAAAGAAATTTTATCCAAGTAGACAATTTTCCCCAAAGTATCAAGCTTCTTGAGGTCCCTACAATATGCACTTGAAAGAAAACAGATCATAATAATTGAGGCTGGTGCAAAAATCTAGCAGATTATTAAATTTTTTTTATTTAAAACAAACAAAGCATTAGAGTTAAGTGGCCTGCTTCTTGGAGATTAGGATCTAAATCAGCGCATAAGGAAAAAACACATATGGTTGAAATCTCTTGGACTGGCATACTGAAAACAAACATACTTTCTCTCATAGCCAGTTATCTTTTCCTTTGATTGAATACCAGATTGATTAGTTGGCTTGCATTTCGTATTATATGAAAAAAAAATGTTATCTTTAAACTCTAGAACCACACTCAGCCTGGCGTATGGAGACAGACTGAGGAACAACAGATTCACATCTCACATTCACTCCAGGGAACGTACTCATTAAGTGGAATATTATAATTTCTCTCCCTTTCTTTTTGGCCAAACTTGTATATATGTATTTAAGTAAGTTAAATGTATGGTGTGACTCTACCACATAATTCATTAAAATAGAAAACATGAAGATAAAAATCCATGCTAATATTCACAAATGTATAGAAATAAAGATGAACTCAGAAAATTGTTCACAATTGCGTGAGGCTGGGAGAACCCTCGATTTCTATTTCTACACTATATGTTTTGGTAATAACTAACTTGCTAATATATATACATATCATCGCCATTAAAGAACATGAAAATATACCTAAGCACATATTAAAATCTCCAGAGGAAGAACCTCTAAAACAATGCTTTCTATTTAGATATGCATTTTAAGAGCCCCACACTTGTTGCTATTGCCCAGTAATTCTCAATGCTTAAAAAAAAGGAAAATAGTCAACTTGCTTCTAAGAAATGTATGACCTTTTTTAGGCAAGAATTTTAAAACAACTGCTATTACACAGTCCGTTAAACATAATACTTAAACTACAATATACTGTGTTTGGAAAATTATACTAAAGCAACATTTAAGAAGTTTAAACTAAGAAAAAGAATTTTCAGAATATTACTCATCTATAATGACTCAGTACAAACTGACATTTCTCCTAATAGAGGTTTTCAAAGATCCTCTCTATTTATGGAAAAACAAAGTAAGCATTACTGTGTCTAAAGTCTCAATGTTAAGATCACAGGGGTTTTAAGAGACAAATTCACATTTACTATTATTTTATAGTAATGTATAGATTCTGTTAAGTTCCATGTAAATCACATAATTCAAAAAGCAAAATGTGGCCCAACCTATTAAAAACAGAACCTCATACATATATACTATTATAGTGTCCATGTGCTAAAAACTAAAAAGTGTTTAAAACTTTAGTTTAAAACATTCAAGCTTAATTGTTCATGTTTGCATCTTTTAAGCTTGGAAATAGATTTGTTTTGGTTAATCTCCACTTTTTTGTTAATGAACTCTTCCATGGTCTGCTTTTTCTGAAGAGTGCCAAAAACAGTTTAAAAAGCTGTCAACTCCAGCACCCATTTTCACATACTGATAAAGCTTCATTATCTAAAGCAAAGTTCTTAGGCAAGTAGACTAATCACCAAAATTTTAATAAAATCAATCAAAATATTAATGTTACTGTATTAATAGTCTCCTTTTTTATTCAATAGGAAGAAGCATACAAGTTCTTGTTGAATAAAGAATGCCTTAATCTAAATTAGGTGGTATTTAATATAGGACCAAATTCTCATTCTGTAAATTCTGAAGAGTAGCACAGCCAGTTCTTAAGTGGTGGAGTGAAAAAGAGACTTTAATAGTTCCAAATAAGGCCCCATATTCCGTCAAAAACACAGGAAATTAAGTAACCAAAAGGTAGATGACAGTTATAGCTAAAATGCCAGAATAATACAGAACTTCTCTTTCATGACAATAGAAAATAATAAAGCTTCTACATATCCCTAGTCCAAAACTAAAGCTGATTTTTATATTAACTAAAACAGGAACATAAAATGTAAAATGAAGCATCTGATAGTCACAATACTTCATCAATATATAGATAAAATGATACTTAAGATTTATATTTTGCATCCTCTAAATACTCACTCAAAAGGAACAAGTCAATAGTATGACTTTACAAAGTTCTATACTTTATTTCTGATTTTAAAGAGGAAATAACTATTCATACTCTACAATAATAAAACCATTAGTAAAAATGAACAGCATGGTGGGCAATTTTTATTCTTGGCTTAGTACAATTCAAAACAGGATGTGAGTCGGGAAGTGGACTTGGCCCAATGGATAGGGCATCTGCCTACCACATGGGGAGGCCCACAGTTCAAACCGTGGGCCTCCTTGACCCGAGTGGAGCTGGCCCATGTGCAATGCTGATGCGCGCAAAGGGTAACCAGCCACGCAGGGGTATCCCTGGAGTAGGGGAGCCCCACGCACAAGGAGTGCACCCCATAAGGAAAGCTGCCCAGCAGGAAAGAAAGTGTAGCCTGCCCCAATATGGCGCCACATGCATGGAGAGCTGACACAACAAGATGATGCAACAAAAAGAGACACAGATTCCCAGTGCCACTGATAAGGATAGAAGCAGTCACAGAAGACACACAATGAAAGGACAGAGAGCGGACAACTGGGGGGGAGAGGGGAGAGAAATAAATAATAAATCTTAAAAAAAAAAATAAGATGTGAGTAATGAAGAAGAAATATATAAAAATAAATATATAGTACATTAAGCGTAGTCTTCTTAGATATATATTGGTTAGCCTGGATTAGTGATGTTAAACATTATTTATTTCTCACATAATGTGAAAGACAGTTGATAAACCTGTTGTTATTACTGCTACAGAAATAAGAAGGAAATAAAATTTTCAGAAGCAGTCCTATATTAAAGGTATGGGGGAACCCACCAAAATTACTGGTAAGTAACTGTACTAATAATGAAAGGGTCAAATGCTAAATATTATATGCTAGAAGAAAGATAAAAGAATCTGGAAGCTGTAAATCTATTAAGACTTATCACTGACACAGTAAGATTTGGATTACAGAAATAATGAAAAATTTCACAATTATCTTAATTGAACCAAAGATTGGACTAGAAATATTTAAAATCCTTTTTCTTACTAGTTTATTCGCTTGCAATTATCTTCTTCTTTCCTGGGGAGTCAAGGCTAATGTGAGCATAGGTGAATTATTTAATCACATGATGCTTCATTTTCAATAATACAAATGAATTTGTATCATGGGGATGCTGTAGATCAAGGTCTCCTATCTCCCAATTCAGAGTTGATATTCTACTAAAACTCTAACCTCACTTTTATTCATGTAAATCTGTTAATATAAAATATGAAGAATAAATTCCTATGTTTTAGGGAAAAAAGGAAAGTTACATTAACTATTTTGTACAAATATTCACTATGTTTCATACTTACAAAAACAGTAGGGAAAGCAGCTGTGGCTAAAGCAATTGACCTCCTATTTACCATATGGAGGACCTGTGTTCGATCCCCAGGACCTCCAGATTAAAAAAAAAGAAAAGGAAAAAGGGGAAGCAGATGTAGCTCAACTGACAGAGCACCCGTCTACCTTACAGAGGGTCCAGGGTTTGATCCCCAGGGCCTCCTGACCCGTGTGGTAAGCTGGCCCATGCACAGTCCTGCAAGCGCAAGGAGTGCCCTGCCATGCAGGGGTGCCCTCGCATAGGGGCGCCCTCGCATAGGGGTGCCCCACATGCAAGGAGTGCACCCCATAAGAAGAGCCACCCCATGTGAAAAAAAAGAGCACAGCCTGCCCAGGAGTGGTACTGCATACACAGAGAGCTGAGGCAGCACAATGATGCAACAAAAAAAAAAGAGACAGTTTCCCAGTGCCACCAGATAATGCAAGCAGACACAGAAGAACACACAGCAAATGGACACAGAAAACAGACAACGGGGGGGGGGGGGGGAAGGGGAGAGAAATAAATAAAATAAATCTTAAAAAAAAGAAAAAAGGCATCCCAGACCTGCACAGCACAGAGAGGCACACCAAAAAAACGATGAGGCAACCAGATAGGAAAAAAAAAAAAAAAAGTAGGTAACCACTGTAATAAGTTTTATAGTTTACAAAGCACTCTCACATAAATTGACTCATTATATCCCCACATCATCTCTAAAACCATTTACAAACTAAACTGTGGTTCCAACATATTAAATAATTTACCCAAAAAGAGATCACAGAAGTCATAACTATAGACTCAAATTCAGATTTTAATATCTGTGCTTTAATTTAGATTAAAGGGCCTGCCTCTCACCTACAATTTGGAGGTTTTAAAATGGTCTTTATATTCTGGACTCTTAAGTAGGGATTTCTGTACCTGGGAAGATGTATCCTGGGTTCCACCATGGATCAGCTTACTTCTCTTCTTTAGGCCCTAGAGAAGAGGTTTCACTTCCCAGCCTCATACCTAATCTTAGCCTCTTAATGGAGGCTGCAGCAGTAGTAGCAGGCACAATGGCAATCAATAACTTCAATACTATTAAGATTGGTAAAAGGAAATGGGCAAACAAGTGGATACAGTGCTAACTGCTCTCTTAACATGGATTTGTGGTACATTTTATATCTCTAGGCACTGACTTACCTTCTCCCTAGCATTTCATTCACTCAGAAAAATGACAGAAATACCAAATGACAAATCAGATAGTTCTACAATCCTAGAAACAATTTGGTCAAATGTATAACAGCTTGGAGCTGGGGGAAAACTTGAAGATCAAGTTCGAGCCTTCATTTTACACATAAAAAAATAGATTTGAGGAGACTCAGTGGTTTGTCCAAAATTACATTCTTAAGTTTAATTTAAAAAAAAAAAGAGTAAACATTTTTTCAAGTTTTTCTTTGATAACTTTGCAAGGGAAAAAGAAGACCTGCCGAAATTTTTAAAAATATTCTGTTTAAAGAATTTCCATTCTCTAATTCATCCAACACAGTATTGTTGGAAGTCAATAAAATAAGGAAAAATGAAACTGGCATTATGTTTAATAAAAAAAAAACAAAAGAAGAATCTATTTACCAATATGTAAAATACCTCACACTGCAGAAGAAATTCAAAGAAAGGGAAAATTATGGCAAATGACTTTCAAAACTTTGCAGAAATTTTATTCTTTTAGGGTTTCCTAAAGAAAATAGATAAAGACAACACAATCTTTGAGTTAAGGTATTCTCAGGAAATTCTGTTTAAAAGATAAAATGGATGTGTTCATCATTCTGCAAGGAAAAAAAAAAAGATCAGATTTTTTTTTAAGAGAGCAGATTTTACGGATCACATTGGAAAGTCCCATCCTTCCAAGGCCTAAGCCTCAGAAAAAATAATGAAAGCAAAGGTCTCACTGGTTATGATCCAAACTGCATGCCTTGGTTTCCACTAGGAGGAACACTAAATTTCCTAATGAAACGGTTTTGCTTTGTTTTGTCTTGTTTTGGCTCATTGTTCATTGTTTGCTCATTGTCTTGCTCATGGTTTTTGCTTATTGTTTTTGCTCATTGTTTGTTTGTCTTCTTTAGGAGGCACTGGTAATCAAATCCGGGACCTCCCATGTGGGAAGTGGGTACTCAACTGCTTGAGCCACATCCACTCCCCCAATGAAACATTTTTATTCTTCCATTTAACTAAGTAATTTCTTTGTACTTGCTATCATCTCAAAGAAGAGTTTTTAGTGTTAAAATAGCCTATGGTTGGGAAGCATTTGTGGCTCAAGCTCCCGCCTAACACATGAGAGGTCCATGGTTCGGTTCCCAGGGCCTCCTAAAGAGAACAGCAAGCTGACACAACAAGATGATGCAGCAACAGACACAAGAAGAAAAACATAATGACAGAAACAACAAAGCAGGGAGCAGAGGTTCCCGTGCCTCCTAAAGAAGATGAGCGAGACAGCAAGCTGACATGACGAGCAGGCACAGCAAGCTGACGCAACAAGGTAACACAACAAGAGGCACAAAAAGAAAAACATAAATAAAAACACAAAAAAGCAGGAAACAGAGGTGGTTCAAACTATTAGGCACTTCTGTCCCACATCAGAGGTCCCAGGTTCAGTTCCTGGTGCATCCTAAAGAAACAATGAAGACAACAGACACAGTAAGTGCAAACAATCATTTTCCTTGCAAAATAATGAACACATACATTTTATGATCCAAACAATGAGGGGGTGGGGAGAAATAAATAAATATAATAAATCTTTTTTTAAAAAATAGCTTATGGTTCACGTTTTATGTTTGAGGAGGGCCATTTTGTCCTCTATTCACTGTCCCTCTCTTCATCCTTTTAAACTTTCACAATTTCAAGTACCTGAAATTTTTATTAACAAAGTATTTCAAATCCAGGGATAAAAATATACCAAAATTGACCAAGGTAAAAGTTATAATGCTGTAGTAGAGTACAAACAGGAGAGAGAAAATAAACAAGTAAGGCAAACAAATATGATCGCCATGGAACCGAAGAAGGCTCTTTAAAGCCAAGCTCTGGGGTTAGAGAAGCTAAATCTAACATTTACTTCAAATTTTATACACTCCTGGAATGAATTCCTATTCTAAGTAACAGAAATAACAGCAAAAAATCTGTAGGAAGACAAGAAATTTTGAGGAAGCCTAATTATACCTTTTTTCTTCATAATACACACCAAATCTTATTACTCAATAGTATAACATATCATAACATATGAGTCCACTAATTACAATATCTCACTGAACTGTTTAAATTAGACTGCCTCTGGTGGCTTAAGTGGAACAGAGATATTCTGCCTCTTAAAAAGCCTACAATTGCTCCCAATTTTTCCACCAATATTTTTTAATCAATTTTATTAATACATATTAAGAAAGCATATGTATCATCCAAGGGGAAAAATCAATAGTATTTGGTATAATCACATAGTCATGCATTCATTACATCAATCATTATTAGGGCATTTTCATGATTTCAATAATAACAATAATAAAAATACAAAGAAAATTTCTTACCTCTTAATCTCTCTATGCTTCCCCCACTGTATATAGCTGCTGTTTCTTGCTATTCTATCCAAAATGTATAATCAATGGCTTTCAGTATAATTACAATGCTGTACATTCATGAACTTAAAAATTTTAGAACAATTTCATTACTCCAAAAAGAAAGACTCCAAACTCTTAGCATTCCTTCCTCATACTTACATAAAACTAATCTCCTTTCATCTTTGTGAATTTATTTATATTTACATTCATATTTACATTTTATATAAATAGAATCATACAATATGTAGTACTCTATCGGGTCTCCTTCACTTAGTATTTTTTTTTGTCTGATATCAACATTGTGTAGTATTAACTTACATTTGTTCAGCTTCAAAGAAAAAGGTCTGACAAATGCAATTCTACCAATATTCATGTTTCACTTACTTATATTTCACATAATATATTTAGTTCATAATAGGACATTCATACAGTATTTGTCCTTTTGTGTCCGACTTGCTTCATTCAACATAATGTTGTCCAGGTTCATCCATGTTGTCATATGCTTCACAACTTCATTTCTTCTTAACACTGCATAATATTTCATCATGTGTTTTCTCCACAATTTGTTTATCCATTCATCAGTTGATGGACGCCTGGGTTGTTTCCAACTTGTGGCTATTGTGAATAATGCTACTATGAACATTGGTGTGCAGATATCTATTCGTGTCACTGCTCTCAGTTCTTCTAGATACATACCTAGCAATGGTACTGCCAGGTCCCATAGCAAGTTTATATTCAACTTCCTTAAGAACGGCCAGACTGTCCTCCACAGTGGCTATGTACCATTCTACATTCCTACCAACAGTGAATAAGCACTCCTGTCTCTCCACATCCTCTCCAACATTTACACTTTTTTGACTTTTTAATAGTGGCCAATCTAATAGGTATGAAATTATATCTCATTATAGTTTTGAGCTAATTTTTGTATTAGGTATGAGATAGGGTTCCTCTTTCTTTCTTTTGGATATGGCTATCCAGTTCTCCCAGTACCATTTTTTTTTAATTTAATTTTTATTATTTCTCCTCCCAGCCCCGCCCCCCCAAGTTGTTTGCACTCACTGTGTGTTCTTCTGTGTCTGCTTGTCTTCTCTTTCAGCAGAACTGGGAACCAATTCTGGGACCTTCTGGAGTAAGAGAGAGGCACTCAATCATTTGCACCACCTCAGCTCCCTGGTCTGCTGCATCTCTTGTCTCTCTTCTGTGTCTCTTTTTGTTGCATCATCTTGCTGCACCAGCTCTCCATTCAGGCCAGCATCCCTGAGCAGGCCAGCACTCCATGTGGGCCAGCCCTGTGGTTGGACCAGCTCACCAGGTGGGCCAGCTTGCCTTCACCAGGAGGCCCTGGGAATCAAACCCTGGACCTCCTATACGGTAGACAGGAGCCCAATCACTTGAGCCACTCCACTTCCCATCTCAGCACCATTTGTTAAATAGACGATTCTGGCCCGGTTGGGTGGGCTTAACAGCCTTATCAAAAATCACTTGACTATAGATGTGAGGGTCAATTTCTGAGTTCTCAATTCAGTTCCACTGGTCAATCAGTCTGTCCTTATGCCAGTACCATGCTGTTTTTACCAACTGTAACTAAGTAATATGCTTTAAAGTCAAAGCAGTAGTCCTCCAACTTTGTTCTTTCTTAAGGTATTTTTGGTTATTCGGGGTCCTTACCCTTCCAAATAAATTTAATTATTGGCTTTTTTATTTCTGCAAAAAAGGCTGTTGGGATTTTGTTTGGGATTGCATTGAATCTGTAAATCAGTTTTGGTAGAATTGGCATCTTAAGGACATTTAGTTTTACAATCCAGGAACACAGAATATCCTTCCATTTATTTAAGTCTTCTTTGGTTTCTTTTAGCAATGTTTTATAGTTTTCTGAATACAGGTACTTTATATCCTTGATTAAGTTTATTCCTAAATATTTTACTGTTTTATTCACTATTACATATGGATTTTTTTTCTGATTTCCTCCTCAGATTGTGCATCAGTAGTGTATAGTAACACTATTGATTTTTGTGTTATTAACCTTGTATCCCATCACTTTGTGAACTTGTTTATAATTCTAGCCACTTTGTTGGGGATTTTTCAAGATTTTCTAGATATAGGATCCTGTCATCAGTGAATAAAGTTTTACTTCTTCCTTTACTATTTGGGTGCCTTGTATTTCTTTGTCTAGCCTAATTGCTCTAGCTAGAACTTCTCACATAATATTGAATAATAATGGTGACAGTGGGCCTCCTTGTCTTGTTCCTGATCTCAGTGGGAAAGCTTTCGGTCTTTCATCATTAAGTACAATGCTAGCTGTAGATTTTTCATATACGTACTTTCCCTTATTGAGAAAGCTTCCTTCTATCCCTATCTTTTGGAATGTTTTTATCAAGAAAGGGTGCTGTATTTTGTCAAATAACTATTCTGCATCAACAGAGAGGATCATATGATTTTTCTTCTTCAGTTTATCAATGTGGTTTATTACACCAATTGATTTTCTTGTGTTGAATCACCCTGCACACCTGGAATAAAACCCACTTGACTGTGGTGTATAATTCTTTTAATGTGCTTTTGGATTCTGTTTGCAAGTATTTGTTGAGGATTTTTACATCTATATTCACTAGATATATTTGTCCACAATTTTCTTTTTTCATAGTATCTTTATCTGGTTTTGGTGTTAGGGTAACGTTGGTTTCATAGAATGAGTTTGGTAGAATTCTTTCCTGTTCAATTTTTTGGAAGAGCTTGAGCAAGATCAGCATTAGTTCATCTTCGAATGATTGGTAGAATGGTAGAATTCATCTGTGAAGTCATCTGGTCCTAGTCTTTTCATCCTTTGGAGTATTTTGATGACTGTTTCAATCTATTCACTTTTGATTTGTTGAGTCTTCTATTTCTTCTAAAGTCAGTGTAGGAGGTTCATGTGTTTCCATGAATTTGTCCATCTCGTCTACATTTTCTAGTATTTTGGCATATAGTTGCTCACAGTATCCTCTTATGATCTCTCTTATTTCTATGGGGTCAGTGGTAATGTCCCCTGCATTAGTCAGCCAAAGGGGTGCTGATGCAAAATACCAGAAATTGGTTGTTTTTATAAAGGGTATTTATTTGGGGTAGAAGCTTACAGTCACCAGGCCATAAAGCATAAGTTACTTCTCTCATCTGTTGGAGCAAGATGGCTGCTAACATTCAGCCTCTTCCTCTTAAGGCTCCACAGTTCCAGCTTCTTTCAATATCAACTATAGGCTATCAGGCAGGCTCTCCAGGCTTGTCTCTCTCCCCAAGCAAATGACTCATCTCTCTTCCTGGAGCCTCTGCCACGTCTGTGGAGCTGTCTCTATTCCTATGTGTTCTCCTGTGTGTTTACTTCCCAGGCTCCAGGTCAAATTTCCAGCATCACAACTCCAACTAATTCCTCTGCTCTGCCATGTAGTTTTCACATCCTACTGACGTGACCCAATCAAAGCCTTAATCATTATTTAATCAAATAAAAGTGGAACCTCTGAACTCAATATAATCTAATGTGCAAATAGGACAGTTTACAAACTTAATCCAATATCTATTTTTGGAATTCATAAATAATACCAAACTGCTGCGTCCCCCCTCTCGTTTCTGATTTTGTGTTTTCTCTCTTTTTTTGTCAGTATAGTTAATTAAGGGTTTGTCAATTTTGTTGATCTTCTGAAAAAATCAACTTCCGGTTTTGTTGATTCTATTGTTTTATGGGGGTTTTGTTCTCTATTTCATTGATTTCTGCACTGATCTTTACTATTTTCTTTCCTTCAGCTTGGTTTGGGATTAGTTCGCTGTTCTTTTTCTAGTTCTTCCAAGTGTGCAGTTATATCATCAATTTCAGTTCTTTCTTCTTTTGTAATGTAAGCACTGAGGGCTATAAATTTCCCTCTCAGCACTGCCTTTGCAGTGTTCCATAGGTTTTGATAAGTTGTGTTCTCATTTTCATTCATCTCAAGATCTTTGCTGAATGCTCTTGCCATTTCTTCTTTGACCCGCTGGTTATTTAAGAATGTGTGGTTTAATCTCCATATATTTATGAGTTTTCCCTTTTTCTGTCCATTACTGATTTCCACCTTCATTCTATTAAGATCACAGTAAGTGTTTTGTATAATTTCAATCTTTCTAAATTTATTGAGAGTTGTCTTGTGACTCAACCTATGGTCTATCCTGGAGAAGGATCCATGAGTGCTTGAAAAGAATATATATCCAGCTGTTTTGGGGTACAATGCTCTATAGATGTCTGTTAGGTCTAGTTCACTTATCATATTATTCAAGTTCTCTGTCTCTTTATTTATTCTCTGTCGAGATGTTCTATCCAGTACTGAACATGGTGTATTGAAGTCTCCAACTATTACTGCTATTTCCCCCTTCGGTTTTGCCAGTGTGTGCCTCATGTATCTTGGGGCACTGAGGTTAGGTGCATAAATATTTGTAAGAGTTATTTCTTCTTGTTGAATTGCCCCTTTTATTAATATATAATGCCCTTCTTCATCCATTATGATAGTTTTGCATTTAAAATCTATTTTGTCCCATATTAGTATTGCTACTCCAGCTCTTTTTGGTTACTATTTGAATGGAATATCTTTTTCCAACATTTCACTTTTAACCTGGTTGTGTCCTTACATCTGAAGTGAGTCTCTTATAGACAACAAATAGATGGCTCATATTTTTTAATCCATTCTATCAGTCTGTGTCTTTTGATTGGGGAGTTCAAGCCATTAACATTCAATGTTTTAACTATAAAGACACTACTTACTTCATACATTTTGACCTTTGCCAATATTTTTAATCTTTGCTTATTCTAAGATATTGATTCTTTTTCTAAAATGTACTTTACAATCAATTTTACAAGTATTTATCTTAATAAATTCCATTTTGGCCTCTGTCCCTAAAAATAAAAGCCATTCTAAATTTATTTTATGTACAACATGAAATTATCTGATTAATTTATATACTTACTTTTTATAAAATTCCTTCACTGTTTGTAAGTTTTAGACAATAGGACATATGAAAAAGAAAGAAAAAGAGAGGATTTTTGTAATAGAGCCCTGCCTGAGCCAACTCTCAGTAGTCTGTTGGCAGAAGGCCTGTGTTTGAACTATTTCCAAGACCTCATCTCAACAGCAGCCAAAGGCTCCACAAAAGAACGGGCCTAAAATGGCTTATTACCTTTAACCCCTGACCCCTTACCCACTGGTCACGCTTTTGAACTTGAAATCTTGTGCAAGAATACTTAGCCACCCTGTTTACAAACATCCTATTAATTCTACAGGAACAGCTTAGCAGGACATATCCAGTTATCTGACCTTGGGTAGTCACAACTTCACCTTACACTACTCTCCTGAGGAAATTACTTGATTAAATCCATTATCTCCAGCATTTTTTTTAAGTGTGGGGGCTGGGGATTGAACCCAGGACTTCTGATGTGGGAAGCTAGCAACCAACCACTAAGTCACATCAGCTCCTCTGAGTTGGTTTCCTTGTTTACTTGTTGTTCATTTCTTTTTTATTTTTACGAGGCACTAGGAACCAAACCCAGGACCTCCCATGTGGGAAGCAGGTGCTCAACTGCTAGTGCCACATCTATTCCCCTTAAGGCTGCTACTATAATGTTGGTGCTTCCTAGTAAATTAACTAGTCAACTCCCACAAATTATTAAGGAGTATACAAATGTAGCCAGATTATTTTTAATATGGAAAATGGATTTTAAGAATGAATAAATTGGTGAGTGATCATATTTCAAAGGATCCTTTATTATTCAATGGCCTTATTTTTAGGATGTATTTTCCTAATTCCCTTACTCTATTCAAAATATAATTAAATTACCCACACTCTATGACTTATCTGATTTCTGCCAAGGTGCCAAGTTCACTCAATGGGGAAAGAATGGTCTCTTAAAAAAATGGTGCTGGGAAAGCAGATACGGCTCAAGCAATTGGGCTCCTGTCTACCATACAGGAGGTCCATGGTTCATCACCCAGGGCTTCCTGGTGAAGGTAAACTAGCCCGTGTGGTAAGATGGCCCACACAGAGTGCTGGCCTGCATGGAGTGCTGCCCTGCACAGGAGTGCTGTCCCATGTCGGAGTGGTGTTCCATGCAGGAGTGCTGGCCCACATGGATAACTAACACAGCAAAATGATGCAACAAAAAAAGACACAGAGGAAAGGCAAAAAGAGATGCAATAGACCAGGGAACTGAGGTGGTGCAAGAAAATGATGGCCTCTCTCCCACTCCAGAAGGCCCCAGTATCGGTTCCCAGAGCCACCTAATGAGAATACAAGCAGACACAGAAGCAGACACAACGGAACACACAGCAAATGGACAGAGAGAGCAGAAAATGGAGCAAGTGGGGAGAAATAAAATAAACCTTTAAAAAAATGGTTCTGGGAAAAATGGATATCAACATGCAAAAGAAACTGTACCCATGATATACAAAAATTAACTCAAAATGGATTAACACCCTACAATTAAGAGCTAAAATTATAAAACTCTTAGAAGAAAACACAGAAATGTCTTCAGGACCTTTTATTAGGCAATAATTCTTAGACTTTATGCCAAAAGCATGAGCAACAAAGAAAAAATAGATAAATTGGACATCATCAAAATTTAAAACTTTTGTACAGCTAAGGACACTATGATTTACCAAGAAAGTAAAAAAGAAAACCAACAGTATGAGAAAAAACACTTGGAAACCATATGTCTAATAACAGTTTGATATCAAGAATAAAGAACTCCTACAACTCAACAACCAAAAGACAAACAACCTGAGGAAAAAAGAAGCAAAGGATTTGAACAGACAATTCTCCAAGGAAGATATACAATTGGCCAATAAGCTCATGAAAAGATGCTCAATATCACTGGCCACTAGGGGATGCAAATCAAACCCACAATGAGATACCACCTCATACTCACAAAAATAGCTATTACTGAAAGAGCAGAAAAAAATAAGTGCTGATGAGGATGCAAAGAAACAAGAACCTTCATACACTGTTGCTGGAAAACAGTTTGGAGGTTCATCAAAAAGCTAAACATAGAACTACCATATGATCCAGCAATCCCACTTCTAGGTATATACCCAAAAGAATTTAAAGGACTTGAACAGATATTTGTATACCAATGCTCATAGCAGGACCTTTCACAACAGTTGAAAGGTGGAAGCAACTCAAATGTCAATCAACATGAATGGATAAACAAACTATGGTATACACATGCAATGGATATTACACAACCTTAAAAAAAAGAATGAAATTCTGATACATGCCATGACATAGAGGAACCCTAAAGACTTGATGTTGACTGAAATAATTCTGTTTTAGTTTTCTGGCTGCTAAAACAAATACCATACAATGAGTTGGCTTAATAACAGGAATTTATTGGCTCATGATTTCCAAGGCCAGAAGTCTTGCTTCCTCCCAAGGTCAGTCAGTATCTTCTGGCTGGCCAGAAATCTCTGTAATTCCTATCTTATCTGCTGACTTATAGCTGCTTGCTTCTCCTGTGGCTTCTCCCCTTGTGACCTTCTCCATAAGGCCTCCAATTACATGATTAAGACCCATCCTGGGAAGCAGACTTGGCCCAGTGGTTAGGGCATCCGTCTACCACAAGGGAGGTCTGCGGTTCAAACCCCGGGCCTCCCTGACCCATGTGGAGCTGGCCCATGTACAGTGCTGATGCACGCAAGGAGTGTCCTGCAAAGCAGGGGTGTCCCTGCATAGGGGAGACCCACGCGCAAGGAGTGCGCCCCATAAGGAGAGCCACCCAGCACAAAATAAAGTTCAGCCTGCCCAGGAATGGCACCACACACACAGAGAGCTGACACAACAAGATGACACAACAAAAAGAAACACAGATTCCCAGGCCGCTGACAATAACAGAAGCGGACAAAGAAGAACACACAGCAAATAGACACAGAGAACAGACAACTGGGGGGGGGGGGGGGGCGGGGAAGAAATAAATAAATCTTAAAAAAAAAAAAAAAAGGACCCATCCTAATTCATTTGGGCCATACCTTAAGTGAAGTAACTTCATCAAAAGGTTCTATTTACAGTAGGTTCACACCCACAGGAATGGGTTAAGACCATGTTTTCCTTGGATGTATAACTCCACGCCACCACAAAGTCAGACCCAAAGAGATAAATATTGTATAATTCTACTTATATTAAATAGCTAGAATATGCACACTCATAGAAAATAGGTAACAGGATACCAGAGGCAGGGAGGAGGGGAAATGGGGAGTTAATACATAAAGGATAAAGGGCTTCTATATGGGTGATGGAAAAGTTCTGATAATGGATGGTAGTAAGGTTAGCACAATACTATGAATATGATTAATTCCACTGAATAATGCTTGGCAGTGGCTGAGACAGAAATGTTTATGCTGTAAATATGTCTCCACAATTAAAAAGAGCAATCAAAGAGGCAAGAAAAATTAAATGGTCAAAAGGACATTATTGGGACATATGAATATCCTGGAATATAGACTATAAGCTTTTTATCTATGTTAAATTTCTTGAACTTGGTAATCATATAATCATACTTAAGGTGCTTATGTAAGTGAAAAGCCTTGTTCTTAGGCAATGTAAAATGAAATAGTATGTGTTCAAGGAGCATGATGTATGCAACCTACCAACCTACTCTCAAATATTTAGAAAATACAAAGAGACATAGATTTATAGATAAGATAGGACAGGAAGGTAGGGGAGGGAAGAGGAAGTGGGGAGGGGAAAGAAAATGTTAGATATGGCAAATGTGGCAAAATGTCAAAGTTGGTGGACCTGGGTATCTGGGCCAGGGGGTATGTTGGCGTTCTATGCATGAATTTTGTATTATTTTTTCAACTACCCTATAAGATTGAAACTATTTCAAAACAAAGTTTCACGAAGGAAAATGTGATATATTGGGAACTTCTGGGGAATGTGGCAGAGAAGAGGGCTCCAGGACTCAATCCTTCCACCAAAACAACTACTAAACAGGCAGGAACTGTCTGAAACAACTATTTTGAAACTCCAGAGACCACAAGAAAACCATATAACATCCAGGGAGGAGTTGGAGAAAGCAACTGACAAATTACGGTAAAGAACTATAAACTACTCTCTCCATGCAGCAGCTACAGGCAGTGATTCCCTACTCTCTTGGCATGCCACTGCAGGGTCCAGTCCCTGGCTAGCTGTTGGTGGCAGAAAGGGACGTAAAAATATTCTTTCCCAAGAACAGGAGTGGGCAGGGTCAATTGCTGCTCACAGCTTTCAGCTTTCCTTTAGAGTTCAGATAGCTGGATCCCAGCTCTGAGGGCAGCTATTGTTTCAACTCACCCTGGACAAAGGCTGCAGCAGCCACTGTTTCAACACTCCCAGGACTGAGGCAGAGGCGGCAGAGATTGAAAGACACAGCGCTTTCTCAGTACTGCAGGGTACAGTTAGCTCAAGGGCTGCATTTGTTGGGCAGGCCAGGAAAGCTGAGCTGTGGGGAGCCACCAGAGAAGTTTTGGCACCCTTCCTGACCCCCTTCACAGGGCATTTTGGAGCCAGTCTGAGTCCTCTTCATGGGTCCCTGGCCCTGTTTTCTCTGGGAAAGACTGACTTGAGAAAATCCTTTCTGGGGTGGCCCTCCTTCCAAAATTTGCCCACCAAGAAAAAGCAGTGTGAAAGAACAAAAATAGTATAAAAAAACAATTTTGATGGAAAGTCTGGCACAGAGGCTGGCAGGCTTCAGATACCAGGCAGAGGGAGGTCTGTCTCCTAGAAAACAGCCACAACCAAACCCTTTAAACAGGGGAAACACCGAAACAATTAACAAGCAAAAGCCGAGGATAAGACAAGAAGTCCAGAAAGACAGGAAAACCCTGCACACTGCATTCACCTTGCACAGACAGTCCTGATAGAAGGGCTGAAGCTCAAGAAAACCTGTCTTATCACCAGCTGGTTACAAAACAAGAAACAGATATCACAGGGAGTAAATCCCTGACTTAACATTTTAAAACATGCAAAGTGTGCTACAAAAATAAAAGAGGACATGACAAAGAAATAAGGAATGATGGAGGGAAGCAGACTTGGCCCAATGGACAGGGTGTCCACCTATCACATGGGAGGTCCGCAGTTCAAACCCCGGGCCTCCAGTGCTCATGAATTCAAGGAGTGCCGTGCCACACAGGGGTGTCCCCCGCATGGGGGAGCCCCATGCTCAAGGAGTGTGCCCCGTACAGAGAGCCACCCAGTGCAAAAAAAAAAAGTGCAACCTGCCCAGGTACAGAGAGATGACACAACAAAAAGAGACACAGATTCCAGGTGCCACTGACAAGAATACAAATGGGCACAGAAGAACACACAGTGAATGGACACAGAGAGCAGACAACTGGGGGGAGAGAAATAAATAAATCGTTAAAAAAAAAAAACCTTAAAAAAAAAGCTCTAATGATGATTGAAGTGATGAATGCACAACTATGTGGTTATACCAAATACAACTGATTGTATACTTTGGATAGACTGCAAGCTTTATTAATATGTATCAACTGATTTTTTTTTTAAAGCATCAAATGCTATTATATGTTCCTTTAGACCTTTAGTTTTATTTTTTTTAAGATTTATTTATTTATTTACTTATTTATTTCTCTCTCCCTCTCCCCTCCCCCCCCCCACCCCAGTTGTCTGTTCTCTGTGTCTGTTTGCTGCATCTTCTCTGTCTGCTTCTGTTGTTGTCAGCGGCACAGGAATCTGTGTTTCTTTTTGTTGCATCATCTTGTTGTGTCATTTCTCCATGTGGGCAGTGCCATTCTTAGGCAGGCTGCACTTTCTTTCGCACTGGGCGGCTCTCCTTACAGGGCGCACCCCTTGCACATGGAGCTCCTCTACCCAGAGGACACCCGAGTGGCAGGGCACTCCTTGCACGCATCAGCACTGTGCATGGGCCAGCTCCACATGGGTCAAGGAGGCCCAGGGTTTGAACCGCAGACCTCCCTTGTGGTAGATGGACGCCCTAACCACTGGGCCAAGTCTGCTTCCCATAGACCTTTAGTTTTAAATTACTGATTCCAAATAGCATCTATCACTTCTAACATCAATGACCCTTGAATCTTTTTGCATAATAATGCAGATTTCTCAGAATTGAAACCAAATATCATGGAATCCAATTAAAACAAGGTTCTAGAAGAATGATTTAGTTTACAGATTATCTATAATTCAAGCAAAGATGCTTAATATCATAGAGAATGCAATTATATTAGTGTTAATATAATAAAAGTAAACTATCATAATTGTATACTCCATATCTATGAATCTGTAGTTCAAAATTTTAGTATGTGCCTAAACAAGAGAAATAAAGAGCTCATCAGGGGAGTAGCTGTAGCTCAAGCAGTTGAGCACCTGCTTCACACATATGAAGTCCCAGGTTTGATTCCCTGTACTTCTAAAAACAAAACAAACAACAAGGAAACAAACTGAAAAACCAACTCCAGGAAGCCAATGTAGCTCAGTGATTGAGCACTAGCTTCCCACATACAACGTCCCAACTTCAATACAAGGCCCAGTATCTAAGAATACCAAGGCCCTGGTATTCTTTTACCAGGCCAAAGAAGGATTTAACAAGAAATATTCAAAAGGGCTATAAATATTAATTGAATATACCACATAATATTATAAAACCCACTTTATATCACCAATATAGAAAACGTCAGTTTTAACCTACAAAATTAGAATAGGAATACCAATGTAATGTTGATATTGAGAGATGCTATAAATATTTAAGACACGTGGACCATGCTAAAAAATCCAAAGTGTACTGTCTGTACATTTAGTAGAAAATGGGAGGGAGAGTAAATGACAAGGGTTAAAGTATAAATTGTGGAACACAAATCTTTGGTAGATTTTATTTATACTGAACAGCCTGACCCCTTTACACACTTACCTAGAAAGACAAAACACAGAAATTTCTTCTTGAATATTTTCTTTCAGATTTCCCATAATCTCTAGGACCCCTCTCACATTTGACTGTTCTAATGCTATATTGCTCAGTGGAAGAAATTAAGCATCAGGCTGTACATCACAAAATAGAGACAATTCAGCAATCCATTCTATTTGATCTACCACTGATCATAATAATTCAGTCAATTTCTGTAGCCTAAAAAATACTTTTTGTCTCTTTTCCCCAGGCCTCTTTTATTCCAAAGTCTTCTGGCCAGGTCACAGCAACAAAAGCCCATTTTACTATACACTGCGTACCTCAATATACCTAAAGAAGTACAACAATGCTTCTAGATTCCAAATGTACAGATATGTCTTAGAAGTAAGAAGCACCAACTCAGGCTGGAAAATGGCCACGTCTTATGGCCCCAGTATAGCTAATGGTCATTTCTCAGAACCCACCGAAGTTATAGGTTTTATCTATAATTAATAAATTTATCCTTTGCCTCTCCATTTCTAATTCCGTAATTTAAATTCTACCAGGTGGTTTATATTGTTATAAACATCTTTGGAGGATTAATACTTTATTCATAATTTTTAAATGAATGTAGTAATTGAATATGTGTATATGATTCACTGCCTAATCAAGAATAAAATTTAACCCATAAAAGGTGTTTAATAACAATTTGAATTACTGAATGCATAACTAATCATGTTAAGGGATTAAAAATTAAATTTCAAGGTATCCAATGTATAAATTCAAGAACTTTAGACAATTTTAAAAAGGACCAATACTAAGACAAAAAAACCTATAAATATGTTTATATAATTATGTATAATTACATATTACTATTTTACATATTAGCATAAGTCATATAGTAGAGATTTATTTCAAATATTTATTGTAAAATATATCTTTTTTAACTCTTTTTAAAGACAATGAAACAGCAATAAAAGTTTTTAGTTCTAATATGAATAAACCTTATTTCATGAAGGAAAACAAAGAAAGCAAGTAAAAATGCTCTGGAATTGTGAGGTACTAATTATTCTGCTTTTACATAGGGGAAAGTACAGCAGTCCAAATTCTATGTCCTAAGACATGCAAAACTTCCATTAAATTTGATGAATTTTGCCTTCATGGGACATCAGAATTACTTTCTCATATGTAATAACAACACTGTTAAGCATGTCATACATTCCCATGCATGAGAATTTTGAGCAAGGGGGGCTCACCTTTACTGAGGCAATGACTAAATTTTGTGCAAGATTCCCAGATTTTAATGTATCACATTAAAGAGCACCCATTTTATTTTCAATTGCTTTCATGGATGGGATTAAAGAAAATGCTGTTGTACTAAGAGAATTTTCTGCCACTCAATTGCAAGTGTAATTATGCATGAAGAATTCTTATTAAGTCACAAAAGAACAACGCACTTGAAAGCAGAGTTGACCCCCTGGATTCAGTATTACAAACAGAAAAAATCAAGATTCAGGTCACTATGGTCCCTTTTCCCTACTCAAGAAAGAGATCCTCCCCACTAATAACCATTAAAATGCTTCACATTTTTCAGCTGGCAACATCATGACCTCATTACAAACTAGGTATTTAGGAAAAACTACATTTCTTTCAAAGGAAAAATGTTAAAAATGCACAATTCCTCCATCATGCATATTTTATCTAACGGGGAAAGCAAATGTAACTGTTTTTGCAACCTAGGTTCAGGCAACTGCCCAGCAGCCTACAGAACTGATATCAATAGAAGTTTTATGCCTAGTAGAAAATCATCCTAAAGATTTTGTTTTCTAATCTGAAAAATAACGTCATCATTGTGGATTCCACCCCGGGCCACAAGGGAAGGAATTACACTGTGCTGTTAAAATGTTAGCAACTGCATTTCATTTTTTGAAAAGGCAATTTATTTTTCCTGAAATAAAGAGTTGATTATATCTCTTATTACTGTTACAAGAATTTGATATATCACAAAGTGAAAGAGTTACAGCATGTGCCAACTATCAACCAGGAAAAATGAACCTGATTCATAATTCACTTTGAGAATGTCTAGTTAGTCAATCAAGTGATTTGTAATCATGAAACCTGCCAGAAATTGAATGACTAATGGGCCACAGTAAAATCCCTGGATTTTTCTAGCATTCTTATTTCATTATGTGACTTTTATTGCCATTTTTGATCGCTATTTCTCAGTAGCAACAAATTAAACTACACATATTTACTTAGAAGTAGAAGTTTTTGACTTAAATTTAATAGGCTAAAGGATAGGCTAAAGGATACACAAGTTGCACGACCAGAGTAGTTAATGTCTTCAAACAAAGTATTAGGTTTAGAGGTTGAGCAAGAAAAATTCCATTCCTTCCAACCCACTCAACACTCCCCAACATTTCACTTAAATTATTTAGTGAATATGCTATTTCAGCACAGCTAATTCTAATTCAATACATTTTCTTAAGTTGTTTTTATATATTTTTAAACATTTAAAGTCATTCAATGGAGTCTGATTAATATCAGAAGCCTTAAGCTTCCTTTTAATATAATCACTACATAATATTTTCTCATTTAAAACTTTAAGCAAACTTAATGTAATGTTCAAAAAACCTCTGACCTCTACCTAACAATCTTATTAAATTATAAATAGATGAGATGAAAAACCAACTTAAAGTTTGGCATATTACTGAAGGGGCAATATGATAAATGAGTGTTTTTCCAAATGTAAAACTCCTGAACTATATAAGAATTTGTCATGCTGATAATACTGGCCCTTATAAGCATTTTAATCAGGATTGCATGTCATAAGAATTACAGTTTTAAAGTAAATGGAACTTTTTTATATGATAACAAATAGAATCATCCTTTGATTTACTTTTCATAATTTTCAAGCAGAAAGCTTTAGACTCATGATAACACTTGAGTACATGTGACTCTGCTTAAGGGAAGTACAACAGAATCCTTAAGTCAAGATTTATCATACTCATTACTGAAATCTAGTATTTACGAAAAAACTCAGCTATACACATTTTGTGAGTAAATTTCTAATAATTGTTTGGTTACTCAAGACAATAAAACTCTGGACATCCATTATACATTATAAAATACACACTCCAAGAAGCAAGTATGATTATGGTGGGTCTCAGAAAAGCTTGTTTTGTTTTTTTTTAATTTATTTCTCTCCTCTTCCCCACCCCCACCCCAGTTGTCTGCTCTCTCTGTCCATTAGCTGTGTGTTCTTCTGTGTCCGCTTCTATTCTTGTCAGCAGCACCAGCATCTGCTTCTCTTTTTGTTGCATCATCTTGCTGCATCAGCTCTCTGTGTGCAGCCCCACTCCTGGGCAGGCTGCACTTTCTTCACGCAGGGCAGCTCTCCTTAAGGGGCACACTCCTTGTGCGTGGGAGTCCCCTATGCAGGGGACACCCCTGTATGGCATGGCACTCCTTGCACACATCAGCACTGCACGTGGGCCAGCTTCACCACACAGGTCAGGAGGCCCTGGATTTGAACTCTGAACCTCCCATGTCGTAGGCAAATGCTCTATCCATTGAGCCAAATCCGCTTCCCAGGAAAGATATTATTTTCCACACTGAACATTCCCTGTAAAGAATAGCAGCACCCCATCCTGAAATTCACTAAAAGGATGGCGGTTATCACAACAACTGCTTGGGTAATTTTTCATTCCTATAGAGGCTAACCATTCATTCATCAACAAATGCTTATTAAGCACCTACTATGTGCCAGGTATGGTGCTAAAAACTGAGAAATATAAAAATGAATTAGACAAACAGCCTTGTATTTGCCCTTAAAATCTATAGTCTAATAAGAAAGAAACATATTAAATAAGCACAATAAAATATTATAGATTTTAGAATAGATCTATGTATTAGAAAGGTTCAAAGAAGGTAGAGTTCAACGATAGAGGTCAGTGATCAGGAAAGGCTTCAGAGGGAAAACGGACTTGGCCCAGTGGTTAGGGCGTCCGTCTACCACATGGGAGGTCCGCGGTTCAAACCCCGGGCCTCCTTGACCTGCGTGGAGCTGGCCCATGCTCAGTGCTGATGCGCGCAAGGAGTGCCCTGCCACGCAGGGGTGTCCCCCGCGTAGGGAAGTCCCACCTGCAAGGAGTGCCCCCCGTAAGGAGAGCCGCCCAGCGTGAAAGAAAGTGCAGCCTGCCCAGGAATGGCGCCGCCCACACTTCCCGTGCCGCTGACGACAACAGAAGCGGACAAAGAAACAAGATGCAGCAAATAGACACAGAGAACAGACAAGGTGGGGGGGGGATTAAATAAATAAATCTTTTTAAAAAAAGGAAAGGCTTCAGAGATAAGAAAGATAAATCTTGATGAAAAGGTGGTACTTAAGGGGGAGCAAAGAGGAAAGATCACAATGGTTAGGAAGAAAATCAGGAATAAAGGCAAAAGTGCAAAATAGCTTATAATTATACTGTGATTACCAGCTATTCAGTTTAACTGGGGTTTAACATGTACAGAATATATTAATATATGGTATTTGGATGACAAAGGAGAAGGCTGCCAGAAGCAAGCCTGAAGCAGTCGCAATGGCCCAATAGTGAAACACCTTGTATATGCATTAAAGAGAGCGCAGTCTATTATTTTATAAACAATAGAAACCACGGAAGGATTTCATGCATAAGAATTACAGAATCATTGGTTTCCATGTCTAAATAATTTATGCATTCGGCTTTCCTGAAAAATGTTCAAACTAATACTTTATATTTATCTGTTAGAAAACTAATACCATCATTTTAGCTTACCTGTTCTATATTCATATTTAAATAATCTCCCAAAACCAGAATCTCAATCACTGGCAAACTTGGGAGCTAAATAGCATTTCTACTATAGGAAGAGTGAAGCTGATAATCAAGATACATCAACCAAGTTTTCCAAGGAAGCATTACCAAAATTCTATTTACTATATATACATATACACACAAAAATACACTGACAGACTGTCAAAAGTTACATCCACATAAAGTTACAAAAGCAAATGTTTTGACTAGACACATTTTGGTATCCTCAATCAGTAGTAGTTCAACCTATTTTGAACTAGCCAGACTATGGATCAATAGTGAAACAGCCTAGTGTACAGCTGCATACATAAAAAGGAGTTTAACACAGCACTTAAAAGCAGAAGCTTTGAGCAGAAGCACTGAAGTCAGAGCATTCAGATCCCAGGTCAGCCACCGACCTCATGCAAACAAATTAAACTCTGAGTCTTAATTTCCTTTTCTATATATCTGGGGTGAGTATTCCTATCCCAGATGTTTGTTATGAAGCTATAATGAGATACAGAAGGCACTTAGCATAAAGATGAGCAAATATTAATTATTCAATAAATGAAGCTATTTTTATTATACCTATAACAGAAATGATTCCAGTTATGAATAAAACTCAAATTTATATACAAAATAATTCATTGGCTTTCATTTTAATAAGAAATTTCCAAAGTCTAGGTCCACTTAAAATATTTGGGTATAAAAACAATAATAATAAATGAGGCAAATTATTAAAGTTTTCATGGAAAATAATAATAATGTTTCATGACAGATTTTTTAAAATGCATCAGATTATATCTAACAACTACCTAGGAAGCACGGGAAAGGAGAGACCTGTCTTACTATAGAAATACTGAGAACTCTTTAGGGGAAAAGAAAATTGTACAATCAAACCTTTTCTGCAAATATAGTTCTGTGTGTTTTGTTTTGTTTTGTTTTGTTTTTTAACCTCACGGCCTCTTTCAGAAACCTTTAGTACAATAGTAAGGCTGGTTATAGTCATGTAATGTCATGTACCTGCAGTATAAGAAGCCTCTCCTCAAAGTTAGGTCTTTCTTTTGACTTCAGTTGAGCATCAGGGATGTGTTTATAGTTCACAAAAAGAAAGAGAAAACCAAAAAAAAAGGCAGAACACTAGAAAAGCAAGATTGTAAAAGAAAGTTTACTCTGACAACCTGGCAATGGAGATAACTCGGGTGAAAATAACTAGAATGAAGCGGGCCAAAACATCAGTAACTGTATCGTTACTTACATGAACTCACATATGTGTATATACACACACACATGCACACATATTCATGTATCTAGACATATCTCTTGGTTAGGTAAAATTGGGTCACGTCACAAATGCAATTAGTACAGTAAAATGAAGCTATGATTACTAAATATACATTAAATGATACTGACATGCACTGCAAATTGCTATGGATACACACTACTGACTCCTGTAATAATTTTATCCACTATATCTTTGGAATGTCATGTCTGTGGCAAGCATTAAAAATGGCCACTAGCTGATAAACAAAATAATTTATTTGAGAATGGAAGAGAATTTTTACATTGAGACTACTGTTATCCTGAAATTTCCTGAAATCAGTAATATATTTTAAAATAAGCATACCACATATGTGATTCTGTTCTAGCTAGTATCTATTCAAAAAAGAGTCATGAGTTATAAGGGAGCTAGCATGTATTATATAGAGCTAAGAAAGGGGATGAGAGAGAGATGCTAATAAAATTACTTTTAGGTTTATTCATAAATGCCAAACAACTACGTCCATTCTTTATTAACTGTTAGTTTGATTTCTGTGCTATCCTTTAGACGCAAGTAATATGCAATATAATTCAACATCCCAATATTGTCTCATAAAACCAAATTGTTGTTTGATAATACTGTAAACATAAAGTAATAATAATATGTGATCTTTCACTTACGATGATGACACTGACTCACCATCAAGAGAGATGAGCTTCAAGTTGTTTTTATACAATGAAGATGAACTTGCTGATCTAACCAGTTCTCTTGCCAAAGCTCCCTGGTGAACAATAGCTTACATCTGCAAGGTAAGTGTTACAGTGGTCACAGAAAATAACAAAATAAAATTATCAATACAGATGTGAAACTGTGTCTTTGGTCCCAAGCCACTATGCTCTGATGGACTAAAATAAAAAGCCACAAGAATGTATCAAAACTATATAATACATATATATAAAATTATTCATTGTCTTCTATATATCAGTAACCCAAAAATGCAAATAACCAAGCCTGAGCTCCATTCCCAACATAAAATGATTTCAGCTGTCTTAACTAAAACAAATATTGTTTCTGATGTATAAAATCAGAAGTATATAATGATAATGCTCAAAACATGAAAGCATGCCAACTTTGCATCCCTCATCACCAGTAGTAATAACTGTAGAAATTACAGAATATTTTTGTTAATGTTAGCAATATTCTCAATAGCAGTAAAGGCAGTAAGACCACAGCCAAAATTACTTTTAACATTTCCCAGAATTCTGAAAAATAATTCCACTTTTTATGAAGAAAAAATGAATACTACAGCATTCATTCTGGTTAATAGAGACAGAGTTTCTATAATAAAATATTTCCACTGCTGTGGAATTTTATCAGTTACCACCTGAATCTCCCTCATAAAAGTTCAGAAGCTAGTTAAACATTACTGGAAGCCAGAGTTTATAAATAAAATGAATTTAATGTGATTATTTATTATTTAAAGGAATAAGAAATTAGATTGAAAACTTTTAAAAAATCTGTATGGGCAAGCAGATGTGGCTCAAGCATTTGGGTGCCTGTCTGCCACATGGGAAGTGCGGGGTTTGGTTCCTGGTACCCCCTAAAAATAAGCCAAGCAGACACATAGAGCACACAGCAAAGAGATATAGAGAGATGAAAGGAGCACAAATCGGGGGGTATAAATAAATAAATCTTTTAAAAATCAGTACGATCTTTACTCCCTTGCCTACAAAAATAAATAAATAAATCAGTACAAAGCAGTTAACATCTAGACCCAATTCAAACAAAAGTCGCATTGTTGAGTGCCTATAAAGAGCAAAGCACATCTGGAGGTTCTGTGAACAGGTATAAGAATAACAAAGCACAGTAAACAATCTCAAAGAAATCACAACATCAATATTACTGACATATTCCACTACTATCCTCTTTCAGTCCTACACAATTGTTTGCAATAGCAAACAGCTAAAATCTAACACAGAGCCGCTGCTAGGATGGAAGAATAAGTGGAAAAGTACTGCATCATACCATAGAATTGTAGCTACCACAGGGATGGGCTCTGGGGCTCCTCTTGCAGGTAAAGATAAGAGATTTGAGGAGAAAAGTGGAGAACATCAGCTACAATGTGCAATGCAGGTCAAATGCCACCTGTGAAAATAAATAAACTTTGTTAACTTTAAAGCATTATGGGGAAGCGGATTTGGCTCACCTGAGAGAGCATCCACCTACCACATGGGAGGTCTAGGGTTCAAACCCAGGGCCTCCTAATCCACGTGGAACTGGCCTACGTGCAGTGCTGATGCACACAAGGAGTGCCACAACACGCAGGGGTGTCCCCCATGTGCAAGGAGTGCACCCTGTAAGGAGAGCCACCCTGCATGAAAAAAGTACAGCCTGCCCAGGAGTGGCACCGCACAAACGGAGGGCTAACACAGCAAGATGACTCAACAAAAAAAAGAGATGCAGTTTCCCAGTGCCACTGACAAGAATACAAGTGGACACAGAAGAACACACAACGAATGGACACAGAGAACAGACAACTGGCAGGGGTGGGGGGGAATAAATAAATAAAAATAATTTTAAAATATAAATAAATAAAGCATTATGCAAGCATTTCCTTTTGCTATTCAATTTCAATGGGCCATTCAGGTATATTCTCCTTAACAACTCATTATACTCCTTACCACTATCCCACCAACATGCCAAGATTAGGAGTCTTTCACTAGCTTGAAAACTCCTATAGTTCCTCTTTACTTTGGTATCCCATTCCTGCAATTCCCTGCAGAACTTCTTATGAACTATAAATACTTAATAAACGTCTGATATATTGAAACTAGCCACTTCACCTTCCACCTGTCACTCTAAAAATTACCACTGACTCTAACTACAGTCACAATTCCTGGCAGGGCAATATTAGATGAAAAGATAAGATTGTAATTCATTTGGCAAATACATGCACAAATATCTATTAAGTGCCATACTAAGTGTCATGGATACTAATTTGATTTGATACTTATATGAATAGCAAATAATCCCTGCCCTTACATAACCCAGTCAAATAAGAATGATAAAGATGAAAACTGCCAGGATGATATGCTGTAATCAGTTCTACAACAGGTTTTGTAGAAGATGCTACACATACTAAAAGGAAGGAAAGACTGGCTTAGAATAAAGGCTTCAGAGAGGAAATGTCACTTAAGATGAGAACAAAAGAATGAGTAACAGCTGAACAGAGGGACAACTGGAAAAAGGGCAATCTCGGTGAAGAGAAGAGGTGAAAAACTACAGAGATGTAAAGGAGTACACGATATTCTGAGAACTTCAAGTACCTTTTAGTAAAGTATGAGGTGAAGCAGAAGAAAAGGCATGGGAAAGATAACAAAGATGCCTTATATGCTGAAAAGCTGGAACTTTATCCTGCCAGTGGGATATTAATACTAACGGAATTAAGCCAGAAGTATGATATGTTCATTTAAAAGATCTTGGCAGCAGTATGAAAGAAGGAAGGAAGGACAAGACCCAAGGCAAAGGATCAAATCACACAAGAAACAAAGCAGTATTCACCTAATGGTATATGGAATTATGGTAACTTAACCCTCCCCCAATGGCCATTAGTTCTGTTAGTCAATGGGTCTCAAATTTAGATGCATATATTTTACTTTCTCTCCCCTTCCCTGCCCCGCCCTGAACCCCTCATTCTGTGTCCATTCACTGTGTTCTTCTGTGTCCGCTTGTATTCTTGTCAGCAACACCGGGAATCCTTGTCTTTTTGTTGCATCATCTTGCTGCATCAGCTCTCCATGTGTGCGGGGCCACTGCTGGGCATGCTGCACTTTTTTTGTGCAGGGCAGCTCTCCTTACGGGGCACACTCCTTGCATGTGGGGCTCCCCTATGCAGGGGACAGCTCTGCATGGCACGGCATTCCTTGCATGCATCAGCACTGCGTGTGGGCCAGCTAATCACACGGGTCAGGAAGCCCTGGGTTTGAACCCTGGACCTCCCATGTGGTAGGCAGATGCTCTATCCATTGAGCCAAATGCACTTCCCTAGATATATATTTAAAGAGCACTAAAGGCGGCAATTTATTTTAGAAAACTGTGTGGTATTATCACATTGAAAAGGCATGGAAGGAATTTAACAGAAATTATGTCAAGATGCCAAAATATTAATGATGACTAGCTCTGAGTAGTGGAGTTACAGGTATTTTTTGTGGTTGTTACTGAGACATTACAAATTTTCTACATAGAATTTAAAATAAATTTCACAGTGATTCCTTGAAGCGTAACAACTAAAACTGACAATAGCCCTAAAAAGCCAGAGTCAGGATTACTTAACATAACTGGCCCTGAAGACTTCCTTCACCCTGATAGCCCACTACACGTAGAATATTCCTTTCAAATCAGGCCCTTAACTCATGTTTTTTCTGCTTTTGAAACATACTCTTGTCCCCATCTCAACATCATTATAGGCCAGGCTATACCGAAGCCTTACATGAATTACCAATAGTGCATTACCTATCCCACACATTTTGACATCCAGTATATTTAATTTATTGAAAACTACCTTGAATAGTTCTCCAATTTGTTCTTCCTATAATTTTCACAAGGACAGACTATGAGTACAATCAGTCCTATTCTAAAACAAATATTCAGATATAACTCATTTATGGCCATATATGCATATAATTATACCAATACTCTGACCAACTGCAAACATATATACAACCACTACCACTACTATTACCTCAGAAAACCTGCCTGCTAGAGCAAAACATGATTTTTTCCCCTAAAAGTCCCTAAGAACAAAAAAGATTCTGAAGATTAGAGTGTAGAAATAAAATTCCTTGCTATTTATTTACCAATGTTAGCAAATACGCTACTTAATAGCTAAGCCAACCTAGTGCCATAAAGTTCAAGAATAGATATGATTCATATTTCACCCTATATAATACCATTTACACATTCAACATTACATGAACACTGGAAAATATTGAGAAATGAGCATAACATGAATTTATATAGATTTTCCTTGGTTATGAGTTGGTCTATGCATTTTTATAAACCCATGAGAATACAATTTGACCCATGATAATCAAAAGATAGTACAATAAGTTACTTGATAAGGGGCAATGAAATCAGCATAGACAGGAATGGGCTCTGAGTGACACATAATTCAGTTCAAATCCTTGTTGTCTCTTACTAGCTATGTGACTTGAGCAAATTTCTTAACCACTTTCAAGCCTCAAATTCCTCATCAGCAAAATGGGAATTTTACATGTTACCATGAAATGATCAAATTAAATAATACATGTAATGTTCCTGGCAAATAATGATAACAGACTTTTTACTATTTATATAAACTGTAAATTTCATAAATTAAGGATTTTTTACAATTCTCTTAGGTAGGACAAATAATTAAGCAAGTTTATGTAAGAATCAAAGTCTCAATCATATATACTGTACATCAAAATATGCTTTTGGCTAGTTCCTTACTATACAATGCAGGACTTTCAGAATTGTAAAACTACTTGTCAAAACTCAAAACACATTGCAACTCACTAATTGTGGAACTGAAATACATGTAGAATCTTTGTGACTTCTGACTCTGGCATAGGCATTATTTGGTATGCAGCTTTCAATGCTCTACAATAACAGTTTATCCCTCAGATCACTAAGCTATCGCCAGCCCCAAAAACACTTTTACAACCTCGACTAACATCAAGTTAATTCTAATAATATGGCATAATCGATTTTAATCTTCTACCAGTTATCAATGATGTGCTTATTTGACTCTTTTTAAATATAAATCTTATACATCTCAAAAATGTAACTGATTAAAAAGGGGCTTATTCTGGAATTCATATACTTGTTTTGAGAAAAGTATAAATAATGCAAAACCCAGCAGATCATCAAAATTCAAATCTGGGCTTATCGTTCAAGCACTCAGCACAAGACACAAATTATACTCCTACTGGCTAATTACAATACTTATTAACTGAAACTTTATGTCTACCTCTATATATTAAAGAATAGAGGAAATTACATAATTAAGTCCAAAAATACTGCAATTATTATAGAGAGAACAGTGGTGTTTTTGTTAACCTTTTTATCTAAAGCAGCTATCTGCATTGGTCAAATTTGTTGGAAAAATTATCCAACAACCCATTCAATTCTCCTTGTGAGAAAGTCAAATGATAATAATACTTAGCATCACTTAATAAACTTTGGCGAGCTATAAAAACATTTTCAATGCTATAAGAAATTCAGTAATATCAGAATCAAAGTTAATGTATGGTCAAGACCAAACATAGATTTTTTAAAATATTTACGAAAACATTTGAAAAAATACATATTTATGAAACTGTACAATTCCTAATGCAAACATATTTTGTTAGCTAAGTTTTTTAAAAGTGAATCTACTTCTATTTAGCTTATTTAAGAATATAAAGGCTGTTTTTCAGAAAACATTGTTATGCAATGTTATCTGCAGAGAAACTTGCATATTTAATCTAAACAACATACTTTACAGTATTCAGAAAACTCCTAAGATCTTATATTTTTTTCAAAAAACTGATTTAAAGTTAGCAAATGACATTTTCTATTTATTCAATTTATTCTGTTTATTATTATCACAATTAACGTAATTTTGGCTATCGCCCAGGTTATAATTCCAAGAAGAAAAGGTAAAGAAGAGTACAGCAAGGGAAAACTAACACATTTTCCTTTATCTTTTAAAGTTCCAATACAGTAATATTAATAAAATCAGGTGAATACATATTTAAAAATATAACCTGTTAAATTACTGGTAAAAGATCATATCAATTGTTAGCCTCTGAGAGCAGAAACTATGCCTTTACCTACCTCACATAAGTTAAGCATGACAAAAACTCCATAAATATGTGCTATCTATATCTCAACAATAATCACAACAGTAACATAATTCTCCTAAGAATTAAATAACGGGAAAATCCTGAAGTGCCGGGAATTCGAAACAGGACATGAACAAATTTTTACAATGTGCAAAACTAATATTAATAAAAGAAAATTCTCCCCTGTGTCAATGGGAAATAGTCAATACTAGCTTAGAAATAATCTCAATTTAGTCTAAAGTGATATCACTTTATCACTTGAGTAAAGTGATGAGTAAAGTAGTGCAGGTGTTTAAGTCCCTACAATCCTGGTAGTTCATATGGCAAAATAGTGATTTCTTAACCACATTCTGTTACTATTTCCATAAACATCATACCACCTTTCTATAGAGACCTATTATAACTAAGGGAGTGAGACTATATGATGTCTATACACTGTTGTGTTATCACTAAAATCTCTGATTTTTGCATTGTTGGTTTGGTGATTAAAGTATGTTATTCTCACCACTATTACCCAGGTTCATAGTTTGGCCAGAAAGAAAATTTGTTTGTCATAGGCTAGTTTCCTTTATCCATACATTTACCGTGTGGAAAATTCCTTATATTACAAATTACAGATGTTCACCAGAAGTTTCAACTAGACAATTAGTCTTTGAAATATTTTCACATGCACCCCAAAAAAAGCTTTTCCCTTCAGAAAGAAATGCTAGAGAAATGAAAGAAGATTTTGAGTATGAGCAAATAAAGGTTGGCCTAAATAAAAAGGGGGTACTGAAGACCACTATCCGATTATGATAGGTCTCCCTCACCCCCAACCAAATATGAAAGGGAAAATTTCCTACTAAAGGCTGCTTAACTCTTATGATAAATTGACCTAAAGTACTCAGAGACAATGATGTTACATGGTTTATCTGTTAAAACAAACCTTGAGAATATTTACAGGATTGACAAAACAGTACTACTAGTAGCTTTGTCCTCCCCAAAGAGAATGATTATGCCTTTATAAGCTTCCAAATATGTATTTATAGAAGGAAGCAAATAATTTATTAAACTAATTTTTTGATCTTGAAACAACAGATTTGGGAAAAGATGCCTTTATAATAAGATATATAAATCCAACCATGAGTTATGCTGCTATTTTTTCATAGAAGCGGCATGGCACTATATGAATGTTATGACTCAAGCTTACTCATCTCAACAAAGAATGAATTAAATTTGTAAGAGTAAAAACCTGAAAGAGAAAGTACATGCATGTAATTCTAACCTGCCATTTTTAGAATGGGGTTTTTCTCCAAAGAGATTTTAAGAATGTGTTTCCACATTACTCTGCCTGCTATTTTTGCTTTAGTGCTCTGGTAAGTTGACAGCTAAATAGAAACAAGAAACAAACACATTTTCAAATGAAAAGTCATCTGTGATTTGACCATAGCATAAGCTAAATAAGAAAGGAAAAAGTAATTTGTTAAAGTCTTGATGTCGAAAATATATTTCAATTTAAATACATGTACATGTAAAGGGGCATTTATGTTTGTGCCCATCCCTATTTTACTGGTCCAGTTACATTGAAGAGATCAGAAAATTAACTGTAGGATATGAAGCCAAGGGAAAGCCTCATTATATACAAAAATATCATTCTTTCCAAAAGATACAGAAGGGATTCACAGGTTCTGCAGAGACACACAGCGTCTTCTCATTCTATAAGTAGCTTCCAGGCTAATGTGACTTCAGTGTTTTTCCCTATAGAAAAGATATTCTGAGAAAAAAGCAACTTTCTCTCAGTTGTCTTAAGTACAGTCACATAATCACGCAAGCCTATGGATAGTCTTTAATCACCAGCTATAGCAGCAGTCAGTTAGTCAATATCCAAAGATGACAGGCAATGTAGAGTGAAAAAAAAGTACCTGAATGGAAGTCAGAAGAACTGAGTTTTAATACTGTATGGTCTTGGGCAAGTTACTTAAGTTCTGGGCCTCTATCTTTTGTTCATTCTTTTCAAATGAAAAAAAGGGGCAATCGAAAATTATAATTACAGCTAAAAGGACATCAGAGATCATATAGACCTACCACCAACTTCACAGAAGAGTAAAGTAAAACATATCCAAAGTCACGAAGTGACCAGATTAAAAGAGTCCAAACAGTAGTAGCAGCTCCAATATTTTAAAATTTATTTATTTAAAAGGAGACATTTCTTGTGATCAAATTTTTACACCATGTGGAAAAGTACCTAAAAGGCATTAAGAATAAACATCAAATATAGGATAATGATTCAAGAAGCCATAAGGGAATCCCATTAGGAAGGGCTTCAATTATACCTTAACATTTTTTTTCTGAACCTGAGTTTAGGGTCCATGGGTATTTGTGTTTCTTTACATACCATTTTTGTCTAAAATAGTCTCCTTTTTTTTTAGAGATTTAGTTATTCACTCATTTTCCCCCTTCCCCTCCTCTGGTCCTGCTGTTTTTTGTGGGTTTTTTTTTTTTTTGCTGTGTGTTGTCTTCTCATCTTTCTCCTCTAGGATTCACCAGGATTCGATCCTGGAGACTCCTGATGTAGAGAGAGGGTCCCTGTCAATTATGCCACCTCAGTTCCTCGCTTCTGCTGCACTTCACCTTGACTCTCTCCTTGTCTCTCTTTTGTTGCATCATCATCTTGCTGCGTGACTCACTTGTGCAGGCACTGGCTCACCACACAGGCACATTTGCACTCACCAAGTGGCCACTTGCACAGGCACTGGCTCACCTCACGGGCATGCTTTCTCTTCTATTTCACCAGGAGGCCCCAGGGATCAAACCCAGGTCTTCTCATGTGGTAGGCTGAAGCACCATCACTTGAGCCACATCTGCTTCCCAAAAATATTTTCTAATAATATTTTTTGGGGTACCAGGGGCCAGGGATTAAACCCAACACCTCATATGTGGGAAGCCGGCACTCAACCACTGAGTCACATCGGCTTCCGTGAGTTGGTTTTTTCATTTATTTTGCTTGTTTTTTTGCTTTTTGCTTTTTCAGGAGGTACCAGGAACTGAAACTGGAATCTCCCATGTGGGATGCGTAAAATCAACTGTTTGAACCACATCCACTCCCCACAATAATTTTTTAAGTAGCCACCAAAATATCATTAACCAAAGCTGAAATAAATGAGACCGTTTCTCTGGAATTTTAAAGATCTGTGGAAATAATTATATGTGTGATTACAAACATGCTGCTAAGTTTAAAAGGTAAATATCATTATGTCCTCCTAATGTATAGGAAAAAAAGAGTGAAATAAGCTATAAAAAATATTTCCTATCTTCTAACTGAGTAAAATATAAAATTACACAAATGGCACAAAACACAAAACTGTAATGCATAGTACTATTAGCAGCATGATTATCCCATTTAAGAATACTGAGGGAGAAACGTAATAAGTTGTACTCTAAACATATGTCTAAGAGAAATATACCCAAGAGTCACATCAAAGAACCTAGTATTCAATCATCAGACTTGTTTGTTTGTTTGTTTTAGGAGACAAATAGGATCTGCAATGATTTACCTAAAATAAGCAAAGCCCTTTCTAAACTACATGGAACCTACCTAAAAAATTAAGTGCCTCTAAAATCGCTGATATTTTCCATCGAGGAAGTATAGGTCATTCAGAAAATATATTTATTATATACTACCATAACAGCTATTTAATTCTTATCATTATGATACAGATATATAATGGAAACAGATGTTCCTTTTTCCTTTCAAAAAAAGCACAGGAAAAACATAAATTTGCTGACATTACATGGACTACTACCTCAGCACAATAAAGGAAAAAAGACATTAGCACATGACAATATTAGTTTTTACTATACAACTAATTGCCTAAAAAGTATAACTTGATATCATTAAATCAATATAATTTTCAGCACTATGGAAGGGAAACAAATAGATTTGTATAACCAGCCTGTTTCACATCTGCAATTGCGAAACTACTTCTGAGAGACTAAGCATATGCAAAAAGCTACTACTGCTTTCAGAACACAAGGAAAAGAATGTTGTTCTGTGTCCTTTCCTCATTGACAATGAATCAGAATGCAGCCTCTACAGAGATTTTTTTTTTAATAGTACCAGTATAAACTGGTAGAACTTTCTGGAAAGCTATCTGGCAATCAATAAAAAAAAAGTCTTTACCCTCAGCCCAAGTAATTTCTTTTCTAATAATATATTGTGAGTAAATAAACAGAGGGGTGATTAAAGATTTATTTAAAATGCTATCCAATACTATTTTATTTGTAATAATAGAAAATTAGAAATCTAACTCCCCAATAGTAAAAGCAATGATTAAGTTATATATTTTAAAGCATTATACAATCAGTATAAATAACTTTAATAATTTTAATCATACAATAATGTCAACTTAAAAAAATAAGACACAAAGTGGTATCTACAGTTTAAAATATATACATACACATATATAAAAACATAAATGCTCGGAGGACAAAATTTAGAGAAAACACCCAAAACATAATTTCTAAATTTTGCAAATTCCCTATTATGAGCAAATACTACTTTTAAAATAAGAAAATATGATTTTTTTATGAAGAATTCTATTTTTATGCTCTGATACTGTCGGTCCTTATTCAAAATTTCTAAAAACTCTTTGGGTAAAATAATCCTGTAAATACTTACAGGTAAATTGACTTACAGCATTGACATGTTACTTGATGCTGAAATCTGGAATAGAAAGAAAAATATTTGTCAATTATCTAGACAAAATTTTTTCCTGAGTTAAACAGGATCCTTAAAAACTAGGAACAATTAGGGAAAACATTATAGAAGCTTACTTAAGATCTGTTCATATAATGTTTTAAGTCATCAATTCAAAAAAATGTTTTCAATTAAAAATATTTTAAAGCAAAGAAAGCAGCCTATTAAATGCTACTCCAGCATACCAATAAAAAAAAGTTTGCCATAGCTTTCCTAAGACTCTTAGTTTCATGAATCTCTTTTTACAAAAGGAGCTGATTTGTCTTAGGCTATTACTGTCTATTACTTCTAGAAGTCTTGAGGAAAGGTGGGAAGCAGCAAATTCTGGCAATCTGCCTAAAGAGAAATCAATGAAACAAATTAATCCTTCGCAGGCTGCAATGACACAGTAATCCATCATTCCGAGTTGCTTTTATATACCAAATCAGAGAGCAGAGGAAAGAGCCCTGGGGGACATCATAGACAACAACTTATACCAACACTGGGAAAATACTGAGGAATCAGTTTATTTAAAGAGGATAGATTTCAGTTGATTGCCTATTTCGTCAAATAAAGATTTTTCTTCCACAGTGTGGTGAACTCATGGCTAATGACTATATCTTCAGAATTCAGTACCATTTATGTTGGCTGACATCAATAGGAGGTGAATGTTTTTAAATAATTAGCATCGTTAATCAGTATGGGCAAATAACTGGCTAGAATAATATAACTTCCAGGTGTTAAACACATTCTTTCTTTTCAGTAGGGACTAACTATAAATTTACCTACTAATCTACAACTTAACCGAGCAACTCCTGGTAAACCACACTGAGGTATTCTTTCACACATAGAATGTAATCATTTAAGATATACATAGCTTCCTAAAAACTTCATTAAGTTTAAAGACTTGAAAATTTTTATTTCACCTCTTGTGGTATAAATTCTAACAAACACATCAGGTTTATAAATGAATAACTTGCTTTAAAATTTAAAATAATTATTTGGTCTATAATATAGTTGACAGTGCTAAAAAATGTAAACGTTTCTTTTTTCAAAATAACTTAATGTTCAGCAATACAGTCACATTGAGTATATGTATTTACACATCTACAAAAATATACGCATCTAAATTTATTTATATTTATGTAGAAATTTATGCATCAAAGTATGCCTTACCAGAGAAATGTGTTCGAAGTGGAAGTATATTTCCCAGATGAAAATTAACGACAGAAACTATAAAATCACAGTATATCGCTATTGTTAAATGCATGCATGATTTTCATGGTTAAATGTGAATAGTAAAAGAAAAGGATTTTCAAGAAACAAATGAATGAACAAAAAACAGAAAACATTTCCCCAAAACTTTCAAATCCCAGAACCCCAAAACCAAGAAAGAAAACTAAATAAGGGAAGCGGATGTGGTTCAGGTGATTAGGCTTCCACCTACCACGTGGGCGGTCCCTGGTTCAGTCCCGGGTGCCTCCTGAAGAAAAGAAGGTGGCACAGGCAGGCACGCTGAGCTGATGCAACAAAATGATGCAACAAAAGAGACACAAAGTGGAAAGACAATGAGAAACACAACAAAGCAGGGAGCTGAGGTGGCTCAGGTGATTAAGCACCTCTCTTCCACATGGGAGGTCCTGGGTTTGGTTCCTGGTGCCTCCTAAAGAAAAGACAAGCAGACAGAAAGCACACAGAAAATGGACACAGGGAGCAGAAAACAACCACAAATAATGAGGGCAGGGGGAGTAAATAAATAAAATAAATCTTTTTTTGAAAAGATTAAATGCTAACTGGACACTGTTTGTATGGCATCATTGATTCTGAGGTCCTGGCCACATGACTGCAATTCCTGGCCATGCTAATGCATTTTTAATTCAATGCATGGATCTAGTATTTATTGATTTAATAAGGTTTAGGGAATTACACTGTTGCTGCTACTGATGAACTGTCAGCAATTAAATCTAGTGAAATCTTACAGAGGAATATATATATTTAGGGGGGAGAGACAAAAGACGATGTAAACTTAATCCCTGTCACTACCCATGAGTAACAAGAGCAAAACCCCTTCTTTCTCAGACTGCTTTGGGCTCCAGACATTTTCTTTTACTAAAGCTAGTGACCACCAGTTGATAGAGGTTATAACAAAGAGGTTACATTAAGTCCTTGCAAAACAAGAAATAGCTTATCTCCCCATATCCACCCTCTGGCCTCTTCTTACAGGTTTTGAGACATCCCAATCACACACATACACACACACACACACATATACACAATGCAAAGGTCTGAGCCGTTACCTTATACCTAACAGGATTTCAGGAGTGATTTCCTCTCTCTGGACCCTAGCATTTTCCACAACTTCATTAGCATGCAGGAGAGCAGAAGAGAAGAGAGAAATTTCACTTTCTTAAAAGCAATTCTGCAAAATACAACCAAAGAAAAGAGGTTTTAAAGGCTAAGTCAAAGGAAGGAGATATTACAGGATCCAGAACGAGAAAAGGGGAGAAAAAAGGAATCAAAGTTGCTGAAACAAACACTTGGGGACTATTAGAAAACTTTTTGTCCTACCCAGCTATACCCTGCTTGTGGCCTTATTTCCCCAATCTGGACACCTGGGAAGCATGTTGTGCTCCAGCTCTTCCCTGACTTTGATGAAATGTATAATCTAAGGAGTGGTGCTGCTGCTGGGGTCAGTAAAGCTATGCTAATTGGTGAACCTAATTGCTTCAAGCAGTCCTCTTTCCAAACAGGGAGAGCACAGTTGACGGAATCAGTCTGTTCCTAATAAAATGAAGAAGCACTGAATTAAATTCCCAAAGAAGGCACCATAAAAGTTTCCACAATGTAACCAAATGACTTCACCTATGCTATTACCCCTAAGATGACATCTTTGAAAGAAAGCAGACCCCAGTCAGGCTCCATATTCATAAATTGGCTAAGCTTAGGCCAGTGAATCTGGATTGATTTAAAAAGGCTTTTTCATCCTTCCAATCAAATGAAGTCATTGTTAATTAGATGCTTTCTGTTAACAATGTCACTCCTCTCCGCATTACCTGCTCACACTTGCAGCGCCTCTAGTGCAACATCTGGAGCACCAGTTCCCTTGTAATCAGTCCTCATAACAGTTTGGCTGTAGGGTGCTGGTATTTCCGTTTCTCAATCCCTGTCTGAAGGAAGATACTACTCAATGTACTGGTGGCTAGATACATACCAATGTTCTCATTTGAAAGGTTATAAAACAATCCCTGGAAAAACTCTTGAGATGTGGTCTCCCAAGATCTTTTTCTATGAACTACACAGCAACGTCTCCATGCTGTTGTCCTCACTGTAAATAGATGCTTTCGAAAATGCCCTAAGACCACAAGGTTAACCACAGTTAACTTTCCAGCAATTTAAGACCAAGCTCCTTCTTGAACTAGAAAATCAGGTTTGGGGTTCCCTAACCTTGCTCCAGACCTCCAGCTCTACTAACCCCAAAGCAACACTTGTAGAGAATAGTTGTTCGAGGCGGGGCAAACTGTGAGGCAGCCCCGGTGAGCTTCAAAACTCAGAGGTCTGTATGCAGCGAGCGGAAAGAAACGTAAAGGGGTGAGCAAAATGGTTACGCTCGACGGTGGGTCTCTGGGCCTTGGAAGGCTGGGCAGGGGCAGGCTCACACTCCCTCAGAGTTCCTTCCTAAGAGGTTTGCAGCGCCCACCCACCCGGACGTTAACTTCCCGCGCCGATCTGAGGCGGGAACCCAGGATTCGGGGGTAGGTGCCACCCCCCACCAGGCCGGCCTCCTTCTTCAATCTTAACCCGCACAGAGCCGCGCACTCCGGCCTGCTCACGAGACTGGAGCCTTCATCGCACAATTAGTCCTAGGTCCCAGTCGCGGGCCAGGGCGCGACCTCCCGCCCTCACGCGAGTTCCCAGCCGCTCAATCTGCAGCCGGGACCTCTCAACCACGCAGGACTCCCGCACTTCCGTCGAGCGCGCGGCCGCCAAGCCCGCGCGCGAGGTCTCGTGCCCCGGATGTGGGCCTCGCTTCCGGGAGCTATTCCCGGCGGGGTCTCGCGCGAGGCCACACTCGCCCGACCTGGAGAGAGGAGATGAGAGGGTTGCAGCAGACCCTGCTCGCGAGGCTGCTGGGGAATTGTTTCGCAAGGGATCGCTCTTGAGGGGTTCCGGGCCCTGCAGTGCAATGCGGACCTAGCCGTCTTTGGGGGGCACACAGCGCGAAGGTCCAAACGGTTTAGGCGCCGCCACAGGCACCTCAGAAAAACCTCGGCCTTGGAGAAAGCCTCTGGGCGCTCTCACCAGAGGAGACCTAAGTCAGGGTCACGGACTCCATCCCTAGCCCGAGCTTCTGAGCAGGAGTCGCGGCTCGGACAGGGACCTGGACCCGAGTCCTCTCCCTGGCTCTGAGGCGCTCAAGGACGCGCGCAGCTCGCGGTCCTGTCCGGCCCTGGTCGCGAAGAGGTCGGGAGCTCGACGGGTAATCGACAGGGAGTCTTCATTTCCTAGAGATCCGCAGAGGACACGACCACATTAGATGAGTTAACGCAGTGACTGCAAAAGGACAGGACCACACCAAGTCAGGCACACTCTGCGACTTACGACTCCTAATTGCATTTTTTTCAAATCCTTTATCCCTTGCCTGTGACAGCGGACGCCTTTTCCGCCACAGGGATTTGGGAAACTAAATTTGTTGGGACCCTTCTCCCCTGTTACGGCTCACGGCGGAAAAGTAGACAATAGCAGCAGCGAAAACACCTGCGATCGCTCAATACGAGAAAATATGAACGGTGATTGGAGTCATTTCGCCTTCCGCTTCCAGAGGGAGCTCGAACCTGAAGCATCAAGGTTATCCCTCCCTATACTTTAAAACAGGAGACTTGCAAAACCTGCTAGGTACCGCGCCGCGCACACCAGGAGGGAACTCCCCTTTGCAAATAGAAAAGGCATTCCGAATCGCCCCCCGGCCCCCCTTTTTAAGTGCTTGTGTGAACAAAGTCTTCGACTTGCGCCTCATAAAACACTCATTTGACCGTCAGGAAACTCAGATCTTAACTAAGGGAAATGAGGCGAAGGAAAGGGAAGGTGCTGAGGTGAGAGCGTGGGCAGGGCTCTGGGTGTGGTGCGCGGGGGCTGCTCTGACCCCGTAGTGGGACCCAGCTGGAGCGCAAGGAAATCCGGGGCCACCAGGCCCAGGACTCAGGGCAGACCCGGCATAAACACTGCCACGTGCTCAGGGCTGCTGTGATCTTGCTCTGCTGTCCGGGACGATCTCACACACTCGCAACACCCTCACCCCGGGCTCGTGACTCAGTCTCCTGGCTTTGGGGCCCCTTAGACGTTGTCCAGCCAGCGGAAGCCCACCAGTTCCACCGAGCACTGCCAGTTGGCCAATTGGCTCACGCTGCTAGCGCGAGCAAGCCGAGGCGCCCGGCGTGTGCGGGTCCAGCCCCGCTGAGGGGTAGGGGTGACAGAGTGGCAGAGCCCCGGCTGGGCGGCATCCTCCCCGGCCCCGGCACCGGCACCTGTCAGTCCGAGCTCGCTTTGCTCCCCACAGTCACGCAACAACCCTCCGTCTGCCCGAGGTGCGCGCCCTGGCGGCTCCCGGGTGCCCGAGCCCTGAGAACCAGGACGCACCCGCGCTGACGCTTCCAGGTACAGACAGCACCAGAGCCACTTTTGTAGCCTCTAGATCCCTGCCTCCCCCCTCCCGCCCCCCACGGCACAATGAGTCGCCGGCGTTTGGGGTGGTTGTTCTTTTTAAAAGTATATTAAAGGATCATTGGTGTCTCCCCCTCAAGTCATTACGCCTTTATCCCCATCAATTAACCACACCTCAGAGGGCTGCTATTAAGAGCTAAATTGAGCTGCGAAAGTAGGTATCCCGTTTCAGGCAGATGCTGTCATCTCCCGCTGAGAGGCGCGCCTGGCGGGGCGCGACCCGCAGTTTCGCGGCAGCTGCTGGACCAGGCTGAGGGCGCAGGGCGGCGGGGCTGGAAAAGAGGTCACAGTCCCACACTGCGCTAGTGCTCCCGGAGCCCGGGAGGAAAGAAGACAGAACCTCAGACCGCAAGAGCTGTACGTCCTGGGAAGTGTCTCCAGAGGAGAACGCCAAGAGCAAGCCGTGCGTTTTTGCGCAGGGAAATAGGGCCCCGAGTGACAAGAGTTCGCAAGGCCCCGGCTCTATGCTGGAGATCAGTAAGGGAGGGGTTGAGTTTGGCTGCTGTCCCCAGACTCATCTCACCACCTCTTGCCGCCACTCTAGCTTCCTTCTTCCCCGGTAGCAGACCGGCCCCCCCCCCCTCGCCCCCCAAACCCCAGAAATTGAGGTGTGGATGATGGCAAGGTGTTGTGGGGATGACGGTTGTAGAGCTAGGGAATCTGGGACAGAAACGTGGCGTTTAGGACAAAGAATTCCCTGGGGACTGCGGCGGCCTTCCGCCCAGACGTGACTTTCCAGCTTTTCTCATCCCAGCCACTCCCGAGGCAGGGAGGATAGACTGCAGTACTTGGGCACCACTACCACACACAGCTGGGAGACCTGGAGGGCTGTGAAAGGGAGGGAGCAAGGAGACGTGACTCTCCCTGCAGTTAAGGGCTTTCCTCCCGCCCAACAGTGGCCACAGTAAATTTAACCTAGGCTAAAGGAGATTAATTTCCCACCATAATCCAATTAAAAGATTTCTAAAGTAATCTTTTTTGAAAAATGAAAAAAAAAGTGTACGCTAAAGAGGGGCCTGGTTTTGATGACAGTGATTTATCGCTTCGGCACAGCATGCGCCGGACGCTGGCTCTCCTGCACGCGATTTGACCAGAGAACCCTGTCTGAGCCTCCAGTTCAAACCTTCGCCTCCCTGAAAGACAGCCATCCATCACTCCAACCTGGGCAGGAGAGAATGTGCAAGGGACTGGGATTGCTTACAAGCACCATAGACTTTTTAAAGTGCTATTAGATTTATGGTTTCTTTTTCGACGCCCATCCAGAGTAATTAGCACATATGTTCTAAATAGATGATAGTTTGGTGAGCAATAAAGCAATTACCCATCGTTGGAGCTGACAGTTCTTCCAACTAAACTCCAACCAGCAGCTAATTGGAAAAGTCATTTCAGCTCCATTGTCTGCAATTAGTCCTGCTAAACTACTACACCCCAACTAACTGGTTTGAGGTTAATTTATTCAGTGTTGTATTTGCACGGACGAGCCGTTGCCACGAAGGGACTTTCCTTTTGCCGCTCCAGACTGCGCCAAAGAACTAAAGGAGCAGGTGGCAGTGAGGAGGTCTTATAGTGGTGCCCGGATGTCTCTCGGATAAGCGGGCACCGGGTCCGGCCTCAGCGCCAAGGTCAGTATCCAGCGCGCTGAACACCGACAGAGAAAGCTATTGTTTGTCCTGCTGGGCAGCAACTGGAGGAAACTGCTCAGTTCATGCTACTGAAACCTTGGTTTAAAAAAAAAAAAAAGTGAGCATACAGGACGCTACTAGGTTCTGAACACACCTCCTAGCCTGCACATCCAGCCATGACCCAAGGCCGCCACCCCAGTCACCAAGGGTGGTATCAGACCCGACAAAACAGCGAAGTTCTGAGCCCTAGGCGGCAAGAGGGATCCTACAACTCCCGGGGTGGTTATGAGAAAAGACGGGAAAGGTCAGGTGGCGCTTCTGCCTTCAGCAGCTCTGAGCGCAAAGTAAATGCCCCCTTGAAACTGAATTTTCTTTGTGACTTTCTTTGCCTTTTTTCTTTCTTTTTTTATTTCTCTTTCCTTCCTTATCTCTTTCTTCCTTCCTTTCGAAAGTTAAACCCAATAGGCCCAGGATTTGTGCACAGTGAGTGGAAAAAATGTGTTAAACGTCGGTTTGACGCCCCACCGGAGCTTCCAAATATACAGCGGCTGGGATTCTTCTACTTAATTTAATCTTTATTGGGCAGGGCGGCTCCTACGTGCCTATTCACCAGGAATCCGTTGGGGTTCAGAATTGAGGGCGGGAAGGAGAGGCGTTAAAGAGGGATTAATCCTCCCCCACCCAACCTCGAATTTTGGAACTGCAATCTCCAGGAGGCAGCGAGGAGGGGGAGGCCGAGGAGGAGGGAGACTCAAGGTCCCAGCCCTGACAGCCAAGCGGCCCTAGGATCTGGAGCAGGGGGCGGAGAAGCTGGCAGGTTGAGATGGGAACTTGTAGCCCTGGCAACCAAGCATTCCCTTAAAGAAATTTACAGCCAAGTGTCCCAGGCTCTGGGAGCAATGGGAATATTTCTTAGGAGAACAGGGGGGTGAGGTGGAGGGGAGCCGCTTCTTAGGAAGTAAAGCCCAGTGCTTTCAATTCTAGAAATCAAGTGCTCTTTTCTGGATAATCACTCATGTTTAACACTCTGGGGGAGGAGGATTTCTCCTTTTTGAAGTAAATATAACACCCCCTAAGGAAGACAACAACTCGAATGATATTTTAGTCAGCATATCATACTTGCTAAAATAATTCTAAAATTTAATAAATCGTAATTATTATTCCACTTCAAGGATTTGGACATATGTATCCAAGAAAAGCTTAAATTGCCTAATATCAGGCTTTTGTTTTCCACTTTTTAATTTGTTTAACCAGTTTTAAGGAAGACCAAAAAGAAAAAAAATTTTTAGGGAGAAATTGAAAGTAAAGGTCTCAGTCTTTCCCATCACTTTCCACCTGTCTTACAGTCTCTACTCTCTGAAGAGAAATCCTCTTGTCATTGGGACTTCCAGTGGAAAACTGAAAGGAAATAAGATGTCTTCACAAAAAGGCCTTTTCACTGTTTTCCTTTTTTTTCCCCTCAAGACTTAAATATGACATCACAGAGGCTGGGGACAAGGAAAAGGTGAAAAGAGAGTCAGGTGGAAGTATCACCTGGACTTGATAGAATATCCTATTGTAGATACTTATGTGTGAGAACAAAATTACTCACCCAATCATAAACACCCTCCCAAAATTTATTAGAAACATTTATTTATACACCCATGCACTCAAAAAAAAAAAACTCTAAGCACATATGTGCAGAGATGCAGTTCTACGTGAGCCTCAGCTAGTTATCTGCACACATGGATTCACTTCTGGAGTAAAGGCATTTTCGTTGCTTCCATAGATTCTTTCCATTAAGAGCGATTAGATGATGTCTATTCAAAGTTGCTGATCCAGAGAGAAAATAGTAGATAAAAGGAGATTTCAAGTGACCTCCTCATCCCTTTCACACCAACCTGAGCCGTAGAATAGCCAAGGATCAACTAACACAAAAGCCTTTTCCTTTTTCCTTTCAGCTTTAGAAGATTTCATGCAATGGGTTAACAATAAAACATAGAACTATCCCTGAGTTTTGTTAGATCATACATTTGGAATACTTTATTAACTCTTCTGGTAGATGGGCTAAATTTATTTTCTACCTCTGAAATGGGTAAATAAAATATATTTAGAATAATAGAGGGCATAATTTTTTACTGCACTATGTGGTTTGTATCAGTGATGTATTCTGCTCTTCCTTTTTCATTTAAACTTTATCTAAACCCCTTCTCTCCTCATTGATGGAGGATACAGTAATAAACATATCTTTCCACTGACAGTTTAGAAGGAAATGTTAGATTTATTATTTATAACAACCTTCTGATAGGTACATACAATTGTAGCATGACTATAGTTACCAGCAGATCGCTGGCTTTACGAGCCAATACTTTTCCATTGGTTTATCGTATAAGCAGTGAAGAAAGTGACATTAAAGACTTAAATGTATGCTACCAGTTTTAGTGAATTGTTCAACTCAGATCTACTTCTAATGGGCTAATCCTGTAGTTTAAAAAAAAAATGAGTGCTCTGACTGATAACTTTTAAGGGAAATGATTTTATAGTGTAGTCGATTATACTGTCAGGGTGCTCTAACCACCTTCAAACTAATTTCAAGACCACCTTTTCATCCAAACCCAACCCACTTTCCTTGGGAAGAATAGTCATACAGTTTTTCTTTACTCAAGTGAGGAATTTATAATAAGTCTCCAGTTCATTTTGCATAAATGCATTTAGATACCCAAGCCTTGATTTTTACAAAAAGTAAATATTTGGCCATGACTCTACTGGTGTACTAGGAATGATTGTCCCTTTGCCTCCTCTAAAAAGGCTTGCTTTACATCCAAAGGTCAGTGCTTGCTCTCCTGCAGTTCTCCCCTGGCTGCTACTCCTGGGCCCTCTAACAGGGGGCCCAGACAGAAGACAGAAGTGCTTCCCTTATCTCTTTTTCAAAACATATGGATTAAATGGCCAGTTCGTGTTAGCAAACTAAACTGCTTACTAAGGTAAAGTGGGTCTGCACTTATTTCTGGGTGTTTTGACCCAAAGGTGACAAAAAAAAGTGCCTAGGCTACCAGAGTGATAGTGAGCATATGAGTCTGCTAGATCTGTGGTTCAGCTACATTGACAGTCTAAGATCAGGCTGCCCAGCAGAAGCTCAACTCCCAAATTGGCCTTTTCACCCTTGTTTTTGCATTGACAATGGCCAAACTTTTTACAGCTGGGCAGCCACAAAACTTACAGAGTTCAGTGTTGAGGAGATTATCTATTTCTGATATAGTCTAGGGTTTTTAGTTTATTTTGTTTGTTTTTAAATAATCACAACACATTGAGTGTTCCTGTGCCACACCCTTTCCTCCAAAAGATTTGCACGAGAATATTTTAAATACATCATCTTCAACTGCATTCCTTCCTGGCCTTAATCACATGCCAAGGGGGACTAATTGATTTGGCACCTTTAAAATAAGCTCTTTGGGAAAGGTCTGCAACAAGATCACAGGAACTGACCTTTCTTCCAATGATTGCAGGCCTGTTCATCTCTCCAGATGTGCCCAATAAAACAGGATTCTTTCAGTTCTGTGGTCCCTCTAAACAGAATAATGCCAGTTTTTAACGATTAGGAGTAGGGGGTGGGACAGAATTGTCTACATGTATCAGGCCATTTGTAGGGGCTCATGACTCTTGAATTAGATTTAGAACATATTTTTCTAAATATGTTTTTTCAGCATGATTATCCAAAACCCAAAATGAATGAGCCGGTGGGTGAGTTTCAGCAGAGCAAAATCAAAGAGGCCATTCTGTGTTCTCTCTCGCGCGCGCTCTCGCTCTCTCGCTCTCTCCTCTCTCCAGGTCGGGACTGTTTACTGGCTGTCTGACTGGGAGAGATCAAGTGTTGTGTGGTAGGTCTTTTAAAAAGTGATTAAGCTGAGCAATGATGCTAGCATCCTGCATGGGGCTTTGTAAGCTAACAGCCCCATTCCTCTTCCACAAGTGAAGGGATACCTTCTCACCACCTCTTGGGACACACTAAAGGCCCTGAATGTGTTGAACAGACCTGTGGGGACCAGGAGGACAAAGGAAGACAGAGGGAGACTGGAGAAGGGAGGCCTTGGGGGCCCAGACCCCAGCGAGACTCTGGTGCCCCAGACGGGCCTAACCCGGAGAGAGCCCTGGGGAAAGAGCCGAGCCGACGTAGACCGGGAAGACCTGGCTGGCAGCCTCGGTAGGGTGCTGAGCCAAGGGCCAAGCGCTTCTGAATCCAAGAGCCATGTCCACACGCTGAAACTTAGATTAAGGTTCAGGGAGGAAAGGGCCTGAGGAGGGAGGGAGGAAGATCTGGAGAAGAGAGGATGTGTGAAAGAAGAGTGGAAACTGCAACTGCATTTTCTGCTTCTGTAGCTGAGGGTGACTTGTGTTCAAAGTTTGGAGACCTAAGTGTCCTCACAAATTATGATCACTTTTCTATTAGGTGCACCCACCAAGGACAGATAGCACTCTCTTGGTTGAGTGAGGGCCTTATTAGGCTCAGGATGAGTGGGCCAAGGTGGACCAGTCATGAACGACTGCCGCGTAGAGGGTAAGCCAGAGCTCCCGCAGGACCTCGGCTGACCCCTCAGTCCCTCCACCGAAGCCATTTTGCCGGAGGCGGGGCCGTGAGCACAAGTGGAGGTGCTTTGCGGTTGTGCAAACGCAGTCCGGGAGCACAGGATCAGGAGGAGAAACGCAACCCAAGTGCCACTACGGCAGGAAGAGTCCCAGAGGGGGATAGCGCCCCTCCTGGAAAAGCCTCGGTTTCTCCCCTCCCCCTCTCCAATAGAAAGTTGGCTCAAATGTCTCCAAGAGCGCGAGTGGCGCCGCTCCTCCAAAACGCCAAGGACTTCCGCGGCTCGCCGGCCGCCCACGGGTTAGGTCCGGGGCTGCACCCCTCCTTCTTTCCCTTTCGGAGTTGCAGGCGACTCCGCCTGCGGCCTCCAGGATCTCTGTTCTCTCTCACCTCTCTGGTCACGCAGGGTCCCAGGGATCTCTTCCAAGTTTGGAAGTTGGCGGGGGGGGGGGGGGGGGGGGGGGGGGGGGGAGGAAAGGGTCCAAAGAAAGGGTGGATGGGCGCCGCGGCTCCCAGGAAGGCTCAGTTTCCCCCTCTGCCTTGCCTTGCCTCTCGCCTGCAGGGCCCGAACCCTGAACAGCCGCGCTAGACCAGGCGGTTCATTCCCTCGCCCACCCAGCCCCGGGGCGCGGCCCCCGGCGTCGGCTCCCCCGCCCCGCGCCCCCGCCCCGCGCGCCCTCTGACGCAAACGCGCGCCCCTGCTCAGCGCTGCGGAAAGCGCTCTTGTTGGTTTTAATTGAGGCTCTTCTTCTCACACATACACACCCACTCCGTCCCCACCCTTGGGAGGCGACCCCCTTTCCGGTCCCCAACCCGCCTGCCACGGCGCAGAGTCTGGCTCTGCTCCCTGGCTGCGGATCCCGGCGCTCGCTCGCCACTGCCGCCGCGGGTTCCCTGTTCAAGAGAGCGGCTCGGTGTCCCTTTTAATCTGGTGACATTATCGCCCACATCAAACAGACAGCCATCGATCGCCTTACGTTGGGGGATCGCGTTACAGTAGGGATAGCGTTACAGGCAGCGCCCGCAGATGGGCGGCGGCGGCCGAGCTCGCCTGGCGGTGGCGCGGCGGGCCAGTCAGGCGCGGAGCGGGCGCTAGGGCCAGGCAGGCCGCGCTCCGCAGCCGGCTCCTCCTCGGCCGCGGCTAGGCACCGGCCCAGGCGGGGGTGGAAGGATGCTAAACCTGCGGGTGCACCTGCCCCCGCCGGCGCCTGGGAGGCCCTGCAGCTATTCCTGCCCGGAGGAGGTAGGGGATAGGGGATGGAGAGAGGAGAAGGGGTGCCCTGTTTTGAATATGGACTGATGCTCTGCTGGCACGATCCTCACCTCTAAAACGGCGCAGCGGCTTCGATTTCCAGCCTTCGCCCCGCAAGGGACAGAGGCCGAGCGAGGGCAGCTCCGCGCCAGACCCAGCGGGAAGTTCTCTTCGTCCTGCCCCGGCTTCCTCGACTAGGGTACCGGCCGGGAGAGGCTGTGCGGTCAAGGCCGCCTCCCGGCCTGCCCACGTTACCAATCCCGAGTTCAAAAGAAACGATAATTATTGCGTTACTCGCCTGGCTGGATCAGGACTTGGCCGACTCTCGCTTCTGGTGCCCACGACGCACGATCCAAGGTCCAAGGGCGACTTGGCCCGCGGACCCAGCGTCCCGCTGACCTCCAGTTGCCTGGCGCTTGTTCTCTCCTCCTGCTCTTGCCTCCTCTTCCACACGCTCCGTCTCTCTCCGAGCTCTTTCCCTCTCGCTGTCTCCCTCCCTCCCGCTCTCTCTCTTTCTCTCTCTCTCTCTGCCTGTCTTTCTCAGTCCTCCACTCCCTGCCTCTGTACAGTCTGGGGAGTTAAAATTTAGAATTTGTATATAGAAAGTTTGCTGGTTTTTTCCCCCTGCTTTAATCGTATTTATTTCATCTTTTAACTGACCAGGAGACATGAGCAAGTTTATTTAAGAAGATAAGCAAGGATGAGAAGTCCCTGTCGCCCCCAGTTGCCTCCTCTCCATCAGCTGCGTACAATGGGCTGCCTCTCACAGCGTGCCTTGACAGTCTTTCCATTATTTGAGCTGGAAGGACTGGGGGCAGGCACAGAAACGTCTTTATTCAGCTCTTTAAAATCATCCCTTCTGATGTCATTAGGCGGTCGCCGATTACAAACTTGCAGGTTGGAGAGACCAGGAAGTGTAAAAAGCATCCTAAAAAGCAGCGCTTCCCAAACCCCCTCCGTGGTAAGAGTTAAAGTGAGAACCAGTATTTAAAAAACAAAAACAAAAAAACAACCTTCCTCTGTCAATACAGCGTGGCTGTATACTTAAACCTTTACCTGAGGGCGTGCTGGAGCTCGGGCTGCTGGAGCTGAGACAAACTTTTACGCTCTCCGCAGTCTAAAGGCTAGCAGGCGAGCGGGGCTCACACCCCTGGCGGCGGCAGCAGTGGCCGCTTCCTCGCTCCGCGCCTCTAGGCGCCCGCCCAAGCTTGCCTAAGGGAGCGATCTCAAAACGTGGGGGGTGCGAGTGTGTGATTGGAGAATATGTAACTAATAGAAGTATCATTTTTCCCTCAGTACGATCTTTCAAGGAAAAAAAAATCCATTGAAAGAATTTTCAAAGTGTTGGCCTCGTTTGGAGAAAAACACAGGCTGCCTGCGGGGAGTGGAGGAGCGACCAGCTCCCGTCCGCTAGGTGGCAGCCGGAGCCAGCGATTCCTGCGGGCCCGCGGCGGGACCCGCTCCTCGCGCCAGCCCCTCCTCCCGCGGCCAATCACCTTCGGGAATCGGGGTCTCTCGCTCGCTCGCTCTCCCCCCTCTCCCCCTCCCCTCCCCCTCCCTCCCCTCCCCCTCCCTCCCTCTCCACCCCCACCTCTTCGCCCCTCTCTCCTCTCCTCTCGCTCTGGTCCCACCCCTCCCCCCTCCACCTCTCCCCTTCTTTCTCCCTTGGTTGCGCTTTCCTTTCCTGGGACCTTCACTAATCCCTCCAAACAACAAATCAGGATTTACTTCCGTTTGATTAATAATTATTGAAGCAATGTTTGGCGTTTGAAACAGCTAAGGATACTACAAAAAGAAAGAAAGAAAGAAAGAAAAAAACCAGATAGATTGAAAAGTTTATTTTTAAAACCATCTTTGGGATCAATAGGTGAACAGTTGATTCGGATCGAATTTGTGGCATTAGCTGCAAATTCCAGTAGTTGTTTTGTCATAATTAAACCATTGAAACCAAGGTGTATTGGGGTAAAAAATAAATAAATTTTTAAAAAAAGGAAAAAACCCTACCTTGTTTCTATAAAAGAAAATTAACAGAAGCCAGAGTTGATTTAGCCCTATATAACAGAGGAAAACAATCCAAACCCAGTATATTTCACGAATCATTAAAATGATGCGGGTTTCATTCCCATTAATTTTTTTCTAACATTTTCAATGACACTTTCTTCACGCTCATAAAATCTAATTTTAAAAACTTTTAAGAAGAAATCAAAATAATTTCCTTCTAATGCTCTTTTCGACCCATCGCAATACATTTCCCCCCTCGCCATCCCTTCCCCCTTCTGCTGTGTGTGTGTGTGTGTGTGTGTGTGTGTGTGTGTGTGACCATAGACGACCCATACTAATCAGGTCTCAGAGTAAATAGCAGCGCAGGGCGATCTCAATGTAAATTGCGCTTGTCAGAAGCACACCCCCCTCGCTCACTTTCTCTCCTCCTTCCCTCGCCATCCCAGTCAGTAGGTAGCTAAGAAGGAGGGGGGGAAAGGAAGAAAGAAAAAGAGGAGGGGGAGGGGCCCTCCAACCAATGGCGTGCGGGAGGCTTGGCTAACCTTAGCCTCCCATTTTCTCTCCCCCCCGATTCAGGGCTCTGACCAGTCAGTCGCCTTTGATTATCAGTTGCCAGCAGCCCTTCTCTTGGCTCCTTGACACGAGCTCCATATAAGGCAGCGATCTCCATAGAAACGTGTCAGTTTCAATAGTAGTGTCAAAGTTCACTATATACAGACATTCGCGCAGATCCCCCTTTCGGAAACATTGCTCTGCGAGTCCTCCCGTTTAAACGCATTCAATTTTTGGGTCTCTCTCCTCTCTCTCTCCCTGTCTCTCCCTCTCCCCCTCTGTTTCCCCCTCTCTCTCTCCCTCTTCTCTCTCTCTCCCTCTTCTCTCTCTCCCTCTTCTCTCTCTCTCTCCCTCTTCTCTCCCCCTCTCCCCATTCTCCTTTCTTACATATTCTATTAGTTGTTCCCCCTTATTCTTCTTCTCTTTCTTTCTTTCCTTTTCCCCCTCCTCCTTGTCTCTTTTACTCCATTCCTGCAGAAGAGAGAGGGCTAAACTTTAAAAAGAAAAAAGAAAGAAAAAAAAAAAGGAGGAGGAGGCACCCCTTCGTATTCTTCTTATCGTTATTTTATACATATATGATATTTTTTGGAGGGAGGGTGTTGGTTCCCAGCTGAAGAGCACTTATTTAAAATACTAAAAAAAGAACATTTTTGGGCGATCTCCAGGGTTTTTTTAACTAGCTCTGTGTGTTATAGCAGAAGAAGCAGAAGAAGGAGCAAGGAAGAGAAAAAGAAGAGGATTATTTATTCGACCTACTTTGGATGTCTCTCTCGCCTTTTTTTTTTTTTTTTTTTACAATTCTTTTTGCTCTGATTTTTGTTTTCAATTTCGCTGTGAATTCGTCGCCAGCGTGAATCCCGTATTTTTCTCCCCATTCCGTCACCTCCTGAAAGAAGGCAACGAGAGCCCGGCGCCACCGGCACAACAAAAAGAGCAAAGTGTGTGATTCTCCTCGCCGGCTGCCTCCCGCTCTCCAGCGCTGCCTTCCTGAATGGCTGGCTGCGTCCGGCCCTGGACCTGGCCCCCCGACACCCGCGCGCCCTGATCGCCGGCGGCAGCCTCACCCCGCGCCCTGCTCGGCTCCCCGCGCTTCCAGCACTCTCGAGCCCGGCGAGGGCTCCCGCCGGGACAGCGGCGGCAGGGCGGTCGGCCCCGGCCCAGGCTCGCGCTCCGGCTCCGGCGCAGTCTCCGGCTCGGACTCCCGCCCGGGCCGGGGCTCCTCCACCGGCGTTCGCCTCAGCTGCTGAGCCGGCGGCTCCAGCGGCGCCTGCAGCCGCGACCTCCTCCTCCGCGGCCGCCGCTGCCGCCTCCGCCGCCGCCGCCGCCGCCGCCGCCCTCGCCGGCTTCCTCTATGTCGGCGCAGCCCGCGCGCTGCGCGTAGCCCCGGCGGCCGGCGGGCGGGCGGGCGCCCGGCGCGGGTGAGCGAGTGTGTGTGCGAGTGTGTGTGTGCGCGGGGGTGCGGGCGAGGCGGAGGGCGAGTGTGTGCGCGCGCCGTGGCCCATGCCCGCCGCCCCCGGCGCAGCGCCCCGCGCCGCTCCCCGCTGCTGCCTGTGCCATTTCTGATTTTGCAACTTGGGGAAGAAGAAAAAAGCGAGAGAAGGGAGCTTGCTCGCGGGGGGGGGTGGGGAGGGGGGAAGGAGAGCGCGGCCCCCCCAGGAACGGAGCGCGGGGGGAGCGGGCTAGGGGAGCAAGGGTGTTGGGGGGGGGGAGCTTGAGAGCCTGGGGGGGCTGCAAAAAGAGAGAAAGAAAACAGCAGGAACCACAACAAAACGCCAGCAGGGCGGGCGGGCGCGCAGCAGCAGCGGGGCGGCCGAAGCAGTAGCGGCGGCGGCGGCGGCGGCGGCGGCGGCAGCGGCCGGTGGCCGGCTCCGACTCGGTTCCCGCGACCCCGGGGCGCCCGGCGGGCCCCCCGCCCCCTCCCCCTCCCCCCTTCCCCTTCCCCTTCCCCTCCCCGCGCGCTCGCGCTCCCCACGGCCCTCGGCGAGCAGCTTGGCTTCCCCCAGCGCTCCCCGGGCCCAAAGATATGGCAATGGTAGTTAGCAGCTGGCGAGATCCGCAGGACGACGTGGCCGGGGGCAACCCCGGCGGCCCCAACCCCGCAGCGCAGGCGGCCCGCGGCGGCGGCGGCGGCGCCGGGGAGCAGCAGCAGCAGGCGGGCTCGGGCGCGCCGCACACGCCGCAGACCCCGGGCCAGCCCGGAGCGCCCGCCACCCCCGGCACGGCAGGGGACAAGGGCCAGGGCCCGCCCGGCTCGGGCCAGAGCCAGCAGCACATCGAGTGCGTGGTGTGCGGGGACAAGTCGAGCGGCAAGCACTACGGCCAATTCACCTGCGAGGGCTGCAAAAGTTTCTTCAAGAGGAGCGTCCGCAGGAACTTAACTTACACATGCCGTGCCAACAGGAACTGTCCCATCGACCAGCACCACCGCAACCAGTGCCAATACTGCCGCCTCAAGAAGTGCCTCAAAGTGGGCATGAGGCGGGAAGGTGAATATTTCTTCTCTGCTTCTCTCCCCGCGCTTCGTCCGCTTTCCCGGCCCACTTTCTCCCTCTCTCGTGGGGGTGGCTGCTGTGTGGGGCTGGGGCTCCAGTGGTCCTGGCTCGTCCCAGCTTCCCCTGTCCCCGCTGCCTTCCTCTCCTCGGCGTATCCGCCCCCCCCCCCCCAAGCTCGCTGCCGCTGCCTCCCCCTCCGGGCCTGCGTTCCTCTCCCCAGCTCCCCCACCCCGCCCGCTGCCTGCTCAGGATTGTGTCCCTAGGATCGTGAGCTGTGGCTTAAAATCCCCTCCCTCCCTCTGTCTTGGATGTGCTCGGTGTGTGTCTCTTTCCCGCGTGTGCGTGAGGATGCTTGGGGCTGTATCAGCATGAACGTGGGGGGGGGGGGTGTGTGTGCTTATTTCCCCATAAAACGCCCTTTCTGTGTGTGTGGTTTTTTTTTTTTCCATTCCACTTTTCCCTCCATCTCTTCATATCCTTTATTTAAAATGGGGGAGGGCTGGGAGCTGAAGTATCCTGAACTGTAGATTCATTGCTGCCATCATCCTTTTGGAAGCTTAGCTGGGAAAAGAGGAATGAGATTTATAGCACTTGTAGGTCTAATTAGGGGGGGAAGGGGGGCTTCTGGCCCGTTCACTGGTTCCCTGTCCTCTCCACGGAGCTGGGGGCCGCCTCCTCTGGAGCTGTGGCCTTGTTTTCACCCCTCTACTTTGAAAGGAAAGTTTGTGACTGAACCGTGCTTTCATAGTTGTGTCATTTTTTAAAAGCATGATACTCGTTTTAATTTCTTCATCAAACTCCACCCTCTGCTTAAATACTCCATACAAATTACAATTTACAACGTATTTACTGATCTTTCTGATTTGGCCATAATGCATAGACTTGCAGCTGGCATGAGCTTCCACATCATTTAATCCCTGTGTTGTATGTTGTTGTTTTTTTAACACAACTTTTGATGTTGGTTTTAGATTTGCTTCATGTTCATGGCAAGAGATGCAGCAGTTTTCTTATAAATATACTTAGCCGCTTACAGTTAAAGTTTATCTCCCGACAATCGTTAAAGAAGTCTTATAGTCAAATTAGCAAACCAGTCAATTTTGTAGAATGCAGATTACTCCTTCTTATAATTGACTTTAAAATTATATTTTATATGCCATAAGAAAAGAAATTGAATTCCCTCAGATCTCAAGGAGCAGGCAAATATGACGACTTCATTCCTAGCTCCAGGGAGATTTTGTAGGCATCTAAAAAACAACAACTTTGGATTGTACTCTCATTTAATTGAAAAATAATTGCCAAGTTCAAAACTATAATTAGAAAAAAGTATTCTGGTCGTTATATTTCAAGAGCTTAAATCGCACTTGGATTTGCATTAAAATTAGAATCAAGGCAAACTTAAGAAAATAAAGCACAACCTGAAGAAAGATAGCTGCGTGTACATGGGTATATCTATATTAATTTGTTGGGGGGAGAGTTCCGTAGCCCTAACTTTTCCTAAAGTTGCCTTTGTTTACATGGCAATTTAAAACGCTGGCACTGTTGAAGTAAAACATACACTTTGGGGGGAAAAAAAACTTTGGTCAGCTTTAAGAACTCAAAGCATGCTTACGTTTTGCATTCAGATGGTTAATGAATCCAGTGTTTTTGCAGTTGCAAGCTCGTGCATTCACTGGGCAAAAGCTGGCTGCAGGTTGCAGTGGCACCGCGCAGGACAGACTTAATTATATTTCCCACTTTTCCCAATAATGTTTGGCTACTGTAAGTTCAACTTTTTTTCTTGAAAATATTCAGTTTTCTGTTGCTTTTAACAGTGAGAACTTTGTGTGGGGATATGTGGTGGAAGGGAGAGGGGAGGGGTGCAGGATACTTGTTCTTTACTAAAAAGTTGTAAGTGGTTAGTAGGGTATGTAACTTTGTATCTATTTTAAGGATAATTCTATAGCATTTTTAGAGAATATGGCAACATTTTAGGGGCAAAACGCTGCTTGCTTGAAAATAAGGAGGCCTCTAGGCATTTGCCTAGAATCACCACCTTTCTCCGGTTTCGCCTATCCCCCCCCCCCCCCCCATTTGTTTCAGTCTGGAGGGATGAGTGGGGTTTCATTTTTCTGTGTTTCTCCTTGGTGGCAGAAGGGTTGGCACTTTCTTGTCTTAGGAGTAAGGCTGGCCATGCCGGGGATGTCAGGCCTGGTTCCGGCACGGTTGGGGTGGCCAGGGGTGCAGGCGATGGCAGGGCACGTCGGGCTGCGGAGCTCTAAGGCTTCTCCCCAGATCTCCTCGCGATGTAGGATGTGAATGAGATCCAGCGCGAGAGAGAAGGTGCGCGGGGCGCGTGCGGCTGCGGGAAGAGCCTCCGCATTGTGTCGGGTGTGCTGCGGCGCGGCGATGTTCGCAAGCCCCCTGGATGCACATTGCCTCTTTTCTCTCTTTCTTTTTGTCAGCGGTTCAGCGAGGAAGAATGCCTCCAACCCAGCCCAACCCAGGCCAGTACGCGCTCACCAACGGGGACCCCCTCAACGGCCACTGCTACCTGTCCGGCTACATCTCGCTGCTGCTGCGCGCCGAGCCCTACCCCACGTCGCGCTATGGCAGCCAGTGCATGCAGCCCAACAACATCATGGGCATCGAGAACATCTGCGAGCTGGCCGCGCGCCTGCTCTTCAGCGCCGTCGAGTGGGCCCGCAACATCCCCTTCTTCCCGGATCTGCAGATCACCGACCAGGTGTCCCTGCTGCGCCTCACCTGGAGCGAGCTGTTCGTGCTCAACGCGGCCCAGTGCTCCATGCCGCTGCACGTGGCGCCGCTGCTGGCCGCCGCCGGCCTGCACGCCTCGCCCATGTCCGCCGACCGCGTCGTGGCCTTCATGGACCACATCCGCATCTTCCAGGAGCAGGTGGAGAAGCTCAAGGCGCTGCACGTCGACTCGGCCGAGTACAGCTGCCTCAAAGCCATCGTGCTGTTCACGTCAGGTGAGGCTGCGGTCGCGGGGCGGGCAGGCCGCGCGGGGAGCGAGCCCAGGCTCCGCGCCGCCGGGGCCTGGCGCCCCGCGCCCCCAGGGCCGCCGCCGCCGCGCCGGGCCCGCACCAGGCCCGGCTCTGGCCCCGGCCCTGCGGCCCCCGCGCCAGGACGCGGCCGGCGGCGCAGCTGCCATCTTGGGAGCGCGGCGGTGCGGGAGCCGAGGCGGCGCGGGGGCGGCGGCCGCCGGGCCTGGAGGCCTGGAGGCCTGGACCCCCGCGCGGGGCCGCGGCGGCGGCGGGTGCGTGTCTGGTGGGGGGGAGGAGGAGGCGGTGCTGTGGATCCGTCTGGCTGCGCGTGTGTGCGGTGTGCGCGTGTGAGTGTGGGAGAGAGCCAGAGGCTCAGCGTTTCTGGAGGAGGAGAGGGAAGGAAGGGAACGTGGGAATGTGGCTTTCTCCTCCGAGTGGCATGCTCCCCGGATGAGTTTCCCGACACAGACACACTGAAAGAGGTGGAAAGAGAATACGCCCAAATAAATCATAAATAATCCCACTTTACTGCTGCCTGATTTTCCCTTATTGGAAACCATTCATGTTTGCAGTTGCTGAGGTTATTGAGGGTGGTAAAAACGGATTCGATCTAAACAAGAAAGATAAAAGGAAAAAACAAAAAAAAACAAAAAACAAAAGCGATACTGGAGAACCTGCAAGTATGAGAGGACTTCTGGCCAGGGATAAATCTCATGACTGTGTAAAACATACAGATATTGGAAATTTAACAGATTGCTTTTAAAATATCAAACCAAGTGTAGGCGGTGGTAACATGCATGTTAACAATTTCTCTTATGATAGATGGTTCAAATTAACTTCCAGGAAAGTGCATTAACGTTGCCTTTGAAGGACTCTGGTCTGAGCCTTTGAGCACACTGCCCGTCTTTTATTATTGTAACCTGCAAGAGGGAAACATATAAACACCAGGGACAGCAGGTAATGGGGGGAAATATAAACAAAGCCAGAAAGGACACTGGTGGGAAGCAGAGCTGCTCAGAGTCTGTCTTGGCCCCTGTTCGCTGTGAGTAGGGTTAGCTGCAGTTTTACCATTATTGCCACTATTGTATTTAATTCCTCCATTCCGAGAACAAATAAACCGTCCCAATAAATCTGTTCTCGAATCAGGCCCTCCAAAGGTCAAATTAAAACCATTCATGAGCAGAGATGGCAAAACCCTTTCCCAAGGCCTTGTTGAACAGTACGCGGTGGTATAATCTATCAATATTTCCTGGCTTTCATGCGTGAAGGATCGTATTTACATTGTATTAAAATGACTTTTAAATTTGCACAATATTGTAATGTAGTAAATGTAGTATTAATATCGATCTGAACAGCAGATAATTTATTTAGACAGGAGCATCTCATTTGTATGCAGGGTGGCCAGAGCCATGGACTTGGACTGCCCCCCTTTTACTTTCAGAGCAAATGCAGGTCTGCTAGTGGGAGAGGGAGTTATTCTTTGCAAGAGGATAAAGTGCAAACCTTAAAACAAATGGAAGATTTATTGAATAGCCTTCTCCGTGTTTGAATGCATTTTATCTTAATAAGTCTTCTTGATGGAAATGTGTTTTTCAAAAGTGACAAAGAGCCTGGGAAGCAGCGACCAGGCTGCTTTAGCTCTGGCAGGCCTGGGGCCTGGCTCGCTCTCCACTACCCGGCTTCTCAGCCAAATTCATCAGGAAGCAGGCCAGTGTCAAGGAAGCTGGGGTTTTAAAATCTCATCCAGAAAGGTGTCTTGAAGCAGAAATGTTCCTTGAAGCTGGACAGAGGTCTTCTCAAGAAACATCTCCCTTCCCTTTTCCTTGTCCCCTCTAAGGTTCTTTGAACCCTCTTGACTTATCTGATCTCATGCCCTTTCCCAGAGAAAGGCAAGGGCTTTGGCGGCTGCAGGGAAGAGTGTGGAATTATTCATGCTTTTCTGTTAACTTTCCATTCTAAAACATCCTTATAAAAGGTGTTCCTTTAAAGAGTTGTCCCGAAGAACTTTCTTGAACCAAGTCTTCAAGGTACAACTCTGTCTAGAAGGGAACAATAATGTAATTTTGTTGGAAAACTGCAAGCCGAATATCTGAAAATGGAAATAGAGCTGTCAGTAGTAATTCATCCCCCTCCTCCATACAACACATTTCCACTTTTGCCTAAACTTGTTTTGATTGCTAGCCAGAAGGGAATTCATAGGAAGCCTCTTCAAAGCCATCCAACTTTTAAGCAAACTTTGAATGATGGAAAAGACAATTTTAGACATATTGTCCAACGTGGTTTGCTCCAGCTAAGTATTTGAAGCTGGCACGGGGGTCCCCTGTGGTGGTTTTCACATTTGGCCTCCGGATGGTATGTTTAATCCTTAACATTCTGGACTGCATCCAAGGACTAGGTCATGACCTGAACTTACTTTTTTAAAAAATTCATTAATTCATACACCTAAATATTCCCTCAAATAAATGAGACCTTCCCTGAAAGGAGCCTTCTAGTTAACATAAATACAATAAATCCATTTGCAGCACAATAATAACTTTGATTTCTAGTTATGGCAGCTGATTACATCTATATTTTCTGCACACTAAACTCTTCTGAATGCACAACATGAAATACACTCTCTGCACTACAAAGGCTAAGCCGGGAGGGCCCGAGCAGTAATGGTTATTTATTTACATAATTTCTTTTCCATACACTGTAGAAGAAATATTGAAGGTTCCCACATTGACACTACTGTATAAAAAGTGAGACATGGGTTTTGCACATTCTGCCTCCTTTTCTTATCTGGAGTATAACTCACAGAGTGTAAATGTGTACTGCATTGTAACCTCCTGCTCACCTGGCTTTCCCACTGCAACCACCCAAATGACCCGAGAGCCCCATACTTTCCACAGTTGGGGGAATCCTTTTGCAGTGGGAGGGGTCGTGAATAATATCCAGAGTGGAAAGCCAGGCCTAAATGAGAGCTCCTGCTGGAGGGAAGCCACAGGGCTGGCTGGCTGGTACCTGGCAGCCTGGTCCAGCTACAAGCATTCTACATCCAAAGGAGGAAAGAAAATGGAAGCAGCCAAGCACACCTTTCCTGGAATTCCCTCCCTTGGAGTGTTCTAGCTGGGAGTCAGGCAGTTACCGCTCACTCTGGGGACCCTAGGCATCAATATCAGATACATATTATACCGACCTGAAGAGGATACCATATGGGTCTTTAAAAAAAAAGTATGCTGGGATATCAGTGGGTCCTTTTCATATTGCATTGTCTGGGGCTGAAAGGGATCCTATGGCATAATAGCAGATAATATGTGTACAGCAAGATATATGTAAATATGGGTCTGCACGGTGGCCATTCAGCAGGTTAACAGTGGGGCCCAGGGCAGACCTTCAGGGCCCCTCTCTGACCAGTGAAACCCCTAAGAGCTGCCCTGGCTCTGCTAGCTCTAAAGCCTCACTGGTTTCCCAAGACAGGCCAGTGTGGATGCACCCAGGCGGCTGGCATGAGTAATTAGACATCTGAGAGGAACCCAGCCTGCATCTGGGGTCAAAGGGGACTTCCCTCAGAAGTTCTTGAATCATCACTAGTTTTATTTGTATTTTTGCTGGAGGCCAGAGCCTTGTAGATGAAGGTGTTAGGATGCTTTGTAAATCCCAGTTCTTGAAAAATAAAGAGATAAGGCTAGAAACTACACATATACAGAGGTTTTCACTTTGAATCATTTGTTCTGTCTTCTTCGGGTCACACTTGCTCATTCATAATTATATAGGGTCCTTTGGGGGCATTGCCATGCATGGATTTCTTCCCAGATAATATATATTAGCAAACTCTGCCTTTGATCTCTAGTCAACCTCCTGACTGGCTAAGGGCTCCTCTGTGATCTTCCTGTTTTTAAAATATTTATTATTAATATAAGAAACAACGTGGATATTTAAACTTAGAGATGAAACCTTCACTTCCTTCCTTTGATTCCACCTCCCACCCCCCCACACAGTTTTTCTGCTTTAGTTAGGTGATGTAGTATAATCTACTGTATTGAAATGTTTTTATAGAGGACCAAGAAGGACCTTGGTTGATGTGAGATAAACACTATTTTTGAGATGCCATCATTGTGTGAAGGTGACTCCCTGTCCCTTTGGTCCTTCCATGGGAAGCCTCTCTCCCCACATCCCCTCTCACCCCCCACTCCCCATCTTTGAAGCAGCAGCAGCAGCAGCAGCTGCTGCCTCTAGCCCAGCTTTGTGTCTGATCACTGCAGATGTCTCCTTTCCGCAGCCTGGAGTAACTGAGCCATATTCCTCCTGATTATTATACAGCTTACAGAGATGTGACCAATTTTCAATTACTTGATCTAAGGCACAGATATAAGTATACACCTCACTGAGGATTTGCTACAGAGCCCTTGCTTGCATAGATAGTGGATCTCAAATCCTATATTGCTAAACATGGACTTGATCTGATTCCAGGCACTGTCAGCCTGTGATTCTTTACCCCCTCCCATGTGTTTGTTCGCTACACAATCTAGGTTCTCCTTGAGGCTCCTGGTTGGGGTCATTTGGCTTGAGAAGGGACTCCAAGAATCCTTTAGTTGCCTCCAGGCTGCATATTTCTTCAACTCCCGAACACCCCGAAATCAGGGGCAAAAGGGGCAAAAGTTCTCCCTTTAATGAGCACAGGCAGAAGGATGCTCCCCTGCAGCCAAGGGCAGGTTGCTACACACAGAAAACATGGCTCCAGCATCGTACATTATTTAATCCAAAGGTGAAAGAGGAAAAACAAAGGGACTAGAGAGGTTGATGCCTCTGCATGCGTGTGATTCTCTTTCCAGCTCCCCTAGGCTTGGTAGGGGTTTGATTTATTTTTATTTGTATTGGGGGCTGGAGAAAGGAGATGGGGAAGAAGGGAAAGGGAAGGTGTGGAGGAGAGGGTTTAATTTTTTTATTTGGTTTCTTTTTTCTTTTTTTCCCCCTTTTGTCCTTAAAAATTATGTGTGTGTGCGTGAGTGTGCGTGGCTTGTGTCTCTGCTGCTTGCGGACCTAACCGTGTGCCCCCTCCGCCTGTCTGTCCCTGGTGTGGCTGCTCGGGCAGACGCCTGTGGCCTGTCGGATGCCGCCCACATCGAAAGCCTGCAGGAGAAGTCGCAGTGCGCGCTGGAGGAGTACGTGAGGAGCCAGTACCCCAACCAGCCGAGCCGCTTCGGCAAATTGCTGCTGCGACTGCCCTCGCTGCGCACCGTGTCCTCCTCCGTCATCGAGCAGCTCTTCTTCGTCCGTTTGGTAGGTAAAACCCCCATCGAAACTCTCATCCGCGATATGTTACTGTCTGGGAGCAGCTTCAACTGGCCTTACATGTCCATCCAATGCTCCTAGACCTCGGGCGCTTCCCACCTGCCCCCGCCCCCTAGAGACTCGGAGGATCGGCCTGAGCCAAGGACTCCAAAGCCGCGGGGACGCCCGGGTGGCTGACATGGGGTGCGGTGGGCCAGGCAGGTGGGGCGGTGGGTGGAGGGCTGGGGCAGGAGCAGCTCATCCTGCAGAAATGCAACCGGAGCTGTAAACCAGGAGAAAGAGAGACTGGTTTAAGATCAGATCTGTGAGCAAGTTGGAAAGGGGAAAAAAAGGACCTTGTGTGGGGTGAGAAAAAGGAAAAATGGGAAGAGAGTGTCATGAGAATTTTAATAAAACAGAAGGAAACTAATGGACCTTCCAGGACTTATTGTGGACGGATGTGGATATATTCTGTACAGAAAACACCACACATGGAAGTGGACTGAACCCTATGTAGAAACACACACACACCCTGAACATTGTTATTCATTTTGTAAAATATTAGTCTTTATTTTCATTTTTTGTAAAATTTAAACATTGTATGCGCATAAAGAAAAAAAGGAAACAAGAATTAGGGAAAATAACATTTTCCAAATAATTATAAAAATTGTCCTGTGTCTATGTATCTATATCTGTTTTGTATTTTTTTCTGGTTCCAAACCAGATTTCCTGTGATTCTATACTAATAATTTTTGATATAACCCTTTGCTTCTTATAATGAGTGCGATATATGTTGTCCAGGCTGTTCTTCAAGAATTAAAATTGAAGTGAAATTTAAACAAAAATAAAAGAATTTAGCAAAACCCACGTGTCTGGTTGCTTGACAGATGTCATCAGTGCAAGAGAACCCACAATTAACATCTACCCCAATTACCATTAGAATTGTTTTTTGTGGCGGGGGGGGTGATTGGGGGAGATTGTCCATAGTCAAGTTGGCTGGATTCATTTCCTAAACCCAAGGTGCTGTCTTGGTTGTCACTGTGGAGGGCCGGGCTCTGCAGGGGCCGGAGTCAGCGGGGAGGCCAGGGCGTCTTGGTCATGGACAGCAATGTTGCAACCTCGTGACCGTGGGCAGCCTTGAACGCAGCTGGGACGCGGACTGGGGCTGACAGGGTCACGCGCAGGAACCGAATCTCCATGCACCAAGCGCCGGGCGCTCCTGGTTCAGAGTGGCAGCGGTAGCACTAATGCCGAGACCTGGCTGCAGGTGGGAACTCACGGGGCGGGAGATGCTGGGAGAGGGATGAAGGGGCAGCCTTGGGAAGGAAGGCATCTCTCAAACGCCCTGTGCGGCAAGTGGATGCCCGTGACTCGAGGGTCCAGCCTCTCCCAGCTTGGGGGAGAGAGTTGGGGCCTCAGCGCAGTGAGCTCTGACTTTGCTCCCCCTTACGGTCCGCTGGAGAGTTGGATGTGGTTTGCCCACCCCTCCAAGAGTTGTGACGGGGCTCCCTGGAGGGTCCTTCAGCTTTGGTGGGTAAGGGAAGGGCCTCCCCGGGGCACTTAGGGGCGTGGATCCAGAATCTGAGAGTGTGGAAGCTGGGCTGGGGCCGGTTCGTCCCGCCCTCATGGTCCTTTGAGGGCAGAAGTCTGCCCCTGAGCCTCTCATTGGGTGTGCGTAGGGGGCAACTTTCTGTAACAGCTTTCGGAGCGTGAATGTTTTATAGGATCCGAGCCGGCGCTGCGAGAACACATACTGCCAAGGGAGCGCTTTCTTAGCGTATTAATAAAGTCAGATCTTTTAAAATAACACCTCTCATCCTTTCCCCCAGCCCCAAACAGGCCTGGATGAGGCAAGAGCTTCTCTTTCAGAAGTCACCAGGCAATGTTTTCCTTTCAATTTGTTGTCTAGAGGTCTCAGATTTTTTTTTTTCCTTAAAAAAAAAAAAAGGCCTTAACAAGCTTCCGCACTCCAGTCCCTTGGGGTTTTCATATTCTGGGTGCAGCGCAGGATAGGGAGTGCCGCGCGCTCTGTGGAGAACCCCTGTAGGTCCATGACCCGTACCCTGGCCCTCCTGGGGACGGACCTGAGCCCTGGACGGGGGAGCCGGTAGGGTGTGCAGGGCCCCCGCGGCTCCGGCTGCCCGCCGGCGGCTCCCGCCCCGCCCCTCGCAGCACCTCCCTTACCACTCCCTGAGACAGCATCTTTGGGCCGAGACTGACTTCCCTACAGGTTGGTTGAACAGCCAAGATAGGAAGAGGCGGGGCGAGCTCACATTTAACCCCCGACCACCACCCCCAGAAAGTCCCAGGGGGCCCTCCGGGGTTGGGGTAGTGTGGGGTGGGTTGCTGCGGGGGCGCGGCGGGGGAGGGGAGTCGAGCTGCCGGGAAGAGCGCACCGTTCTTTCCTACCTTTCTTGAAATGAGATGTAAATATATTCATTACAGTGTGATCCCTCTGATGAAAACAGATAAACATTTTCGTAGGTCGGAAACGTATTTTTCAATTAATTTCAATATGGAGGCCAAAGCGCCAGGCACCCAGTGTGTGGAGACTCGCCCCAGAGCCGACGCCGGAGACGCGCGCGGCGCTTGCTGGAGGCCGGGGAGAAGAGAGTGGTAACTTGGCTCTTGCCGGACTTGGCCTGGAGCGTCGCCCACGACCGGAGGAAGTCCGACGGCCTGTCGGAGCCTGGGCCCAAGCACAGCTTAGGAAGAAGAGCGGGCCCTCCTGGTGACCTCACAGACTCCCTTGCCGGCTCCGTTCCGGAGTCCGAAGGCCCTAGGCTAAGGGGAAGGGAAGAGCAAGAGAGGCTCTGCTCCAGTGCTCCGCGGGCCTGTCTGGGGCCAGTGCGTTTCCCTCTGTGCTGTCTCCTCAGTGGCTAGCGTGGTCCCCACCTGCATCACACACAGAAAGCCAGTTGTCTTTCCCAGGCCTTCCATAGAGACAGAGCCTCCCAGGGACTGCGGGGGCCTCGTGCCCTCCCAGCCGGGCGGGTCACGCTGCGCGGGCCCCAAGGTTATCTGCGCTCAGACCACTCAGTGGGGAGCGCGGAATCCACTGGCGCTAAGGAAGGTTCGGCTACCGAGACCGCAGCATCTAAGCAGCGGTTTGGGCCTTCCGACGACCCGGAAGCGTGCTCTAAGTCCCGGGCGCTCTAAAGGCTCTCTCGGCCTGGCTGCCCAGGGGTGGCGACCCGGAGGGTGAGAGCCGAGCGGCCCCGGGGCCACTTAGCCGCGCGGCAGGGCAGGCCCGCGTCGTGGCCAGGCTAACCTGACTCCACGTTCTGGAGCTCCTGTGCCTCCCTAGCCTCTGGGATCCGCAGTGGCTCAGGGCCTGGGTGGGGGGCGCGGGAAAGCCGGCGAGGCGCGGCCAGGACGCCGGGGCGCTGTAAGCCCGTTTTGGTGCCGGGCACCAGGGGGAGCCGTGGAATCCGGGTGCGAGGCTGCAGGCAGGTGCAGGCCGTACGGTAGCCTAAGGGCGCCGCCCAGCTTCTCCTAGTCTAGGACTAACTGGGCGGCGTAGAACCACGGCATCCTTGGGGCCAGAGGAAATACTTCTTAACCTTGGAGAGCGGCCCACACACCGAGACTTGCCTCTCGAAATTACCTGCGACATGAAAATCAAACGTTCTATTTTCTAACCCAAGCACTTGCTGGGCGATTGAGAACTTTAGGGCTTTGAAGTCCAGTATAAACATACTTTCGCCACAAGCTTTGCTGGGAACATCAGAAAGGCCAACTCTGGACGTTCTCTCCTCCGGGAATAGCTGCAGGACCAGGCTGTGCCTTATCAGCCGCGGGGGGTGTGGGTGGGGAGGGAAGGAGGCCTGGCGCAAGGGAGAAAAAACATGACCTTCGCCCGCCGTGGGCAGATTCCAACCCCGGCTAGGGGTGCGGGTCCCGCCTTGCCACCAGGGCAACTTAAGTCTTCAGGGACTCCACCCCCCACTTCCACCCCCACCCGCACCCCAGGTTGGTCCAGGCTCTCCGCCTCTGGCGCAACTTCCCAGCCTCAAATAACGTCAGTGCGCTCCGGGAGGACCCACCGCCCAGCTTTGCGCTCAGAGGCGCTGGTTATTTGGGGCCCGCTCTATCCGAGCCACCTGGGCTTCTCCGCTTGGCGCGTTCAAAGATGTTTATTTTTAAAATCCGCCTTCTCCCCTTGCTCTACCCGTAGGTACTCTTTATGTCTCCCACAGTGGCAGAATCGCTTCTCGTAAGCTCCGCGATTCCTCAGAACAAACCACCTGAATGTCTCTGCGAATGCAAGGCCGTGAGGAGCGTGGGGGAGTGAGGGGCACACAAGTAAGAACTAATAAAACTCTTGTTAAAGGGCCTGCTCGGAATCCGTGGCATCACTGGGCCTTTTACTTGGGAAGCCAAAGAGTTGTATTCCTAAATGAGTTAAAGACCCATTTACCTCTGTCGTGTTCTATTCATCAAGCCACAAGTTGAGAGTTCCTAACATGAAACTATTTGTTTGCTTACACAACCAGCTGGGCGCAATTTCACGTCTGAGATATCTATCTGAAAGCGCCTCTCATTTATTATCTCTCCTTGTCAGCGAATCCATTTTCCAGCTCCCCCTCCCCCTTTCGAGTTTATTTATTTATTTATGGTGGAACTTCTTTGCCAGGGAGGACCTAGGGCTGGATTGCTCCCCGGGGAGCAGCCACCGCCTTAGCCAGGCTGGCGGACCCGGGGCTCAAGGACGCAGAGGCGTGCCCGCGGGCCAAGGCTGACCCCGGCTGGCCGGCTAGCCAGGGTGCGGGGCCGGCAGGGCTGGGCCTGACCGGACCCTGCGGAACTGCCGTTCTTCCTGGATGCTCTCCCCGTTAGCTCTCCTTGTGCAAGCCGCAACCACCTGTGCGAGGAAGGGGGGAGGGGCAGGCCGGGGAGGCGAGTTCTGGAGCCTCTTTCTGAAATGGGGGCCCGGGATTCGGATTTGAGAGATGCTTTCACAAAGCCTCACATAGTCCCATGGGGCCAATTTCTTCTCCCTGGGCCGGAGTGCGGAGTGAGTAACCAAGATGAAAATAGTTGTGTGATGGGTTGGGGGAGGGGGCAGTGCATTTATTGTGTGTGCGGAGGGGAGAAGGCTGCACGTGGTTTCAATTTTGAAGCACAAAGAAATAACATGCAATGCAGAAAATAGGTTTATGAATGTAATTGAGAGGAAAGAAAAACAATTAACACGCTGCGAGGTTGCACACTCGGTTCTCCACCCCTAGCCTTCCCCCTCTACCTCAGGTTTGAGAAATCCGAATCATGTGAATAGAGGGGGTCTAGGCATTTGGACCGGGCTGACTAGGAACCCCTGATCTCAGTGATGGCTGTATAATGGTGCCTATCCATCTCCTTGTCTGCTAAGGCCTCCTCCAACCAAGCTGAAAGAAGGAGATCAAATCCCAAAGTCCATCGTCTAAAATACCCCCAGTTGTAAAGAAGGAAAGAAGCAGGAGGGGGCGGGGGGTTGGGGGGAGAAAGGAGGAAAGAGCGACAGATAGTGAAGGATTTCTTTTAGAAAGACCAGGCTGGTCTCTGCAAGCTCTCCTATTGTGTTGATTTAGGAAGACATTTGCTGTATATAACGTTTAAGGCTGATAATATCATTGCGCAGCCAGATAAATAAAGCGTTGGCCCAACGGTGGGGTCAGCGATCGATCTCTGGGCTGAGAGAAAAAAAGGAGAGAGACGGGGGTCGCGCACGAGCCTCTGTCTATGTGCTTGTCAGTCGGCATGCAGGAGCCGGAGTGTGTGTGTCACGGTGTGAGAGAACCGAGTCTTCAGCTGGCCCTAATGTAGGCTCATTAGCATTCCTAACCCATGGACCTGCGCTGACAACTAACAGAGATATCCCGCTCACCACCAGGCCTCCTCTCCTTTTGTCTTCAGGAAGAGAAAAAGGTTTCTCTGTGGACGCTGGAGCCTGAACTTCCATGTGGTTGTTGGAGTTTCAGGGTATAAAAAAAATAAGATGTATCAGGATTTGCCTCATGTTTCACTTGCTTTTAAAAACTTACCTCCTAGAGAGGGAACTTTCTTGCCTTTCTCTCTCAAAATGTACTATGCCGTTGCAACTCCAAGCTTAAAGGAGAGAAAATTCTCTGAAAATATTTTGCCCATTTCTCCTTGCTGACATGCAGAGAGGTGGATGTTTATATATTTGGCTCATATACACATGAAAAGCTGGTACTTTTAGTTAAAGATTTCTCAAGCACAGCAATCAGGGGATGTCTGAGCTTTTTTGTTTCTCTTTCTTCTGCTTGGTTTTGTTGTGATAAATGAGTTAAAATTCATTTTATCTAAAATAAATGTCCGGCTAATTATATGATTGCTTTCCTTTCCTTTTAAAAAAATAAATACACCTTTCAAAACTAAATAGAATCTATTTTTAAAATTAACTACCACGATGCTAAGAAACATTTTAAAACTATACTTGTTTACTTAGTTTTAATCACATTATACCTTTTTTGGAGGGGGTGGGGGGAACATTTCTTTTAACCATATCTCACAGAGGGAAGTACGTATCTGCTTTGGACACCTAGATCCTGCTTCTTGAACTCCGTCAAACTAGGCAGATAGTTTTACATCAGAGTGTACAAATTATCCCATGTTGACAGATGTTTGTCACTTAGTAACTTCTTTCCAAGTCCCCCCCCCCTCCCCTAAGCCTTCTTTGCAGCTTGCTTTGTTGTTTTAAAATATGCATGTCTCTCACTGGAATGCCAGTCACGAGTGCAAACTTTGTGTCCAACCTCCCACATGAAATGATCCTTTTAGAGGGAACTCGATATGTCTCAATCTGCACTTCACTCCAAGCCTCTGGGTATGGGCCACTCACTGGTCCTGGCTCCAAAATAACTCGGCAGAAACGAGTTTCCAACTAAAAATCCCCTCGAATGTCTCCCAGGGAAGAAATATAGCTCCTATAATTAAAGGAGGCAGCGGCCAGAGGGGGAATGCAGCCGGCAGCCAAAAAAAAGTAAGAGTTTTATTTATTTGCTGATTGAACTTGGGTTGTCATGACCAGCAGGTTTATCCACACTGGAAGTGCTGGAGGTCCGTACTGTGTGCACAGGAGGGGGAGCTGGGGAGGAAAGAAAGGGGAAGGGCAGGGTGACATAGATGAGGAAGAATGAAAGAGACCGGGCCAACTTTGGGAGAGAGAAAATGATCCTTGTGGGACTATGTAGGGAAATTTCCTAGCACTGGATTTGAACAAAAACTTGTAGCTGAGGTACATAGAGGGGGCACTCGCAGGAGATGAGGGGGTAATTATAGTAAACTCTTAAATATAGGGTATCATCAGGAAAAGGAGGACTCTAACTGTTTTCCCCCAGAAAAGTAATGTGATAGCAGGAAAACTATTAGCAATGCTGGGGCGGGGGGGGGGGGGGGGGGGGTCGGTGTGCGGATTGGGGGGGGGGGGAGAGGGGGATCGTGGAGGGAGGATCGTAGAGAAGGGAAAAAGTTCCAGGACTCAAAGCAGAAGTGCCGTGGAACCAGGAGCACTCCACCTTCCTTGACAAAAGTTACCTAGGAGGTGTGCATGTGAAATCTTCTCTAGAAGGTATCATCTTTGCACCTTGTTCTAATTAGTATCATTTATTTGAGTTGAATCTGTCATTAGAACTACTTATCGGATGGTTCAGCTAGTGAGATGAACAACTCTCAACCTCTCTGACCTCTCCCCAAAGAGGGGGCTCTAAGCTTCAAAACGGAAGGAGTGCTCTGGCTGGGCAGCTCATTTCTATTAAAAAGGCAAAACTTTAGCACTGATGAAAAACAGATGAATTTTTTCTACCTCTCTCTGAAACAGTTACTCTCTTTTACTGATGTGAAATGACGTCAGCATTGCCTGCCCTATCCCCTTTAGAGAGAAGGGAGAGAGGAGGAGGGGATGGAAGGAGGGAGCTGGGAGAAAGAGCTAGAGAAAATGAGAAAGAGCGAGCTGAGCTAAGAGGAGAAGGGGAGGGGGAGAGAATGAAAATGAATATTCTACACTTTGGGGACCAAAAATTCCACAAAGAGTGGGCACAACAATGCTTTAGAAGCCCGTAATTGATAGGACACCTTTTCCTCTTCTCCCCCGATCTACATATTCTAACATATGGAAAGCTTACAGGCCCTGTGCACTTATAGAAGCCGATAATGCATTAGCTCTCAGCAATATTTACAGCACCACTTTTAATACACACCAGATGGTTCGCGACTGTGCCGCCTCAGCCAGCTCGCTCCTCGATTTTACTCGGCGGCACTTTGTTGCAATTACGCTCCATGCTGAGACCAATTTTATTGGTGACCTATTTTTCATATTTGCAGCATTTTATGTTAAAAACCCCTTCTCCGGGTATTTTTGTAAAGGGCAGCGCTCGGAGAGGGAAAGCTTAAGAGGACGACTTTGCTGCGGGGCAGCGTAGGTGGATGTTAATCTTCATCGTAATGTTACATACTCCGGGTTTAAGTGAGTAAACTGGGTAAACATAAGTACTCCAATCATTATGCCTGTTCACTCACCCCCTATTTGCCAGACCCCCACGGACTGTCTACATGGCGTTTGCCTCAGAGTCAATACATTGGACCGCAAATATTGTATTCCATTAATTACCACGCTGCTGGCTTATCCTGGGTGCCGGCGTCCTCGAGCAACGCAGGGCAAATGAGGACGCTTCCTGAACATATTTCTAGGCTGGGAAACCCGTTGAAATTTCCGCGGTGCCTGGGAATTCCTAGAGCCTGAGAACCTGGCTCAACCTGGCTGGGCCTGGGGCTGGCTCGCTGGGGCGGGGCGTGCGGGGGGAGAAGGCCCGAAGCCGCCAGGAGCGCTCAATACCTGTTATCTTGCTACGCAGAAGGCCACAGGGAGAATCCCAGTTGGCACGCGGGCAAAGGCTTTCAACTTTATCTCCCGCCACGTAAATATCCCCAAGTGCCCGACTGAGGGACTTGGTTTTGCACCAAACAATATAAATATCCTATTTGCCACAACGCAGGTGCGCTCTTCCTGCCCAAACGCCTTTCTTTTAATTTATGGTAACTCTTTGTAACTCCCTCCCCTGGCTAAAAAAACACACACAGATGTTTACTTTATTGATATAACCTATACCATGGTTATGCGGAGAATAATATACCTCGACTAACAGTCATTTTGCAAATAATAGAGGCGTTTGGATGCTTTCCAATGTTACACATGTACTTGGTCATAAAATGATACGTGAAAAAATTAACATCTGCTTTCCTAAAATAAAGTGTGCCAAGTAGCTTTTTATGAATGCTTTCCTCATTTTAAAAAGAAATATGGAGAGATAAACTGGCACCCAGATGTATAGCATATTTGTAATGGTTTTAGGATTTAAAGGTAGCTATTCACTGCATACGACATTTAAAAATTGACGTTTTAAAAGCTACTTAACCCCAGACATCTTCGAAGCCTGAAGACTCTTCTAAATTTTATCATTCACTGTAACTTAATTGCATCGTAAGACAGAACTAAGTACAAGTCAGGGACTGCAGCCCCAGCTCTTCAGAAATTCCAACTCGCCTTTTATTTATCTAATTTCTCAGCAAGGTTCCCAGGCCCTTAAGAAGGCAGAGCTGGAAAGTTTAGTTGGGCTCTTTTTTGTTGTTGTTTAATTCCACTATTAGGAAATGAGGCCTACCTTTGAATTATTTCATTAGTATTTGGCCTTTTGGGGGAAGGGGTGGGAACCATAATCATTAGTGGCTTTTTATTATTTCTACAATAAATGGCTAGATTCTTTGTTGAATAGGCTGCCTGAATGTTTTGCAGATGTTCCACTTAGACCAAATCTGACCCCCTATTTCCTCCCAAATAAGTCGCTTAAACTGTCCCACCAGTGCAGTTTCTGGGAAGCATCCTTCCGCCACCCTGGCAAGTTTATAAGCGTAGGACATATTCCTATGAAATTTCCCCTTAACTGCGCGCGTGCGCACGCGCGCACGCACACACACACACACATTCACACACACACTCCCACCCACTGAGCCTCTGTGCGTGGCAGAGGGTAAGAGAAAAAAAGAGGAGGACCTGGTGAGACGGAAAGGAAAAGAGAAGGGAAGTCAGCCCAGTTGTTACACCCCTGAGCGGAGGGGCGCGCCCTCCCCTGGGCCCTTGCCCCACTTTGTGCCTTTGGTTTGAAAGGTTGGTGGCGGCCCAGGTCCGTTTCCCCTAAGAGCTGGGCATCACGATTTGCCAAGTGCTTTGGGCGTCTGCGCCCCGAGGTGTTGCGGGCCATCCCGAGGAGCAGAGGCAGCGCGCGGGCCACGCGCCGTCATCTCCGCGCAGCCACCCCGCGGCCGCCGCCCCAGCCTGTGCGGCCGTGCGTGGGACCGAGGGGCTTAACAAAGGGCCTGGCGGGGCGCGGGGCGCGGCCACGTGACGGGCGGCAGCCGCGACCCGCCGCCCGGCGCTGGGGAGGGCGGGCCTGCCCGGGGTGCCCTGTACGGCGGGGGCTCGGGCGGGCCGCGCCAGGCCTCAGGCCGCCGGGGCGAGGGACGTCCTTCTCCGCCCGCGTTGGAAGAGCCGCACCTCTCCTCTCTCCAGCTCTTACTTGAAACACCACTTGGAAGAAACTGTGTGTGTGCGCGAAGGCCGCGGGGTGGGCCCGGGCCGGCTGCGAGGTTGAGGGGGGCCGGCTTGTGGGTGGATGGGGAGGAGGTGGAAGAAACAGCTCCTTTCTGAGTGACAGGACCCCTTTTCAAAGGGCAAACAGGGGGGAAAGAAGCTAATAGGAACAGTGGAATTTTCAAGGTTTTGAAAAGTTACTCGCCCTCCCTCCCCTTTTTGGAAAGATATCTCTTCCTTCCTTCTTTCCTTCCTTCCTTCCATCTCTCCTTCCACCTCCCTCCCCTCTTCCTTTCTCCCTCTCTTCCTCCACTCCTTCCCCTTCCTCCCGTCCCTTCCCTTTCTTTTTTTTTTAGCTAGGAAGTGCCTGTGCAAACATGTCCTGATGCGTTTTCAGATAAAGTATGATCCATTTACTTAAAAAAAAAAATCTTCTTGGGTTGTTGAAACATATTAACCGCCCTTACGTTAGGGTTTTGTGGATTTACCACCTGGGTAAGCAAGGCAGCAGAAGAGTCTTGCTTTCAGTCCTCTTTAGTTAGAGAAGGTGTGTTTGTGGGGATAAGAAAGGGACTATCTTACAAAACTCTCGCTAACCCCAAATACAAAACCTGTCACATCTTTATTACCATTATGTTTTTACTAGAAAAGAGATGGCGTTCTCATTGGAACACCTCTAAAGTGATTCTGAGATGCCTCTGTGAGAAATCAGGTTGGGAGAGGAAAGCTCATGACACACACAGATTTTTAAAGCCTGCCTGTCTGCATCTATAATTTAACCTTACAAACACTTTTGTTATATCCATTCTCAACTCCAGCATTTTTTCTTTTAATTGATGGGCCATGCCTTATAGAGGAGAAAACCTTCTTTTAAAAGAGATTTAACCCCACAGTACCAGTTGTTTGTTGTTGTTGTTGTTATCACGATTATGATGGTTATTATGTCGTCCCCTTCTTTTTGCACTTGATCTGATGAGAGAACTTTTTTAAAGAGTGTGAAATGTGGGACACAAAGACAGATATCAATGAAAAGAAGAAAGTGGCCCCTTTAATGAGAACTAAAGAAAACCCAAATGTAGATGAAGTGTACCGTAAAAGCTGCTTCAAAGTCCATCTTAATTCCCTTGAGCTCAGTCATCATGAACATGTGATAATTGGGAGTTCTACACGGAGGTAAGCGGCCCTGGGGTGGGGGGTCGCACAGATGTGCCTCCCTGCCCTCTAATTCTAAATACACTTTAGCCAAGAACTTGAAGGTCTTACAGAATCCAGAATTGGCTACTCATAGGGCAACTCCCTTCATCTTTAAATGTACCTGCCCTTTAATTTCTATTTCCTTCTCTGTTCACTAGGAGGGCTACATCCTCTGCCCCTCAGCAGGTTGGTGTGTGCTGGGCCATATTTGGAGGTCTTGACTATTATTTTGTGATCAATTCTGTTAAATTTTCCATTTATTTTTGGATCTCAGCCTTTCTGGATCACAAAAGTCCCCACAAGCAACACAGCAGTAAATCCAAACAAAAATAAGACAGATTTCCTCATCGATGTGTAATAAAGTTAAAGGACATTGTTTTGTCAGACAAGCGCTAAGTAGAAAATAAATCTCAGAGTCTGGGGAAACAAAACGGAGCGCTGTTGGCATGTGTGTAAATTTACTTTTAAAAGCAATAAATCAATGTTAAATTAAACAGCTGGGTACCCTGACTAGGAGAAGATTCCGTGTTTAGGAAGATCTCAATGGGAGAAATGTACTATTTAACCACATACAGACAAATAAAGTTAAATTTTTATTGTGATCCTAGGCAAAATTGGCTTGGGAACATCTCTGAACTTCAGAGAGGAAGGGATGAAGAAGAGACAGCATGAATTATATCCACTGTCCATCCTTAGATTTTTACACATTTTCAGGCATAAGGAGAGCAAGGAGGTCTCATAGATATGTTTTAGACGTTTTTAAAATTGTCATTTAAGCTCTGAGAGCCTCTCTCGGCTTAGGTTTGTTGGTCGGGTGGAGATTTTTGTGGGATTTTCCCCTCTGTAAATGCTATATACTGTATGGAGATATTTTAATGAACACGTTGAGCATATTTTCTAAAACTCACTTTTATTCTCAACATGGTTGGTTGTTTTGCACAGTAAATAGCATAGTAGAAAACTACGGAGAATTATTTTGCATACTTTTATTTGTTTTCCTTGAGAAGCAAGTGTGATGTTGGAAGGGCATTTAAAATTCAACCGGGATATTTTAATACTTTATTTTCTAAGGTTTTTTTTTTTTTTTTTTTTTTTTTTTTTTTTAAGTCACTTCACTGGGGAAAATTGCAGTGGAGGTTGTGGAGGACAGAACAATAGAAAACCGAAGCTCTGCTTCTCTATTCTAAGAACAATATGAATCAATGAGTTATAGAAGCAATATTAAATCGCAGTAAATTAGGAGTAGTTTAAGGCTAGCATGTATGTGCACTGAAATTTTTTGAGTTTAAAAAGAATTTCCAGAAAGACTCGACAGAAGTTCTTTAGGAACCAGGCATGTTATTGAGATAAACTCTCTTAGTCTTTTGAATTCAGACTGACCAGTGTAAAAGAAAAATATGGTGTGCTTGTCTGTATAGAAGCTAGCAGATTATTCCCTAACTTTCTTCATATCACAGTCCCAGAAGCTTTGTTTTGTAGTTACATTGTCAGCCCAGTTCCAAAGAATATTCATAGAATCAGGTCACACCAAACTTTTAAAAATGGAAAAAGTACTGTTTTCCCCCCTTTAAGCTACAAACTAACAGGGGGTGTTGAGCAGCATCCTTCCTACCTGTGACACTTCTTCAGCCAAAGGAAACATCAAAGACCCCATGGCTTGGGGAAGAATAAAGTTACGCTATTTTTATTTAGAAGGCAGCATTAGGTTTCCATGACCATCAGTGGTTGTTAGGTAAATTTGTGTCTTATACTACCTGGAGATAGCTGAGATCGTCCATCAAGAGACATTTAGGTAGGCTTGGAAACTCAGAACGACTTTTCAAATCCAGATAGATTTCCCCCGCATTGCACTTTCCTCTGTACCGAAGCCTTAGGATTCATTTCAGCCCAAGGTGAGGCTTTCAGGCTCAGTTCTTTGTTTCCATGTGGAGAGGAAGGTACAGAACAAGTTAGACACAGGGTTGGTTTTGGGAGGGAGGTTGGAGAGGCTGCTGGTTCTAATTAAAGACAATAAGCAACTCTGTGAGGAACTGTCCTGTAGCCTTAGCTTGAGGCAGAAAGAGTCCATCTCACCTCAGTAGTTAAATTTGTTTGAGCTGCCTAGTGGGGCGGAGAGCAGAAACATGCAAGCAGCACTGGCTCAGGTGAGACCGGGTTGGTGGTGAATTTGCAGCAAGTGCATCTTTAAGCCTCCATTTGCCTCCCCCATTCCCTGTTCTCTCGGTGCTCTGTGCTTCACTCAGATGCACTTGGATTCTAACTTTGCTTGCTAGATGGCGCTCGGTGTCTCAGGACCTTCCGTTTCAGAATTAAAGCGGCTTTTTAGCACCATTTTTCTTAACTAGTTATGGGCATTTGATTAGCACAGTGTGGGTAACGTTATTATTACCCTTGTTTTTTAATCACCCTTTGCCCACTCTTCGATTAAGAAAGGGTCCAAGTGGGACCTGCCCATCTTAATCCATGTAGTAATAAAATTTAGCAAAACCCTGCACCTGAATTTAGGGCACATTTTATGGCTCAGTTATTCGTTTAGATACATTTCACAAAGCACCTTAGTAACTTTTCCTCCAGTAATCTGATTGAGGTTTTCAGATAAATCAGCAAGTCCAGATGGTTATTCGCTGTCCTTCAGTCTACCTCCACCACACCACATATTTCCGCCACTACTCCCATTCTCAGTGTAGAATGAATCAAGCTGATCCTAGGGAAATTATTACTTTTGTCAATATGGTATGTCATTACTTTATTAAAAATATTATGACATATTTGAAGTCCAAATACTAAAATTTCATATCTATAAAGATATGTATTTTAATATCAGTAATAATAAATAAAATATAAAGCTTGCCTCACAGGAAGGATGATTTGTGGATTCTAATGTATACTTATTTTAATCACTAAGTGATTCTTCTCAGATATTCAAAACACTTTTTTGGAGCTCCTTTATATTGAGGCACAAAGAGAAAAACCAATAGTTCTAAGTTTCTGGTGGAAAAAAAATAAGAGAGCAAAAAAGGTCTGTATTGTTTTATCGGATGAAGATGTCACTTTTACAGTGCCCACTGCTCTTATACTATTTTATGTTCTGTAAAGAAAAGATTGCAGTGAGGAACCTTGGTTCCAATGGTTGCAAATGAAAGACAAGTATCTTTTTATAACATTTTACCAACACAAATTTACAAAGGCAGATTTAACTTGTTACTTACTTTTAGGATTTAAAGGACTAATTTGTATAGAAATATTCCACCTTTGAGAAAATTGATAACATTCAGAGTTGGGTGATCTGAAAGCCTTTTGTCAAACCTTGGCTGCTTGATGAAGAATCCCACGAAGTCTTTCTAGGTGTTAGGCTGAAACTAGCAGGCGCTGAAAACCTAAAGCGGAAAATTTACAACTTGATCAACCTCAGCCACACACCCAAAAACCTGCTACTGGTGCAAACATATGTTCCAGATTAAGTTAAGCAAATGGCTCTCATTTTCTCAGGGTTGAAAGTTGATCATGAAAATTCAAATCTGAGGGAGCTGTGCTTCCAATGGTTTGCTAGATCCTCAAGTGCTTATAGATCCCTTCCAGCCATTTACTCAAGACATTTCATATTTTCTTATCGCCTTCTTGAAAACCCAGTTTGGAATCTTCTGCAAACTGAATCCCATGAGGTATTAATTTCCAGAACATGTGGAGTTTTAAAAGTTGTCTAAGTTGAAAAAAATGGGTGTATTCTTCCTTCTAATTTTAAACTGCTAGATAGTTGAAGTGTAATTCAGTTGTCCCAATGCTTTCTCTGCTTCCTTGTATGGCTACTAACTTTTAAAAGCAGACATTAAAGTGAAGAATTTATTTTAAAGTTCTTTTAAAGTTTCGTTCACTAGAGAAGTAGGTGATTTTGTTCACAGCATGAGACAAAATAAAGGAGTGGTATCGAAGGCTTTAATTAAGTCAGAAAAGACTGAAATCATGGTGTTTCTTTTAATGTGGGTAACTGTCTTTTGCAACCTCCCCGTGGACGCCCAGCCATCTCCCAGTTCAGTTATTTGAAGACCTGGCTGGCCACTAAGATGTCTTGTAAAAAAGTTCAGAATTAACTCCCCACTCCATTTCCAAGATAGTTCCCAGGGCAGATTACAGAGAAGGGAGGTCAGGTTTTGGATATTTCGGGTCCCTGACTAAGTGATCGGGAGAGTCTGAAGTCATCCCCCCTTACCTCCCTGCATTCGAATGATCACCGTGCAGACTTTAACCAGTACAGTCATGTTTCAGTTTGGGAGTTATTGTTTACACTTCTCCCTTCCCCAAAGGGTCTTGGCAAATGTTTAAGAGATTATTGATTTCCAAGAAACCAAATAAAGAAGTCTGTTCTTTTATATCATATGAAATACATACTTTTTAAAACTAGGCAGTGTACATTTGACATTGATAAATGGGCGAGAGACAAGGAAACTTATTTAAAGACTTTGAAGAAAAAAAAAATGGATAGGACAGCAGCACTCCTGTAGAAGAGTGGGGTTGGAATTAATGGAAAAACATAGGTAAAGAGTGAAAAATGGCCATCTATGTTGTAAAATGGTTGAGTTTCAGTGAACACATACGTGTGGTGAGCAAACACCACTGGAGAAACTCCCATCAGGGGACTCTGACCAGTATCACTCAACGTTTGGATTTATCTTAAAGAAAATGAGCTTCCCCAACTTTTCTCCACATTTTTCTCTGGCAAAAGTGCTGCTAAAATAGCCACCCGGATCTGGGAGTTCCAATTTATGTAGAATAGGTGAAAAAGTTATTCCAAAGCAGGATCAGGAAAATACTTCTTTTTAAGAAAAAGAAACGCCAAAATGATTAAACAGAGATCTTAACTTCTCCCTCCCCAAGACAGAAGGGAAATCCTAGGTGCAAAAAGAGATTCCCCAAAACCCAGATAGAAAAGATAAAACTCTAGGCACCTGGGAAATCAGTGTTATCCATTCCACCCCCAAATCGCCACAATTTCCCTAAGCTAACAATGAAAGCTGCTTGTTCCTCCTCACACCTGATTTTCTCTCCTCACTCCTGAATCCGGAGAGGCTAGAGGGAAATATTTCATTTCTCTAAAGATGGAAGCTCAAGTCATGAAATGAGCTCCTGAAAAATACCCCAGCCAAACAGAAATGCAAACATGATGGAGATATTTCAGTTGCCGATTCAGATCGCTGGAGGGGGTTCCTATCTGGAACAGGAGTCTCCAAGACGCCGTTGTTCAACAGGTCTCCTTTGCAACCCTGCACACTTGAGCTGCCAAACTGCACTAACAGTTAGTTCTCCTAATTTTCGTAGGTGGGTGGTGCCGCTAGTTTAGATAGCTACCGGCGTGGCCGAGTTTCTCTAGTAGCACGGACCTGTCTTAGTATTTGGACAAAACGACTCTTGAGACCGCAAAAATGACCATCCTATATGGAAAAATGATCTTGGGGAGAACTCAATAATGTCTTTGCCGACTAAGAAAAGGGCAAAAAGTTGGTGTAAGCGGCGCTATATGAGAAAGCAGCGTGGAGTTTACGGCATTCTGCAAAAACAGGCAAAATTGTTATTCCATGAAACATTTAATAAAATATTCGTGTGCCTAAGAAATAGAAAAGTACAATGTTTTGAAGCTAAATTGTTACTACACTGAGGAACTCACTGAAAATTTTCAGCAATACTATGTCAAATCGAGAATAATTCAATTCTGAAATGTATTGTAGTCCGCGTTACTCCACGGAAGCAATTTTGAAATCAGTTTCTCGAGGCTATTTTATAGGAAAGAAACCCCATTAACTTAAGATACCAGATACTTTTTGCTTATTCCTCACCCTTTCTAGTAAAGTTTGGATTACGGTGAAACTTCCTTTGTACAATTGATCTTTAACAAACATTTTGTTTTTGGCCATCTCAGCTGCTATAAATGTATTGTGTTCGTCCCCAAAGCCAGTTCAAGAGGGTATATAACTACAGTAGGCTATTGGTGGGGAGGGGAGAGATTTCACTGAAAGCCCAGCAAATGAGGCGAGTTTCAATATAGCAAAGTGCAATTTGGAATCTTTAAAAACTAATCTTGTTTTAGGAGTGGCGACTTAACTGTTGCTAGGGAGACCATTCGGTGAAAAAGATACCCCAGGGAAGTGATCTTCCTTTATTGTTTTGCTTAAGGTGACAATAAAAGTCAAATAGGGAAATACGTCGAAAAACACAGTTTGGAGTTGAGGTCTGCAGGTAAGAAAAGAGGTGGCGGGGACTGAGCCAGACGCGCCCGCTTTTGGGGCCGTCAAATAAGTTGCTCTCGCGCTCCTGAGCGCGCGGCGGGCAGGGCGTCGCCAGCGGAGCCGCCTCTCTCGGGCGGCAAATAGCCAGCGCCGCGCGCGCGGTCAGTGCGACTGCCTCGGCCGCGGCCGGAGCCCGCAGCACGGGTCAGGTGGGCTTGGAGGTACAGCTCTAGGAACGCAAGCCTTTCGCTACTCAGACCACGAGCCCGGGGAGAAAGTGTGCTCACAGTAGAGTGCTTAAATTCCGGTACAGAATCTGCCCGCGAAGGGGTGGGGGTGAGAAGTTGGCCAAAGAAAAGTTATTGGCATAAGACCCTTACCACAGAAATGACTGAATGTGGCACTGCTTTTACTAAGAGCACCCAGCGTAGATTAGATGCGAATTCGGGGAGACATGCAGGCAAATAGTGCGACAACTCTGGGGCGCTAGAACTAGTTAACGCCGGGCACGGAACAAGAAAGACTCTGCACCTACAAAGTCTTTGAACTCATTGTCGTTTTGGGCTCAGATCCTAAGATATAGGAAGCCAGTTTCCTATGGTGGGGGGAGTGGATGGGGAGAGAAATCCGGCGAGGGCTGGAACTTCGGGGTTCTGGCCAAGGGGAGAAGGAAGGGGGCGTGCCGGGCGCTGTCCATGGTGCTGGGAAGAGCGCGGCTTCACTTCGCTCCACGTCGCTGTCCTCAAACAGAACTCAGGTGTGAAAAGGGGAAAGGAACACAACTCGTGCGGATGCTCTCTCTCTCTCTCCCTCCCTCTTTCCCTCCCTCCCTCCCTCCCTCCCTTCCTTCCTGCCTATCTCTCTCTGTCCCCGAGAATGTAGAAAATACGAATGTGGCTGTAGAATTTGAATAGTACCCTAGGGGAGTTTTATTATTTATTTCCCGGTATTTACCGCTCAGCCAGACAACACTGTTAAATGGTTATTATAAGATAGCTTCCTCCATAAAGTATTTCATATTTCAAAATAATCTAACTAGCTTTCTTGATGTACAAAGTAAAGGAGAAGGAGAGGGGAAAGAGAGGAAGTTTGCTATTTTCAGATTTGTAAGGAAATAAAAACACAGCCTGACTTAACCTGTTAGAAAACATAAGTTTATTGAGAAAGTATTAAAAATATGTAGAATCAAGTTCACCTGAATAGTTATCTAAACTCCACACTTGCCAAATGCAGTTATCCACATAGATATCTAGCAAGAATAAAAGGAATCATTTAACTATTTCAAGGTACATTTGGGGTGGTTAAGATTTCACCCTAAGTTTTAAAATGGTATGCTGACAATGCAGTCTCTTAAGATAGATTTGATTCTTGAAAGCAGATATAGAAATTAGTTCTAAATTAGGATAAAGGACCAAACAGAAACATAACTTACCTATGTTGAATCTCACTTTTGTAAATAATAACAGTAACATAAATTTATGAAATAATAGGACAGATATTTCAGGTAGAATATTAACTGTTCGGTCCAAACCGGAAGTGTGAAAAACAGGAAAAGAATTGACCTTAATAGTGTATATCATGAAAATCTTATTTAACCTTGGAATTGAACCCTTATGACAAGGAAGAAGGAAAAGGGCATGAATTCAAACAGCTGACACAATGATCAGTAGCAACTGACAGCATCTCATTTGATATTTGATATCAAGCACTAGATCAATATTTGTGAGATCAATGCAATTTTAATGGTTTTCTTTAGAAACTGTATGAAAGCCAAATTGTGACACTCTGTGCTAGGGTTATTTTTAGAACTGGTTATTCCAGGGGATGATATTAAGTAATTTACTGAAATAAAGCAAAGCAAAAGCAAAAGGAAAAAAAAATCTCTGCAAAAACAAAAGCAAAAAACCACCACAACAAACCACCAATATTTCTTCAGTTGATAATTTCTGAGTATCCCAGTATCCAGAAAAGGTGTGAACATTTATTGGAAAAAAGCCATTTATTTCATTATGGTTTAAAAACAAAGAAGAAAATACGTCTTTGAGAAATTATTTGGAGGCACAGAAGATGAACAGGATCAGAGATACCTTCTTCAGACCGAATGGGATTAGGGGTTACTTAACAAAATGAAATGAAAATGATAAAAACGGAAAATGTAGGCCTTTCAGCTATAGGGTCAATCTTCTCAAGTGTGAAACTTAGTGGGAAATAACTGATTTTTTTTTTTTGTCTCCCTTGCAGGGTAAAAATCTGAGAACCCTATCTGAAACTCTTAGCAATGCTCCTACAAAGGTAAAATGCAGAAAAACATAATTAAGCAGAAATATTGTCTATTTTTCTTATGAGTTTATATCTTAAAAATAAAACGTAAATTCATTTATAGTTCAGAGGCACATGGGTCCTAAGCTTATAGTTTATATTTTGACTTTTTTTTAATCAGCTGATTTTGTTTGATCATACTAAACTTGAATTTGTTTGTTTTTACAGATTCAATTTTGAGGAATTTTCACCTAGAGAAATCCAAGGCCTTCAGTTCAAACAGGAATTTTTGGGCAGGTAGATGATAAGGGTGGGAGAGGGAGGACAGCGTAACTAGGTGAACATTCAGCTAACAACAATAACATAGGTGAGATGTGGTGATTCTGAGTAGTGTTTGTGACAAGCAAATGTTCAAGTTTTTAGATTATAAGAGAAAATTGTAATTCAACTTCAATAAAAACCTGGGAGGACTTGGCTTTTTCAGTTGAAATAATAGGGATATTTTTGGAAATTTGTGATGCCTAATGTAATGACCTCTCCTACTTTTTCAGATAAAGAATACATACTTCAAAACTATGTGATTCTTAAATATTTTTCTTCAAATGTTTTTTTTTCTAATGCTTTTCTCAATGACAAATTGCCTGATGAAGAAACTGTTAATTTATTATTACAGACAGATCACTTCAAAGAAAAGGCATTGAATTACATGCTCTTAAATGAAATTCATATCTGAGTCCTTTTGCAGTAGAATGAGATCATACACCTAATACATTCTTTAAGAATCTAGGTAAAAGCATATTTTCTTGGATTTTAATAACTTCATAAAAGCACTTACTTTCTGCATGTGTCTCTATGCTCTATTGTATTTCAATTTTGGCAGTATGCCTACAAACTGATGACATCAAGAGTTTAAATCAATTTTTTCTTTAATGAAATAAAGCTAGCCTTAAACACACAAATACACATAACATATAAGCAGAAAATTTACTGATACAAATAAACTTGGGGCATTTTTAGACAATATTTATTACAATGCCTTAAAGAATTTGAACATGAAAAATAGATTTAATAGAAAATAAATTTACAAATATTCATGAAGACCAATATATCCCAACACCTGCGTAACAAGCACTGAAAAGACACAAAGACACACACACATACATCATATGTTGCCTCTGTGTTTCAGGAAAAATGTACAGGGATGGACATATATACATATATGTGTATATATATATTTTCTAGTCAGTCTTTAAGAACAACCCTGAGTTATTTCCAAGAAGGAAATGAGCTTTATATTAATTGTAGTTAATTTGGACTTCTTTTTGGATAATCATAATTTGAATAATACTTTTCATCAATAGATATGAAGGACAGTACTTCAAATTTAAAAGTTTAGTTCTCCAAAAATGCTGCTCTTCTTAAGCTACTTTGAAGTATTGCTAGTGAGTCTAAGATCCAGATCTAAATGTTAATCTCTAGTTTTGCCTTCAAACAGAATTCAGTTACAAAGACCTTGGAAAGATTTTGAATCTATTCAGGAGACGAAAACTCTTTAATTTTCTGAGGAGTAAAAACTCCCCAAGAAACTTCATATAGCTTCTTAGATTTTGCTTAGCATACGTGATAAAACATTGATTGTTGCAGTTTGGTGACCCATGAAATTTGGGGGTTAGTTTTCTCTTCAGACCAGAGCATATAATTATGCAAATAAAGAGCTGTCACTGATCTAGTGAAATACTCACAAACACATGCACTCTAAAATTGGACAGAAAAGTGAAAATGGTTGGTGATGTGATGGTGCCATGGTTTGTTTTCCTGCCAAGTTTCTATCCAAGTTCATTATTCAAATTGTAAACTTTTAAAAGAGACATATCATTCCTGGGTGTTAGTTGTCTTTTCATTTCAGATTCTTTGTATTGGCAGTACAGGCTGGCTACAAAGTACAGTTCAACATTATTTTACCTATGACAGTTTCCCATATTATCCAATGTAGTAGCCAAGGAAGAAAAAGCAGTATGGTCTGGAAAGAAAGATGCAGGATCTCTCTAGAATTCTTTCTAGAAACATGCTTCGTGTCTGTGTCAAGTAGAACTCAACTCCAACAATACAAAGACTTTAGTGAGAAGTTTTTCACAAATCTCAAGGCAAAAGACTGGGGAAAGTTGCCTGGAAGTCACCTCAGGGATTAAGTCAATATACATTTTCAAACTTCTTACATTCACAAGGAAAATACTGGTCCCTGTGTGATGTCCACTTAATGGTCAAACTTTCAGGACTACTCTCTCCCATCTAGCAATTAAAGTCAACTATATAATACGTGCTGACTTTAATGTTTGTCGTTCATTTACAATTACTATTACTCTAAAACCTTGTGCTAAGACTTAACAAGAGTTCTTTACTCTAATCATGGCCTTTGGCATAGGGGTCTCCCAATTCCAAAGTTACCATTGCACAGGCTGTTGCATAATTTTAGATGTCATGGAGAGTCCCACTGATGAAATCTAAGAAGGCTCATGTCAGACCACTGACTGCTAAAGACATCACTATATGAAAGATCAGTGGTGTGAAACTTTAAAAACATTGATCCAAATGAATCAATTAAATCAACATTCATCTCTCCTAAGTGTGAAGTTTAAGACTATCATTGTTGCTTTTTTTTTTTAACCCTACATAGATTTTGAGATAAACGCTGGAATGCTTTGATGGCTACTTCTATTCTCGAATCTCCGTTAATCGACTTCGTGCTATTTCCCTCTTTTCAACATCTTCCACTTGGTGTACATTCTTTACTTTTAGTACAGTGCATAACAGTTGCAATGCTTTAAATCTAAAACCACCTAACAAAGCAGACGCTTTAGGTAGGGTAGCTTTAAGCTCTGTGAAGTGTTGATTAAAAAACCCTTTCCCAGACTCAAACTGATCTTTCTGGAGATTAATAGAATATTAGATAAAAGGAAGATGAACAATTCAAGAGACTCCCACTCAGTCACTCTATACAAGGAAGGAAGGAAGGAAGGAAAGTATTCAATATTTGAAAGAGAGTACCTCCTGGAGTCTTTTATTTTATATTATTACAGCCTTAATAAGTAATCATAAAATAAGCACCACCATTATCCCTTTTTTTGCCATCTATATTTCAAAGATGAGAATGTTCCACATTTATTTAAAACACATTTTTCTCCACAGAGGCATTGGAAAAGTTCTTGAGAAATTTTTAGACTTTCTGTAGTGATATTCTTTCTTAAATGAATTAGAATGACAGACACCAACAGGAATCTGCCAGTTTACAGTAAAACAGGAGACACATGTGTTTGGATTGGAACTTCAGAAAATCAAGAGAAACATGAAAAGAAAATCTCACTTATCAGCACCAATAAATATAGTTACGTTTTGTCACCACACCCTCTGAAAGGAATTGCAAGGTTTTAAGGAAGGAATAGCTGTAAAATAAATGTAAATGAGTTACTTTCAGATTGGACATAATATATCTAGGACCTATATATAGGAATTTGGGAGCAATTTAATATCACCAGACTCTTTTTGCAGAACACATTTATTTATGGAATATTAAAATTTATTTTCTAAAACAATATTTTAACAACGGGTTGTTTAAATCTCCTTGCTAGCTAAGGTGATATTTAGGATCTTAAAAAACAATGTTTTTTAAAAAGTTAACTTTGTGAAAGTTGACTCAATGAAAGCTTGGCTATTGTTATTACAATAACAATAATAGTAATAATAAACAATTACATGGTTTTAAATATTGATGAATATTGCTTTACCATTCTTTTCAGGTTTCTGCTTTTATTAACCTCTGTACAGTTGATGAATAAATGAACTTCACAGCAAGAATACATCGCTGCTTGTCGGAAAAATTCTTTTTATTTTAAATTGGTAAACAGAAATATATAATATATAGGAAATGTTTCTGCTTTACTTTTTTTTGTATGAACAATACTGCAATACAAGTCAAAGCACAAGGCAGAAACTTGAGAAAAGAACAATTATTACCAATAGGTTTCCTTTCCTTTAAATGTCCGTGAAAACTTTTAAAGACGGACCAAATCCCATGGTTAGATATCTTTAGAAAGCTCCAAAGCAATATCTGGTTTTAAAGTTTTGACAAGACTATATGGCATCTCAGATGAACTAACAACTCCGTCCTTCCATTTCTACTTTCTCTAAGAACTAAGTATATTTAAAATGAAAAGCCCACATCCTAAATTTAAATCTCTCTTCTCCCAAAAGCCAGTTTAAAGAAACCAAAACGCAGAGGAGAAGATCAGAGCAGAAATACTGTTAACATCTGGCCGCTCCCAAGCAGGCGGGCTACTACCAACAGCTTGTTGTTGCTACAGGAAAACTGAGGTGAACGATATTATTACATTTATACCAAAAGACCCATAATCAACAGGTTAAAAAAATCCTACAAGGAATTCGATCAGTTATCAGTTGGTGGTCTGGAATGATTTGCCTAGCTCTCTCCAGGTTGCCACAGCTCAGATCCACAAGTAGAAATTACATTTACACAACTTAAATTTGCAAATAGCTCTCTATAGATAAACAAGCCCTAACAACCCAGTAGTTTTAAAGTATTAAAAACAATTAAACAGTGATTTACTCTAGTTATAAGTAAAGGTTATCAAAAGAGAGGTGAGAAAATCAAAGAGAAGGAACTGGAGTGATTTGGTTTCCAAGCTAAGCACATTTACTTTTCTCTAATTTAGCTACAGAAGCTGCATGAATTTAGCATTGCACAAGTGCTGATTTTAAAAAGAAATGCTATAAAATTCGTTTCCTGTGAACATTTTCAAATACTGAAGGCACCACACAATTTATAACACTGAAAAATATATTCAATCTGCATCAAATCTCAAATCCTCTCACTGGAACATAACCTTATCTCATAGACATCACCATTTGTTCTAAAATACGGGAGATGGGATAAAAAGGGTCAATGTCACATACCAATGTGCTGGACATTGGGATTATACATTTTTAAGCCATCCAGGAGCTAGATAAAAGGTCATTTTGATTTTTACTCCTACATTGTTTCTGCTTAAATAACATCACAAGATATGAAGACATGACCAGTGGAAAAAAGATCACTTTAATTTAGCATCATTAAAACTATAAGAACTAATTAATGTACTGGTATGCCAAACATAGCATAAGATATCAGTTTTAAAAAATAATACTTGCTGAAATCCATTTATAATATAAAACATTTATTTATGAGGTGGTTGGTTTTAAGTTATTTTCTGAGGAGTTAAGACAGTTCTAAGTCCTTTTGGGTACATTTTTCCATGTCCTCAAATAAGGCAAGCATATCAGTTGTTGCACACACTTTAAAAAAGGATGGGAAAATATTAAACTCAGGTCCTCATCTATTAGAACCAGAATATTCACTAGGTAATTAAATTCATCAAGTAATTAAAAATTGATGATGTTAAAATTTAATATTTGAATTCAAAAGTCAGCAAAATCTTAACTTTTTATTTTACCTCTTGTATTTCACAGTGTTGGCCAGACTTTTGCTGGATTTAAATTAATGCTTAATTGTTGAAATTATAGGGCAAAACTCTACAGAGCAAGTGGAGTGCTAAAAATTATACCACTGGACAGAGAGAAGAAAATCTTTCCCATCAAATCTCTCCCTTTACCTTGGAGGAGAAAACGACAAGAATTAATTTTAGTCCCACTTAGCTTTTCAAAAGGAAAAGGCTCCTAAGTATACAGGTTCATTTTCCTAAGGACAATAAAAAAGTTTTTACCCTTAAAAGGGTCTAACTCCACTAAAGCTCAGAACAGATCATTCTAATCAGGATTAACCACCACCACCACCACCAAACTTCCACTACATTACGATTTAAAAGCAAAACTTAAGTGTGTTATCTAAATTACAATTACACTCAATGCACATTATATATTTAAAAATTAAAGTCAGTCCTAATGATAAAGTTGGAAATTCCATTGAAAAGGGGTTCACAAACATACTTAAAAGATCTGCTCATCATTATGTTTTGGTTTAAACAGTCTCTTCTGTAATTAGAGATCTCTGTAAAATCTCGGGCAAGGATTTTCAGCAGTAATGTGGCTTTGGATCTTGATAGATTTTTCTGCAGTTTTTTTTTTTCTTCTGGTCTCGAAATGAAAATAGATCGTTAGGGAAAGAACAATTTGCACTCCCAAAATTACGTAGCGCATCATGGCATTCATGTTCGCAATTTAAATTTGGCTTTTCTGATGGGGGGGGGGAGAGACCTCCTAAAAAAAGGCTTAAGATGCCCTCAGGGAAGAACCCATTTAAAATGGAAGTTTGAAGTCTAGAGTAGAAGTTTGCTCCTGTTCAGAGGAAAAGAAATGAGCAGAACACGATTGGGGGTGGGGGCGGGGATGGGGGCAAAGCGGAGGCCTCGCTGCCGCAGGCGGTAGGACCGCGCAGACGCCCGGCCTCCAGCAGGCAGTAGAGGCGCGCGGGCGCGCGGGCCGGGCGCTGTCAGCCTGCAGCTGTGCGCTGACGGGCGGCGCGAGCCCGCGCCCGGCCCGCGGGGAGCGCGACCAGGGAGCCCATATTGCTTTGACAGTTGCACTCATCTAGAAATAATGCAAAACGCTATTTAGATGTATATATCACGACCCTGTGCTCTAGGAAGAAAACAATCTAATGAGGGGCTGGGAGCCTGCCCGCCGACGACAGGCAGTTAGGAGACAGGTGGATGTCTGCTCGAGTGTGGCTCCTTTTCTTCCCCGCCCCCGTCTCGCTCGCTCTCCTCTTACAACTCTTCGTGCTTTATTCTGTGGGAGCGTCGCGTCAGAGACGGCTTGAGGGAGCTGGTCTTTGCCTCAGAGGCTTCGGTAAAGAATTTGAAAATAGATGGGAAGCTCTTCCAGGAAGTCAGCTCGTGTCGGTCGGTGCCTGCAAAAAACACAGATTCGGTTACGAGGTGGCCTCGCTCTCGGCAGGACCAAGGGGGAGGCGGGCAGCGCGCGGCCCGGCCGAGCCAGGCCCAGGCCCGCCCTAGCCCCGGCCCCACCCCTCGAGCGCTGGCCCCGCGCCCCGACGCCCGGCCCGCGCCCCTGCGCACGCCCCCTCGCGGGCGCGAGTTTCCAGCCTCGCCGCGCGGGGGAGGCGAGGCCAGGCCCGCCGGCGCGAGGCAGCCGAGCCCGGCGGGAACGCGCGGCCCGGGGGCTCGCCCCAGCGCCTGGGGATCGCTTCGCTCGCCTGGGCTCAGAGGAGCCTGCGCTTCCGCCGAGTCCTCATCTCCACAGGCGGCGCCCCCGGACCGCCTCCCGCCAGAGTCCCGATCGCGCCCCGGACGCGCGGACACGGCGGGGACTGCCCCGCGGGTCGCTCGAGGCGCGGCGGGGCGGCCCCCGGGGCCCTGAGCCCCCTCCCCCGGCCAATCGGGGCGCTCGGCGGGAAGGGCCACTCCCTCTCCCGCCTCGACACCACCCACTTCGCCAGGCTCCGCGCGCGCGGGAATAGGTTTCGCTTGCAGGAGGACAGGATCCGGCTTCAGCACCCACCCCAAAGCACCCAAGTTTCTTGGCTTCCCAAGAGAAAAAAAAAAGGGTCGGATTTTTCTTGTTTCTTCCGGAAACTGGGCTGTTAGACAGGATGACCTCAGCAAGATCACAGGGACCAAACCACACGCGATGCTTACCGAAGAACCAGATGCAAAAGAGACTGTCTTGAAGTGTCCTAGGCTACCTTTTTTTTTTTACACAAATTTTAGGGAGAGTTTTAGAAAAGCTAAAAAACTGTTTCAAAGCAGTGACTACTAAAAGAGCACCTAAGCCTTCTATTTTACCAACAGGCATTCAATTTAGAAAATGCAAGTTTAGTTGTCAATTTATAGGGTTATTTTATTTTACTACAGCTTCTTTGTCTTCAATTATTTAATACTAATGTACAGTATTTTTCAAATAAACTCTACCTGCGGCTTAACACAGCAAATAGCACTGATGATGTAGACATAAGAATAGATGAGAAAAATCATCTAGTTTTGATTCCCTGTTATAGTTTATATCATTTTATCAGTAGCTTCATAACGCTGAACAAGTTTTTAGAAAATAAAAATAATACTAAGAAGACTATCCCAAAGAAATAATGAGTGAATAGCTATGAAACAGAGAAGTCTCTTCCTAGATCACCCAATTATGCAGAGATGCTGCCTAGAAGTCTCCGGATTCAGGGCCTCTGTCTGATACTTTTACATTGTTAATGATAATTCTTTAGTCTGTAATAGTAGGTCATTGCTATGGTTACTCTACAATGGTGCAACACTTTGCTTTCCCCTTCAGCTATTCGCTGAGACCTGGTAACCACATTTGTTGCCTAGCAACAGTTTTGTGACAGTATCACAATCTGGGAGTTACAACAATAACGATGCTATGGCTGCTGTCTGCCAGAGAGCAGAAGCTACAGTCTGTGCATGTAACTTAGCTGTGGGAGCTGGCCCTACTAGGGCCAGCACAAGGAACCCTTCTCTTTATAGGTGCCCTCAGAAGGGCACTCTATCCTCCTTTCTCTGCATTTTGCCCCTATACATTTGCATTTGGAATTAAGATCCAGTAATGGAGTCATATACTTGAGAAATATCCTCCAACACTACTGTATTCAGATTAAAAATGAGGTCATTTTTCTATTTGCTTACTCATTTTGGGCAAAATTCAATGTTATTCAGTGGGAGGAGTGCAGATTTATCCTGGCAAATCCAAAATGCCTGACTGGATTTTGGCAAGGCTTAATAGGATTGCTGGAAAAAAATTATATATATGCCTGACTGCATCAATAGGTGTGTACAATTTCAAGTTAAAAAAACATACATGTCTAGATATTTATTATGTTTACTGATTTATTCCAATGACAACCTTGAAGGATTCTTTTGAATTTGGAGGCATTTATAGTCTCTAAACCTAAGTGTTTAGATATGCTCTGAAATGCTACTTCATATAATATTTTGGGGTTTTTTCTAAAAAGTGGCTCAGTTCTGACTAGGTTAATGAACTATCTTAATTTCTATGAGGCTTGCAACACTAGTTTCACTTATAACAACTATTAATTGGACCTATAATGACAAATATTTAAAAATAAATATTTCTTTCTTTTTGAAAGACCATTCTCAGATGTATACTACATGGTAATGCCACCCCCCAAAACAATACGCAAAAGAAAAAGAAAAACAGGTTCTAATTGTCTTCTCCTTCTCATTTTCCTTGCTTCTAGCCATACTTGGCATTTCCTGTACTGTGATCACACTTAAACCTAAGAGTGTTACCAAGGCTATGATCAATTTGTACGCTTTCTCAGGGAACTCCTCTTATAATTCCTCCTATCCCTTGAAAACCAATTCAAACTATAAGTCTAGAGGGACCTGAAGAGTCAATGGTCTGAAGCAATTTTAACTCCTTTATTTTTTCTTTCCTGGTGATGATCCTTCTGAAGGATGAACAAATTTCCCTGGTGATAAAATCACTAGGAAGGCTTTTTAGTTTTAGATTATGATGACTCTCTGCTTGATTAGTCCTGGGTTGAAAAGACCAAAGCCCAACTGAGTATCTTTACTGGCTCTCGACATTTACCTTGCAATATAAGACTACAGATAATGAGAACATGTGGTTTTGTTAAGAGGAAGGGAAACTGTAAGGAGTAAAGTAGTAATAAGCAAGGTGGGTTAGAAACCAAATTACAGAGGATTGGGGGGAAAGGGGACTCTCCCTAAACATTTTTTTATACAAAAATGGCTTCCTTTTCCAAATTTTTGGAAATGTGTGTGTGTGTATGTATATATATATATATACATATTTTTTTTCTTCTTTTTTTTCTTTTTAGGAGGTTCTAGTAATTGAACCTTGTAACTGGGAGGCAGGCCTCAATCAGGGAGCTACATTTGCTCCCCATGGAAATCTAGTTTTAATAATTTGAAAAATAGCATCTGTATAATATCCTTATTCTGAGCAGAAATTCCTTATTTTTTATTTCTCTTCTGTTTCCATAAATATTGACTGTATGTCTATCTGGGGCTGCATATACACATTTCAGGAACAGGTTTGGAGACCATTTTAGAAAATTCAAGGCCAAATTCTTTATAAATTACTATGCAAAGAAGAGAAAAATAAAAATACTTTGTATAATGTCAGAAAGATTAAAAATAAAAAGAGGAGCTATGCAGGACAACACAGTGAACGGAAACTTTTGAGAGCAGCTTTCCAGTACTTAAAAAGTGTATCATTTTAGGGTAAGTTAAGAGTGGTGCTTTTTATTCTATCAGTACAGAAATACTAGGCTAGTACATTATCTAATCTTAGAAGGATACGAAAGGGGAAAGTTTAGGCCAATCAAAAAAAGCAGTCATTAATAAGCTGCAATGATATAGTAGTAACAGAGGAACTTGTTCATTTACCACTAACTATGATATTTGAAAGAGATAAACATGGTTTAACAGTTCGGTCCTGTATCTACAAATTTACACAGACCTATCTCCTCTTTTTAGGGACTGTGAACTTCTCTCTGTTTTTCAACGCTCCCTTCTCCTAATCTAGAGGGTTTCCCTTAATGTAGGGAGTAAAGCTTTTTAAATACCTGCCAACTTCTCAGGGAGTATATTTCTCTATCCTTTTGGATTGACAGACTTATTCTTACTGGATAATTCACTTCTGGGGTGAATTCAGTTTTCTAATCTATAAAATCAATTCAGTATCAAAGTAAAATGTAAAAGATTATAATGCTTCATTACAAAGAAGTGCCTTTGCTTAGTCTGGATCAGTGGTTCTTAAAGGGAATGGTAGTGGCCTGTAGGGGCATTTTGGAAGATAATAGGGATATTTTGGGCTGTCAGGATGATTGGAAGGGGCTATTGGCATTGAGTGGGAGGATATTAGAGATGGGGACATTCTGCAATTTGCATGGCCCATGGCACTATAGCACAATGAAGAATTGTCCTGCATTCTTCCCGGTTTTCTAAATGTTCCACCCTATTCATGTAGTTGAAAAACCTGTTTATAATTATATGGGCTTAGAATTTAAATCTGTTTTACAAATAATTTTTAAAAATTTTATTAGAGAAGGTGTGGGTTTACAGACTATGTATAAAATACAGGATTCCCATATATGTCACCCCACTATCAACACCTTGTATTGGTGTGGAACATTTGTTACAATGGATAGCACATTTGTGCTATTGAAGCCCATAGTTTAACTCAGGGTTATAATTTTAATATACACTGAATTTTCCAGGAATTCAACTATCTAAATTGAAGGAATTTTGTACTTTCATGTTGTTCAGAATTTTACGAAGAGTGGCTTACAGTATATCAGAAAATCTTATCACCAATGGCCTCACTGCTGGCGGTTTTTGAGTTGCCAATAAGCACACCTGTATCAGCCTGACTTTGTTGCTGTTGAGCTAATGGTGATTCTACGCTCACAACAAATTATCTCACTATTTTATTATCCCTCTCCTGTACTTTTGTTTTAGTTCTTTAAATAGTGAAATGTATATTATTTTTATTATGAATTACTTTTCTTTAGTCCTCATATATTAACTAGAGCATTATAATGATTTAGCAATCTTGTAAGAAGGCAGATTGTTATCTCTAGACTTTATTTCAGGGTATTAAAGCACTATTCAATATTTGTTATGATAGGAGGTGTTTAGATAATCAAGAATCAGCTTAAAGAAAAATGAATAATTCTTCTTTATTAGAGACTAATACTCCTGATAATCTGAACTTTACTGTAGCTATCTATCTCTTTTATCCTTATACAGAGCAGAAAGTGCTTCTCTTTTATTTCTCTTCTGTTTCTTCCATAAATATCATTTGTCATAGATGTTAGTCATTATGAAATAACGAAAAGGCAGGGGTTAGAGGGTCTTAAAATTAAAATGCTACACTGAATATTTATCCTTAATTTATCACTTGTTTTACAAATTAACTGCAACAAATTTCAAAGTAGTAAAGATAGCACAATTGATCAAAACGATTAGAAACTTTAAGTATGAAGGATGAGACTAAAAATTATGTAAGAAAGATCAAATTGCTAAAATGTATCTTTTGTTTTCCTAAAAGACTACATATTTAAGAAAAAGTATCTTGTATGGAACTGACAAAGAGAGAGGCTACATTCATGTAATAGCATTTAGAAATTAAACAAACAGTGATTGAAAATAGCATTGAGAATGGAATGCTCAAAGAATAAGAGAGATGAAAACATTACTGTATCTACTCTCTTATTTAATCCCCCTTATTTCTCCCTATGATAACTTCCGATTTACGTATTCTTTACAAGTCTGCCTGTCTACACTTCTCTTTTCTTGATCTTGGTGCTGAGATTCTTTTTTCCAGGCAAAAATATGCTAAATTATGCTAATGATCAGCAGCCAAAATCCTGATGTTTACTTTGGCAGATATATACTACACTGAAGAGGTCCCTCATTTTTTATGTAATGGATATCTCAAAAAGTTATATGTAGGCGGCGGACTTGGCCCAGTGGTTGGGTGTCTGTCTACCACATGGGAGGTCCGCGGTTCAAACCCTGGACCTCCTCCACCCGTGTGGAGTTGGCCCATGAGCAGTGCTGATGCGTGCAAGGAGTGCCGTGCCACCCAGGGGTGTGCCCCGCGTAGGGGAGCCCCACGCGCAAGGAGTGCGCCCATAAGGAGAGCCGCCCAGCGCGAAAGAAAGTGCAGCCTGCCCAGGAATGGCACCGCCCACACTTCCCGTGCTGCTGACAACAACAGAAGCGGACAAAGAAACAAGACGCAGCAAATAGACACAAAGAACAGACAACCGGGGGAGGGGGGGATTAAATAAATAAATCTTAAAAAAAAAAGTTATATGTAAATATAATTTCCGTAAATAAGGAAGAAATTGGTTACTCTTCAATGAATCCTTTAATAAAGTGAAGAATTCTTTGGGAAAGCAAATAATCTTTCTTTTTTTTCATTTTTAAAAATTATCTTTTTTAAAAAAAGATACATAGATCACACAAAATGTTACATTAAAAAAATAAGAGATTCCCATATACCCCATTCCCCATTCCTCCCACTCCTCCCACATCGACAACTTCTTTCATTAGTGTGGTACATTCATTGCATTTGATGAGTACATTTTGGAGCATTGCTACACAGCATGAATTATAGTTTATGTTGTAGTTTACACTCTCTCCCAGTCCATTCAGTGGGTTATGGCAGGATATATAATGTCCTCCATCTGTCCCTGCAATATCATTCAGGACAACTCCATGTCTCGAAAATGCCCCCATAGCACACCTTTTTTCCCCTCTCTCTACCTTCAGCAACTTCCGTGGCCACTGTCTCCACATCAATAATATAATTTCTTCCATTGCTAGAGTCACAATAATTCTATAGTAGAATACCAGTAAGTCCACTCTAATGCATATTTTATTCCTCCATCCTGAGGACTCTGGGATGGTGATGTCAGTCCAATTCTAAATTGAGAGGGGGCTTAGATCCCACATGGCTGATGTATGAAATTCTCCTGCTTGCAGCTGTAGACTCTCTCGGGTCCCTGGTGTGGTGGTTGACCATCCTCACCTTCCTGTTAGCTGACCTAGTTAAGTCCAACAAACTGGGGAGTAGGTGTTGCAACTTTGCTGAGGCTCAGGGCCCAAATAATCTTTCTTGAAATAATATTACACACACATATGGATCAGATTTGAATAAGGTGGTTTACTGGTATAGTATGATGGACAGTCTCAATGAGGTAAGTTATCAAAGACAATGTTAGAAGAATCTCTGGGTCAGCCATTCACTATCATAATTTTTGCTAGTCATTTTATTTTACATGGTCCTAGAACAAAAGGTCATGAAACAATTTTAACCATCTATGCCTAATTTACATCTGAGGGTCTGGTTTTCAGTTGGGAATCTCACTGTTCACAGTTACCTTTGAATATGAGAGATCATTTTTATACTTTTGTTTCATGGAGGAAAAATGGCATATGCATCCACCCTTTTACTGACTTCTCCCCAACAAAATAATGATTTTTTTAAAAAGCAAAAGGTAATGAATAAACTTTATACATTTCTTATGATGAAGGAGGAAAGAAAAAAAATCTAGGGAGATATGAAACACATTAATATTAACAGCATAAAATGTCTATGATACTTTCAAAATGACAAGACTTGATTTTAAAAATTGATCTTTAACAAGAAAAAGAAGTATAGGCAATTAAGAAGTAATGAAGACCCTGTCAATATAGCTATGTTGATAATAACAGGTAAGGGAATTCTTGAGAAAATCTAATATATAAAAATCAGGAGGTCTGCAATATGCATTATTGAGTCTCAGTGGGATTAACTAATGAATTTATGAGCTTACCACCAGCTATTTTTAGAAAGTTATAAAGAATCATAGAAATACCAGAGCACTGAAAAATAATGTGCCTTCTAAAAAGAAATAAAACTATTTTAAAATGAATTCTAGAGCTTCTAAGGAGATCATTTAAAACCACCACCACAAAATACAAACATACCAGTATTTGAACAGAGAGTCTCCTGATGGAGACTCTCAAGGATAGATGGGACAAGTGTGAGACCAGGGAGCAGCCATTCTGGGGGGTAGTGAAGTGGGGGCATGGGGACATCTGGATGTTCACTGAGATTTGTGTAAGGGAAATGCCAAGTGCAGCTCAGTAAACATATGGCATTGCCTTGTAAAATTACCAGTGTAAGATATAGGCAAGTTTTCTTCCATTGCTAACACTGTTAGAAGTTATGGAGGCCCAATAAGTCCCCAGCCCTGGCTTCCCCTCCCTAAGGAAAACTCAGCCTGCAGTACGCAGCCGCCTGCATGCCTCAGGACACAAGTTAAAATATAACAAACCTACTCACAGGAGAACAATGTACAAATGGTATCTTGGACTGTAATGTGCTCCAGGCTGTACAATTCCTTCCTACAATAACATCACCAGACCCCACTTATGTAACTCTCTTAAGAAATGTCTTTGTTCTAAGACCCTACATATTGCCCCTCATTTTCCTGCCTCTTTGCGGAGGGCTATCTTCATTCTCTGGACCATCACCAGAAAGAATCTCTCCTGTTCATCTAAGTCCCAATAAATAAAGCTCCTCTCTGATACCTTTCTGAGTGTGTCCTGTCTTGCTGCTTCCGGGACCTGTGCTTGCCCTTCAGGAGCTGGGTTGCAACATAAGCCTATGAAAACTGGTATTGTATTGAGACCCTAAAGACAAGAAGTCAGACTTGACCAGAGATAAAAGATGGGCTGAAACAAAGACATAAAATCAGCAGAAGGCACTTTTGGACCTTTTGCAGCTTCTGGAACAGCCTGTCCCTGCATTCAGCAACTTTTCTGCCAAATGTTTCTCATCTATGCATTGTGGGCAGTGGGAAGGTAAGGAGGTGACTTAAGACCCAGGGAGGAAAGTGGACTTGGCCCAGTGGTTAGGGAGTCCGTCTACCACATGGGAGGTCCGTGGTTCAAACCCCAGGCCTCCTTGACCCATGTGGAGCTGGCCCACGCACAGTGTGATGTGCGCAAGGAGTGCCCTGCCACGCAGGGGTGTCCCCCACATAGGGGAGCGCCACTCACAAGGAGTGCCTCCCGTAAGGAGAGATGCCCAGTGTGAAAGAAAGTGCAGCCTGCCCAGGAATGGTGCCGCAACACAGAGAGCTGACAGAACAACAAAAAGAAACACAGATTCCTGGTGCCGCTGATAAGGATAGAAGCAGTCACAGAAGAACACACAGCGAATGGACACAGAGAGCAGACAACTGGGGGGAGGGGGGGAGAGAAAAAAAAATCTTAAAAAAAAAAAAAGACCCAGGGAGACAACTCTGAGCTGGAAAAGATAGCCTCTAGTAGTTGTGGGTCTCTGACACTAAACCTGGTAGAATGCTCTATCAAAACTTGTCTAATCAATCAAAAATAGACATTTAAAAAATTATTTCAATTGCCTATCAAACCCAGATAGCTAGTGTAGAAGTACTTTTTTTTCTGATTTTAATTCTTTTTAAAAACATTTTATTGTGGTTATATATATATAAAATAACAAAAGTTGCCACTTAACCATTTTAAAGGCTATAATTCAGTGACATTAATTATGTTTATAATGTTGTGCTACTATTACCACCATCCTCACCTAAACTGTATCACCCAAACAGAAACTCTGTACCCATTTAGCAAGTAACTCCCAAGTCTCCCCTCCCCCATCACTGGTAATCTCTAATTTATTTTCTGTCTCTATGAATTTGCTCATGCTATATATTTTATATAAATGGAATCATATAATATTTGTCCTTTTTTGTGTGGCTTGTTTTACTTAGCACAACATTTTCAAAGTTCATCCATGTTGTAGCATGTATTAGAATTTTATTTTATTTTTGGCTAAATAATATTGTATTTCCTCTATATACAACATTTTGTTTATGTATTTGTAGATGGACATTTGGGCTGTTTCTATCTTTTGATTATTGTGAATAATGATGCTATGAACATTGGTGTACAGATAAGTTTGAGCCCCTGCTTTCAATTCTTGTAGTATATACCTAGGAGTGGAAATGCCAGGTAATATAGTATCTCTATGTTTGACTTTTTGATGGATCTAATTTTAATTCTTGTTTTGCCTTACACACTACTTTCACTTAGATTCCTGTTGCCACAAAGCCTGGCTTCCAGAGATGCACTGTTTCCCTTTAAAATGCCAGTCCAAGTATGGGCAAAAGCCCTCTTTTGCTAGCTTTCCCTTTCTATAAGTGAGATAAGCTGTCATTTTCAAAAGTAACTTTACCAAGGATTGTAAAAGAACATAGCGCTAAGCAAGAGAATGCCAAGAATGATAAAATAGTTATTTCCCTAAGTACCTGTTTCTGATTTTAATATTCCCAACACAATCAGATTGACTGGGCCCTCAATTCCCTTATTCTAAAATAAAACTTTGTTCAAGACGGCTTTACAGTAAGATTCCTTTTATCCCAGCTTTCCTGTCTGTTCTTAGCAAGGTACCTATGGCTACCATTTTGACTCTACATGTGTGTATCTCTGTGTGTGTGTGTGTGTGTGTGAGAGAGAGAGAGAGAGAGAGAGAGGGAAAGGGAAAGGAAGAGAGATTAAAAGAGGGAAGAGGGATTGGCAGGCCAATAGAGAGGAAGGAGAGGGAGAGGGAGGGAAGTATTTTGCAAAATCCTTATTTAAAAACAAAATAAAGCCATTTACTAGTTCAAATCTGAATCTTCTGAGGTTGTTCTCCCTCAACCATGCACCTTTTTTTTTTTTCAGGAACAGATTTGGAGACCTGCTCTAAAGGATATATTGTGTGGGCAGATAGTGTTTTTCCAGAATACCTGTGATTGATTAACCAATTTGTACAATCATACATGGATTTACTGTAGGCCAGGCACTATTTCTAGCTGCTAGGATGCAGTGGCAAGCAAGGTATGTGTGTTGTATACACTGTAGTGGGAGATGATAGACAATAAACTAGCAAATGAATGAACAGAATTTCAGGGAGAAGTACAACAAAGAAAATACAATAGGGGGTGTATAGAGAATGAAGAAGAGGGAAGTTGGGTGGTATGTGAAGGAGAGAGGTGGTCATCAATTTAGACTGGGTGGAGAAGACTGTTGATCTGTGACTTGAATGACAAGAAGGAGTCAGATGAAGATCTGGGGCAGTGTGCGGCAGACAGAGTTCCAGAAGAGCTAGTACAGGGGTTCTAGGAAGGAAAGATCTTGTCAGCTGAGGAGTGAAGGGAGCAAATGGAGCATGATGGTGAGAGAGAAAGTATTAGAAGAGGATTCAGAAGGGTGAGTAATCACTCAACCAGTCTCTCAGGCCTGGTGAAAGTCTGGATTTTATTCCAAGTGCAATGGATTTGCTGTTTGGAGGGTTTTACGCAGGGGAGAAATACAGTCTGATTTGCATTTTAAAAGAGCACAATGGCTATCTCATCCTCAGCTCAAAAATATTTGGTGGCTTCCCATTATCTATCAAATTAAGTAGAAATTCCTTAATTTGGTTTAAAAATCCCACTCCCCCCCCCATTCTTTGGCTCCAGAATTCTTCTCTTCTATGATACCCCCTATCTTTCCAGGCCCAACTTAACTGACAATCCTTAAATCTTTCCAAATTCTTAAGACCTCTCCCTTTAGTAAATCTCTTTAGTTACTCAACATATTCTGTCTTGAATTTCTGTATTTATCTTCTTGTGCCTGTAAAATTATAACGTAATACCCAGGCCCAATCTTCTAATGCTAAATCCGAGGTACTAGGCACCTGTTGATTCTAGTGATTCTGAAGTCCAGACAGAGTTGAGATTACTATTGCACAATTTTTGAAGGCAGGGGCCAGACCGAACTCATTTTCATAAGTGATTGATGACATAGCAGCTGATAAAGTGTATGCTAGCTTTTACAGTTAAGAAATAAATTCCTCTAAAATTGGAATATACTGACGGTTGAATACTATAGGTAAAGCTGAAGGAAGTAGTGTTGGTCTTGCCCTTTCAACACACTGTTTAGGCAGGCCCAGGTGATCCACAGTTCATTAGTCTAATTGACAAGCACTGACAGATACTTAAAGTATCTTCTAGATCTCTTAGCTGAATCATTGTGCCTATCTAGTAAATACAATTTACTAGCATCAAAAGGAGTTTAGGAAAATGGAAGAACTGAGAACTCTAAGAATGTCAAAACTTTAACTGTATAAGAGCTTATATTCCCAAGATGTAGGTAGCTTGGCTAAAATTTAGATGCAGACAGAAACACATCAAATTTAAATTAGTAAAGATCTGGGAAGAAGCTTAGATAAAATTTAGTCCAACAGTCTCATTTCAGGTGAAAAATCTGAAGTCCGGAGAGGCTGTGACTAGGCCAAAGTTTTGCAGACATTTTACCTTAAGGTATTTACAAACTGGTTAAGCACAGAGCTAGTAAAAAATTTTCAGAAGACATATATCTATTTGTTCTAAGATCCAGTTCAATATTTATTTCCTCTAATAAGCCTTCTTTTTGAACCCTACCCCATGTCAACTACTACCTTATTTCCTTTCATTGTTGAAAGCATTGTATATATACATATAGTTTGTATTATATTATCATATACTTGCTTTGTTTTCACTGGATATGTCATATATGAAAAATACCTTGGTTTATTTCTAAATCCTTTGGAGATAATGCCAGAAATCACAGCTAAGGCTTAGTAAATGTTTGCTATATAAACAACTATCCTTAATAGAATTCACCAGAAAATTGATGTTTAATGAATACTACAGAAATAACACAGATTTGCATTGGTTTTTGCATTGTTTTGATGATAATTTCCATTTTACAATTAAGAAAATGGAGACACACAGAAGATCATGGTAGTTAAAAACTTGTGAATAAAGAAAGCAAAGTGCTACTGGCATTCTGAGTACATTGATGACTTATTCTACAGACTTTGAGATGTGTAACATCATTTTTTACTTGCTTTGTGAAACTTGCAGGTTTTTTTTGCAGCATACAAGGAGGAAGAAAGCAGGTATCTGAATTACTGTGAAAGATTACCCCAGTCATTTAATGAATTTAATTTTACCTGAAGACTTTAGATCAATTGGAGAGAAATCTTTAAAATGCTGAGTCTTTCAATTAATGAACATAGTATATCTCACCATTTATTTAGATCTTCTTTAATGCCTTTCAATGAAGTTTTACAATTTTAGTTACATTTTGTATTTAGAGACAATTACACATTCATATGCTATTTTAAGAGATAATGCAGACATTCCATGTATCCTTCACCCAGTTTTACATAATGGTGACATCTTGCAGAAATACAGTACTATATCACAAAAAGGATATTGACAATATTACAATTAAATTACAGAAAATTTCCATCACCACAAAGATCCTCATGTTACCTTTTACAATAACATCCACTTCCCTCTCCCCTAACTCTTCCCTAACTTCTGGTATCCACTAATATGTTCTCCATTTCTATGATTTTGTCATGTCAAGAAGTTTATATAAATGGAATAATATAGTATTGTCACAGTTTGAGGCTTTTTGTGACTCCCAGAAAAGATCATGTTCTTAAGGCGAATCCATCCCTGTAAGTACGGGACCCTTTGATTAGATTGGACTCAGGTGGGGGGTTTTGATTGGATTACTTCAGCGAGGCATGACCCAGGTGCATCTTAGTTCTCTTGAAGTAACTTATAAACAGAGGACTGAAAGCAAAGACACACAGAGAAAAAGCTGCAGAGACAGAGAGAAAGGAATCTTAGGAGCTCAGAGAGGAATTTGGGAGAGAGGAAGCCACAGGCAGAGAAGCCAGAAGCTGAAGGAATGAGACCTGGAAGAGAAGCAGATGCTTCCATATGCTTTGCCATGTGGGAGGAGTCCAGGATCACCAGCAGTTAACCTTTGGTGAGACAGCATATCTGATGATGCCTTGATTTGGGCATTTTCACAGCCTCAGTGCTGTAAGCTTTTAACCTAATACATTCCCATTACAAAAGCCAAATCATTTCTGGTATATTGCTCCCAGCAGTTTTAGTGAAATAAAATCTTTTGGAAATCACTCCCCCCCCCCCCCCCAGTCAGTTAATTATCTGGAGATTCATCTAGGTTGTAGTGTGTATAAATAGTTTGTTCCTTTTTATTGCTAAGTAGTATTCCATGGTATAGATGTACCACTATTTGCATAACAATTCATGTGTTGAAAGAAATCTGGGTTGCTTCCAGTTTTTGGTTATTATAAGTAAAGTGGCTATAAATACATACAAGTTTTTGTGTGAATACAAGTCTTCATTTCTCTGGGATAAATGCCCAAGAGTGCCATTGCTGGGTTGTATAGTAGTTCCATGTTTAGTTTTTCAGGAAACTGCCAAACTCTTTTCCAGAGTCACTGTACCATTTTATATTCCAAGAAGAAATGTGTAAATGATATAGTTTCTTTGCCTCTTTGCCAGTAATATGTCTTGAAGTTGGGTATTCTGATTCCTCCCACTTTATTCTTCTTTTTCAAAATTGTTATGACATTTTGAATTTTGTGAATCCCATAGAAGATTATATTCTTGAACTAATCTATCCCTTTGGGTGTAGGACCCTTTGACTACATTAAATTCAGTTAAGGGATCTTTGATTAGATCACTTGATTAGAAATCACTTTTGTGCTTTTGATTGGACTATGTCACTGAGAAGTAACCCAGATTGGGTCTCTGCCCTCTTGCTAGGCCTTATGTAAACTGAGATCTGCAAGCAGAAACAGAGAAAAAGAAGAGACACAGAGAAAGAGTTCTGCCATTTTGACTCTGCCATATGAGAGAGAGGGACCCTATAGTGAGAGCAGCAGACCCATCATGTTACCTCACCATGTGGCAGGAATCCAGGATCTGCTAGCAGCCTACCTTTGGTGAGAAGGCATCCCTGATGATTCCCTGATTTGGACATTTTTGCAGCCTCACACCTATAAGCATTTATTCCAAGTAAATTCCCTTTATAAAAGTCAACCCATTTCTGGTAATTTAGCATAGGAAGCTTTAGCAAATCAAGACAATTGTCTTAGGTGTTCAGATTCCTTTGTCCTTCCACATAAATTTTAGAATAATATTGTCTATACTATGAACAAGCTTGCTGGGATTTTGATAAGAATTCTATTAAACCTGTATATCAATTTTTTTAAAGATTTATTTTTTATTTACTTCTCTCCCCTTCCCCGCCCTCCCCTGCCTCCAGTTGTCTGCTCTCTGTATCCATTCACTGTGTGTTCATCTGTGTCCACTTATATTCTTGTCAGTGGCACTGGGAATCTGGATCTCTTTTTGTTGCATTATCTTGGTGCGTCAGCTCTCTGTGTGTGTGGCGCCACTCCTGGGAAGGCTGCACTTTTTTTGCACTGGGTGGCTTTCCCTATGGGGCGCACTCCTTGCGCATGGGGCTCCCCTACGTGGGGGAACCCTCTGCATGGCACTCGTTGTGCACATCAGCACTGCACATGGGCCAGCTTACCACATGGGTCAGAAGGCCCTGGCTTGAACCCTGGACCTCTCATGTGGTAGGTAGATGCTCTATCTGTTGAGACAAATCCGCTTTCCCTGGGAAAAACTGATATCTTTACTGTGGTGGCTCTTCCAATCCATGAACATGATATGTCAGGTAGCTTTATATTTTAGTACTGCTTATTTGTTGATGGCACTATATAAATGGATCTTTTATTTACTTTTAACTGCTTGTTGCTGGTGTATAGAAATGCTGTTGATTTTTGTCTATTGATTTTATCCTTGATAAATTATCCTTTCAGTTCTAAAATTTTATCTGTAGATTTTGAATTTTCTATGTAAACGCTCATTACACATGTGATGACAGACTGACTATACCAATGGTCAATGACTAGGAAACTCTGACCCATGATCAGTAGTAATCAGACCAGGAAATTCTGGCCTACTACCTGTAGCAATCAGTCCAGGAAGCTGGCCACTATCTACAGCACAATCCCTGCAACAATCAACTCCAAATAGCCTATTGACCTGTTTCTAACTCAGAGAAACTGGAGAAAGCCAAATATGCACCCCTAACCAATCGCAAATCCCCATTTCTAGGTAGCTCACTTCCAGCTTCCTTATGCTAACACCCTCCAATCAGGGCATACTTGAAGTCTTCCCTTTTCCCCACTATAAAGTCCCTGCCTGTCTTTGAGTCTTTGCCAAACACAAGGGGTAGTCACTGACTCCTTTATTTATTTAGCAAGTGCTAAATAAATAGCTTTTGTTTGTTCTCATTTGGGTGTTCATTATTTCCATGGTGAAAGCTTTCAGTTTAGTTTTTTTACTTTCTGATTCTTATACCTTTTATTTGTTCCAGTTATAATTTTAATTAAACTTTAAACTATAAATAAAATAGCATCAAATGTATTCCATTAACTACTACCATTAACTAATGAGTAATGAGATGAATGAAATACCATGTAAAGCAAAGTATTACAAAAACATAAAACTGGCATCAAAGTACTACATTTTCTATTTGGGTTGATTTCTTAAGTTTGTACTTTAAAAAGTCCTTATTCTATCAAGTAATGTCATCCTGGTCATGAAAGCTCCCTGGCACCTTGTGACAGACTGACAGCTTCTGGAGTGTCAGTTATGGTCCTGACACAAATTCCTTTTCATTTTGTTAAGGTAATGTAGACAGACCATTTTCTTTACATTCAGCTTCCAAGTCTACAGTTGTCCTCACTCTGACTTTAATTTCACTTTTAGTGAAATTTAGTAGTACTTTAATTTCACTTTTAGTTCTCTTCCTGAAAGCATTTCTCACAGAATGTCTATTTTTTTTTTTTTGCCCAACAATGGAACTGTCTTCTTTAGGTGGCAAAAATTCTTAATTTATTTACAAGTCATCCTTATGTATATAGGATAACATCTTCTACTAAGATAAAAATAATTTGATTTTTAATTAAATGCATATATTCACAATTGCTTCATGTATACATAGTATATCGCTCTGTTGACTATATTACTGTTGACAACATTAGAATGTATTTGATCAGAGAGAATTCATGAGCAATTAAATTAAAATGAATTTCCACAAGGGACTGATCTATGAAAAAAACATGTAACAGAACCATATATGGCTAAAGACTTTATTAGAAAGGGTTATGAAAATTGTTTATAATAATAATCTTACTGTATGTATACTGAACTTCATTCTAAAAAGACATTTAATAACTCAAATTTGGCTTCCCCCATTGACTTTCCTGTGATTGTTCAGATGAACCATAGGCCGAAATCTTTCATTATTGCTCACTTTCTTCTTCTGGGATTAAATTTATTTTGGGGTAAATATTTGTAACCCTGGGGTTTGGGATATTGTAATGGATGTGAAGTCCATTTTACATGTTATAGAATTTGGCAACAGCATATTATTTCCATTTCTTTGCTTTGTACACTGGTTCTAAGCAACATTTAAAACTTAATTATAGTCACGAAAGTCTTTTTCTTGTATGTATTTAAAAATCAAGGTTAGAATTATTAGTTCGATCTTGTGAAAGTAGAAATATATGAGGATTATTACCCAAATAACCTCATGTATCTCCTTTGGGTATCACTGTAGGTAGATGGCATCTATTATCTAATTTCCATTCCACAGATACAATTTAAAAATCTATAAAGATGGGGGGAAAACCTGTAAGACAGCAGCAGAGTAAGGAGGTGCTAGAGTCAGCTTGTGCTACAGGGCAGTTAGTAATCACCCAGAGTGATCTAAAGCACCTGTCTGAGGACTCTAGGAGACCAGAAGAGAATCCTGCAACATTCTTGAAAGAATGTAAGAGACTGCCCATCTGTAGAGAAAATTCATAAGTAGAGCACTGCGTACTGCAGAAGCTCTGTTTACAAAAAACAGGGGGAAGAGACGGTTGGGCATCAACCTCAGCTGATTAGTAAATTCAACTGACTGAAGTATAACCCTAAGAATAGCTAAAGGTTGAACCTGTCCAAGTCAGAAAAGAGGCCAGTAGCTACCATTTTGACTTTGCCACTGGCATGAGGGGAAGCCCGGCTGATTAAAAATCACAGTGATGGTAGGGAACAGCTTCTTTCTACCCAGATCATATTGCAGCCCTAGCTAGCCTAGGCTTCAGCCCTATGTCTGACAGGGAGGGAGCAGACAGGACCTGTACCAGCCTCTCCAGGTAAATGCAGGTACATTGGCTGGCACAGACAGAAAAGGCAGAAGTCTACCAGGACAATTGCAGTCATTTTGGACATGCATGGCACAGACTGCTGCCCATACCTGCAGCTCCATCCCTGCCTCAGGCAGGGGAAGAAGGGGAGTGAGACTTCATCAGCCTCTCTGGGTACCTACAATCTAGGCCTGCATGACTTGGATTATTACACACAGCAGTGGGGCTGTGACTCTGTCTCTACCCCTGGCAAAGGAGAAAGGTGGGAGAAGCTTCACTGGACCTTGGGGCAATGTGGGCAGCTTGAGCTTATAGTACCAACTATATTCTTAGCTCCTACTGCACAACCAACAAGGGAGAAAGGGCAGGAAGCCCTAAACTAAAGAGAAAAACTGCACCCAGAACAAACACTCTAGTAAGTCAGATGCCAAGACACCAACAAAAAATTACAATTCACACCAAGAAATAGGAAGCAATGGCCCAATTAAAGGAACAAGATATGCCTCCAGATGGCACAAAGAAGTTCAGACAACTAATCACAGATGTTCAAACAACTCTCCTTAATAAATTCAATGAGATGGGCAAAGAGATTAAGGATATTAAGAAGACAGTGGATGAGCTCAAAGAAGAATTTGAAAGCATACATAGCAAAATAGCAGATCTTACAGGAATGAAAGGTGTAATAAGTGAAATTAAAAATACACTGGAATCATGTAACAGCAGATTTGAGGAGGCAGAAGAAAGGATTGGTGAGCTTGAACAAATGGCCTCCAAAAGTGAAAATGTAAAAGAACAGATGAAGAAAAGAATGGTAAAAATTGAACACGATCTCAGGGAACTAAATGATAGCAAGAGATATGCAAACATGTGTGTCATGGTTGCCCCAGAAAGAGAAGAGAAAGGAAAAGGAGCAGAAGGAATATTTGGAATATTTGAAGAAATAATGGTAGAAAATTTCCTAACCCTGTTGAAGGATATAGATATGTGTTCAAGAAGCACAACATAATCCCATCCCAATAAATTGGAATAGACCAACTCCAAGACACATACTCATCAGAATGTCACATGCCAAAGACAAAATTCAGAGAGCAGCAAGAGGAAAGGAATGCATAACATATAAGGGATACCTAATAAGATTAAGTGCCGATTTCTCATCAGAAACCATGGAGGCAAGAAGGCAGTGGTATGATATATTTAACTGAAATATATCAATATATTGCGAGAGAAAAGCTTCCAGCCAAGAATCTTATATCTGTCAAGACTGTCTTTCAAAAATGAGGGTGAGTTTAGAATATTCACAGATAAAGAGAAACTGAGAGAGTTTGTAACCAAGAGACCAGATTTGCAGGAAATACTGAAGAGTGTGCTAGAGTGTGAAAAGAAAAGACAGGAGAGAGAGGCTTGGAAGAGAGTCTAGAAATGAAGATTTTATTAGTAAAAGTAACTAAAAGTGTCAAAAGAGAGATGAAAATAAAATATGACAGATAAAACCCAAGGGTCAAAATGGATGAATAAGAACTGTCTTTATAGTAATAACATTGAATGTTAATGGATTAAATGCCTCAATCAAAAGACGTAGACTGGCAGAATGGATAAGAAAACATGTGCCATCTATATGTTGTCTGCAAGAGACTCACCTTAGTCCCAAGGGTACCAATAGATTGAAAGTGAAAGGCTGCAAAAAGATATTCCATGTGTGCAGTAAGAAAAAAAAAAGAAAGAAAGAAAAGCAAAAAACCGAGTAGCTATACTTATGTCAGATGACATAAACTTTAAAAGACATTAGTAATGTGCAATCTGAGGAGGAAGTCAGAAAAAAAATTCCATTTACAATAGTGACTAAAAGAATCAAATATTTAGGAATAAACATAACCAATAATGTAAAGCACTTGTATTCAGAAAACTACAATGCATTTTTAAAAGAAATAAAAAAGACCTAAATAACTGCAAGAGCATTCCATGCTCACAGATGGGAAGACTAAATATTTTTAAGATGTCACTTCTACCCAAAGTGATATATAGATCAATGCAATCCTGATAAAAATTCCACCAGCATTTTTAAACATGAGTATCAAATTTACTTGGCAGGGTAAGGGGTCCCGGATAGCCAGAAATATCTTAAAAAGGAAAAGTGAATTTGGAGGACTCTTACATCTGGAGTTTAAATTATATATCTAGCTACAGAGGTAAAAACAGCAAGGTACTGGCATACAGACAGACACATAGACCAATGGAACCAATTTTATGGTTCTGCAACAGACCCTCTCATCTATAGTCAAGCTATTTTTGATAAGCCTGTTAAACCTATCCAGCTTGGGCAGAACAGTCCATTCAACGAATGGTTCTAAGAGAACTGGATATTCATAGCCAAAAGAAAGAAAGAAAGACAACCCCTATCTCACACCTAACACAAACTCAAAATGGATGAAGACCTAAATACAAAAGCAAGAAACTCAAAGCTTCTAGAAGAAAATGTAGGAAAACATCTTCAAGGTCTGGTGGTGGTGGATTCTTAAAGGGGATATGAGGAGGACTGCGATGGACTACTGATGCTTAATGTATGTACAAGTTTTAATTAACTTTACTGTAAAAGTGTGGAAATGTATAGAGATGATGGTAACACATAGTAACAGCTGGTTTACACATGGGAATGTGGCTGGAAAGGGTAGTATAGAGATGTAAATGTCAATTGAAAGAAAGAGAATAATCTAGGGATTGAATAACATAGTAAACTCAGAGGTGGCTGAGAATTGTGGTTGATGACACAGATGTAAGAGTGTCCCTTGTGAACTAGAACAGTGGTGGGAATGTGGAGACTCAAGGGGAAAATTCAACTAGAGTGACCTATGGACTGTGGTTAACAGTAATAATGTAATATTCATGCATCTATGCCAAAGATATACTCTGTTGATAATGGGAGTGTATGGAATAGTGAGCCAATGTATGCTCTGAGCCATGGTTAGTGGTAATAGTCTGAGGACATTACCTCATAATCTGTAACAAATGTTCCTCCACGGTGTCGTATGTTGATAGAGGGGCATTGTACGAGAATTCTGCACATGTGCATGATTGTTCTGTAGGTTTACAACTTCTGTAATAAAAATATATTTAAAAATATAAAAATAGGGTGGTTTGGGGGAAACATTCATCAAATGTAACATATGGACTATAGTTAGTAGTAAGATTTTGGCAATATTCTTTCATAATTTGTAATAAATGTCTCACAACAATGCAAAGTGTTGGTGGTGGGTTGATGTGTGGGACCCTGTAGGATTTTATGCTTGTTTGCTTTGTAAGTTCACAACTTTTACTATACACTTATTGTTTATGTAATTTCATGTAGAAATGATATAAAAAAATAATAAGGTGGGTTGAGGGGAAAAAACACCAAATGCGAGATACCAAAAACAAAACAAAACAAAACAAAATCTATACAGATGGGAAAGACCAGTGTATCAACTCACAAGGTGAAATAAAGTGGAGGATTAATCTATGTAGGATAAACAGATGATGTTGGCTACTGAAAATAAGATACTTTGGTTTGTTCAGATTTCATTACTTTTGGGCCAAGAATTACATCTATCAGTGTAAACATGGGATTGAGGGAAACTTTACAAAGAGAAATTGTAAGTGAAGGAAAATCTTTTGTACTAGGACAAAGGTACTATAGAAAAAATGTCATAACCTTCTTACTAGGAAAAATTACTTTTAAAAATTCCAACAAAGAGGGCTAAGGAAGAATACACCTCTACAGTGATTTAATAGTAAAATAATAATATCATACTGAGTAAGAATACACAAGTAAAGTTAGTTTGTTTAATTAATTTTTCTTCATACCTTTGTTCAAAGAAGCATTTGAGGAAACTTAGATATACATTATTGTAGAATAAAAGAAAATGGAGTAAAGAGTAAAGACAGTTAATATAAAGGCAGGGATAAGGTAAGATTAATATGCAAGGATGAACAATATAATGTATAATTTCCAGATCATGGCCAAAAATGTGACTATGAGCTTCCCACTGACAAATGCAAGAGAGCAACAAATTGATTTATGATTCCTTGCACCCCTGCGATAAGAACAAACCAGTTGTGGAGATTGTTTTTTTATCCTTATGTGCTCAGTGTATTCTGAAAGCATACCAAAAAGCAACTCAGGAAAAGTGACTTGGAGAGGCATTAAGATAATGTGTTTCTGGTGGCTTGGGATAGTTCGGCTTGCTCAAGGGATAAAATCATATGTATTTACAGGAATGGAGGGACTGTATATTCTTCAGGCATTTGCAAATCAGTATTATTTTTGCCTAATAGGAATTGAGCAACAGAAAATCTGAGGTTATATTTTCTGGCAATAACAGATACTATTTTTGCTTTTTTAGGTATATCAGTATACTTTAAAATACTCTCCAGAAATTATGGAGCCTAACTAAGATATACTCTTGAGTTGATGGTCCCTCACTCTAAAAAAAGAGGGATTAAGGGAGTGTCTTGGAGGGGGAAGAAGGGCCAAGGATTTCTCAAAAAACAGGTTTGGGCCCACTCCTTTACATGAACAAAAAGATTGTAGAGGTTCCATATTTGACAGCATGCCCGTAAAACTTTCATCCTAGGTATTACTCTAGTTATAAAAAGTAATCAACAAATAGCCCATAGTATATGGAATGCTCTGTACAATTCAATTTTAAGCAGATAGATTTTAAGAAGCCATGGTAGCAATATGAACTCTTAGTAACTATGATCATGATTAATAAATAAATGTAATATTTAAGATTAACTGAGTATTTACTATGTGCCTGGCATGGCACTAAGGACCTAATTCATTTAAATGCAAGAATAATCTTACAAAAGTAGGCAGTATTATCCTCATTTTGCTGCTGAAGAAACTGAAGACTGGAAAGGTTATGGAATTTGCTAAAGGTCATAGTGCTAGTAAATAACACTAACTCCCATGAAGGGAGGGAGTTTGTTTTGTTTCCCCGTCACCCCTATTATCGAGGACAGTGCCTGACACATAGGAGGTGTGAATAAATATATGTTGAAGTAGTTGAGTTCAAATCTCAGGCTCTTAAATACTACAATTCGGGGCTATTATTTCTTTCCTAAAGTAATGAGACTTATCACATCTATTTCTTGTGTTGGTATGGAAAGCAGGAAAATGATAGCTATCTTCTGTATACCATGTGGACTTTTAGAAGCCATTTTGGTAGAATAAAAGATTTTCTTTTTCATTTTCATATTCTTTCCTGACTTGGTAACGTTAACTGGACCAAAGAATGGATTTAAATACTACATGATTCACTTATCTTTTTAAGAGGTATATTCTATATTTATCCCTAACTGTAGAATAACCCTTTAAAAGTGTCAGGGAAGTTCAGAATTAGTTAACTGTTGATTAAAGGCAAATAAGATTTGAATATATGGATGGCCCAACAAAAGAATGACCACACCTGGAAGGATTTTTCTTATTATCGGGAACCAGTATAGCACAGACAAGAAAAGAATACAAACATTTAAAGCATTTTCTACTTAATTTCTATAGGCTTTCCTTTCCTCTCTTCATTTCCTCATTAAGTTAATCTTTTAGAGCCAGATGACAACTTCTAAGATCCACTTTTCCTGGATATATGTTTTTAAAGCTTGGTACCGACAACAGAATTTAGCAACATTAGTCATATATAATTAGTCACCAAATAAATGATGATCCATGCCACAGTGATAAGATATGGGAGCAGTTAGTGCACTATAGAGAGCAACTATTAATGTCATATAGGTTAGCATGATACTTCTAAGAAATCTGCATATTTCCTTCTTTATATCCATATCATTATCATTTTGCTAAAATAGCACCTTGAATGGATCTTCAGTGTATGAAGATGAGCATTTGCTCTCAGCTGATTTCTGAAAAGCCACAACTGCAAACATATTGGAGAAAAGAGCTTCAAGGTCAATGTCTCTAATTTTAGATAACCAATCAATAGGTCATTTCCTAAACAAAAGGTTTCTGTGTAACCATTCCAGATAAGTATTTTTTATTTCATTTTTTAAAAAAAGCTTTACATTACACAAATGTTACATAAAAAATATAAGGGATTCCCATATGTCCCTCTCCTTTCCCCTCCCACATTTTCCCATATTAACAACATCCTTCATTAGTGTGGTACATTTGTCACAATTGATAAACCCATATTGAAACATTGCTACTAACTATGGACTACAGTTTACATTGTAGTTTACACTCTGTCCTGCACAATTTTCTAAGTTATGACAAAATATAGAATGACCTGTATCCATCACTGCAATGCCATGCAGGACAAATCCAATATCCCAAAAATGCCCCCATATTACATCTATTCTTCCCTCTTCCATCCCTCAGAACCTCTGGTGGCCACTGCCTTTACGTCAATGATTAGAGTTCTTCCATTGCTAGAATAATAAGTCTATAGTAGAATAATAAAGTCTACTTTAGTCCATTGTTCATTTCCCAATCTTGAGGATTTTGGGATGCTAATGCCCACTCTGCTTCTAAATGAGAGGGGACTTAGACTCCATGAAGCAGATGGATGGAGCTATCTTGCTTGCAGTTGCAGACATTCTCTGTTCCTTGGGATGGGCATTGGCCATCATCATCATCTTGTTGGTTGTTGGTTGTCTTGGGTGATGAGTCTAGTGAACTGGAGAGTAGGAATTGTAACTCTGCTGAAATTCAGGGCTCAACAGGACATGGGCAGACCACAGATTTAAATCTCTGGGACATATATTTATCAAATATAGTGCTAATTATAGGTTCAAATAAAAGGGGCAGAAGAGCCATGTGTAGAGAACCTATAAATGAGTCTAAATCTGTTTAGAGAGCATAAATTCCAAAGTAAGGCCCACTGAGAAGGTGCTGAATTGCTGAGGTGTCTGCCCTGTTTATAGTTTCTGGATATCTCTAGAGCCCTCTGGAGCCCCACTATTTGAGGCACTGTTTAATGTGGCAGTAAATGAGATCCTACTGCGATGTGTGTAAGCATAATCTCTGGAATGATCTCTACTCAGTTTGAAACCTCTTAGCCATAAAAACTCATTTGTATTTGCCATTTCCCCCTTTTGGTCAAGGTCTTTTTCCAGATGCATTGCTAGTTGGTATTTGGTAATAATCCTTCAGTGCCTGAGAGGCTTGTCCTCAGGAGTCATGTCCCATGTGTGTGTGTGTGGGCACGGAGGAGATGGTAGTATGTTTATATGCTGAACTTGACTTAGAGAAAGGCCACATTTGAGCAACAAGGAGACTTTCAGGAGATAACCCTTTTTTTTTTTTTTTTAAAGATTTAGTTTTTATTTATTTCCCCCTCCCCCACCAGTTGTCTGCTCTCTGTGTCCATCTGCTGTGTGTTCTGTGTCCACTTGTATTCTTGTCAGCAGCACCCGGAATCTGTGTCCCTTTTTGTTGCATCATCTTGCTGCATCAGCAATCCGTGTGTGCGGTGCCACTCCTGGGCAGGCTGCACTATTTTCACATGGGGAGGCTTTCTTTGCAGGGAGCACTCCTTGTGCGTAGGGCTCCCCTTTGCGGGGAACATCCTTGCGGGCATGGCATTCCTGCACATCAGCACTGCGCGTGGGCCAGCTCACTACACGGGATCAAACCCTTGACCTCCCATGTGGTAGGCGGATGCTCTATCAGTTAAGCCAAATTCACTTCCCAGGAGATAACCTTTAAGCAGTATATAATGGGCTGTTTCAATTTCACAAGAAAAGTTTCATGAGTACAATCATCAATATCAAGGCACATTGGTCTGCTTTCCTTCACTAGATTTTGTCCTTACACTTGGGGATTCTTGCTGTCCTATTTGAGAATGTAGCAGAATTTCTGAGGATGGGAATTAATATTCTTTCAGTGATTGTGTGGATATCCACCCACTGAGACAATGTCCCAAGAATACTTGAACATATTTATATGTACAGATAAGTATTTTTAAAAAGAATAATACTTTTTTCCAAGATAGCACAAAAATTGCTGTCACAGACTTCAACATAGAAGACAACATTTTCACCTTTATGTAACTCACTTCTCTGTCTGACAAGAAAGAACAGCTAAAAGGATGAGGGGCAATATATGGGCTTTAGTGAGATATGCTGACTTGTAAAAATCTTGTTTCTTATCTTTAAAAATGAAAGAGAAAGAACATTAAAAATCTGGGGTGATGCAATCCTAGGACATTCAAGTGTAGGTATATAAAAATAATTATTAGATAAAGAGTTTTGAAATCATGAGAACAATTTTTCTTGTTCCCATAATTGTAAACTTGTACTTTATATATATAAGACAAAACATTTTATTTACTCTATAATTGATAAAACTTCATATTTTATTTCAGAATTGCATTAAAACTATTTGAACCAAATAAAAAAGCTCAAGCTTTATTACCACAGAGGGAATATCTAATTTATCTGGAAAAATGAATCTCTTGCACATTGAAATTATAAAGAAAGAAGTTGTACTAGGGAAAAATGATTTAAGTAACTTTTAGTCTTCATAATTAGAGACTTAGAGTTAAAAAGTATTATGTAATTGAATTTTATCAAATTATATAGTAATGGTTGACCATCTTTACCTCCCTGTTAGCTGACCTGGGTAAGTCCAATGAACTGGAGAGTACGAGTTGCAACTCTGCTGAGGCGCAGGGCCCAGCTGGCACATGGCCTGTCCAGAGATACAATTCTCCTGAGTATACACCAACCGCAGCACCAATCACAGGTTCAGTAAAAGTGACAGAAGAGGCATATGTAGAAAGGCCACATATGAGTCCAACTCTATCACACTCAGGAATACAAATTCCAAAGTAGGACCCACTGACAAGGCACTCACTGAACTCCAGAGCCATCTGCCGTGACCGTAGAACCTGTGTGTCTCTGTAGCCCTCAGGAGCACCAATACCCGGGGTTGTATCTACTTTGGCTGTTTTTGGGATCCTGCTGAGGCATGTGTTAAGTGCAAATTCTCTCATGAACTCCTGACTCTTTTTTGAAGACTCTTAGCCATATAAACTCATTTGTCTTTACCATTTCCTCCTTTTATTCAAGGTCTTTTTCTAGTTGCATCACCAGTTAGTGATTGGTAGTAATCCCTTGGTGCCAGGGAAGCTCTTCCCCAGGAGTCATATCCTATGCTGGAGGGAAGGTAATGCATTTACATGCTGAGTTTGGCTTAAAGAGTGGCCAAATTTGAGTAACATGGAGGCTCTCAGGAGGTAACTCTTAGGCACCCTGCAGCTCTAGGCCTAGCTCAAATTTCAGGCACACAGGCTCATAAGCATAGTCATCAGTATCAAGAGCTCATCATTGGACTATCTTTCTTCACTGGTCTTTGCCCTTGCACTTGGGGAATTGTTGCTGTTCCACTGGGGAATGTGACAGAGCTCCCCTGGCTAGGAGCTCAGCACTCCCTCAGTTGTTATTTGTAACTGTAACTACTATGAAAATACCCAATGAATATCTAAATATTTTTACATACCCTATATACATGCCCTGGAGAACCACCACCACACCAGGGAACTGAAGAGTGCCTACAACTGCAAGCACGAGAATCACATCCATCAACTATATGGGACCTAAGCCCCCTCTCGATATAGAGGTGGAATGGACATCACCATCTCAGGGTCCACAGGATGGAGGAATGAAATATGGATTAGAGTGGAATTATTGGTATTCCACTATAGAACTATTGTGACTAGTAATGGAAGAAACTGTAGCACTGATGTGGAGAAAGTGGCCATGGTAGTTGCTGAAGGCAGGGAGAGGGAAGAAGAGATGTGATTTGGGGGTATTTTCAGGACTTGGAGTTGTCCTAAATGCTATTGCAGGGACAGATGCTAGACATTATATATCCTGCCATAACCCACTGAATGTACTGGGGGAGAGTGTAAACTACAATGCAAACTATAATCCATGCGGTGCAACAGTGCTCCAAAATGTATTCACCAAATGCAATGAATGTGCCACAATGATGAAAGAGGTTGTTGATGTGGGAGAGATGGGAAGCTCATATTTTTTAATGTAACATTTTTTGTGATCTATGTATCTTCAAAAAAATACAATAAAAATATTAAAAAAATTATATAGTTAGACAAGATATATCATTATTAAACAGAAGTAGCTCTTCAGTTGAAAAAATTACTTCTAAAAGTGACTGGCATAATTTCACAAGTTAAATTAAAATTCTCAAAACTATTTTAGATTTTCATGGGTGGAAATAAGAATCTTCACATACATTAATCTGTATAGCCACAGACACTCTTGTATTATTTAATAATCTCTCATGCCAAAAAAAAAAAAAATTCTGTTATTTTATGAGGTCTCTGATGAACCCTTTTAGGTAGTGACACTTTAGGCCCCAGAACAAGATTCCACAAATTAAAACGTTTAGAAATGTTAGCAGATGCTTAATTACAGTGTTACATATGGTGGCAAACACATAGGGTTTAAAGTGGATATTTTTATGAACAATTCTCATTTAAAAAAACCTTAGAGTTAAAATTCATTTGTAGCTATGTCATTCTTAATAATATTGCACTGTTTAGTCAATATTTTTTCCGTAGTTCTCCTTACCTAAACTCATAAAAAAGTTTACCTTCTAAGAAAGTGAACCCAGAAATCTTAAGTTTAAAATAAAATTATATAAAAATATTTTCAAACTTACAAAAAAGTTGAGCGAACAATAGAGATGATACTTGAGTATCTTTTACTCAGATTCACCAGTTTTTAAAAATGTTTTGCTACATTTGCTTTATCATTGTTTCACTCTGTATACACATACATCTATATCTATTATGTACATATTTTCTCTGAGCTGTTGAGAGAAGGTTGCGAATATCACCACTTCGTAAGCGTGGTAGCTTGGGTATGTATGTATGGTCTTAAACTTAACCGTTATGTGGGTGTGAACCCATTGTAAATAGGTCCTTTTTTTTTTAACAAATCAATTTTACTGATATGTATTAATAAAGCACAAATCCATCCAAAGTGTACATTCAATGGTATTTGGTATAATCACACAGTTGTGCATTCATCAATTCAATCATTATTAGAAAATTTTCATTATTTCAATAACAATTAAAAAAAACACACAAAAAAACTCATCACCTCTCAATCTGTCTCTATGCTTCCCTGCCTTACATAGCTGCTATTGTTTCCTGTCTCTCTAGATTATTTATATTTTGTAAAACAGTCTTATGTGTGCAATATTACCAATATTTGTATTCCACACAAGGTTTCACTCTGTTATACAGTCCCATGTTAAAGTTTTTAGCTTTCCTTCTAGGAATATACGTGTCCTTAGAATTTCTCTTTCTACCACTGTTGTACCCATGTAGTAGCTCTGCTAGTTACAAACACTATGATGTGCTGTCAGAATTTCTATTCATTTCCAAAGATTTACAAACAACTTTTTAAAAAACCAGTTCTGCACAGATCAACCCTCAGCTTTTCATTTTCTACCCTCATTCTATTTGCTAGTGAGCAATATTATAATTCTTAACTCCATGAGTTCATAATAGTACAATCATACAGTATTTGTCCTTCTGTGTCTGGCTTGCTTCACTCAACATAAAGTCCTCCAGATTCATCCATGTTGCCATATGCTTCAAAACTTCATTTCTTCTTATAGTTGCATAATATTCCATTGTATGTTTACACCACAATTTGTTTATCCATCAGTTGATGGACACCTGGGTTGTTTCCATCTTTTGGCAATTGAGAATAATGCTGCTATGAACATTGGTGTGCAATGTCTGTTCATGTAACTGTTCCCAGTTCTTCTACCTAGTAGTGGTATTGCCGGGTCACATGGCAAGTCTATATTCAACTTCCTTAGGAACTGCCAAAGAGTCCTCCACAGTGGCAGTACCATTCTACTTTCTACCAACAGTGAATAAATTATCTCTCCACATCCTCTCCAACACTTGTAGTTTTCCAACTTTTTAATAGTGGCCATTCCAATAGGTGTGAAATGATATCTCATTTTAGTTTTGATTTGCATTTGCCTAATCACAAGTAAGGTTGAACATTTTTTCGTGCGTTTTTTTACCATTTGCATTTCTTCTTTGGAAAAATGTCTATTCAATTTTTTAATTGGGTAGTTTGTCCTTTTATTATACAGTTGTAGAATCTCTTTATAAATCATATATCATGGATATTAAATCCTTACCAGATACATGATTTCTCCCATTCAGCCAGCTGCCTTTTGCCCCTTTAACAAAGTGCTTTGAGGTGCAAAAGTACTTAATTTTGAGGAGGTCCCATTTATCTATTTTTTCTTTTGTTGCTCATGCTTTGGGAGTAAGGTTTAAGAAACTCCCGCTTACCACAAGATGATAAAGATGTTTTCCTACGTTTTCTATTATGAGTTTTATGGTTGTCACTTTTATATTTAGGTCCTTGATCCTTTTTTGAGTTAATTTTTGTATAAGGTATGAGAAAGAGGTCCTCTTTCATTCTATTGGATATGAATATCCAGTTCTCCCAGCATCATTTCTTAGCATAGACTATTCTGGCCTTGTCAAAAATTACTTCATCATAGATGTGAGGGTCTATTTTTGAGTTCATGATTCAGAATGCTGGTCATCTGTCTGTCTTTACACCAGTACCATGCTGTTTTTACCATTGTAGCTAAGAAATATGCTTTAAAGTCAGGAAGTAAGAGTCCTCCAATTTCGTTCTTGTTTTTAAAGACATTTGGCTATTGGGGGTTCCTTACCCTTCCAAATAAATTTGGTAGTTGGCTTTTCCATTTCTACAAAAAAGGCTTTTTGGATTTCTAGTGGGATTGCATTGAATCTGTAAATCAGTTTGGGTACAATTGACATTTTAGTGATATTTAGGCATCCAGTCCATGAACATAGAATGTCCTTCCATTTATTTAAGTTGTCTTTATTTATTAATTATTTTCAGCAATGTTTTGTAGTTTTCTGAATATAGGTCCTTTATGTCCTTGGTTAAGTTCATTCCTAATTATTTGATTCACTTAGTCACTATTATAAATGGATTTTCCCCCCTGATTTCCTCCTTGGTAGTGTATAGAAAGGCTACTGATTATTTATTTATTTATTTAATTTCTTTCCCCCCACCCCATTCCCCCTGTTGTCTGCTCTCTGTGTCCATTCACTGTGTGTTCTTCTGTGTCTGCTTGTATTCTCGCTAGGCAGCTCTGGGAACTGATCCTGGGACCTTCCAGAGTGGGGGAGAGGCGATCACTCTCTTGCATCACCTCAACTCCCTGTTCTGCTATGTCTTCTTATTTTCTCTCTCTGTGTCTCTTGTTGCTTCATCTTGCTGCGCCAGCTCTCCACATCAGCCACCACTCCTGCATGGGACAGAGGAGCCACTCATGGGTGGCTTTCCCATGCTGGGTGTCATTCCCATGCAGTGCGGCACTACTACACGGGGTGGCATTCCTGAGTGGGCTGGACCTCCACATGGGCCAGCTTGCCCTCACCAGGAGGCCCTGGGCATTGAACCCTGGACCTCCTATATGGTAGACAGGAGCCCAATTGGTTGAGCCACATCTGTTTCCCTGAAATGCTATTGATTTTTGTATATAAAATCCTGTATCCTGCACACTTTGCTGAACTTTGTCTATTAGTTCTAGTAGCTTTGTTGTGGATTTTTTAGGATTTTCTAGATATAGAATAATATCATCAGTGAATAGTGAAAGTTTTGCTTCTTCCTTTCCTATTTGGGTGCCTTTTATTTCTTTTTTTAAATACTTCATTTTTATTTTTATTTCTATTTTAAAAATACTTTAGAGTACATTAATGTTACATAAAAAATATAGGGGATTCCCGTGTGTCCCACTCCCTACCCCTCCCACACTTCCCACATTAACAACATCTTCATTAGTATGGTACGTTTGTTACAATTGATGAACACATATTGAAGCACTGGCACGAAGTATGGATTATAGTTTATATTATAGTTTACACTCTGTCCCACACAATTTTGTAAGTTATGACAAAATACATAACGGCCTGTATCCATCATTGCAATGTCATTCGGGACAATTCCAATGTTCTGAAAATGCCCCCATATTGCACCTATTTTTCCCTCTCCATCCCCTTAGAAACTCCAGTGGCCACGGCCTCCACATCAATAATAGAATTTCTTTCATTGCTAGAATAATAAGTCTATAGTAGAACAATGGGTGTTCTTTTTCTCATTCTACCAGGTGTGCAGTTAGATCTTTAATTTTAGCTCTTCTTTTTTTAAATGTTAAGAATGAGGGCTATAAATTTCCCTCTCAGCACTGCCTTTGTGGTGTTCCATAGGTTTTGATATGTTGTATTCTCATTTTCATTTGTCTGAAGATATTTACTGAATGCTCTTGCAATTTCTTCTTTGACCTACTAATTATTTAAGAATGTGTTGTTTCATCTCCAAATATTTATGAATTCTCCCTTTTCCATCCATTATTGATTTCCAACTTCATTTTCATTATGATCAGAGACAGTTTCTTTTTTGTTTTTGTTTTCAATAAATTTTAATCTTTTTAAAATGTATTGAGACTATCTTGTGTCCCAACATATGACCTACCCTGGAGAAGTATCCATGAGTAATTTAACAGAATATATATCCCGCTGTTCTGGTGTGTAATGCTCTATAAATGTCTGTTAGGTCTCATTGATTTATCATATTATTCAAGCTCTCTGTTTCTTTATTTATCCTCTGTCCAGATGTTCTATCCAATACTGAGGGTAGTGTATTGAAGTATCTAATTATTATTGTAGAGTTACCTCTTTCTCCCTTCCATTTTGCCAGTGTACCTCACATATATTGTGGCACCCAGATTGGGTACATACATATATTTTTTTGTAGTTACTTCTTCTTGATGAATTGCCCCTTTTATTAATATATAATGACCTTTATTATCCCTTATAACAGTTCTGTATTTAAAATCTATTTTGCCTGATATTAGCACCGCTACCCCAGCTCTATTTTGGTTACTACTTACATGGGATATCTTTCCCCAACCTTTCACTTTTAACCTGGTTGTGTCCTTATGTCTGAGGTGAGTCTCTTGTTAACAGCATATAGAGAGCTCATATTTTTTAATCCATTCTATTAGTCTGTATCTTTTGATTGATTGTGGAGTTCAAGCCATTAACATTCATGTTATTACTGTAAAGGCTTTACTTTGTCCCTTTTATTCTTTGGCTTTCTGTTTTTATATCCTACTATTGTCTGTCTTTTTACCCTTTAATTTACCATTCCTAATAAGATTCATTTCTATACTCTTCTCCAAGTCTCTCACCCTTGTTTTTTCCTTTCAGGATACAGCAGTTCTTTTAGTATCTCTTGCAATTCTGGTCTTTTGGTAACATACTCTCTCCATTTTTGTTTGCCTGTGAAGACTTTAAATTCACCCTCATTTCTGAAGGATAGTTTTGCTGGATACAGAATTCTTGGCTGTCAGTTTTTCTCTTTCAGTACCTTAAATACATCATACCACCTTCTGCTCGCCTCCATGGTTTCTTATGAGAGATTGGCACTTAATCTTATCAAGGTTCCCTTGTATGTGATGCTTTGCTTTTCTCTCACTGCTTTCAGAATCTTCTCTTTACCTCTATATTTATCATTCCAAATAGGAGTTGTCTTAGAGTAGGCCTATTAAGATTTATCTTGTTTGGGGTATGTTGTCCTTCTTGGATATTGATATTCATATCTTTCATAAGGGCTGGGATGTTTTCAGTCATTATTTCCTCAAATATTCTTTCTGCACCCTTTCCATTCTTTTCTCCTTCTGGGACACTGATAATGCGTATGTTTGTATGTTTCGTGTTGTCATTCAATTCCCTGAGATCCTGTTCCATTTTTTTATTATTTTCTCTTTCTGTTCTTGTACTTTCCAGTTCAGACATTCTGTCCTCAAAATCACTAATTTTGTCTTTGAGTAATTCAAGTCTGCTGTTATGTGCCTCTAATGTATTTTTAATTTCATCTATTGTGTCTTTCATTCCCATAAGCTCTGTTACTTTTCTTTGCAGGCTTTCAAATTGTTCTTTATGCTCACCTTAATATCCTTAATCTTAATATCCTTTGTTTCTTAGTCATATTTTCTTTCAGTTCTTTGAACTGATTTAGGAGATTTGTGTGATTATCACTGATCAGTTGTCTTAAATCCTCTATCTTGTCAGGATATTTAGTTTGTTCCTTTGGCTGGGCCATCTCTTCCTGTTTCCTTTTATGGCTTGTAATTTTTTGCTGATGTCAAGGCATCTGAAAATATTACTGAATTTACTCTGATGGCCAATTTCTCTTTTTTGCCTAGTGGTTTTTCTTTTTTTTCCTCATAGCTATTCCTTGATTTTTGATTCAACTTATTCTAAGTCTTTAAAATTGCCCAGCTTAAGTTATTGAAATCAGGCCAGCAACTCACTAATGAGGTGCAGATTTTTTCTCAGGAACTGGGGCTAACAAGAGATCCAAAAACACTTTTTCCCCTCATAATTTCCTGGCCAGCCAGCAGATGGCAGTCGTTGGTGAGCCTTTCCAGGTGGGTGTCTCTGGGCAGGCCAGAGCTGAGAATCAAAGCTAGCTCTGCTGGCTGAATTCACTGAAGAGAAGCTGCTCTGCCCTCTGATGTCCATTCCCTCTTCCCTTGTAACATTTGACAGGGAAGAAGACATCTTTACCCCTCAGTTGGCTGCAGTGAGCCAGTGTTTTACCTAGGCTTAATGTCTTGAGGATAGGGGATGGGTCCCTTCTTGGTCACTGCAGGGGTTTAGTAACTCATGTTTGTTGTTTTGGGTTCTTTGTCTTTCTGTCCCTTGCCCTGCTGGGGGTTGCGCAGCACTGTGCTGATCTGCTGACCCCTAAAGCAGGTCCCTCAGACAGTTTTTGGCCCTTTCTTCATTGTTTTGGCGATAGTGTTGAGCCCTACCTGTCTATTCTTCCCAGAGCCTGTAAATAGGACCTTTTGATGAGGGTACCAGTTAAGATGTGGTTGAGGGTAGGTCTTAATCCTATTACCAGAATTCTTTACAAGCAGAATGAAACTGAGACAGACAGAAAGCCACATGAAGCAAGAGTTTGAAATTCAATGGAACCTGAAAGAGAAATGAGAGGACAGAAGAGGCTGCCATGTGACCATTGTCACAAAGAGCCAAATACCAAGTATCGCCAGCAGCCAAACCCAGAACATCAATCTTCTAAACAAACTACCTAAAGAATATTATGTATTCTAGACTGAATACTAGACTTATCTGAGAAATACTTCCTGGGTACCTGATATGCCCAAGGTAATGTGCTATATATGTCAAAGAGGCATAACTAAGAATCTTTGCAGATTACTTTTACTCTATAGACCAAATCTCCCCTATCCGATCTCTATGCTTCTGCTTTAGCCTATCTTTTATCTACATGTAATATCTAAACTCTAAAGCCACTGAAATACAGTACTTACCATCTTCCTTCTCTTACAACTCCTCTGGTTGCCATCAACTCTGTACTAGATTATGGAGGTAGAAATACGGGCATAGAGTGCAGCCACAGGGTGAACAATCAGTTGAAGGGACAGGATCACTGTGAGGGTAGGGGATAGAGCCCAAAAGAGGGCTATGTCTGTCTCCTCCAGTGCATATATACCTATTGAGTAACTTCAGTGATCTACAAACACAATTTAAAAGATTCAATGCATCATCTATTCATTTAAAAAACCACCATCTTCCAATGTGCCAAATGTAGCTTAGTAACACGATGAAGAATTTTGGGAAAGTAAACTACTTCTTTTTGCTCCCCAGGGAGTTACTTTACTGAAAAAGTGATTTCCTAATTACTACATTATATTATTTCAATGGATAAAAAGAGGTAACATGGTTTCAGAAAGGGCAACTCAAAATCTTCCAGGAAAACGTATATGGCAAAGTGTATATAAATGTATTTTGGGTACTCAGGACTATTTAGGTATAGGGTATCAAACTGATTATTCTCTTTATCAAATTCATTCTAAAATGTTCATTGCACACTACTGGGTAAAATAGCTTGGTAAACCCTGTGATTAATTCAAATATGAATTAGATGTGGCTCTTGCCTTTTATAAAGAGACTTGCAACCCAGGAGAGAAGGGAATCAATTTTTCAGTATCTCAGTGCATGTCTTCCTGACATTTTGCTGGTAGCTCTTGGAGGGTTAACTAAGATAAAATTCAAGTTTGTTATTTGCTAGTAGTACTAATATAAAATTTGATAGAGAGGATATTGAAAACAGTGACTAAAGTGAAGTTTCCAAAATATTTGAAGCTTATTTTAACTAAGATAATTTTCTTCTGTACCCACTAGAAAATGTGGAATTAACTACATACATTGATACTGATGGTTTAGAAACTGTATACACTAGGACTCAAAATTTAAGCTCTATTTCTGGCTTCTTTATCAATATGCTTGAAATTTAAGCTAAGCCTTTTAATTTTGATTTGCCCCCATTTCTCTAATTCTAAAAGCAGAAAGAGTATTGTTTACTGTACAGATATACAACTAGGATTTTAGACAATCACACTACTGATATCATAATTTGAACTATATCAAAGAAGCACAACTACATTTTATTATAGGAAGTCATCATAAACTTTTCCCGGGAAAGCAAAGAAAAAAGTAGAAAACTCAGATAAGTAAAAAGGAAAAAAGTTGCCAATAACCTACCACTCAGAAATAACCATGGCTAACAACTTGGAATGCACTATTTTAGACATTTATTTCCATACATAGTAACATATACTTTGTTACTATTTTTTGGTTTAAAAAATACATTAATAACAGAAAAATTAACCATATTTCAATTACAAGTGCATTTTTTAAAAAAGATACTATTCTGAGGGTTCTGGTTATGGTAATAAGTTTATCTTTTCATTTATAGCAACTATAAACTTCACACAAAATATAAAATACAACTATTGATGGTATTGGAGACCATGCAGAAACTGGAGGAGATTAAACTCTTGAAAGAAGGGATTTGCACTGGCTGGCTTTTTCTCTGAGACAACACCCCTTTCCACACAGCACAGAGTGGCTAGTCTTAGTGGCTTGAGGCATCAGAGGACACCTCAAGTTTGGGATGTCAGGACAGCTGGATACTAGGGAGGGAAATCAATCTCTCCCACTCCCCCCAAAAAGGGAGCCATCCACAAGTGGGTTAAAACCCCATATCTGCATATAAATTCCTCTCATTTTGTTTGGCTGAATCTTGAACTGTGTATGCAAGGGATTCCAAGAACCTGGTAGAAGGCAACAGTGGAAAATTTAAGAAATGGAACAGAGATTTTAGCTGCTGCCCACTACAGGAGAGAGAGAATTTAGAGTTTGAATATTGCTAAATTAGAGGGCCTTGATAAACACCTTGGACTTTCCACTGAAATCCAGAAGGGCCATTCATTAGGTATGAAGATGATGTCCTGAAGCTCAGAGTTCACCCTAAAATTAAGGCAAAATTTATAATAACATGGGAAATGGATGTGGCTCAAGCGATAGAGTTCCCACATACTACATGGGAGGTCCCGGGTTTGGTTCCTGATGCTTCCTGGAGAAGATGAGCAGGAGATGAAGTGACAGGCAGGCTGAAGCAACAAGATGATGCAACAAGATGATGCAACAAGGAAACACAACAAAGCAGGGAGCTGAGGTGGCTCAAGCAATTGAGGGCCTCTCTCCCACACGGGAGGTCCCAGATTCAGTTAGGTTCAGTTTCTGATGCCTCGTAAACAGAAGATGAGCACAAAGCAAATGGACACAGAGTGGACAGTGAATGCTAACAGCAAGGGGAGTGGGGAATAAATAATAAAAATAAATAAATCTTTGAAAAAAAATTCACAACAAAGCTTGAACAAGCTCAAGGTCATCAGCCAGTATTTTAAATACCTGCTAGAAAAAACTCAACACTCCTTAGATGAATATGGCAGAATTTAGAGACTCAACAACTCATCAGACACAATGCCCAATATATAATAACAATTTGCTAAATATGCAAAAAAATTAGATATGCAAAAATATGAAAAAGACTATGTGATCCATACGCAAGAGAAAAAACCTATTAACAACAGAAATAGAGTCAAATATTACTATTATAAGTATGTTAAAGGACTTAAAGAGATGGCCATAATGAGTGAATGAAGGAGTACTTCAACACAGAAATCAAAACTTAAAAAAGAACAAAATGGAAATTGTAGAACTGTAAAGTACAATATCTGACAGGAAATTCCAGAGGATGGATGTAACAGCAGTCTGGAAAAGGCAGAAGACAGACTTAGTGAACTTGAAAACTGATATAAATAATTTAAGCTAAAGCTTAGAAAAAGATTGGAAAAAAACAGTGTCAGTGACCTGTGAGACAATATGAAGCCATCTAACTTACGTTGTAGTTTGAGTCTCTGAAGGACAGGGTAAAGAGGGCAGGGCAGAAAAACTATTTGAAGAAATAACTGACCTAGATCAGAAATTTGGTAAAAACATTTAACTTACCAATCAAAGCCCACTAAATGCTGAAGAGGATAAACATGAAGAAACCACAACAAGACACATTCAGTACAATTATTGAACACCAAAGAAAATGATAAAAAAGGAAAGCAGCTAGGGAAAACTGAACAGTATAACAGTGATACAGATGACAGCAGCTTCTTATCAGAAACAATGGTGGCCAGAAGACAATGTAATAGCAACAAAAAATGCAAAAAGAAAAAAAAAAACCATTAACCCAGAACTCCATTTTTGATCAATGAAAATACTCTCTAAAAATTAAGGTAAAACAGAGAAATTTTCAGATTTTAGAGCTAATATCTCTAAGTAGACTGTGATGAGATAAAGATACACATTATTATCACTAGAATAACCATTAGAAAAATCTCAATGAAATCCTAAAAAATATTTGATTCACTCAAAAGACAGCTGAATGGAGAAAGAGAAGAACAACAAAACTGATTAGACAAATAGAAAAATACCTTAACAGTAGCTAAGCATAGCCATATTAATCATTACATGAAATATAAATGGATTAGTTATTCCAATTAAAAATACCAGATAAAAATTCCAGATAAACATGATTCAATTATGTACTGCTTATAAGAGACATATTTTTAATATTAAAGATAGATAAAGTAAAAGGTGAAAAAAGATATAACACAAACAGCAAGCATAAGAAAGTTGGTATAGATATTAGAAAAACTATTCAAAGAAGAAATAGAAGATTTGACTAACATATCAGCTACCATGACCTAACTGACATTTTGTAGAGCACTACACCCACTAACTGTAGAATGCATGTTCTTTTCTTTTTTTTTTTTTTTTTTTAAAGATTTATTTATTTATTTAATTTCCCCCCCTCCCCTGGTTGTCTGTTCTTGGTGTCTATTTGCTGCGTCTTGTTTCTTTGTCCGCTTCTGTTGTCGTCAGCGGCACGGGAAGTGTGGGCGGCGCCATTCCTCGGCAGGCTGCTCTTTCATTTCACGCTGGGCGGCTTTCCTCACGGGCGCACTCCTTGCGCGCGGGGGACACCCTTGCGTGGCACGGCACTCCTTGCGCGCATCAGCACTGCGCATGGCCAGCTCCACATGGGTCAAGGAGGCCCGGGGTTTGAACCGCGGACCTCCCATATGGTAGACGGATGCCCTAACCACTGGGCCAAAGTCCGTTTCCCTGCATGTTCTTTTCAAGGGCACATGGAACATTCACCAAAACAGACCATATACTGGGCAATGAAATAATGCTCAATAAATTTCAAAAGATAGAAATTTTATAGATTATATCCTTAGATTACAATGGAATAAAAAAAAGAGTCTTCAAAAGGCTTGGATATTTGGAAATTAAAGAACTCACATCTAAATAATCTTGAATAATTGAATGATAATGTAAATATTATATAGAAAAAATATGTGTGATGGAGCTAAAGTAATATTTAGAAAGAAATTTATAGTTATAAATGCTCATCTTTGAGAAGAAAGATTAATCATCAATGATCTAAGCTGCTACATTATGAAACTAGAAAAAGAGCAAATTAAAGTATAAAAGAGGAAATGATAGTGGAAATAGTAACATAGACTATAAACAATAGAGAAAAGTAACAATAATGAAAGAAAATGTGGTTGTTTGACAAAATCAATCACTGATAAACTCATAGAAAAAATGATCACGTGAAAATGATCAAAACCCATTAGGAATGAAAGAGGGAATATCATTACAGATCCTATAGATACTAAATAGATAATAGGGGAATATTATGAACAAACTCATGCTAATAAATCCGTCAATTCATAGGAAATTGACAAATTCCTTGAATAACTCTCAAATTGATGGAACAAATAGAAAATCCAAATAGCCCTATATCTATCAAAGTAATTGAATTCAAAATATAAAATCTTCCCACAACAAAAAAATCTAGGACCAGGTGATTTTACTGATGAATTCTACCAAATATGTAAGGAAGAAGTAATACCAATTGTACTTAAACTCTTCCTGAAAGCAGAAGAGGAGGTAACACTTTCCAACTTGATTATAAAGCCAGCATGACCCTGACAACAAAACCTGCAGAGAAACTACAAGTAAAGAAAATTATAGACCAATATCTATCAGCATTATAGTTGTACAAACTTTCAACAAAATATTAACAAATTGATTCTGGTATTATGTAAAAAATAATACATTGTGACAAGTGGGATTTATCCCAGAAATGCAAAATTTGTTTAAATAAAAAAGCAACAATTAATGTAATTCTCCATATTAAACAGAACAAAAGAGAAAAAGCATGTGATCATCTCAATAGGTGCAAAGAAAACATTAGAAAAAAATCATTTATTTATGATAAAAATTTTCAGTTAATTAGCAGTATCCTTAATATGTCAAAAGCATCTATGGAAAACCTTTGACTAACATCATACTTGATAGTTGAATAATGACTGCTTTTCCTCTAAGATCAAGCAAGAACAATGTAAGGATGCCTTCTCATCACTTCTAATTCAACCTTGTATTAGCCACAGGTGATACTAGACAGTGAAATGATGTAAGGAAAAGAAACAAACAACATAACAATTGGAAAGGAAGAAGTAAGATAATCTTTATTCTTGGAAAATATGATAATTTATATAGAACATCTACAAAACTATTAAGTGACTTAAGCAAAACTGTAAGACACAAGATCAAAATATAATCATTGGTTATTTTTATACAACAGCAGCAGACAATTAGAAAATTATACCTAAAATTTATAATACCATCAAAACCCATAAAAATTTGAGAAGATGTGCAAAATATGTGCTCTGAAAATTACAAAATATTGCTGATATACCTCAAAGACAACCTTAAGCAAATGGAGACATATACAATGACCACGGATTAGTAGCCTCAATATTGTTAACATATCAATTCTTCCCAAATTAATGTATAGATTTATTTCCAGTCAAATTCACAGCGGACTTTTAGGGGGGTAGAAACTTAAAATTTGATTCTAAAGTTTACATGAAAAAGTAAAAGCCCTAGAAAAGCCAAAACAATTTTGAAGGATAAACTTGTAGGTCTCACACTATGTTATTCTAAAGCTTACTATAAAGCTACAGTAATCAAGAAAGTTGCCATTAGTGTACGGTTAGGAAAAAAGAACTCACAAATCAATAACAAAAAGATAAGTGACTCAATTAAAAATAGGCAAAAGACTAACAATCACTCCCCAAAAAGAAATTAATGAATGCACTCAATTTCATTAGTCATCACACATGTAAATTAAAACCACAATAAGATACCATTTCATATTCACCAGAATGGCTAAAATTTTAAGGGCAATACCAAATGTTGATGAGGATGTGAAGCAATTAGAATTCTTACACATTCCTCACAGGCGTATAAAATGGTATAATCACTTCAGAAAACTGATTTGCAGTGTTTGATAAAATTAAATATATATACCTATCCTATGACCCAGCACTTCCACTTGTAGATATTTCCCCAATGGAAATGAAAAAATTTCTACAAAAAGATAAGTGCAAGAATGTTGATAGAAGCTTTAGTCCTAATAGCCAAAACCTGGGTATAGTCCAAATGTCCATCAACAGGAGACTTGATAAAGAAATTGTGATATATGCATAAAATGGATACTACCCAATTGTTAAAAAGAATGAACTAGTGATACATGTAACCATTTGGATGAATCTCAGAAACATTATGTTGTCTGAAAGTAGCCAAGCACAAGAGAGTACATGCTCTATATGCCATCTATATGGCATTTAAGTACAGATAAAATTAACCCATGGGGTTAGAAATTAGAACAGAGGTTGATTGGGGGTGGAGGTTAGGGGGATTGACTGGGAGAAGTAAGAAGGAACTTTTTAGGGATGATGAAAATGTTCTACATCTTTATTAGGGAGGTAGTTATATGGGTATAGACAAATAAAAAATTCAATGAAGATCTGATCATTTCACACTGTGTAAAATTCACACCTTCCCCAAATCCCAGGAACAAATTAAAATAAAAAGGGTATCAAACTTCATAAACAAATATAATAATATTTAATTCTTACCAATGAATAAAATTTATTGCTCTAGGACATATTTTTTCACCTCTGTGCCAAATCATTGGCCTACTCAAGGATTAAATCCTGCAAGTAGTAACAAATAAACTGATCAGCTTATACCAGAGTTTTATCTCTCTAGAGTCCTCAATGATTTAAAAATTAGCAAAAGAATATACATAATATGGGAAGTGGATTTGGCTCAACGGAAAGAGCATCTGCCTACCACATGGGAGGTCCAAGGTTCAAACCCAGGGCCTCCTGGCCTGTATGATGAGCTGGCCCACGCACAGTGCTGATGTGCGCAAGGAAAGCCATGCCATGCAGGGGTGTCCCCCGTGTAGGGGAGCCCCACATGCAAAGAGTGCACCCTGTAAGGAGAGCCGCCCCATGTGAAAAAAGTGCAGCCTGCCCAGGATTGGCACTGCACACACGGAGAACTGATGCAGCAAGATGATGCAACAAAAAGAAACACAGATTCCCGATGCTGCTAATACAAGCAGACACAGAAGAATACACAGAGAATGGACACAAAGAGCAGACAACTGGGGGGAAGGGGGGGAAGGGAAGAGAGAGAAATAAAAAAATATCTTTTATAAAAAAGAATATATATAATAGAATGGTGTTTTGTAACTCATTGCAATAAGATGGATTCATCTACTAAATTACAGAAACCAGACAATTTAAAATTACTGCTAACATAAAATCACCTTATTTGTTTATAAGATGATATTCTAATCATGTATCCTTGATGACTCTAAGTAGAGAGCTTGTCAGATCAATACATTTATAGGTAACACAAACAGCTCTGGTACTTTGTGAACTTGTCAATGACAAAGACAGTATAAGAACACTTTATCTCTAAGTGATTGGCAAAGCTTCCAGAGAGTGTTAAAAATTATAGTCCCAAAAGGAGAGTCCAGTAAAAATTCATCAACCTTTTTTATTATATAGAGTACTAATATGAGTCATTATATCCCAAGGCAGCAGAACTAATGGGCATGCAATAATAATTTAAATTCTATGTCATTTTAACAAAATATATGAGGATGAAGTAACAAAAACAGGCAATGTACCTAATGTTTTCCGAGAATAAAAGGAGACTTAAAATAGTATCTTTTAAAAATTTGGGTTGATTCAGAAAGTATTTGAGTTTCATTATAGTCTGGTGCCAATCTGTCCTTTACTCAAATAAGTTTTAAATAATTCTTAATTTGTGGGCCAAATTCTGCTTCAGTTTTCGCCTACTTTTAGAATAGGAAATGGAAAGTAGTAGTTCTGACTCTCATTAGCCTCTCTTCCAAGTTGAAATGATTATGTTGATTTAAAATCACCAATTTAAAATAATTTTCAATATTCAAAATGTTAATTTTCAATAACATAAAAAGAAATCCAATGATCTATTAGGGTACTATTTCTCACATATAAAAAATCTGAATTTGTCATCTTTGATTATAATACCAGTTGCTGTTAGAGCTGGGGAAAATATTATATTGGAGAAGCTTTGGGAAATTGGTTGACCACAATTAGAAAAACTACCAAATCAACTGTATGTTTCCAAAAATTTAACATATAGTTTCTGTGAAGATGGTGCTCTATGTGTGTTTGTTGTGAAAACTGCATAATTATTGTTGCGTTTCCTAGTTAACTTATTTAATTGGTCAACCTTTGCTGAAGTTTTTTCCGTGGAACACTGGCTCTGTGGAATGGCAATAGCTGTTCACTCGACGGTCTATGTCAAATAAAGTTCAGGAAAGCCCCTTACTATATAGCCTTTCTCAGATGCATTACCATGCTAATGTGTACCATGACTCACAGGAGAGAGGTTGCAAACATGTCCCCTCCCACACATAGTTGATCAATGAATTTCTCTTGGGACAGTTTTGGGGACTTCTATTTTACAAAGCAAGTTTGGGGAAATTTGGGTCTTCAGATTATGTAGACATGAACAATTGAGTTGTAGCAAGGTGAAAAAAAAAACGAGAATAAAAGTGAGAAAAATATTGCTTAGGTCATTTATTTCTCAGTGCTATTAATATGCTACTTACTGCTTTAAACTTATGCAGGTTCTTTAACTTATCTTTTTAAAAATCTGTAAAATGGGGCTAGTAATAATAATACCTTACACTGCAGGGTTTATGATGAAAATTAAAAGCTGATGTATGTAAAATGCAAACACAGTACCTGGCATATGGTCCTGTTTGAAAAATAAGAGTGCCAATTATTATTTGAATATTTTGGTAGTTTATATGAATTGGATGCTTCTGTTAGCCATAGAGAAAAAAAGGCATACATTCCCACTTTCTAGTCCATTTTGTACTTTCACAATATTCATTTCCAAATGTAAGATTCTGCGAAGTCCTGCTCATAGGAAACCAATATATCTTTATTTTACGCAGCATTTAGATTTGAGCAAGGAACCTGTCACCAGAGCATCTTGACACTATTGGTTCCCTACTGCTTTGAGCTGCCAGTTTGTCTTCACATATATTATCAGGTATTATCATTGTAACAAACCAATGAGGCTGGTAAAGCAGAAACCATTATCTCTAAATTACAACATGGTGAGGCCCAGATTGGTTAAGTGAATGGTCAAAGGTCACAGAATTGGTAAGTGGCAATGTCTGGACTCAAACCCATTTTTGGCAGACGGTACGTTGGCTTATTTGAATGAATGAATTACTCAGATGGGGGACCTTGACTTTGCATTTTAAAGTAATTTAGTATGGTTCCATAAACATTTACTGGGTTGCTGCTTCATGCTGGGCACTGTACGTAGGAAACAAAAATGAATAAGAAATATTCTGTCCTCTGTAAAAGAAGAACATTCTTATACTATTAACCACAATCTTCATCCACTACCAAAATCACTGTTACACAGTCTCTAGATTATGCAGAACCTCCTTTCTTTTTTTTTTTTTAAGACTTATTTATCTTCATCCCCGCCCCCCCCCCCCATTGTCTGCTCTGTGTGTCCATTTGCTGTGTGTTCTTCTCTGTCCACTTGTATTCTCATCAGGCAGCACTGGGGATCTGTGTCTCTTTTTCTTGCATCATCTTGCTGTGTCAGCTCTCCGTGTGTGTGGCACGACTCCTGGATGGGCTGTGGTTTTGTGCAGGGTGGCTCTCCTTGCACAGGGGCCACTCCTTGTGTGGGGGGCACCCTTTACACAGGGGCATCCCTGCATGGGCCTGCACTTCTTGTATGCAGCAGCACTGCGCGTGGGCCAGCTCACCACACAGGCCAGAGGGCCCTGGGTATTGAACACTTGGACCTCCTATATGGTAGGTGGGCACTCTATCTGTTGAGCCACATCCTCTTCCCCTAGCGTCCTTTCAATGGACATATTACAGACTACCCCTTAGAGCCACAATCATATTTATAAATCTGCAGGGTTATACTCATTATGATGTATTACTATCTACTCTAGTTATGTCCACACTTTCAGAATAAATCTTATTAAAAATTTATACACAATAAGCATCAACTCCCATTCTCAACCCACAGTCTAAATCCTAGTAACCCACACTCTAGAGCAGGGGTTCTTAAACTGTTTTGTTCCACGGACCCCTCTGCCAGTCAGGTGAAAACCACAGACTCCTTACTAAGTCCACGCTATACTGTGCATTTTATAATAAATATATCACACCCAAACCAACACATCCCTACAAAAATAATGTTTTTTTTTTTTTTAAAAGATTTATTTATTTATTTAATTTCCCCCCCTCCCCTGGTTGTCTGTTCTTGGTGTCTACTTGCTGAGTCTTGTTTCTTTGTCCGCTTCTGTTGTCGTCAGCGGCTCGGGAAGTGTGGGCGGCGCCATTCCTGGGCAGGCTGCACTTTCTTTCGCGCTGGGCGGCTTTCCTCACGGGCGCACTCCTTGTGCGTGGGGCTCCCCACGCGGGGGACACCCTTGCGTGGCAGGGCACTCCTTGCGCGCATCAGTGCTGCGCATGGCCAGCTCCACACGGGTCAAGGAGGCCCGGGGTTTGAACCGCGGACCTCCCATATGGTAGACGGACGCCCTAACCACTGGGCCAAAGTCCGTTTCCCAATGTTTTTTTTTTGAATTTCAATTCAAGCTCACAGACCCCTTGCTAAGAACCCCCGATCTAGAGTTCACCTCCCATGTGCTTATCCATCATATTTAGTTCACATTAGTGAGACCATACAATATTTGTCCTTTGCATTTGGCTTATTTTACTCGACATAATGTCCTCAAGGTTTATCCATGTTGTCATAAGGATCTTCTTAGAGCTAAATAGTATGTTCATGTATGAACAATAAAGTTCAATAAAAAAAATTAAAAAAGAAAATATTCTGCCCTTGAAAAGCTTATCATTTAGTAGATCCAGAAAATCAGAAAACAGAAAGGAAAAAAGAACTGGTGAGTCTGAATAGTTTTCTATGGAAACGACCTTCTTGTAAAGGTATTAATGGCATCTAATTCTCTGGTAGTCATCAGAAAACTGTTTATGGTGACCATAAGCAAGGGCTTTAAGAGATGAAATCTGAGCTGCCTCTACAATGCAACCTGTGGTCCTTTCTAACTGCATGCCCGGTCACGGATGTTACACCACACAATCATGGAGAATGCTAGGGATGCATCAGTTACGGCCTCTATAACTTTTCCTTTCTTCAGCTTGAAATACTCTCCTTCTTGTGTTCCTGCTTTCTTTCTCAACAGGTCACAGAAATGCTCTTTCTACTTTGGAATACCTAATTGTAAAAACATCACACAAAAATGCATTTTTCCTCTCTTTGATATCATTGTATTAATTTTTTCTATTGTGTCATCCTTATTCCTTTCAGCATGCCTCTGTCTTCCTGAACTTATTACTTGTCTTGACTGCCTATTGAACTGTTAACATCTATTTGTTCATTATATTGTTGAATACACTATTGGCACTCCATTTCCTCTTGATCCAATCTCACCTTTACACACAGCAAACTTTTATCAATCACCACCTTGCTGCTTAGAAACTTTTCTTTCTAAAATCATTGATCAGTTTTCTGACTGAAGCTGAGAACCATATTTCTGTTCTTATCCCTGCAGCCTTCAGTTGCTAAAAGACACTGCTGAATGCTTTCTCACTGACACGTTAGCCAAAGCTTTAGATTCACAATACTATCACCTCTCTGACTACTTTTTTTTCCTTTTGGCATCTAGTTCCTCTTGAAAATACCTATTTGTATCTGAAGTGCAGTGGAAAGCACCCTGGACTTGTAAACGAAATCCCTGGGTGAGATGTTTAGTTATAAAGCACGCTAACTTTGTGATTCTGTGTAAAGTACCTTGCCGAGCCTCAGTTTCTTCACGTATAAAGTGGAGAAAATAATAATATCTATTTCACAGCATTGTTCCAAGAATTCCATGAGATTATATCTATGAAAGTATTTTATAAACTCTAAAGCATCATTCAAATGGAAATACTATTAATAATTGCCAGTTTCAGAGATAGGATTTTTGTGTTCTTTACTCTTTAGGTACATTCCCTCTGAGAACTAGTTTCCTTAATTGCTACTATCATTTACACATAAATTATATATATATATATATATATATAACTGGAAGCTGACTTGAACCAATCTACACCATAGCTTTACAGATATTATATACCAGGAATAGAATACTTTACAGTTTGCCTTCTATCCATCCATTTTTATCATTTCCCACTATGTTCAATGACTATTATTCTAAGTATCTGAGCCCTTAATTTTGGTGTTCTTCAAATTTTCTGTATTTAGTGTTGATACTGGACACATGATCTTTTTTATTTTTGGGTGTTCAGCATCGGATCCCTTTTCCATGATTCGGGGAAGACCACAAGTGTGTAAGTTTGAGTGGGAAGCTGGGTCTTGCCTCTCAACTGAGGAGGGATGACTCTTGAACTCTGCATCCTTCGCAGCCTGGGGGAAGGACATGTGACCTAAGTAAGCTCTGTCGGTTAGATGCTACCACCCTGAATTTTCAATCCTGAGCAGAAAATGAATGATAAGGTGGGATTCTGGGGAAAAAAAGGAAAGCTGTAGTTAGATCTGAGTAGGCAACAGCAACTAGTACTGTGGATACACCCAGCCATGTGATGGCCTGTAGTCTAGGCTGGACTGTTCCTACTGTCTGTTCTGCCTGGGCTCCTGTCTATTTCCCCAGTCTGGCCGTTCAGCCTTCTTATTGATTCTGTGATCAAACCTGATATTTCAATATACTCCTTTTCTGCTTAAGCCAACAAGAGTTAGTTTCTATTGTTTGTAATTAAAAATCCTGAGAATAATAATATCATGTCATATCAAAACTTCATTAATTTCCCATTCCTTTTTCTTCATGTGGACTAGTAGAAAGATGTTTCCTACCCTAACTCTGCCACTTATTAGCTTCCCAATCTTAGGTAGCTTACTCAAGTTTTGAACCTGAATTTTCTCATCCATAATCAGGGATTATTCTTACTCAACAGAGTTGTGAGGATGAGAAATAATGTAAAACCACTTGCATAGTGCCTGACATGGCATAGAATGCTCCATAAATAGAATCTAGGACTATGTGGTTATATTCTTAAAGTCTCACCAATAAGGATAAAAATTTTTTGCTTTTAATAGAATTAAAAATAATTTTAAAAACTATACTAAGAACTCAAATATGAGTATAACAGTTTGCTGTCCAATTGAACAATTCACCATAATTCTACTGTCTTTTGGGATTATGATAAATTCTCTAGTAGTTTATTCTTTTAAAAGCAGTCATTTTTACAGATTTAGCATATATGTTTACACATACGGAAACTTACATTTACATAAACATATGTATACACACAAATAATTGTATTTCTCTGCAGTACAAAGAAAGCACATTGTTTTCAAATAGTTGAATGAAGGACAATAGCAGTAGCAGGGCTAGGCAGCCTCCAAGTGTGAAACAAATGGAGAGACCATGCAAGACAACCTTAACTAAAGGAGAATCACCACTGCGTCACTTCCTCCTCCAGGCACTCTCCATTCCATTATTCTATTAAAAGATTGTCATGACACTTACTAATATTGGAAATCATTTGTTTATGTATTTATTTATTTGTTTGTTGGCTTATATGTTTATTGTCCCTCTCCTCTGATTAAAATGTAGGTTCCTTCAGGGCAGGAAATTTGCTTTGTCTGTTGCTGGGTACCATTCCAGTGACTAGAACAGTCCTGACACACAGTAGGTATGCAATAAACATTTGTGGGCTGACTGCTCAAGTCTTCTGAAGCAGTGGGAGCTCAAGAAATCTTCAAAGTTTCAATTGAATTAAAAAGGAATGCAGACATTTTCTGACATAAACCTAAAATGTTAGGTTTTCCAAAGAAAAGAACATACTATTATGAAAAAAATCTCAAAAAAATTTTAAATGCTTTTCAAAAAAATGTAGTTACTAAGTTCCAAATACTAAAAATGACAAGATAATGCACATTTTGCTTCTAAACTGCTGATACGTCTGTTATTCTTGGTAACCCAATCATTTGAGTAAAATGATCATAAAAAAACATGATTGCTAAAAGCTTCTGGAAATATAGGAAACATAGTTTAACCGTGTATTAAGTTTAAAAATGGAAATCAATGCTACTTTGTGGCTTTTGTATTGATAGGACTCTCACTAAAAAAGAGCTATGACATTCCATAGAAATAATTTTAAGGATTCCTGTGACATTCACATCTATTTTGGACAAGAACTGTAAAAGGAAGAAATAAGACACTGTTCATTATTTTGACTTTTAACACATCTTTATATTTAAATAGATTTTAAAAGACATAAACACAAATGCAACACTCTACAAGTCTTTCTTTTGTTTCCCAAAGCAAAGGCTGACCAAAACTACCCACAACGCAATATAGCAGATTTGAAATTTGTTCAGGGAGGTCCAGCTTTAGGCCCTTGCACAAATATTTACATGGTAAAAAATACCTGAATTTTGGAGAATTCCTATGCTTCAATAAGGGGTTCCCAGGGCTATAAGTTTGTTCGCTAAAGCTTTTTTAAGGACTAGGATCATCCATATCTTTTTCATTTTTTACATTGTCCTCCTCCCCTGCCAGGGGTTAGTTGCCTACTACTTGCACACGTCATGCCTTAGTAAGTGTGAACTGCAGATATGGAAGATGAGCCTCTGTAAAAAGCGTGACTTCCATATGTCAGAGGGAAGACTGAGAAATGAATATAGGAGAATGTTAACAATCTACAATATCTGTAGTTCTGAGATAAGATGAATGGAATATCAATACCATAGAAACTGTGGCTTCTCTCTGACCACGGAGATTAACAGTAGCAAAATCCCATCTTTTTGAACTTGTTGGGAGTTTCCTACAACTGTGTAAGACAGGGGTTCTTAACCAGGGGTCCACGGACCTCCAGGGGATTTTAGGGAGTTCGTGAGCTTGAATTGAAAAATGTCAACTTCTTATCTTTATTTTCTCTGACCTCTAACTGAAATCTAGCATTTTCTTCACTTACGAATGTATGCAATAAATAAATTACAGTAGTATTCATTCCACCTGACTGGCAAAGGGGTCTGTGGAGCCAAAAATGGTTAAGAACCCCTGGTATAAGAGATGAGAAAACTAGTAACTAGGATATAGTTACTGTTGGTAAAATATCAATGTATTAGGCCATTAGCCTAACAGCAGGATATTAAATTCCTTTGGCCTCTTGTCTTTCTTTTAGACATGTCATATTTGATCTTTCATGACATGTTCTATACTTTGTCAGCAATCACCAAAGGTACAAAATAAAATGGATATGATGATTACTTCCCAATATAGAGATGTTATATTTTAGAAGTCTAAGTACAGTACTGTCCTGGAGAATATGGACCGTGTGATGACATTAAAAAGAGCTCAGTTCATTCAGTCCAAACATTTTCTAAGTGCCTTGTATATAGCAGACTCTGTTAGACAGTGAGCACATAAAGAAAAACAAGGGAAGCAGACTTGGCCCAGTGGTCAGGGCATCCATCTACCACATGGGAGGTCCGCGGTTCAAACCCCGGGCCTCCTTGACCCGCGTGGAACTGGCCCACGTGCAGTGCTGATGCGCGCAAGGAGTACCCTGTCATGCAGGGGTGTCCCCGCGTAGGGGAGCCCCACACACAAGGAGTGCCTCCTGTAAGGAGAGCTGCCCAGCGTGAGAGAAAGTGCAGCCTGCCCAGGAACGGTGCCACACACACAGAGAGTTAATATAGCAAGATGACGCAACAAAAAGAAACCACAGATTCCCGTGTCGCTGACAACAACTGAAGTGGACAAGAACACCCAGCAAATGGACACAGAGAACAGACAACTGGGGGTGGGTGGGTAAGGGGAGAGAAATAAATAAAATAAAATAAAAAAATCTTTAAAAAAAAAGAAAAACAAGACGCAGGTCTCTCCTAGAGGAGATTACAGTACTATTGCCCCTTGGAAGAGACCTAAGATATAACTGCCTTATTCCAAACTGAATTTTATGGTAAATGGCATTAAAATGAAATTTCAATGTATTATATGAAAAGTTATATTTATATACATAAATTCTCCCTATAATGAAAATGACATTGCATTACAATCTTTCTGAGTTCATCGATAGACTATACTTCTACTACTCTCACTCTCAGCATTGTAAACGAATATAGAGATCCTTCTGCTAAAAACAGCAGTAGTCACGTTTGCTACAAATGTGCAGTTTTCTTTAAAACAATCTTTTCATTTTTGAAAGATTTTTAGTAAATGAATAGCTATTATCTACATTAGACAATTACAAGGACACCAATATCTTTTTTTTATGTGAAAGTTAAATGGCCTTCTATAAGATGGTAATACAAATTAGGCTTTTCTTAATATTCCTAATGGAATGCCAACTATACTATCAGTTTGTCTGGTATCTCTCTCAGTCAATCACACAAAATATGGCCAATTCAGACTCTCATCAGAGGTCTTAGCCTTGAATTGCTAACATTCAGCTCCTGCCAAAAATGTGGTTGAGACAACTGACATTTAAGAGAGAAATTTAAAGCACATTTCAATGACCCATTTTCTATTTTTTCTGTCTTTACCAAGTTATAGTAGAAATTCACAGTGCTCTCCTATGTATGTCTCATCATTGAATTATGACTTAATGTTATAGTACAGGCTTTTATTGATCAATTATCAATATAAAAATTAACAATATAAAGAATGCAAAGTGTATTTTATATAATACTTTGGTAGAAGGCATGGCCCATGATGCTAGTCAATGTTTCTCAGAGAAGAATTCACTTGATTTCATTTCATTTTTATTTCAGACAACATTGCTGTGGGAGCTAAGGATATGGCAGTTAGCAAGCCAGACATGGTACTTCCTTCCATTCTAATGGGAAAGTAGATTGTAAAGAAATAATTTCACAAATAATTATTTATTTACAATTAAATAATATGTGATGATTTCTTTTGGTATTTATTGCAAGGAAAATGTCTTCCCAGATGAAGTCATAAGCAAAGATATATTTACTGTCATCCATTATTTCTTTTTTTTGCCTTGACCGTAAGGAAGCTCAGAGATGAATTTCATGTTAAATCAATGTCGTTATCATATCCCAGGCCTATAGCCAATTATTGTTATCTGTAAACAGTTCCTGATCCTATAAAATATTTATTTTAATTATTATACCTTATATATGTCTTATTTCCTGTTGGCTGATCAAAGGAAGTTGAGAGGGACAGGATATGGAAAGGGGTCTAATAGGAAGAGCATAAATAAAAACAATTACATCTCTTTGAAGTTTCATATCATAGTTATATTTGAAAACCAGGATTTTTCTGTATATTCACTTTTGTGCAAAACATTGAATATATTATTATAGAAATTTTAGCTGGGAGTTGTTTCTAAAATCCATAATGCTAAATAAAATTGGGGACTTCAATCACCTTTAGCCTGAAACAAGGGACTAATTAAAAATTCATAGAAGTAAAATAGATTATCTCATGTTAAAAAATTAGAATTTTATAATCTTTTGAAACTCTGCAGTACTTTACTTTAATGGTACTTCTAATAGTGCCTAACACTTGGAAGGATTCCATGATTTGGCTCCTATAAAGTGGTTTTTGACAGCAAATGTGTAGGAACCAGAATCTATACTAAACTTGAATCTGAGCCACTTAGACATCATGATGTTGCCCAAATCTGAAGTGGTTTCCATTGGCAATGCCATAATATCTTCTCACTGAAGCATAAGAAACTGAGTTTGGGGGGATGTTTAGCTACCAAAAGAAGCAGACATTATTTAAATCTTGATCAGGCAGAAAAAATTTTTTAAAAGACTTTCTGGCATTCAATCAGTGGAACATGAAGAAATGAAGAAGCCAAATAAAATTAACAGCACTAAAGAAAGGCTGGAAATTACCATGCTCCAGAGTCTTCATCATCACTGTCATATTCACAGATGCCAATAAACATTTATTGCACTCTTAACATGTGTAAAGCACAGTGACAGGGGCTTTAGTTACAATGGTCTGTTATGCCATGGACTTTATATTATGCCTTCCTGTAATTCCTTGTACCTGGCACAGGATTCATGAAGAAAGTAGATATTCAGTAAATATGTGTGGATTGAATGAATGAGACTATATATATGGGGTTTACAATCTAATAGGGAGATAGTATAGAAATGACTTCCTTGCTAGCAGAGATCTTATCCTAACCACCTTTATATTGTTATTATCTAGTAGAGTTTCTAGCACATAAGTACTTAACATAGTTTATTAATTAATGCTGAGCAAATAATTATATAGAAAACATTTGCTGAGTACTCATTATGCTTTAGATACATTACTTCCTTGAATTCACAATCTTATGTAAGTGCTATTAGTATTATTGCTCCCATTTTAGGGATGACATGAGTAAGGTTTACAGGGGTTAACTTACTTAGTTACCCAGATAGTAACCTATGGAGGCTGGATTGGAACCCAGGAAGTCTGACTGCAGTTTACAGTCTTCACCATCAGACTGTACATATAAAAATAAGACAAGCAATATTCTAAGGCAGCATAGGATAAAGGCCAGATAAATAGCAGAGATAATAAGCCTTTTAACTTTAGAATGGGGTGTGATTACTGAGGACTGGACGGTAGAGAAAACTTTAGGAAGAAAGTAAAGTGAGGCAGGCTTTAAAAGAAAAGAATTATTATGTTAAGGAAGGAAGAAGATAAGTGTAAAGAGGTGTGGCTAGGAATGCTCATAATGTAATTGGAGAAAAGAGAGATCCATTTGGATAGAGTGAAAGGGTTCATGTAGCACACTAATAGAAAGCCTAACTGGAGATTTATCAGGAACAAAACTGTGAAGGACTTGAAAGTATGGATTTTGTTCTTTAAGCAGCTGGAGAGCCATGAATTTTTTTTACATGGGGAAAGGAATAAGAAAAGCAGCTATTTGGAAAGATATATAGGTTGTAACAGAAGGGGAGAGATTAGAGACAGTGAGACCAGTTAGGTGGAAGTGAAGAAGACCTGGACGAGGATAGTGGTGGTGAGAATGCAGCGGAAATTACAGATAAAAGAGAAAGAAAGACCCAATGAAGCATGGTGGCTTGCCTTAATATTGGAGAATGGGATGAGTCAGAATGTGCTGTCTTGTGTGATAGATACCTGAAAATGTCACTGTCAGAAATGGGGATGTTCAGGAAGAAGAAGGCTTTTGGAAGGTTATTAAGTATTAATACATAATTTAAAACAGTTGGTTCATGTAGATTTAAGGCACTTACTAATTAAATAACTTGAATGTTTAGACAATGATTATAAGCCAGACACTGCCAGGTGCATGCAACAGAATGGTTAGCAGGAAAGATGTGGTCTCAGTTTCCACAGACCTTAGAGTTTGAGTGAAGAAAGACTTTAAACAGGTAATTACAATAACACTGGCAAGTTTTATAATGGTGAGAATGCAGTGTTATGGGAGCATATAGTGGGAACACATATAGAGTCTCTTCCGGGAGTTCCCTGTGGAAGAGACATTTATGTTAATATTTTGGTTCCCCAAACCAGGGACACTGATTTAAGACAGGTTATATACCAGAAGTGTCAATCATTAATACCTGCTTACCAACTACTCCTTCTAATGCCCACAGGCTAGTTTCAAGGGACAGTAGTTAAGGGACATATTTTGTACCACGTGACTGTGCACCTCCCATCCATAGCTGATTGAACTAGGGATGGGCACTGATACAAATGTGGTCAATTCATAGAACCATCACCTACTATCTGAAACAAAAAGATGAGGAAAACAGATGATTTTCTTAAGAATTTGAATGGAAGAAACAGATTTGTGGGGGGTTGAAGCTGAAAAGTCAAGCAATAAAAGTCATAACTGGAGAGAACTGAAGGTCATGCTATTTGCCTAAGTTCTGAGTGGGCAGAAAAGAGTGAGTAGGCAAGCTGAAGAAGCTGGTCTGTAGGGAGGGAACAGTGGAACCAAAGAGAAACAGATTCCTCTAGAAAAATACCATGAGTCTCATGAGAGACAAGCAGCAGGAGTAGCTGGTTCCAAGACCGATTTTAATTTTCTGTGTCTTTCTAATTCGAAAACCATGAGTACATTTCATTTCAGTACTGAGTCTAGTTCTTCCATATTTTCTGTAAGAATCTTTAGGAGACAAACTATAAATTCATTCCAAGTATTAAGGGTTGAGTTAGTTGACTGGGTCTCTGTTCCTTATAGACAAAAGAGTGTAATTAAAACGGGCTATAAAATTGTTCTAAAATTTTTGAGATGATAAATGTACAACATTGTGATTATACTAAAAGCCATATATTATACACTTTGAATAGAATAGCTAGAAACAGCACTATGTACAGTGGGGAAAGCATAGAGAGATTGAGAATTAAGGAATTTTCTTATTTGTTTTTGTTTATTATTAAAATAATGAAAATGCTCTAATGATGACTGAAGTAATGAAAGCACAACAATGTGATTATAGCAAATACCATTGATTGTACACTTTGGATGAATTGTATGCTTTATTGATTTGTATCAATAAAATTGATTTGTTTAAAAAAATAAAACAGGCTATATTCCTTCATGGATAAAAGTAAACTAAAAAGAAGATACTGTATTGAGTTCAGCTACCAGTGTAATAAATTATTATATATAAAAACTAATCTGTTTGCTACCTTTAAATGTCTTCAATTGTCTTAATTATAGCATGCATATCAATACAGATGTATAAGATATATTCTTAGGAAAACTGCCACAACTGTTGATAATTATACTCAAATATTATGTTTGTATACTGCATACCATATACATATACTTAAAATATATTTATGCACACCTAGTTAAATGTCTTTAGTAAGACATCAATTATACCAGTGTAGAAATAGAATTGTATGACTTCCTCACAATTCCATGTGTGTGCCAGGAGTACTGAGATGATGATCCCTGATGTAATCCTCGCTCCTGCTCCAGTCTCTTTAAGTGTGCATTAATGGGTACAGAGAGCTAATTGATGGGTTAAGCTAGTTTGTTCTTTGATAACTTTTGTGTTTTACTCAACTTTATTGTTGTCAGCCAATCTTCTCTAATTTCCTCAACTACGCTTTCTCCAGTCTCTCCTGGCTGAAATCAAACTATAAACAACTGGAGTTAATCAATAAGTGACAAAATGATAGTTCATCTATGCCGAACTTTTTACAGGCTAAAAATATGAACTTTTACAGAAAGTTACTATTTGGGATTAAGAGTAACATAGTTGAACTAGCTTTCCTTTTCCCCCAGAGTAAAACTAGAGGTTTCCTCTTGGTTTTTCCCTTTCTAATTTACGCTAAATTTAGTGAATTACTTAAGCATAGGAAGAGTTGAGAATGAAAATCTGCAGGAAATGAGAAAAGTTTTAACAGGCCAGGAGAGAGGGAAGAGTAGTAGTTCATGCAGAACATAAAAGGAGGTTGTGTAAAGGAAAAGACTTTCTAAAAGTATTTATGACAATGGGGTGGAAGTTCAGGTATCAGCTGGGCTTCAGTGGTGGGAGGTAGAGGAGAGAGTAAAAGGAGAAGGAAGGAGGATGTCACCAATGGTTCAGGCCTTTGTGGAAATTAACCAAAGATAATTTACACATGGTCAGTTAAATAAATTGTGAGTTGTTTTCCTAAAGGATATCAAAAGTTGCAATGAGGGAAACGGACTTTGGCCCAGTGGTTAGGGCGTCCGTCTACCACATGGGAGGTCCGCAGTTCAAGCCCCGGGCCTCCTTGACCCGTGTGGAGCTGGCCCGTGCGCAGTGCTGATGCGCGCGAGGAGTGCCCTGCCACACAGGGGTGTCCCCCGTGTAGGGGAGCCCCACGCGCAAGGAGTGCACCCATAAGGAGAGCCACCCAGCGGGAAGGAGGGAGCAGCCTGCCGAGAAATGGCGCCGCCCACACTTCCAGTGCCGCTGACGACAACAGAAGCGGACAAAGAAACAAGACACAGCAAAAAGACACAGAAATCAGACAACCGGGGGAGGGGAGGGGAATTAAATAAATAAAAATAAATCTAAAAAAAAAAAAAGTTGCAATGAAGGCCGCGGACTTGGCCCAGTGGTTAGGGCATCCGTCTACCACATGGGAGGTCCGTGGTTCAAACCCCGGGCCTCCTTGGCCCGTGTGGAGCTGGCCCATGCGCAGTGCTGATGCGCGCAAGGAGTGCCGTGCCACGCAGGGGTGTCCCCCGCGCAAGTAGTGTGCCCCGTAAGGAGAGCCGCCCAGTGCGAAAGAGGGTGCAGCCTGCCCAGGAATGGTGCCGCATACATGGAGAGCTGACACAGCAGGATGACACAACAAAAGGAAACACGGATTCCCGTGCTGCTGACAACAACAGAAGCGGACAAAGAAGGTGCAGCGGATGGACACAGAGAATAGACAACCAGGGTGGGTGGGGGGAAGGGGAAATAAATAAATAAATAAATCTTAAAAAAAAAAGTTGCAGTGAAAAACTACTTTTTTTGCACAAGTGAAAAATTTCCAGACATAATTTTTTCAATAGCAAAGAACACTTTTTAAAAGAACTGAAGATGGAACTTTAAAATCTTATCTGCATTATTTATAGTTCATTTAATTTACTATAATAAGAAGAAAGCTTATTAAAGGGGTCGTGAATCAACAGTGCTCTGATAAACACCAATTTAGTAAGGTGTTATATATCCTCTTGTTATTTTTTGGTTTCTAACATACTTTTAAAAATAACATAGATCATATGTGACAATAATATAATCTGAATTAAACTAACTAAATAAAAGTTGCAGAAATAGATATATCAACTCTATAATTATGACAGAAATTAATGGCATCATATCACTTTGGGATCTATTAATGTGTTTCTTAGTGTCATTTGTATCAGCAGAATTTACCTCAGAAATTCAGATTGAACTATTACACATAGAGTGGAGGTAATAAGCTTTAAAAAAAAAAACAAGCCCTAAACCTCCATTTACTCCTTTTCACAGTAAATAATACTTCCATTGTATTAAGTGGTTTTACTTTAATGGAAAGTAATTGAGTCAAAGATAACAGATTGTGTAGTTTATAAAATTATTCACACGCCCAAAGTAGCATTTGACATCTACCTTGATTAATAAGATATGTCATTAAGATATCGTTCATGGTTCACAACAAACTTGGACAACTATCAAGTTTAAAGAAACTACAACATAGTGTAGAAGAAAGAGGAGATAGACTGGAGAGAGAAATGCTGATGGCAGAGACATAAAGATACCAGTTCTAACATCAAGAAGACCAAAACCAATTTACTTAAGAAATAGAGCTGATAAAACAAAAACAGGGGCCAGGTACATGGCATTCTATTACTATAGGAGCTTCTTCTGTGTTAGAATTTATTTCACACAGAAAACTGCAAATAAATAATAAGACATCATAATATGTCTGATAATCTGTGACAACAATTCCAACACTGTCATTGTGGCCACTGGAGAAACCTGCACGTACTAGCCCTGACCCATGGAGTCTTTTATCTGCATGTGTACTCTCCACAGGCCAGCAAATAAAGGCCAAATGATAATTTACACATGAATCAGCTTTCTTTGCAGCATAGGCACCACAGACATTTCTTTTCTCTGAAACTGAGAGGAAGGTGGCCAGGTCGAAGCTTGTCTCACTAGAAATCGTACAAGTGAAACAGTGATTTGCAGGAAAATGGCAGATCAGCAAAGGGAAGCTGTTCTGAATACCTGATAAAAATGGCAGCCACAAAGGACTAGATGCATATTTAGTTAGAAAACACGCCTGACAGTAACAATGAGTCTTTATCCTCTTGGAAAGAGGCAGTGTCATACAAACTGAAATGGAGATACAATCCTGATAGAAGATTACACAAGATACCTGGTGGGTATCTTTAAAGACTTCAACCTTCATTTTAATAAAATGTAGACGTATGGATCCTTTGCATCTAGATCTTATTCTGAGTATACACAGTTCTTTCACATGAATGACATGTGGGAGGTATATTGCTCGCTTTAATAATGAGAAATAAATCCGTAAGGATGACTTAGGGAAAAAGATTTGTCCATGAGAAACTGGGTTTACAATTATGCCTTGAAACTTATAAAGGGAAAAAACATATACACTGTATTTCCTTCCATGGTACTTAGATCAACTTTTACACATTCATCAAAATATCAAAATATTGTTATAGCCTTTCTTATAAAAGCAGAAATGAACAATACTTGGCTTATTTAATAGAGGAAAGGAGAGTTATTATTAAATTCACGTTAATAAACCATTTCAGAGATGATCATTACAACCTTCCAACTGTTGACATATACTAACCAAACCAGTAAAATGAGTTCTTATTCCGTTATTACCACTTTCACAGCATTATATATGCCATAGTCCTTCTGCCTCTGGAATGCCTACTGTCCTACTCAACAATGCAGATCCCTGACTTCCTTTGAATTTGGTTCGAAATTTACTGTTTGGAACCCTTTTCTTAAAGCTGGTTTTGGTTTGGTACTTACATACAGGAGATTGTCAGTAAATGTTGTTCACTATGTTAGATTGCATGGACCTAACACATAATGATAGACCAAAATCTTAAAAATAAACTTTATTCATGAGTTGTAAATATAAGACCTAGTATAATTTGGGGTTCAAAAGAGGATATTTTGATTTTTCCAATTTTATTCCTTTGAAGTATAGAAATGGATCTATAAATGCCATATCACAATCTATACTTGAGAAAGTACCAAAGATAATGATAAAGAGAGACAGAGAAGAAAATAGAATTTTTAAAGAAAATATAAATTTGAGTCCGTTTAATTCAATGTACTTAAGATACTATTTAATCTTTTTTTTTTTTTTTTTCAGTTTTAGGAACAAGGGGCAGCATGAATATATAAACCTAGAGATGCTCCTCAACTTCATTTCACTATATATTTTTATCTTCTTCACCACTTACTTGGATAAGAACAGCTTATCAAAGTCCTCTCTCTTTGTCTTATCATTCATCCAGTTCCCTCCTTATTGATCAGCAGACCAGGGAAGAGACAATGGATAGCTTTGCTAGATTCAATATATAATGCAGACATTGCATCTACTCAATCTACCAGGTCTGTCGATCTGTCAAGGGGGAAACTAGGTTGGCCAGTAATTTAATATCCACAAAACCAAAGTGATAATTACATAGAAATGTGTGTTCCTCAACTATTTGAATAATGATTTTTTGATAACACTAGTACTTTCTAAAGTACCTAAATTAAGTTTATAGGACTATAACTTTAAAAAGTCATCTTAATGTGTATTTTTGAAATAAAACACCAAATTTGTACCTTCTCAGTTCTGGTTTTCTTTATTAGTATTGGATTCCTCACCATAAAAAAAAAAAAAAAAAAAAAAAGAAAAAAAAAGAAAATGAAAACCAGTCTGCCAAAGCAGACAACCTTGCTCCTTAGAGCTGTGAAAACACAAAATACCAAGCACAAAACCTTCATTCGAAGTGTTACCTTTCTAAAAGTGAAGATAACCAACAATTGAAGGGTATGTTTTCAGACAACTGTGCCATAACACTAAAATGGTTAAACTACTGTTATGGAAGTGGGAGGAACTAATTAATATCTGGAAATGTCTCTTCTTCCCACTGACAAAAAAAGCAAGGTAAGAAAGGCATTTTTCCCCCAAAATTTTATTGGGGCTTGACTGGGAGAACCTATTTGCAAAGAGATAGCCACTAAATAAAACGTATAAAGCAGAGTTCTCAAATTTGTAAGCAACATTATCCTGTAGATTCTTAATAAAGTGTTATTAAAATTCTTTAATAGAAAAATCAAGGGAAAGAAAACTTGCTTTTCAAGTTATGTGCTCATTATTAAGTTGGAGCTATCAAAAAAACTTTCCCCATTATAGTGGCTAAGAGTCACTCTGCATACTTTTTACGAAATATGCATTAGGCAGAAGTGGCTATGTTTGAAGGTCAATAAAGGTCATTTTAGTCAATGGTCAGTGTTATACTCTGATCACAAACACTGTTGTCAGAGCATTACATTCTAGTCACATCACTTCTGGTTCACACTAGAAGTTTGGTTTGCTAATAAAGTAGAAATTTTAAAGTCATGCATTTGTTATTTTAAATTTCTAACTCATAAACCTCTCTCTGTTCTCCAGAATATTTCCTTGAATAAATGTTTAAAGCTTAAATGAGAGCATGGTTAAATGCCAAAGTTCTACTTTTGATTTTCCCTCCCAAACCGATTCCTCTCCTTGACTTCCTCATCTCAGTAAATGACACCCCCCAGATGATTAAGCCAAAAATTAAGTTATCCTTCATCCTTTCTAATCCTCATCCCCCACTTAAATGATCATGACATGTTGGACACTTCTTTCCATCTCACTTCCACCACCATAATCCAGTCTGCCATAACCTCCTGCCTAGACTACTGCAACAGCTTATTATATAGTCAGCTGCTTACATCCTTCCCTCTTACCAGTCCATTTTCCCTCTATAAATTAGATAATATCAATCTCCAACTCTAAAATCCCCAGTGGCTTTCCACTGTACTAAGAACAAAATAGAAATTCTGATGCAAGGTCTACAAGACCCTGAACTAATTGGTCCTTGCTTATTCTCCTCTTTGCTCTATATGCCCCAGGAACACTTGCCTTTAGCTCTTTCCTTAGTCTGTTTTCTTCACCTAGAGTGAATCTGTGTATCAAGACAAGTAAATTCAGTAGCCTTTCCTGAGGGTAAAGGAAATAATCCTTAGTGTAATTCAGGGCCACATACCATGTCTGTAAATTATACTGAACAATGTCCTCTGTGTCATTCAGAATAGAAAAAAACCCCTGCAGATTATTTAAATTCCCACAACATGAATACTGACATAGGAACAAGTGAAAGCACACTTTCATTATGTGTTGCATTTAGTTATGTCTACTGACTAATGAAAAATTATAAACATAGTATTTTTTTTGTATTTTTGAATATGGAAAAACTATAAGTTTAAAAAGGGACGGACTTTCTCAAGCAAAATAGTTGGTCTTCTGCTAAAGATACCAGTGATGGCATACTTTACAAATTGAAAAGTTCCCAACTACTTTCATTTATAATTGTACTATGTAAAGTAATTCTCTACTTTTTTTACTTGGATTTTATAAAAGTACATTACAAGAGGAAAATAATTTTCTTATAATAGATTAGTTTAGCTCCTCACAGGACCATCTAGAATGCCACTGTTTCAGGACTTTCACTGTGATGTAAAAAATGCTGACACTGATTACATATTTGAAAATGATGAATTGTTTTCCTCACTAGTATAGGAAGCATTATAAATAAGTGATTTTTAAAAAAGGATATTTGGCATAGGTTTTATCTACCAGAGGACTGGTAATTTCAAACTTTCCAGAATCTTGAAGAAATCAAATTAGTTTAAGAAAATAAATGTAAACTGTCATCATTAGTGTTATAGCAATTGCTATTGGGTAATGATTGTCAACAATGATTTAGCCATTAATTTTGTAATCAATAAAAAAGTATGGAATACAAGGAATACAAAGACTCATACTAGAAAACCAGCATTAAATTTTTTCTACATGAAATAAAGAATAAACATAAAAATCCAAAAGTTAATAGTATAATTTTGGATCATAAAGTGAATTTAAGTAAAATTAGCAGGTTATTTGAGGATTTGTTCTATGTGGCAAATAAGTGCTGAGGATTCATTTTCTTAAAGTAATTTTATTCCTCAAGATTTGATTAGTGAAAAGATTAACAGCTGTAATTGGAAACGGAAAATATTATTGGAATTTATGTTATTAAAAAATGAAAAAAAATAAGGCAAAATTTGATTTATAGAAAAAATTTGAGCCTGGAATAGCTATTTCCAGAAATTTTGAGGTAACTTCTGAATTTTTCAAAATCTCTTATACTAAATGAGAGTCTCAAAGTTCATGGGAAAAAAACACTTTACTATATCTATATCAACGCTAAGGGTCAATAATAGGTAGTATAGGATTTTTTTCTTTCGAACTAAGGAAAACATTCAAAGTTTACTAGGGCAATGACCGCACAACTCTGTGATGAAAGCGAGAGACACTGAGTGCACACTTTGGATAGAACGTACAAGGCGTGGGACTGTATAACACAGTGAACCATGTGGTGGAAGATGGACTGTGATCATTGTTCTCAAATGAACTATAACAAATGTACAATGCTAATACATACTGTTACTAGGCCGTCTATGGAAAAAATATACCAAGCTATAGACCATAGTGGTAATAGTCTAATTGTGTTCTTTCATAATCTGTAACAAATGTTTCACAACTATTTAAGGTGTTGGTAGAGGGGTGATATATGGGAATTCTGCACATTATTCATGATTGGTTTGTAAGTCCACAACTTCTCTAATAAAAAAAAATAAAATAAATGAAGGGGGAAAATCCACTTTAATGTACTAACGTTTTATTTTTAGATTTATTGGTTGGTAGTTAAAATAAATAAAGACAAAGTTTAAAAGGGAGGAAAAAGAATTGGCTTGGAAAAGGATAAAGGTAGAAGAAAGGATGAAGAAAATAGAAAATGTACATATTTCCTAAAGCTTTTTTATTTCAATGACAAGAATTGCTAAGTAAGTTGTTGTAAATGTTGGCTAGGGAGATAGTAACTTTGAGGATGAACTGATTGAATCCCTTTCACAGGTGGGTCTAAATTGTGCCGAGAATCATCTTCAAATCTTAAGAAAGTCAATTAATAGCCCTCTAAATAACACAACATATTCATTTATGTAAAATCAAACAATTCCAAGCCCCTTCCTGGATCTGGCTCAGGCAAGAACAACATTCAATAGTGTTTAAAATGATGGGACTAAGAATAACATGAACTGAATGGGCCACATTCTCTGACAACAGAGCAACAGAAATATTATGGTAGGTATCAGTGATAGTCGAGTGCATTAAAAGCATTTATTATGATTATGAGGAAGGGAAGAAAACAACAATTAAGGAGGATGGGAAGGAATTTTTAGAAATATAACCATAAAATTCAGTCCAGAACTAACCTGTGCTTAAATCTGGGGACAATAAAATTTTAAAATCTCCTTATTTACACTTAAACTACGATTTGCAAGTCTGATTTGTGCATTAGCTATTATTAATCTTTAAATCATTTAGAACATTATAGAAAGTCACAATATCATTTGATTCTTTTTAATCATATCAAAATGTTTGACCATGGAAGTTATCCTCAGTCTCTCTCATTTCTATTTTAGCCAATACAGAAACCAAATCAAAGCAAACCAAACAAAAATTCATTTTGTTCACTAATACCAGTACACACAAAACATAATTGTCTCTAAATAATGAAATGTAAATATTTCTAGTATCATTTAATGAAAAAAAAAGATTTTTAAAATCAATAGAAATATCTTTCATTTTCTTCTAATATCATTAACTTTTTTCTATTTATAACCCGGATTTCAAAAATAGCCAGTAGAACCTATATTTTAAGCAGGAGGGAATTTAAATACAATAATTTAAAATAGGCTGTTTTTAGCAGCACTGTTCACTGATGATGGTTTTGTTTTGGGATACAGAATATAAAGTCATTTCCTCAAGATATTTTGTGTTCAGCATAAAATATTTAAAATGTCCCATTTCTAAGAGATCTGGTGGGAGTTCATGACAGATGTGTTATTTCTTTCCATCTTTTTTTTTTTTAAACCACATTATTATGTCTAATTAGCACTGATGATTTACCCATGGCAGTATGAACTTCTTGAGAGTAAAGAAAAGTAGACGTGGTTCTTTGGAGAAAAGAACAAACTGGGATAATATGGAAGAAAGGCACTTTAAAAAAAAAGGTATTTTGCAACAAATGCCCACAAATAGTCCATAGAGAGTTCACTTATTTATGCATCACCATATGAGCAATCCGATTGCCTTCAGTCTCAAACAGAGAAAGCCTCAGTACAAAGCATTCTCCAGGTGTTAGTGTAGGTTTGTTATTATTTCCTATTTATAGACTCTCTCTAGTAAAAAAAGACAAATTACTATAAATGGGGGTAAATGTGATTAAATGAGTCCTCTGAAGATAAGAGAGTACATGGACAAGGGTCATTAACACAAGTGACCTCTCTTTGCCAGACCATATTTTTATTGTGGATTTGAAAAAATGCAAAGCAAGAATAATTTATAGGACACATTCCCAGAGAGAAAAGTATTCATTTTTATCCTAATAAACATTTTCATGTATTCTGCAGTATTTTAACAACAAACTGATAGTGCTAAAATACTCTTGGAATACACTAAAACAATATTGGATAACACTGGACAAATTATTCATCTTAAGGGGTCTAACTGGAAATACTAAAAAGATATAGTTACAATCAGAATAAACATAAGGCTTAGAATGTAACACTGGATACCAAGATCATTTGAATCAGATGAAAACTTTAAATTTGGTAAGTTTCAATTAAAACATCCACATTCTTTCTTTCACCTGATTGTAGCCCCATATGGCAAGGTCAGCCCTTTCAGTGAACAAACAGCTCAGTCGCCTCCAGTGTAGCTGTTATCTTCCTCAACAAGGGGAGACATTTGGCACAGCCTAAAGCTGGGGCATGAACCCTGGCTAAGCTTAAGACATTTATCTGACAGCATCAGCTGACACTCCACAAACACATTTGCTCTCCATGACCTCAGAGCATTCGTGATTAATCAAAAATGTATCTTGGATCTTGAGAACAAGCTACAAGCAGGCACACACAAAAAAAGAATATGCTCTCGATCTCGCTTATCGACTCAAGAGGTATATTGAATTTAGAAATAGCAAATAGAATAAAATGATCAATATGTTCCCACTTGTCCATGGAAGAGCAAACTTTATCCCTCAAGCAAAAGACATTGATCATGTAAATGTTTCAGAACCGCTTTCAAACTAAAGAACACAAAATGCACATGGTTTATTGGGGGTGAGGAAGGAGGTCTGCCAAAGGGGTGCTTTTGTTTTAACTTAAAAAAATACAGCTTGAAGACATAAAGTGTTTGTATATAGTGTATTGAACTTTTTAAAACACTTGTGTGTTCTACTTAAAATCTTTTTTGGTAACATGTTGCCAAATGTTCTTAATAAAACATTATAAAGGAGATTTTAAAACTTAATGAAGGAACAGTATTTGTGCAGAGAAAACTCCCAGTCTTAATTTAAATGAGACACAGTTATAACATATCCCCTATGCACTGTATACAATTTATAATTTATGTCTCTTGGTTCAAACTCTATTTTCTGCAGTCATCTCCTAAGCAAAACGATTAGCATGTAAATATTGTAATATTCTGCTTCTCAGCACAGTATAATTTAGTATATTTTTATTTTCATTTGTACTTTTCATTTCCTAATAACAATACTGAACTCTAATTAAAGCTATGGGAAAAAGAAGTCATATGCCTCATCCACGATAATATGAAAATGATTATTATTAAAAAAAAATCTCCACAATTTAACTTATTAAATCTCATTCTTGCCTGATTACCCACTGGTTAGGTTACAGTTGTTCACGATCCTATGACACATCGTTCCACTAAAGAAAAACTACATGTCCTGGTCCCTGTTGGCATGGCAAACAAACTTTCATAGCATGTGCTCACTCTATAAAATGGTGGTACTAATTAGAAGATAGAAACTCATGCTGAGACATGATATGAATTGGCTTTATATATCTACTAAGCTCACAGCAGTACTAGATTTATATTGTTGTTGCTTTAAAGTAACACTAAACAGAAAATTCCACTTCTAAATCTGTATAAGAAAGCAAAAGTGACTGAGTTAAAAAAACAAACAAACAAAAAACCTCGGCCCCTCATTTTTGGTTTCACTTCTAAAATGTTTCCCTGTACTTAGAGGTTGCCCAGCCCTTCTCTCCCATATGTTTACCTAACTTAAATTCTTCAAACATGAATTGCAAGTACCAGATAGCACAGCTGTATGTTTTGACATCCATGGTGAAAATGAGCAGAAAATCTAACTGTTCCATATCAAGAAGTATTTTTACTAGTGCTAATGTGCCTTAAATACCTTGTTCCACAGATGAGTGGCCTGGCACCTGCTGCATGAGAAATAGCCAATTACTGTTCAGTGTCTCTAATTTTCTGATTCAATTAGCATGCTTCAGAGCTTTCCAGTTTAATTGCAAACTACTTCACAGTTAGCTCTCTGATTAATCATTGCCCATCTGCAAGCCATCGGAAAACTTAGTGGAACAAATTTGTGTACTTTGGAATGCTGGGAGCTTAGCAAATCAAACTTGTTTTGGTATATAAAGCTTTAATTTTGTTTGCCCTTTTCAGCTGCACTTGTAAGAAGCTCTGTACTGATTAAACAGGAAGTCCGGACAATAATATGCTACATTATGCATATAATTACTGTAAATACAACCGAGATTGTAGAAACATCATTTAAGGTTAGGCACTAACATGAATGGAAAGGGAGGTCAAGAAAACACATTTGGAATCAATTTCTTTCCATTATGACCAAATACAAGTATCAAGAAAAAAAAAAAAGCTGTGTGACAGTGATGTCATTACAGCACCTGTTTCCCTGAAGGCATTTTAAATTCTGGCTTTTCATGTACTCATAAAATCTTTCTTGTTATTTAATTAGTAGAGTACTAAGTTTTATAAGCTTTGTTTACAAAACATATATTAGGGATTTTAAAGCACACTGACATCATATTGTTTATGCTTAATTTTCCAAGCTTTCTTGCTTGTCCACTGAACATATGAATGATAATGTCAGAAAACAAAACTATTTAATCGAGCTGTGACTGGATTTTAGATTTTATCTTAACCTATAATGGTGAATTCTTCATTTTTGAACAATGAAATATAAAATGCATATTTTGTTCATGCATGTAAACAAATACATTAGAGGGGATTCCTCATTCTATGAAGAAAGAAGCTAGATTAAATGAATTCTAGAGTCCTTTCCAACTCTGTTGCCCTGGTTCATATTTTACAAAATTCGGAATTATTTTAACATAATTTGTAAGAGTGTCTACATAAATTTACTATATAGGAGCTTTTATTTCCAAGACAAAATTTTGTAAGCTCCTCAGGGATAGGGATTATGGACGTAGTTCACCACTTCATTTCCAGTGCCTCACAGAGGCCTGCATATTCTTGGAGCTCAAAAAATATTTGTTGGGTGAAGGTAATGAAGGCAGTATAGGTTCTGAATTTTCCATGTCATTTCACAGTGCCACTTTGGACACTGCGTTTTCCTTCTGTAAACTTAACAGGATGCAGTGATGTTATCTCATAAAGATGTTGACAAATACCATCATCCTATAAATATTTGGCAGGGAAAATAACATGGAGAGAATAATATGGCTAATTATGATAACCTATAATGATTCACTGTTAACAATAATAATAAAAAGAAGGTTTCTCCATCTTTATGAACTTCTTTAGCATGCTACAGAAATGGCTGAAAACTGAAATACATTAAGTTGGAAAAGTAGTCTTTGGAAATTGCATGACATAAAAAATCTTCACTTTCTAATTTTAAAGATAGCGATATTCAGTGTGGTATGACTTTTGACCCCCTTAACAGAGAACCATATGAAACCAAGATTCCATGAACTTTGTAATATCTTCTGTTCTGTCTCCATTAAGAGTTGTAAAACTCAAGTGGACTGACTTCAAGCTTCTCTGAATTTTGTAGGCAGCCTATGTAAGAAATGCTGAGAAGGCGTAATCTGATTATAGTAATCTGGGCAAGTGAGCAGGCATGCTGCCACATTCTGCTGCCCATGAGCAGGGAAGCACGGCTGGAATCCCCACTAAGAGAAAATTGCAAAATGATCTAGCTTTGTGGTTGGGCGGGCACGAGATGTTATTGTGAGGTCATGAGACAAATCAAGGATTTGTCAGATCAAAACTGGGTGGTCAAAAATCACATTTTTATCATATAAATAACATTTATATCATGGTTCTCTGTGGAAAATAAAATGTTAATAACGGCTTTTTTGTTTTTTTTTTTTTAACTTTGGGAAAGGTAAACTGCTTTTCCCATATAAGCTCCCACCAACAGAGACTAATGTTTAGAGATAAGTAATTATACTTCACATACCAAAGAAAAACAGTGAGCTGTTCAAAATGGAATTTAGCCAAAGAGAGACCAAACTGGGCCTTGGTCCCTGTCCTGGTGTTCTCAGACCTACTCTACCTCTTCCAGTGTGTAGCCAAATGTCTATGTATATGAAAGAAACAAAGAAACAACTGAGTAGGTACTGAACGAAAACAATTGCAAAGCACACCAAAAATGCTTAAAGTGCCCAAATATGTTTTGAACCAGTAAAACATCTTGGGCCAAAAGAGTCATTTCCACAAATAATCTGATTATGCAAAAAGAGCAGCATACTCTTTGGGAAGTTGGGTCTAATATAGTATCAAACTCAAGACAATGATATGCTACAGAGAAGTATTAACTTTTTATATGGTTCCCAAAGCTGGACCTGCTAAAGAAGTTCCATTTTAGTTTCTGAGAGGCTTCAATCTGATGGTCTTTTCTCTTGACTTCCCAGCTGTGATCACAAATACTATGAAATGAGTTGGCTTAAACAATGGATATTTTATTGACTCATGGTTTTGAGGCTAGGAGAAGTCTAAAATTGAGGTGTCAGCAAGGTGATGTTTTCTCCCTGAAGACGTGGTGGTTCTGGGGCTGGCTCCAAGGCGGTTCTTAGGTTGTTGGCTTTTCTATCATGTAGCAAAACTCAAAGCAATGTTCTTTCCTTTCTCTTCCAGGTTCTGGAGACTTCCAGCTTCCTTCCATAGCTTTCTCTCTCCAAAAGTCTGAATTTCATTCTGTTTATAAAGGACTCTAGTAATCCAGATTAAAGCCCAACCTGATTAGGTTGGCCATACCCTAACTAATAATAACATTTTCAAAAGGTCTTGTTTACAATGGGTTCACATCCACAGGAATGAAGAAAGATTAAGAACATGCTTTTCTGGGGTATGTAATTCAACCTACCACATCTGTGTAGTATCAAGTATGAAAGACAATAAAATTGTAGATATAGTTAGCTTTTCAATGGAAGAGGAATACAAAAATCAGGGTGGACATTTCTGAAGACAATAGCAGGACTCCTAAGGAACTACTGTTGGGCAAACTTTTGTTGGGGCAAAAATAATCAAGGTGCGCAAAAAAATTACTTTAAAGACTACAAATGAATAAATAAGCAAAAACCTAAATGCAGTGTAACCAAGGCATACGAACAAGGCAATGGCAACCCCTCTGCAGGTACTGTCAAGAGGGGCTGCAGAGAAGCACTTAAAAACAATTTTAGGTGGTCGAATGTGAACTAAGGGCTATGTGTTGGTTTTACACTTGTATACTGATGAACAGAGGAATTATCAGCAGCTATGCTGCTATATACCTTTGTGCACACTACAAAGTCAAGGAGTATTTTTAACTTTTTAAAAGGTGAAATATAAGTGACCATAAAGTTGATAAGGATTTTTAAAAAATGAGAAAACAAAAATAAAGGAATAAAGGATAAAAAGAAGCTGCTTTCTTTAGGCAGGGAATCTTAAAGATATATGGAATTCAACATCTACTGTACTTTAAGCTTGTATTTTATTGATAATTTAAAATTATAATTAGTGTTCTTGGGACTGAATGCTACATAGAAAACTAAATATGCACATATGTATGAGATGTGAGATGCTGCTGCATAAGAGAAATACCCTATTTTTAAAGCAAAAAAAAAAAAATTCGTAGTGAAGTCTATCCTTTCATTTATATGTCTCATGTAAATTACACAGTTTTAAATCTTCAACACATTGAAAATGGCCAGGTCTCAAGGTACTTCTTTATTACCTTCTATTTCTCACTTGATTATACCAAAGGAAATTTTCTAGAAATATTTAATGATTAAAAGTTACATACCTTGCTTTGAACCAAGAAATGACCACTAGCAAAAATTAATTTTTATTTATATAATCTGGTAAAAATATATATGATTTTTATACTCTAAAGGCATTTTCTTATGCAGTAACACCATAAAAATAGCTTAAGTTTAAAATAGTGGATTTCCCATATGGTTAGTCCATAGCAAGATAAAGTTGTAAATGAGGGGACTATGTGAAGAAAACATAAAAAAGCCTTAAGGGCACATGCAAAAAATGTTATATTACATGATTTACATATACAATTTTATTCCTCAGAATCCAAAGAGAAAAGCTTAATATGTCATAATTTAAATTGTATTTCACAATCAAGTATTCCTTATTACGTATTTAACTCACATAACTCGATTTAGAGCATAATGTGGGAGAGAAGTAAGTAAGAATCTAACCTTTTGCATTTCTTGACTTTTTTGGGCTTGTGGTAATGTTGTATTTATAGAGATTCTACACTTTCAAATTTAAGTCTTGAAATGTCAGAAAAATCCCAAAGCTGAGATCTCACAGAAGGTGATTTTTAACAGTCCTTAACAGTAAAGACTTTATGATCTTCTGACAACTGGAGCTTTCACATTTTAGGATTTTAAATTTTCAGTCCTAATATTACATGAGTATACACACTGGTACACTTTTAAAGATTCCATCATCTTTGAAAGATTTGGAAAGAAGAAAATAAGTTGGGAAGTTCAGGAATATTATGTAAATGGAAATATAAAGAAGTAAATACTTTAAAAAGTCTTGTATGGTTAAATGTGGTCCCTCACAAAGACATTTTTTCAATGTATAAGAAATCACAACATCCAGTTAATTTTTAATTATTTGTAGTAAGAAAAATGGAGATTTCTCAATATTTTCAAGCTGAAACTCGAATAAGGCCCACAAAGGCTAAGGGACTTGATCAAGATCATACTCCTAGTTAGATTTAGAGCTATTTCTATAATCTCCCAGGTCTCTTGTGTCCCAGTTTCTTTACCACTAACAAAGTTAAAATTTTATACATTATTCTTGAAATTTATTTATTTTCAGTATATCCTGCTATCATCTGTGTGACCATGGGCAAGTCACATACACTCTTGTAAACAGTTTAATCACTTTCAATTCAACAAATATTTTTCCACTACTTATGAGTCAGATGTAGGAGTTACAAAGATAATAAGACATAGATTAAATTTATTCTTGTGTATTTTGACATAGATCAAATTTATTCTTAATCAAGTGAGGGAAAAAAGATTTGTAAACAAATATTAAAGGCAATACTTTGACTAGAGAGGTGAGGAAGACAAAGATGATATCCAGTTTCTGATTACCAAGATTAAAAATAGGGTTTGGGCTAAATGATATCCAAATTCCTTTCTAGTAATCTCTATAAAATCCTTAAATCACATCTGCTAAAAAGAAAAAAGGCAAAAGGTTAATGCAATTTGAAGAGAAAACAGGGCATGAGAGCTGCTATTTAAATTGACAGAAAAGTTTTGATAGAAGATGGTGGTGATAATAGCACAGCATTGTGAAAATAAGTAACAGCACTGAATTATATATTTGCATCTGCTTAAAAGGGGAAGTTTTTGGTTGTATGTATGTTACTAGAATAAAAAAAAAACCAAAACATAGGACTATACAATGTAAACAGTGAATCTTACGTAAATGATGGGTTATTGTTAATAGAACAAGTATAAGCATGTTCCTTGATGAATTGTAACAAAAGTACCACACTAATGCCAAGTGCTAATAATAGGGTGGTATATGGGTATATGGGGTATATATGCAAGATTTTTCAGTAAACCTACAACTTCTCTAATTAAAAAAAAAGGAATTTCATCTTTCCCATCTACTCTTATTTTTAGACGGACTTATTAATAGATAAGTAATTAATTATGTTAGGACCAAAATTTCTAAATATTGAAAGTGACTTCAGTGGAGCACAGTAATGTATTCCCTAATGAACAGATGTGTAATAAAGTCTTTTATGTGCAAATAAGTTTGTGATATTATGGATTTCTTTGGTATAGGCCTTTTATCTGTCAATGTACACGGTAACTCCAAGAGGAAGGTTTAATATGCAATGTTTCCTTTTTTTTTCATCAAGAAAAAATTCCCAAAAGAGGAGTTTTTATTATCTTTTTTCAGAATTACTGTTCCAAGAACCAGTTTGGGTAATACTCCTATAATAGTTTTATAACTGGTCTTCTCCAACAACTTATTCTCCACGAATACTGACTGGTTATATTCCTAAAATGTTGCCTTCATTATATATCCATGTTCAAAAACCTTTAGTGACTCTCCATGCCTATAAATTAAAGTTCAAACTCCTTTGACCCTCTAGATGTTGCTTGTAAATTCCTCTTCAACCTCATCTCTCAAAGTTTCCTCAAACAAACTTGAGCCAAAATGTCACTGAATTTGCCATCCTTTGTCTGCTTTGGATCCCACTACTTTTCTTTGCTGGAATGCATTCTTCTTTCCACTCAATTATCTATTACTGGGAAGTGGACTTGGCTCAATGGATAGAGTGTCCTCCTATCACATGGGAGGTCCTGGGTTCAAACCCAGGCCTCCTGACCCGTGTGATGAGCTGGCCCATGCGCAGTGCTGATGTGCGCAAGGAGTGCCGTGCCACGCAGGGGTGTCCCCTGCATAGGGGAGCCCCACGTGCAAGGAGTGTGCCCCATAAGGAGAGCTGCTCAGCATGAAAGAAAGTTCAGCCTGCCCAGGAGTGGTGCTGCACACACAGAGAGCTGATGCAGCAAGATGACGCAACAAAAAGAGACAGATTCCCAGTGCTGCTGACAAGAATAGAGGCAGACACAGAAAAACACACAGTCAATGGACACAGAGACCAGACAAATGCGGTGGGGGAGAGAAATTTAAAAAAAAAAAGATCTATTACTTCTCTTTTAAAGCTCAGGCACTATCATTTTAATGAATACACACATTGTGCAACCTCTGATCTTGTTACCAGACCATTTTTTTACAAAGTTGTTATGTTATCTTTTTATTGGTATTTATCTATTATTTGACATTTTTTGCCTCTTTTGGCTAAATTGTGTAAGTTTACTGAGGCCAAGGCACAAGTCTTATATTCCAGAATTTAGCACATTATCTTGTACTTAACAGCATCATTTAACATGTGACAAAACAAAACCCTGAGGGAAAGAGAAGGAATGGAAATCAGGAGTCTGAATGCTCACTTACAAACTAAATAAATAATTTTTACAAAAAATATTAACCAATGTTGTAAATGTCAACTGGTGAGTGTTCAGGCAAAAATTCTCAACTTTAACATATCCAAAATGTATAATATAAACTGGAAATATTTGTTGTATTGGTTAGTCAAAAAGGTGCTGATACAAGGTACCAGAAATCTTTTTGCTTTTATAAAGGGTATTTATTTGGGGGTAGAGTCACAAGTCACAAGTCACAGTCACAAGGCCATAAAGAGTTACTTTCCTTACCAAAGTCTGTTGCTACGTGTTGGAGCAAGAAGGCTGCTGATCTCTGCAAGGGTTCCGCCTTCCTCTTCCTTCTAAGGCTCTATGGTCCCTGCTTTTCCCATGTCAGCTGTAGGCTGGCATAAGACTCGTCTCCCTCCCCAGGGCTCATTTCTTTCTGGGCTTTCTCAGATCTCTTCAGAGATCTGGTCTTCAACTGCAAACTATCAGGTGAACAATTCAGCTCTTTCCCCAGGGCTCCAACATCCAAAACTAAACTCTCTATGTTCTCCTTTTCTGTGTATTTATTTCCCTGTTTTTGATTGAGCATCTGTTTATATAGAAGGGGGTGGACTAGGGTGGTCGGGGACTCAAACTCAGTTGCCCTAATCAAATAAAAGCCCTAATTTGATTTAATAATGTAAAAGTGAAACCTCTAAATCTAATACAATCTAATATGCCCAGAGGAACAGACTAGTTTACAAATACAATTCAATATCTATTTTTGGAATTCATAAACAAAACCAAACTGCCAAATTTGTTAAATATTGAAATGCTATTCTTCTGTGGTTTCTTAATTTAAATACTCCTAAGCAGTTTCAGGTTATTGTACATAAAGGAATAGTTTCAGTTCAAAAGCGATATCTACCATGAGAAAATTTTAAATGAGAGAGACAGAAGGATGATCCAGTAGCAAATATTTTAAAATATCACCTGTTGAAATTAATATGATAAAACTGTAACTTTAGGCTGTAACTAGTGTAACTTTTTAAAGAAATATTCTTCACGTCACTTTGATCTTGCACATTAAAAAAACTGTATAGTAATATAGCAATATTTGGTATTGCAATATTATAAATGATTCTGAAGTTTGGATAAAACTTAGCCTCAGGTGACACAAGGTCTTACTGATTTCCTACCTTGTGAAAACTTTTCATTTTCAGATATAAAATTTTCCCTTCTAGCAACTAAAAAAAACCCCAAAAACCAGTTCTTAGATAGAGTTTGATTAGGTTAGATTTTTTTTACAAGTAAGTTGTTTTTAACAACAAACAAAAAGGAATTCCTTTTAAAGTGTAAAAATAACATTGCCCTTCCATAATACACAGTTTTAAAAAAATTTTATTTTGAAATAATTTCAAGATCACAGGACAGGTGTAAAAATAATACAAACCCCCAGATAAACAGATCCAAAAATTTGAACATTTTGTCACCTTTGTGCTCTATCATTCTTTCTTTTTGTCTGTCTTGTCTATCTAGCTAATGAACATTTGAGACAGCTTGCACATATCATATCCCTTAAACACATGATACTTTTTGAGTATTTCCTACAAACAGGTACATTCACTTTGCAATGAATTTAAGGGCAGTTATCAAGCTCAAGAAATTTAACATATATCTGAAGGTTACATTCTATATTCCCCATTTTTTCTTATGTTCCAGCAGCATCCTTTTGAGTCTTTTCTTCTTCATTCTCATATCCCATCCAATATTGTGCATTATATTGAATTGTCATGATCTCTTTTGCCTGCCTGCCTGTTTTCTTTCCTTCCTTCCTCCCTCCTTCCCACTTTCTTTTTGATTGTGGAAACATATATACAACATAAATCTTCCCATCCCAATCCCTCTCAAGCATACCACTCAGTGAGATTAATCACTTTCCAGTGTTGTAGTACTCTCACCACCATCCATTACTAAACTTGCCCATCACCCCAAACAGAAACTCTACACTAGTTTTGCATTAATTTCCTATTGTTCCTTACTCCCACCCCTGGTAAACTGTACTTTACTTTGTCTCAATGAGTTTGCATATTTTCTGATATTTTCTTTGTGATATCCATGAGGCTTAAACCCAACATATAAGTTGATAACAATCTTGTTTGCTTTAATACCAACTTAACAACTTCAATAGCATTAAAAAACTATGTTCCTATACCCCTCTGTCACTCCACCTTTATGTAGTTCTTGTCACAATTACATATTTATATACGATAAGCCGCAAAACATTGATTTATCATTACATTTTATGCATTTGCTATTGGGGTCCTGTAGGAAATAAAAAGTGTAGTTAAAATAAAAAATACAATAGTACAATAGTACTGATATTTATATTAACCATTATCTTTACTGGAGATCTTTATTTCTCTATGTGGTTTCAGTCAATTGTCTACTGTCCTTTCCTTTCAACCTGTAGAACTCCTTTTCACATTTCTTGTAGGGCTGGTCTAGTGGTGAACACTCTCATTTTTTGTTTATCTAGGAATATCTTAATCCCTTCCTCACTTAAAAAAGATAGTTTTGCCAGATTAGAATTCTTGATTGGCAATTTTTTGCTCTCAGGACTTTAAATCTGTCTTCCAACTGCCTTCTTGCCTCTATGGTTTATGGTAACTTGGCACTTAATCTTATTGAGGCTCTCTTGTAGGTCACATAATGCTTCTCTCTTGTGGCATTTTCTCAGAATTTTCTGTCTTTGGCATTTGACAGTTTGATTATAACATGGCACAGTGTGGGTCCATTTGAGTTTATCCTCTTTGAGTTTGTTGACTATCTTGGATGTATATATTTATGTCTTTCATGAAATTTGGAAAGCTCTCAGCTATTATTTCTTTGAATATTTTCTCTGCTCCTTTCTCTTTTTCCTTCCTTCTGGGACTCCCACAATCTGTATGTTGGTATACTTGATGGTGTCCCACAGATTCCTCAGGCTCTGCTTGTTACCACCTTTTCTTCGTCCCTCCTCCCCTTTCCACCCCCGCCATCCTTCCCGCCAGTCCCGCCCACATTGCCAACCTATAATCTGCCCTCTTCCCCAGCAACTGCTTACCTCAAGTCTGTCCATCAGCCTCAGCCTATCCACAGCCACCCCGTAGCCAGCCCTCCCTTCATCACACTCCTCCCTCTACCCAACCCTATATAACCAAGTGTACTTCCGCAATAAAGCAGACCTGTTCTTGCGCTCAAGCGGTCTCCGTGGTTCTTTCTCAACCGCATGTCCCCCACGCCTGGAGAACCGGTGCTCCTACTTGGAGTACCCCCCGCCGGTGGTTCGGCAGGAGCAAGCCCCCCCAACTCTTGGGCCTGAGCGAGGTCGAGACCCTCACGCTCAGCGGCATCTGCTCACTTTTTTTTCACTGTTTCCTCTTTCTGATCCTCAGACTGGGTGATTTCAGCTGTATTATCTTCAGCTTCACTGAATCTTTCTTCTGCCAGGTCCAATCTGCTATTGAACCCCTTTAGGAAATTTTTAATTTGTTACTATAGTCTTCAGATCTGTTGGGTTCCTTTTCATCATTTCTACCTCTCTATTGATATGCTCTTTATGTTCATTTATCATTTTCCTGCTTTCCTTTCATTCTTTTTTTAGGAGACACAGGGAACCTCATACATGCAAAGCAGGTGCTCAACTGCTGAGCTATTCCTGCTCCTATGGGGACTATTTTAAAAGTCTTAATCTGGAATGTCCTAGGTCTGATCATTGATGGCTTCTAATGCTTTAATTTTCTCCTTTACCTGGGCCATTGCTTCCGATTTCTTTGTATGTTTTGTAATTTTTTTTGTTGAAACATGGACATTTTAATATTTCAATGTGTTATTACTAGAATTTAGCCTCTGAGGCATCTGTTTCTTAAACTTGTATCCAGCTAGTGTCTATGGCAGAGATTTCCTTAAATGCCACGAGCTAACCAGGAAAAAAAAAAAGATAAAACAGCTTTCCCAGTCTTTATAGATTGGCCTATGTGAGTGCTCTTTTTCAGAGCTTATCTGTACAATGAGTTTACAGACTACCTCCAGGTCAAAAAATGGGAACCTCCCTGGTCCTTTCAGTTCGTGCATCTTGTCTTGGGCATGCAACTTTGGCCATAGGAATTCCCTGTTTACACAGATATGAAGTCCTCCCTTCCCTAGGAAACAATTTCCTCATGGTCCTTGGGTACTACACAGTATGTCCTACATGCAGCAATCCCTTGCTCCAGGTAGTTATTTGATCGCTCTTTCAGTGTTTTGTAGGAGAGCACTGTGAGCCACCTTCTACATGCAGGGCAGGTTCTGGGACAGCAAATGCCTCAGGCAACCACTAGACTGGGCCAGACATATATGCTCACAGTATGTGTATGTGGGTAACTCTGCTCCCTTCAGAATGGGAACTAGTTAACCACACTGGGAGCACAGGCCCCCTCTGTGTTGACCCAGGGAGTGGATGGGGGAAGGGCCTGCCAGGGCTCCAGGAGATCTACTGCTTTTAAACGGCCTTTTTCTTGATTTGGTACTCACGCTGTTACTGTAGTCATTTAACTGTTTTCTAGAGTTTTGAGAAAGATGTTTCTGCCAGTTCTTGCTGGTTGTTGAGAACTTATGTGGAGATATGAAGCCCTGAAGTTTCTCACTCTGCCATCTTGATCAGGATGTGGCTCCACGCTATTTATTTTCTAACACATTGCACTATATTAAATAGCTTTTTAATCCTTGTGAATGTTAATTACTTTATTATAACTATTACTTGTTTTAATATGCATATATTTTCTTAGTCTTTTATAATTCTTATTAGAGGCTGTAGACAGTATGAGCCATTAGAGCAATACCCTGTCTGTTTCTTTACCACTGTACTCCTCGGACCTAGGACTATGCCTGGCACATAGTGGACATTCAATGAATATTTGTTAAATATATCACTAGAATATACAGTTTATGAGGGAAAGGAACATATTTGACAATCTCTTAACTGAGACCCTGTCCCTCAGAGTCAAATTTGAAGTGTTTTAATTCTGGTTACACTATTTATAAGTGAGGGCTCTCTAAACCTGTTTTATCATTCACACAATGGGACAGCAGTAGAACCTTCCCCATATAGTCACTGTGGGGCTTAGTTCACATAAATATCTGCACCTAGGGAATACTCAATAAATATTAGCTTCTATTATCATCATCAACATTTTCATCACTTATCTCCTGTGTCAAGCACATAGCATATGCACAATAATATTTTTTAAATGAAGAAATGCATCAAAGAAGTACAGCTGTATCTGCATACATAAAACAGGTTTGGCTATCTTCAGTATAATTTTGGGTGGAATGGAATTCAGGCAAAAGAGCAATTTGACTCAAAGTTAGTGTAAGTGAATTGCTTTTATTTGGAGCTGCATTTGGAGATCTAGTTTCACAGTTCTTTGGAGAGCAAGTGTTCCTTTTATTTTCTTTTTAAACTTCTGGTGGTGTCTGTCACTGGGGTTTGCATCAGAAATCAAACAAAACAAAACAAAACAAAACAAAAAACAGAAAACACACAAAAAACACCAAAATCTTATATATTAACCAAGTCACACAAAGTAGAATTTGGAAACAAATGAACATAGATTAAGGAATGGTTAAATGTTAGAATTTTCATAATATTTAACTACATTATCCTAACAAATCCAATTTATAGCATTTATATTTTTTGCAATATTGCCATATATTGAAGTGTAACAGTGAGGATCATTACTTCTACACTTTCTTAGAACTGTAGTTGAAATTGTATAAACAGCAACTAAAGAGTTATACATTTCTGTGGACTGCCTCATGATGAGTGGACAATAAAACTGTGGTTTTTAAAAAAATATTTTTGCTTATCTTTTTTTTTAAGATTTATTTATTTATTTCTCTCCCTTTCTCCCCCCACCCCAGTTGTCTGTTCTCTGTGTCTGTTTGCTGGGTGTTCTTTGTCTGCTTCTGTTGTTGTCAGTGGCATGGGAATCTGTGTTTCTTTTTGTTGTGTCATCTTGTTGTGTCAGCTCTTGGTGTGTGCGGTGCCATTCCTGGGCAGGCTGAACTTTCTTTTGCACTGGGAGGCTCTCTTTACAGGGCGCACTCCTTGAGCATGAGGCTTCCCTGCATGGCATGGTACTCCTTGCACGCATCAGCACTGCACATGGGCCAGCTCCACACGGGTCAAGGAGGCCAGGGGTTTGAACTGCGGACCTCCCATGTGATAGACAGACGCCCTAACCACTGGGCCAAGTCTGCTTCCCAACTGTGGTTTTGAAATATGTATTTTGTCATTGACTTAAATAATTTTAGATCTTGTATTTCCAGTATTTCTGATTAGAGAATCCTGTATTAGATAATAATGATAGGTTTTCTAATTTATTTTGAGTTAACTAGGGAAAGATGGTATCATATTGTAGAATAGCCTTCTCCTTGCTTGCCTAATAGATTTTTGGTCCTATAAACAGATTATTACGTACTAGGCCCTCAGCACTGCTTAGCCATTGTACAAAATAATTCTAGTTAGCTTTCCAGATGTTATGATTTAAAGGTTTAAAAAATCATAAAGGCACTAGAAGAAAATAAAAGAGAGTTTGCATTAATTGTGGGGTGGGACTTAGGGAATGATAAGATCAGAAACTACAGGAAAAAAATGCCTGACATGGCATAAGACAAAAATAAAAACAAACATCTGCATTGAAAAAATTCTATAAGCAAACTGGAAACAATAAAAGACAAACTGGGTAAAACTATACCACATATAATATGGACAGTTATCCATAATTTATAAAGAACTCCTACAAATCAATAAGGAAATGACAAAGACAATTTTAAAAACCCTGTAATTTATCAGACAAATATAAATGACTAATAATTACATAAAAATATGCTCAACCTCACTGCTTATCAAATAGATACAAATTTAACTAACTTTTTTCGGGCAGATTAGTAATGAAAAAAATAATTAATAAAACTTAGGGTAGAAATGTAAACTTGTACAGCTACTTTGCAGAGAAATGTGGTTACATTCCCAAATTAAATATAGGACTACATTTTGATCTATAAATTTCACTTTTTGAAATTTATTTTACAGAAATACTAGCAAAAATGTACAAAGATATTCACATCAATACTGTTAATATTAGGAGAAGAAAACCACATAAAAACAAATAGCTGTCAATAGGGGCTCAATTAAATAAATTATGGCACATTCAATCAATTAAATAAATGTGGTAGCTAAAAATGAAATTGTACCTATATGAAATGACATGAAAAATATCCAAACTACACTAAGTAATATAGACATTTCCTTTTTTTGTAACTGGAATGTAGACTAGCAAAAAGGAAAAATGAAGTTTTAGAGCAATATGCATAGATCCTATTTATATTTAATAGGTATTTACACATAAATATATGGAAGTTTGTGCACATGTTAACAGAAATAGGTAATTTCTAGGAGGTGGTATGACTAGGAAATTTTATCTTCTTTTCATTGTTTGATTTGTTTTAAAATGATCAATTTTTTAAAATAGAAAAATGTAAATATTTTCATTTGCAAAGTCAAAAGGCTATCTCACATTATTTTTTATTATTATTTCACACCCCTTCTCTTAAGCAGATGATCTTGTCTCCTACTTCATGGTAAAATAAAAATTAATCAAAGTGGAATTCTTTCCATTTTTCATCACCAAACCTGAACTACTGTCAACATCAAACCCATCTTCTTTCTTCTCTCTAACAGTAATTTCTTCTCATAAATAAGCTTTGGGTCAGATACTGCCTTATCTCCTTTGGATATTTACATTCTTACTATATATTTACATAATTTATAATCATTCAAGTCTCTTTCATCTTAGACAAATAAACCCAAACTTCCTTCAGCTCCTCCTTATCTTCCAGTTGTTTAAAAAGTCTTTCTTTTCTCCTCTATAGCCATTTTATTTGCATCTCTTCATCTGAACCTAGCATATGCCCCTACATAGAGACGTTAATCAGCAAACTAAAGTCCACAGTCTGGCTCTGTTTTTGTAAATAAAGTTTTAATCGAACAGAGCAGCTATTGTTCATTTACATCTATGGCTGCTTTCGTGCTAAAATGGCAGAGATGAGTGGTTATGACATTTACTGTATGGTCCACAAGCCTGAAATATTTACAATCTGGCCCTATCCAGTAAGAGGTTTCTGGCCCCTGATACAAAGGCTACCTTTCAGTATCCTTTAGATCTCCAACAGACCTTGACACTGCTAAACATCCCTCTTTCTTGGAGCATTCTCTTCTGGCTTTCCTGCCCTCACCTTCCTCTGATTTTCTCCCTAGTTCTCCAGTGGCTCCCTCTTTGCAGCTCCCTCTAGCTGCACAGTCACCAAATGCTGGACTTCTCACTGAACATACCTACCAGGGTGACCTAAATATCATGTCAGTCCCAAATGTCTCTGAGTTTTTTCATTTATTTTTTAAAAGAGGTCTGGGGCTAGTACCCAGGACCTGGTACATTGGAAGCAGGCATTCAACCACTGAGCTACAAATGCTCCCCAGTGAGAGTTGGTGTTTTTGTTTTTGTTTTTTAGGAGGTCCTGGGGATTGAACCCAGGACCTTGTTCATGGGTAGCAGGTGCTCCAACCACTTGAGCTATATCCACTCCCACTTGAGTTTTAGTTAATAGCGCTAATAGCCTACTCTTTACTTCTACTTGTATATCTTTTAGGCACCTCAAACTCTATGTGTCAAAACTGAACTCATCATTCCCCCACAAATGTGCTTCTCCACCCTGTATTTTCTCAGTTAATGATAGGGTATCTACATGCTTGTCCAAAACCAAATCCTGGATGCCAACCCTGACACTTTCCATTCTATCATCTGCCTTAGCCTATTGGTATAGGTTTCTTGTTGATTCTCCTAAATATCTCTCACATCAAACTGTTTTCTCCATCTCCACTGCTTCATTCAGGCCACCACAATCTAACTAGTCTTGCTTTAGTCCTGTTCATCTTCCAATACATTTCCCTTATCACAGCCAGAATGTTCACTGCAAAATGCAAATCTAATCATATTGTATTTCCTTTCTGAGGACCTTCTTTCCAAGTTCTTTTACAAGGCTGAGAAGGCTACCATGATCTGGCTCCTGCTTATCTTTCCAGTCTCACCTCTTTTTATTATCCTACCTGCCACAGTCAACTCTCTCTGGCAATATTGGACTCGTTTTGATTCTTGAATGTGCCATATATTCACCTGCATTTGCCTCTGCCTGGAACCTGGAACTCTATTTTCTGCACACCTACCCTTACCTCCCACACATACTTCTACTCTCATCAACCTGAAATGGCAAACACAATTTTCATGTCTTAGCTTTTTGAGTTCAGGGACTGTGTTAGTTGTTTTAGAGTTGTGTTGTTAGTATCTAGTACAGAATTTGGCATATGGCAGTGCTATGTGTCTGAATATAAGTGAATGGACATTGTATCAAAACCTGCAGCACTGTACAATTACTCTGGCACAACAGGAGTGCTGATGAATCATTACAAGTATTACTGCCATTGACTAGACTAAGCCAAATTGCTTCCCTATCTTGGTAAGACACAACATTCCTCTATACATCTGCCCACATAATGAAAAATAAAGATATTTATTTGGGATCAATCCAATCCTTGGACTCACCCTCTGCTCTTTCTTTCGACCCTCAAACCTGCAGAAATGGTTGAGAAATACAGTGACCTGGCAGAAATCCCAAATTCTTTATGTATAAAGACAAATAAAAAATATTGTTCTAGAAACTTGTTTTCTCCTCTGTGCTTGTATTGGTTAATAGCATCACCAATCACCTACCTTGCAAATTAGAAAGTACTACCCAAGACAATTGAAAACAGGTATCTTGCATACCTATGTTCCCAGCAGCATTACTCACAAAAGCCAAAAAGCAGGAACAACCAAATGTTCATCTACTGATTAATGGATAAACAAAGTGTGCTATATCCACACAGTGGAATATTATTCAGTTACAAAAAGGAGTGGAGTACTGAAACACGCTACAACATGGATGAACGTTGAAAATATTATGCTAAGTGAGAGAAGCCAGACACAAAAGACCACATATAGTATGATTCCTTTTACCCTCAAAAATGCTTAAGATGGTAAATTTTAATTCATGTGATTTTTACCTAAATAATTTTTTTTTTCATTAGGAAGCACTCCTCTGTTTCTCAACCTTCCCATCTAAGCAGCCAGTAATTTGTGGTCTCTGTTGCATAGATATACATATTCATTCCTTCCTCTCCCATTCCCAATACAACCACTTTGGTCCAATTCTCATCATGCTCATTCCGTAATATATTCCTAACTAGTCTCTTCTCCCTCACTCTCACACCATCACCATTCTCCATTCTCATGCCACCACCACCAATCTGGTCATGCCATTTCCAAACCTGCATAAGTCTAATGGTCCCCACCATTTCTGGAGGATAAAATCCAAGCTACTCCTTAATAGGAGCAACCCTCGATTTTAAGGGCCTCACTTCCTGTAACTGCCCAACCTCTGAGCTCCATGGTGACTCATACCATATTTTGCCATTCTCAAAATCTGTCACATTGTTTTGTATTCTGTACCTAGGTAGAATGCTTTTTATATTTTCTTCCCTGCCTAGAATGCCCTCTCTTATTTTTCTTATTCATTACTTCTGGAAATAGTTCCAATTTTACTTCCTCTGAAAAATACTCTTTAAACATTCATGCTAAGCTAGTGACTCCACACTGTGCATTCATAGCACTTTGCACATCTTTCTGGTATAAGACTCATCACTTTGCTTTGTAATGACTTATTTACATACTGTGGTAGAGATGTTCACAAAAACCTGTAAGCCTCTTCTTTCACAGTAACACACCTGCACATGATTATCCAACATATTACATTTCCCAGTCTCCCTTAGAGTTAGGTGTGTACATCTAAGTCCTTGCCAATAGAACAAGTGTGAATTGATGTGTGTCACTTCTGGCTCGTGCCTCAAGGCAGTGAGCTTGTTTCCTCCATAATCTTAACCCCTACTTCCTGTGATCCAGAATGCTGATGCACCCACAACCCAGCTATGATCATGCAGATAAAAATACTGCACAGGGAATGGCAGAGAAACAAGATGGAAGGAACATGGTCTCTAAAAGGTTGTGTGGGGTGGAGCCATCTGCCCATCTGCAATATCCACCTTGGACTAAGCTTAGCTTTACCCTAACTAAAACAGGTCACTTTTCTCTTTTGGTCGGTTGCATCTTGAGGGTAGAAGCTATCTTAATAGTCATTGTGTTTCCTGTGGCAAGAACAGAGCCTGGCACTGTATTAAATTAATGCTTGGTGAATGAATCTTGAAAATAAAATAGTACCCTGCTATAGAGTCAGTCTTGTGGAAGGACTGGGGGCAAAGAAATAAGAGGAAATAAAAATATGAGAAATATTTCACAGGTTACCCTATTTGGGCACTCTGAGAGAGACATATAGGTTTATTTACACAGGGTCTGAGGCCCCTTAAAAATGGAACCACTATAAGAGGAAAAGAGGTCTAGACCCCAGGATAAGGATAGAAAGAAACACTGGTAACTTTTCTGAAAGGAAAGGAGCAAATGAGGACAAACAATTCCAGAAGTAGCAGTAATACCATTCAGTAATACTTAACACTTACTGGATAATTATATAATCCCCCTTGATAATCCTACTTTGTCTCACTATATGTGGTAGCAAGTCCCTGAAGATGGGAACTTTTCCCCTGTCCCATGAGCCATGTCTCTCAGTATTAATGCCCTTGAATAGCCTCATGTCCCTGAATGTGGGGTGGCTTCATGACTATCTTTTTTTTAAAAATAATAGAATGTGGTGGAAATAATGCTGCATGACTTGTGAGGCCGGGTCATAACAAGCTTTGCAGCTTTTGTCTGGGAATCTTGGAATACTTGCTCTTGGGATGCTCCCTCTTGGAATCGGGCTGCATGTTGTGGGAAGTCCAAGACTCATGGAGAGGTCATGTAGAGTGATCCAGTAGAGGTCCAGCTGAATTCCCAGCCAATAGCTAGCATCAACTCCAGTCAAGTGACTGGATCATTTTGGATGTCCAGTACTGTGAACTTCCAGGTGACTCCAGCCCCAGTTACCATTAAACCATAACTATACCAGAAGTATACAAGAGGTTGATGTCAGTCAACTTATGGAATCATGAGAGGGGATATAAATTGTTGTCTTAAGCCACTAAGTTTTTAGATGCTTTGTTACTCAGCAAGAGATAATTGGAACACTGTATAATTGATCTATGCATGAGCCTCTGCATAATGTGAAAAGTTGTTGAGCATTACGTGCAAGTAATCTGGGTTACTAAAAGACAACATTTCACTGAAGCGAATGTAACAGCATTCCTTTTCTCTTAATGTTTTTTTCTCTTAAGTTTCAGAATCCACATCAACAGTGATGAATGTTTGATGAGCTTTTCAAAAGTCTAATCTTTCTTACTTACTTCCTAGTGAGAAGAGGACAAAGATTACTTTGTAAACAAAAAATAAACTAAGTTATTTCCTCTCCTAAGAAAGGGAAGTTGGAGTGGAGCATGTAGTCATAAATAAATGCAAACATATCAGAATATTTTATAGTCATGCATAGATTGCAAGTGGCAGTACCTAATACTAAATGGATACAGATAGAATGTGGTATGTAATCACTGTGGTATCCAATCAGAAGAAATTGTCAAGACCTAGTCTTATATTTACCTTACACATTCCCCATCAAAATCAGATTTTTCGATGTAGCCATCTTTAAAGCTATGTCATCTCCTCCCTATTATAGCTCTCGGTTTTTTCTGTAAATCCAATCATTTGCTTCCAGAGGAAAGTATTCTAAAGGCTCAGTAATCTCAGAAAAAGGAAAGATTACTTAAATTCTGAAATAATTTTGACTCCCAGGCATGCTACAGGCACAAAATCTTCCTGAACCTCCACAAAAACTTCCCTGTTTTGTGTCCTATTCTGTCAGAGATTCCACTAAATAACCAACTGTCCTCTTTGAAGAAAAAACTTAAGATTACACTCATGGCCAAGTCTTATGTATTCTATGTCTTCTATGTATTCTTCGTATTATTTCTCCTCTTGTTACTTTCACTTTGTCAGCATTCAGATCTCATTACCCTTTGCAAGGACTCTAACAATTCCTCCCCCCACCCCGTTTTAAATTTTTATGAGAACAGGTGTAGGTTTATAGAAACATCATGCAGGTAGTAGAAAGTTCTTACATATCCCCATCTCATGCAGTTTACCTTATTAACATTTTGTGTTAGTGTGGTACCTTTGTTATAATTCATGAAACAACCTTATAATAATTATTAACTTTAGTGTACTGTTTACATTGTGTTGTACAGTTCTATGGGTTTGTGTGTGTGTGTGTGGGGGAGGGTAACTTATATACAGCATAAAATTTCCCCTTTCCCCTCTTTTGAATATACAATTCAGTGGTATTAATTACATACATGACTTTGTGTATGTAACAATAACCTTTTTTAAAAAAAAGATTTATTTATTTATTTATTTCTCTCCCCTTCCCCCCTGCCCTGGTTGTCTGTTCTCTGTGTCTATTTGCTGTGTCTTCTTTGTCTGCTTCTGTTGTTGTCAGTGGCACGGAATCTGTGTTTCTTTTTGTTGCGTCATCTTGTTGTGTCAGCTCTCCCCATGTGTGCAGCACCATTCCTGGGCAGGCTGCACTTTCTTTTGTGCTGGGCGGCTCTCCTTATGGGGAGCACTCCTTGCGCGTGGGGCTCCCCTACGCGGGGAACACCCCTACGTGGCATGGCACTCCTTGCACACATCAGCACTGCGCATGGGCCAACTCCACACGGGTCAAGGAGGCCCGGGGTTTGAACCGCAGACCTCCCATGTAGTAGACGGATGCCCTAACTACTGGGCCAAGTCCGCTTCCTGTAACAATAGCCTTTTAACTGCATTTTCCTTATCTTTAGCCTCTTCTCAATATATTTTACTTGTACCTGCCAATTCACCCTTTCTGAGGCATAACTCTTGACAGCTCATTTCTTCCTTCAAAAACTTTTAGATGCCCAGTGCCTAAAAAATAAAATACAAAGTCCTTAACCCAGCATTTAACTGTCACCTTCTTCCTCCTTTATTTTTCTCATTCTCCATTCACACTCAGGATACAGCTATCAAATTACTTCTTGTGGTGGTTCATGCTTATGTCACATATTTTATACTTGCAAGCCATTTGATTATGCTATAACCCTCACTGAAATATCTTTCTTCCTTTCTCTTACCTTAAAGTTCAGCATAATGGACCTCTATTCCTCAATCCTCAATCCTCTGAATGCCTTTTTTTTTTCCTAAGGTACTGGGGCCGGGGATTGAACCTGAGACCTCCTGTGTGGGAAGCAGGCACTCAACCACTTAAGCTATATCTGCTCCCTGAATGTCTTCTCAGATCTTATAGTTAGAAAGACTCATACCTTCTTCCAAATTCTCTATAGCTTATATCAGTTTCTCCCTTGTTATCCTTATCCGTTTTCACTTGAATTATATTTCTGAATTTTAATCTCCATCCTACTGTCCTTTATTCTTCTAAGAGCAGAATATGCTACACATATAGTAAATGTTCAATAAATATTGTTGTATGAATGAAGATGTTATTGAATCAATATGCTACTCATTCTAGATACTATTCACATTTAACACTTGGTAGAGAGACTAATATGGGGAATGAGGTGGTGAGAGAAAGGAGATAGATTTTTTTTGGTGAGAAAATATGAATTAAAAATTCCAGAATGTCACAATGTATGCCATATACATGGCTCCACTTGTTCCATGTGAATTATTTAAAAGGACAAACTTAGATTTTCCTGTCATGCTACTTTCATGTTTATAATAAGAATTAATGTTTTTTCCTATCTGGTTGCGTCATTGTCTTTTTGGTGCAACCCTTCACTGCGTGGGGCCCTGAGACGTCCTTTTTTCATTTTTCAACTGGAAGTCCCAGGGATCCATCCTGGGTCCTCCATTTAAACTGGAGCTCAATTGCTTGAGCCACAGCTGCTTCCCAGAATTAATGTTCTTAATCATCTTTGTAACTGTTTTCTTTTCATCTTATTTTATGGGATAGCACAACTGCATCCAACCTACAACTATTAGTTCCCCCATTTCTTTATTCTTCCCTTTTTGTTTTGATACTTTCTGTCCCCTTTACAAACACTTGGGAGTTATCTTGTTTCTTTAAAATTTGTGTTTAAAATTTCTTACTTAGTAAAAGTAACTAAGATCATTTTATGACACACTTACTTAAATAGCTAAATAACCTACAAACAGCAAGTTGAATAAAAGTCTCACCACATGCATGAGAGGGTGACTTTTATTATTTTTAAATATATTGCCTCCTGTACAACTCCTCTTTACTTCCTATATAATTTTCTTGTTCAATTTTGTGTTTGTGTGATGCCCTCATAATGGACTGAAACAATTAACCACCCAAGTGAAAGTTAATCTTAATGAAAAAAATTTTAACAAAAATAATGCAGGGAATTTATAAATCATATTGTTTCTTATCACTGTAGAAGGTCACAATTTTCCTGCTGGTAAGTGGCACTATGTAGCATTTTGTGCTGTAAGACATAAAAATAAATAAATAAATTTTGTTGAAATAAACCCCACTAAGCTGGCAGAAAGAAACATATTTTAATAGTGATATTTTGGTTTTCTTAATTAAAATCTTGTACAGACTCTATATTCATGCTCTAAGGGAAGTATATATCCACACATTTAACAAAGCAGTTTGCTTTAGTGTTTAATCATTTAAAAATGCCTCTAACTAGGATTCCATATTACTTTTTTTTTCCCCTCCCCTTACCGCCCCCCCCAGTTGTCTGCTCTCTGCTCTCATTCCCTGCGTGTTCTTCTGTGACCGCTTCTTTCCTTATCAGCGGCACTGGGAATCTGTGTTTCTTTTTGTTGCGTCATCTTGTGTTAGCTCTCCGTGTGTTCAGTGCCATTCTTGGGCAGGCTGCACTTTCTTTCACGCTGGGTGGCTCTCCTTACAGGGTGCACTCCTTACGCATGGGGCTCCCCTACACGGGGGACACCCCTGCATGGCAGGGCACTCCTTGCACGCATCAGTGCTGCACATGGGCCAGCTCCACACCGGTCAGGGAGGCCCAGGGTTTGAACCGCAGACCTCCCATGTGGTAGGTGGATGCCCTATCCATTGGGCCAAGTCTGCTTCCCCCATATTACTTTTTAAAGACATAATCCTAAACATACATTATTTTATAAAGTAGTTGCAATACTTTTCTCAGAATGACCCTTGGAGGGATATTTCTGGAAGAGTAATTTTCAGAATTTGGAGGTTGAATTAAAGGGCTCAGGGAGGTGAAATATGTACCTTTAGCACAGTCAAACCATATGTGATTGATCTCAAAATGGAACCAAAGATTTCTTGCTTGTTCTTTGTTGACTACCTTTGAATAGTAATTTTGCTTTCAGTTGTTTCCAAGTTGGCAAACCCAAGGTATTAAATTTACTAATCAATTAAAAAAAATTTTTTTTCCCAGTGCCTGCCTATGTTATGCCAAGTATTGTTCTAGATACTAGGAATATATACCAGTGAATAAAACCAACAGAATTACTTGCAAGTGGTGGGCTGTTTTTTTGATAACAAATTACAAAAAAACAAGTAAGTGAATTATAGAGGGTTGGACTGTCATAGGTGCTATGGAAAAGCAAAACAGATTGGGGGGGGGGTTGGGAGTAGGGTGAGAGATGCATTTTATTTTATTTTTTAAAGATTTATCTTATTTCTTTCTCTCCCCTTCCCCCCCACCCTCCGTTGTCTGCTCTCTCGTGTCCATTCGCTGTGTGTTCTTCTCTGGAATGTCCTCTGGAATTCTTGGCAGCACCGGGAATCTGTGTCTCTCTTTGTTGCATCATCTTGCTGCATCAGTTCTCTGTATGTGTAGTGCCACTCCTGGGCAGGCTGTGCTTTTCTTTGCGTGGGGCAGCTCTCCTTGTGGGGTGCACTCCTTGTGCTTGGGGCTCCCCTACATGGGGGACATCCCTGCGTGGCATGGCACTCCTTGTGCGTGGCAGCACTGCGCATGGGCCAGCTTACCACATGGGCCAGGAGGCCCTGTGTTTGAACACTGGGTTTGATAGAGCGCATGCTCTATCAGTTGAGCCACATCCGTTTCCTGAGAGATGCATTTTAAATAAGAAATTCAGGGAAGGAATCAATGAGAAGGTGACATGTGATAAGATCTGAAGAAGATGAGGGGGTAAATCTTGTGGATGTCTAAACGTAGGTTATCCCAATACAGAGAAGGTGAAATCAATAATTCATTGAATGTCAGCCTCTGCTGTTACCAGAAGAGTAAAATAATCAAAAGCAATATTCTACACATAAATTCTCAAGTATTTATGACATTCTTTTATGATATACTATTTCACATTCATCCAATAAATATTTATTGCATGCCAGTTATGTGCTAGGTATTGAAGCAATCATGATGAAAAGATATACACAGTTCTTGCCCTCAAGCTTATGGTTTAATGGAGGTGGAAGAGACAAGTAAATAGATACTATATGCTAATATCACCATGGTAGGGGTGGTGCAGGGTACCATGGAGGCAGAGAAGAGGAGCACCTCTCCCAGATTATAGGAGATGGGATTTGGAGAGAAAACTACTGAAGACTAAAGGCTTTCATATCTGCTCCCAACAGCACAGGCATCATAAAAGATCATATATAGAAGCAATGGTTCACATGTATTTAATCCTTACAACACTGTATGAGGTAAGCTCTATTATTGTCATCATTTTATAGACGAAGAAGTAGAGGGAGAGGTTAAACAATTTATCCAAGGTTGTAGAGATAGAAAGTAGTTGGGAAAGGATATGAACTCAGACAGTGTGGCTCCACAGCCTGTGCTGTTAAACCACTACCTTACTCACATTGTCTGAGAAGCATGCACGTGTAACAATTTGTTAATGAATAAAGGCCTCCAGGCATTTTCCAGCTGCTTATAGGTTAAGGCCTGGTATGGATTGTCTAAACAGTTTGTTTCTAGAATGAGTTTTTATCAGCATGACCTAGAATGCAGGAAGTCTGTATTTGTCTGAAAATTATAATCAAATCATCTCATTCATACTGTGCTATGAACTTTTGACATTGGTAATTCACCAGTCCATTAATATAAAAAGTGCGTACTAGGAGCAGTTCTTTGGAATCCTCTCTTTCTATCTTCTGACAATCTCTATAAATGGAGAACTGTCTCCCTGCTAATTTAAGTGCTATCTATTGAGTGCAACAGATTTAGAAAAATCTGCCCTCCTCTGGAGCCTCAGCCCTACTCTCAGATACTACCATCGCAGATACAAGTCTGCTTGGTTTTTGCTGAGACTGCCAATGAAGTCACGAGGGATGGTTTGGACTAAATCACAAATTATGTGACTTCATCCAGGCTACCAGAGAGTTGTCAGATGGTAACCGTTCTGAGAAGAAATTTCTCTGGTGACCCAGATGAAAAATCTAGATGATAGAGCAGAGGCGCATGTGGGTGTGGGATTGGGTTGTGGAAACTTGAAGTACTATGTATTTGCTCTGCTGGATTTCTAGGAGCTGATGATTTCTCATTTTTATCACGCCCAGCTCCTTGACTAGTTATAAACAACTGGAAATTCGAACTGGGGATTATACAAATAGTATGTGTTGAAGAAATAACATTCTCTGGCAATGATAAAGGAGAAATTCCTGTTGGAATTCTTAGAAAGGCATAAACAATAGGAAGAAATAGTAGTATATGAAAATGTGAAAAAAGCAGGCGAGGGAATTAGAATCCTACCAATTCTAAGACCATGGCTACTTTTCTGATAATATCCATAACAGAAGCCATTGAATGACTTAGGAAAAACTATATTAATAGTTATATACCTTATATGTAAATATCCTTACTGCACAACTTGGCTGTTTTAAGGTATGATGTACCTAACATTAGATAACAGTGAAGCTTTGTGTCTTGTGTCACTTTGAAGACTGGATCCACCAAAACAAAATGTCCTAACATAGCTCAGCTGACACGGGAAGACATAAAATGTTTGAGAAAAGTCTAATTTAAGTGTAAATTTCAAATAGAATATGAAGAAAAATGATTTTATCAACTGAATTTGGGAGTGATGTTAGTTTTAATGATAAAAAGATAAAAAGAAGTCAGAATAGGATAAAAGAAATTTCACAAAAATGGCAATCAAAGATTAAGACTAAATTTAAATGAACCATAAATGCTGCTATCAAAGCATTACCATCTCATGCAGTAGAAAGACTCATCATCAATTTTCTATTTATAAAGAAAACCCAACTGGTTATGGAAGTTTATTTATAATTGTAGCCAAGTGAAAACAGAAAACTTTCTAGATGAAAATAGGGTTCTCCCAATCAAAGGCTGAAAAACAAGAGAAATGTGATGTGATTCCTATTGTGGGGAATGTGTTTTTATCCAAGTTAATGCTTGTGTACATTATTCCTATGCTTTGAGCACAGAGTAACAATTGTAATTTTTGCTCTGAATCAAAACAGCAGAATCTGTCATCAGACATATTGTATCATTTGCACTTTTATTATTGTTCATAGAATAATTGTATGCCTCTTTTTACTGTTATTTTGTAGCAATTTATCTCTTTAAAAATGCTACTCAAACTATCTTCAACATGAACCTCAAAGTCAAAATCAGTCACTGTTTTAGCAGATGTTTTCAATACGCCTACACATATGATTATGCATATCTGTTTTGATAAAATGCTATTCTTACATGCCTCGTATGTCATTTCACCACAATTTGCATTGTTATAATAGGTTATTGATTGATTTTTGGTTTACAGGACGAAGGTAGTAGTCAGTAATGACTCTGTGCTACAAGTTTATTGCAAGTGCCCAAGGTTCATTCACCCTAAGCAATTTAGTCAATAACCAATTTTTATACTTCTATCTCCTTCAAAATTCCAAACCAATAATCCCTGTTTTTTAAAAAAATTATTTCAGTATCAGACTAACATTTCCCATGGAAATCAATATGGGTGCGATCCATTAGCCAAAAATCTGAAGCACTGCAATGCAAACATATTAAAAATATCGATCTTACCAAGCTACTGATATTTTGATTGACTTTAATGTTTGTAAGCAGCAATAACAGAATTTCAATGACTGAAACAAACTTTTGATTAAAATTATAGATTTTTTGGGAGGGATGAATTTGCTATTTTACTGGTTTAATGCATATCACATGGCTTACTTGCTTGCCATAAATAAGTACAGTAGGATATACGTGTCCATCTCCTTATTTGTAAATATTTCAGTCTATCATAGCTTACACATCTTTAATCTACTCTGAACTGCTCTGACATTTCAGTTCCACTTCTCATTATATCACACAGAAATGCAGAATTTTCAGACTGAGTACAGCAGGAATTGAGAACTTTAATTCTTCTTTTACTATTATGCGACCACTGAGAAGGCATTTAGCTCTCAATTTAAATTCCTCAAATGTAAAATGAAATTAACCTTGAGAATCAATGAATATTCTTATTAGATTTTGAGATCAATGGACAACAAAGACCATAACTTACACAGATGCTTTTCCTTATCACCCTATTAAAATATTACACTGCACACCGACCAGGTACCCACTCATCCCTTATCCTACTTAATTTTTATCTCAGCACTTACACTATGTCACATATTAGAGATTATAATTTTCTATATTTATGTTTCCTTAGTTGGTATTGATTTTGTCTTCTAAAATTTAAGTTTTAAGCAACAGGAGTCTTCTTCGTCCTTTTAACTGCCAAATCCCTAGCATGAAGAACAGTGTCTGACACATAGGAGGGCTTGATAAATATGTCTTTTGAATGAGTGAATAAAGGAGCAGGAACTACTAAAGGAATGGGGATAGGTTGGATAAGGGTGGAGTAAAAGAAGGATCTGGTTCTCTTAACTCTATGTTTAGTGTGGCTATTTAAGGTTTCCTTCTTATTATGCTCTGATCTCTTCCCTGGATTCCCAGATGAAAGTATCAAGTGGACTTTTGACTCTTATCAACTGCAAATATTCTTGTGAAAGTTAAAGGATATTTTTCATATTTATTTTTAAGAACTTCATTATTCAATTATTATTCCTTCTCCTGGAGTTTTTCTCTATTTATTTGCTCTACCTTCCATAGGTTAAAATTTTAATTAATAATTTCTCTATACTTTTACTCATGACATTTCACTAGACTAAAGAAAAACGTAAGTGGTTTAAGTGAAAAGTAAAGATTAAAAATAGCCATTTACCAGCTGTTCATTTCAATTCTACTCTAATCTCTCCCTTAGAGTCCTTCAGTAGAAGCACCTAGGGGTAATTTTGAAATGTGCAGTGGCTTTAGCCTCCCCATAAATTATATTAGCTTCTCCCCAAATTACCCTAAATATAAAAACCATCTGCGTAAAAATGGGGGCATACTATACAATGAAGTCTCTGGTGCAGCTGTTCACCAGGTGGGTGGCTCGGTGCTAGAAAAGGGTGGGTATTAGGGAAGCAGTACAGTTCAGAAATACCAGCTCTGGGTTAGAATTCTTACTCTCCCACATATAAACTAGGTGAACCTCTGTGTACTCACTTGTAAAAGAGATCATAGCATTCACCACAAAGACATACTGAGAGGAGTAAATGAGACGATGCAAATAAAGTGAATGGCATATAGCAGGTATGCACACAGAGTTGGTTTCCTTCTTCCCTTCATTCACTGCTGAAGAAAAGAACTACTTAATGCTTCTGTTTCTTCTTTTTTTTTTTTTATAAAGATTTTTATTTCTGTGAATAGGCTGATAAAAGTGGAGTTTGTTGAGAGACTTCCAGGAAGATAGCAGATTAGAGATAAAACAGGACTTACCTCTCTCCCAGAAAAATAGCTAGAGAACAGGCAGAAATGATCTGGAAAATGAATGTTCTAGGGTTTAGGACACCAGGAGGAGAGGGACACCACCCAGAAGAGAGAGGGGTAAAGGAAAAGAATCTTGATGGATGGAAAGACTGTGAGTAGAAGCTGCAGCTGCAGCTACCAGCACCTATCCCCCACCTCAGGGCAGACAGCTTTGAATTCTCTGGCCATCGGCTGGTGGCTATGGACAGAGTGGGCCACAGGGGTCAACCTATCCAGAAAAGGGGAGAGAGAGAGGGATGTAGCCTAAGGCTAATTCAGCTTTTGGCTAACAAATTTGGTCTGCTGTGTCCCATGAGCCCTTCCAGGTTTGGTGGGGTTGTGCCATTGTTTGCCTTGGGAGCTGGCACAGGATGAAAGAGCTTGAACTCTCACAAACACCATCCCTACTGAATGCAAGTGGTTGCTGAGGATGCAGGGAGGAGAGGATTATTTCCTACCCAGGAAAAGGGAGGGGACTGCTGGCAAAGGTTGAAGAACAGCTTCTGAGAAAGTCCGAATTGTGAGGCTCTGAATAGCCTTGAGGCAGGATCCTTCCTCACACTGTTGTGATCAGTGTTGCAGCAAACACACTTCAACCAGAGATTGAACTTGGAGGGATGCTGCAAAGCACCATCTGCTGGTGGACCAAGGAAGTGCATGTGAGGGAAATAAGTAAGAGAGGCTTTCTCTGGCCTTTATTGCCTCCTTCCAAAAGGCCCTTGGAAGTGGTTCTGCAACACATTACTGGCTTCATGGCCCAGATATGAGCAACTAATCTTAATACTAAAGATCTAAGCAGGTTGAACTAAGAACCAAAGAATGTCAGTAACACACAACCTCCTGCCACTAAATCCCTACATGAGAGAGAAATTGAACATCAAAGTAAACTCACCATCATAATAAGATACCTGGACATAAGTAAAAAAATTACAAGCCATACTAAGAAAATGGAAGAAATAGCCCAATCACAAGAATACATCAAGCCCCAGATGAAACACAGGGTTTGAGACAACTAATCAAGAGGTCCATACAAATTTACTAAATCAAATCAGCAAGCTGAAAGACAATATAGCTAAGGAGATTAAGGACATCAAAAAGATATCCTTGTGGTTCATAAACGTGATGAATAGGTATTCATGTGTTTGTGTGCGATGTGCCTCCCACAAACCTTATTATGACATCAGCACATTACCCATCCAATGTGAACGAAAAAAAAAAAAAAAAGAGACACTGAGTGAGCACAAAGAAGACTTTGAAAACTTGAATAGGAAAATAACAACTATTAGAGGCATACAACATCAGACTCAAAATGATAGAAGAAAGAATAAGTGATACAGAAAACAGAACAGTTGAAACTGAAGAGAGAAAGGACAAGAGAAAGGAAAGAATGGAAAAAATTGAGCAGGAACTATAGGAGTTGAATGATAACACAAAGTGTGACAACATATGTGTCATGGGAGTTCCAGAAGGAGAAGAGTAGGGAAAAAGGGAGGAAAGCATACCTGAGGAAATGACAGCTGAAAAATTTCCAAATCTCATGAAAAAACAAATTTACAAGTCCATATACATTTCTTGTAATGTAAAGAAATGAATTTACATTATAAGTGTGCAGCATACCCCAACCGGAATAAATCCAAATAGACCTATTCAAAGACATATACTACTCAGAATGTCAAATGACAAAGATAAAGAGAAAATTTTAAGAGCAGCAAAGGAGAAGCAAACCATCACATACAAGGGATGCCCAGTAAGACTTAATGAGGATTTCTCAAAAAACCATGGAGATGAAAAAAGAGCAGTTTGATATAATTAGGATACTGAAAAATTGCCAGCCGAGAATTCTTTTTTTTAAAAGAGTTATTTTATTTATTTCTCTCCCTCCCCCCACCCCCCACCAGTACTCCGCTCTCTGTGTCCATTTGCTGTGTGTTCTTCTGTGACCACTTCTATCCTTATCAGAGGCACCAGGAATCTGTTTCTTTTTGTTGTGTGATCTTGTGTCAGCTCTCCATGTGTGCAGTGCCATTATTGGGCAGGCTGCCCTTTCTTTCACGCTAGGCGGCTCTCCTTACGGGGTGCACTCCTTGCTCAGGGGGCTTCCCTACGCAGGAGACACCCCTGTGTGGCAGGGCACTCCTTGCGTGCATCAGCACTGTGCATGGGCCAGCTCTACATGGGTCAAGGAGGCCTGGGGTTTGAACTGCAGACCTCTCATGTGGTAGGCGGGCACCCTATCTATTGGGTCAAGTCTGCTTCCCCGAGAATTCTTTATTCAGCAAAATTGTCCTTCAAATGTGAAGGTGAATTTAAAATATTCACAAATAACAGAAACTAAGAGAGTTTGTAAAAAAAGAATTCACCTTTGCAAGAACTATTAAAGAGAGCCTTACAGCCTGAAAAAACAAAACAAAACAGGAGATAGAGGCTTGGAGGTGAGTGTAGGAGAGAAGTCGAGTAGAAAGGATAATCAAAAGAGTAAAAAAATAGATGAAAATAAGATATAACATGCGAAAGTCAAAGAATAAAACGGTGGAAGTAAATAATGAATTTACAGTTATATCGCTGAATGTGAATGGATTAAGCTCTCCAATCAAAAGGTATAGACTGCAAAAATAGATTAAAAAACATGAGCCATCCATATGCTGCTTACAAGAGACTCACCTTAGACCCAAGGATACAAATTGGCTGATAGTTAAAGACTGCAAAAAGATACTCCACACATATAGTAACCAAAAAAGAGCAGAGGTAGCTATAATAATATTGGACAAAAGAGACTTTAAATGCAAAAAAATTCTAAGAGATGCAGAAGGCCATTATATATTAATAAAAGGGACAATCCACCAGGAAGAATTAACAGTCATAAATATCTATGTACCTAACCAGGGTGCCCCAAAATACACGAGGCAAACTCTGGCAAAACTGAAGGGAGAAATAGACATCTCTACAATAAGAGTTGGAGACTTCAACACAACACTCTCATCATTAGAACAACTAGACAGAAGATCAACAAGGAAACAGAGAACTTGAATAATATTATAAATGAGCTAGACTTAATAGACATATACAGAATGCTACATCCCAAATCAGCAGGCTATACATTCTTTTCGAGTGCTTATGGGTCTTTTTTCAAGACAGACCACATGTTGGGTCACAAAGCAGGTCTTAATAAATATAAAAATACTGAAATTATACAAAGCACCTTCTCAGATAATGGAATAAAGCTGGAAATCAATAATAGATGTGACAAAGGAAAATTCACAAATGTGTAGAGGCTAAACTACACACTCCTAAACAATCAGTGGGTCAAAGAAGAAATTGTAAGAGAAATTAGTGAATATATTGAGACAAAACTCATGGGACAGAGTGAAGGCAGCACTGAGAAGGAAATTTATAAATTTATAGCCCTATATTCCAATATTAGAAATGGAAGAGCTAAAAATCAAACCTAAATGAACAGCTGAGAAACTAGAAACAGAACACGAAACCAATCCCAAAGCAAGGAGAAGGAAGAAGTAATAAAAAATGTGAGGAGCTATAAATGAAACTGAAAACAACAATAACAACAACAACAACAAAAGTAGAAGAAATCAACAAAACCAAAAGCTGGTTCTTTGATAAGATCAATAAAACTGACAAACCTAGACTAACAACAACAACAAAAAAGAGAGACGACACAAATAAAATCAGAAATGAAAGGAGGGAAGTTACAACTGACCCTACAGAAATAAAAAGGATCATAAGAGAGGATATTATGAGAAACTGTGTGCCGGCAAACTAGACAACCTAGATAAAATGGCCTATTTCCTAGAAATACATAAACAACCTGCACTGACTCTACAAGAAGTACAAGTACTCAACAAACCAATTACATTGAAAGATATTGAATTAGTCATCAAAAATCTCCCAATAAAGGAAAGTCCAGGACCAGAAGTCTTCACAGGTGAATTCTACTAAGCATTTAGAGAAGAATTAACACCAATTCTGCATAAACTCTTCCAAAAAATTGAAGAGGAAGGAAAATTACCTAACACATTTTATGAAGCCAGCCAAATACCAAATACCAAAGCCAGATAAAGACACTCCAAAAAATTTAAATAAATAAGTAAATTACAGACCAATCTCTCTAATGAACATGTATGGAAAAATTCTCAATGAAATAATTGCAAAAAGAATCCAAGAGCATATCAAAAGAATTATACACCATGACCAAGTGAGATTTATTCCTGGTAGGCAAGGGTGGTTCAACACAAGAAAATCAATTAATGTAAGACAGCACATTAACAAATTGAAGGGAAAAAAACACATGATCATCTCAATCAATGTAGAAAAGGCATTTGACAAAATCCAGCATCCTTTCTTTATAAAAACGTTTTGAAAGATAGGAGTAGAAGGACAGTTACTCAATATGATAAAAGGCATATATGAAAAACCCACAGCCAACATCATATTCAATGAGGAAAGGTTGAAAGCTTTCCCTCTAAGATTGAGAACAAGACAAGGATGCTCACTGTCACCATTATTATTCAACATCGTGCTAGAAGTTCCAGCTTGAGCAATTAAACAAGAAAAAAAAAATCATCCAAATAGAAGAAGAGGAAGTAAACTGTCACTATTTGCAGATGATATGATCCTATATTTTGAAAACTGTGAAATGTCTACAACAAACTACTTGACCTAATAAACAAGTTCAGCAAAATGGCAGAATATAAGATCAACATGCAAAACTTAGTAATGTTTCTGTACACTAGTACTGAACAATCCAAGGAGGAAATCAGGGGAAAAAAAAATTCCATTTACAAAGCAACAGATTCAAATACCTAGGAATCAATTTAACCAAAGATGTACATGACCTATAAATTACAAAGTAATGCTCAAAGAAATCAGAGAAGACTTAAACAAACAGAAAGACATTCCATGTACATGGATTCGAAGGTTAAATTTTGTGAAGATGTCAATCTTACCCAAACTGACTTATAGATGCATGCAATACTAATCAAGATTCCAAAAATCTATTTTACAGAAATTGAAAGGCAATTACCAAATTTATTTGGAAGGGAAAGTGCACCCGAATAACCAAAAGTATCCTAAAAAGAAGAGCAATGTGAGAGGACTTTTACTGTCTGACCTTGAAACATATTACAAAGCTACAGTGGTCAAAACTGCATGGTGCTGGCATAAAGATAAGACACACTGATCAGTGAAATAGAAATGAAAGTCCAGAAATAAACCCTCATAAACTGTTTTTTGACAAATCTACCAAGTTCACGTTACTGGGACAAAACAGTCTCTTCAACAAATGGTGCTGGGAAAACTGGATATCATAACCAAAAGAATGAAGGAGAACTCTACTTTACTCCCTATACTAGAATCAACTTAAAATGGTTCAGAGACCTAAATATAAAAGCCAGAACCAAAAAACTCTGAGAAGAAACTGTAGGGAAAGATCTTCAAGATCTTCTTGTAAGTGGTGGTGTCTTGGATCTTATAACCAAAGCAGGAGCAACAAAATAAAAAAAAGATAAATGGGACCTCCTTAAAATTAAACACTTTTGCACCTCAGTAGAACTTTGTCAAAGGGTGAAAAGCAGCTGACTCAATGGGAGAAAACATTTGGAAATCACGTGTCTGATAAGGGTTGTTTTATATTTTTTATTTCTCTCCCCCCCCCCCAGTTGTCTGCTTTCTGTATCCATTCTGTGTGTGTTCTTCTGCGTCCACTTGTATTCTTGTCAGTGGCACTGGGAATCTGTGTCTCTTTTTGTTGCATCATCTTGCTGCTTCAGGTGCCACTCCTGGGCAGGCTGCATATTTCTCACACGGGGTGGCTGGCTCTCCCCCGTGGGTACACTCCTTGCACGTGGGGCTCCCCTACACTAGGGACACCCCTGAGTGGCAGGACACTCCTTGCGCATCAGCACTGTGTGTGGGCTGGCTCTCCACATGGGTCAGGAGGCCCTGGGTTTGAACTCTGGACCTCCCATGTGGTAGGTGGATACTCTATCAGTTGAGCCAAATCTGCTTCCCTGATAAGGGTTTAATATCCATGACATATAAAGAGATACCACAACTCAACAATAAAAAGACAAACTGCCAAATTAAAAGAAATGGGCAAAACACTTGCATAGACATTTGTCCAAAGAAGAAATACAAATGGTGAAAAAAAAACATGAAAAAAAGATCAACATCACTAACAATTAGGGAAATGCAAATCAAAACTACAATGAAATATCATTTCATACCTGTTTGAATGGTCATGATTAAAAGGTCAGAAAACTACAAGTGTTGGAGAGGCTGTGGAGAAATAGGAATGCTTATTCACTGTTGGTGGGAATGTAGAATATAACAGCAACCTTAAAGGACTGTTTGGCCACAAACAGACATCTGCACACTGATTTTCATAGTGGTGTTATTCACAATTGCCAAAAAATGGAAATGACCCAGGTTTCCATCAACAGATGAATGTATAAACAAAACGTGTATATACATAATGAAACATCATGCAAATGAAATCATGAAGCATATGACAACATGGATGAACCTGGAGGACATTATGTTGAGGGAAGTAAGCCGGACACAAAAGGACAAATACTGTATAATGTGCCATTATGAACTAAATACATTGCATAAACTCATGGAGTTAATAACTGGAATATATGTCACCAGAAAATAGAATGTTAGAGAATGGAAAGCTGAGGGTTACTCTGTGCAGAATTGTTAAAAGATATTTGTAAATCTTTAGAAATGAACAAAAATGGTGAAAGCACATCATAGTGTGTGTAACTAGTAGAGCTATTATATGGGTATTTCAGTGGTTGAAAGGGAAGGTCCAAGGACATGTATATTAGTAGAAGGAAAGCTAAAAAATGTAACATGGAACTGTATAGCATAGAGAAACCTCATATGAAATATGAATATGGGTAATAGTGTATATATAAGACTTTTCACAAAATATAAATACAAATAAACTACAGAGACAGAAATAGAATAGCAGCTATGTACAGCACGGAAAGCATACAGAGATTGAGAGGTGATAAGGTTTTTTTTGCCTGTTTTTTTGTTTTGTTTTATTTTTATTATTGGGATAATGAAAATGCTCTAATAATGATTGAAGTGATGAATGTACAACTACGTGATCATACCAAATACTGTTGATTGTTCACATTGGATGGATCATATGCTTTATTTATATTAATAAAATTGATTTGTTTTTAAAAAAGTGGAGTTTGTTTATAAAGACTATAGTACAGGAAGCTAAATCAGAAGAAAAAAAGCTGGGATACTTATGTGGGACCACAAGTGGCTTTTGAGAATCAATGAGTGGGGTAGAATGGAAGGCAAAACTATTTCAAATAACTGACAGATGTGATCAAATTGTCAAAAGAAGTACTATGGTGGCTGGAGAAGATACTCTATACAAGCAACAGAGGCCTAAGAGTAGAAGATAATGCTACATTTTGAGCTGAGCCTGAACAACAACACTATTTTCTTCCACTCGTCCCAAGTCTGGATATTCCATTTCTGTAAGTGGTCTGGTATTCTCAGTTACCTAGCAATCCCATATTCCTTAACCCATTTCTGGTAGTCACCTTCAGCTTCATAAGCATCTCATTGGTCTATTTTTGAAAATCAATTACTAACAACAATTTCAATTCAATCATCCACTGAGACCTGTGGGGTCTATCAGTGGCTCTGAGGCTGCAAAGCTCATGAGCTTTGGATGAGATCTCAGGGCTATCTAAGGATGCCAGAAGCAACAAGCTAAGTTATTCCTTCACTTTCAATGGCATTTTATTGCACCGATGCCCATAAAATACCTTCAAGCAAAGTCAAGGACAATTGCTAGGGGAGGTGAATAGGATTGAAGATCAACAAAACAGTAAAGGCCATTTTTATTTTTAAAAATGAAAAGAAGTATAAGTATGAGATGATGGAAAAGGACAGTAGGCAAAAAGGAGAAAATAGATTTTATTATTTCTGCCCAAGTATGCAGTATGATTGGAAATGAATTTACAACATGGTATCACTGACTCTCTGCCACTCTATTAGCACTGCTATTACTTTTATTGAACAGTTGAAAACCTCACTAAAAACATATTCATGACATAAACACATACCATCCAATGCTGTCTATGGTAGCACAAGAAATGTGTCCCCTTGACTCTCTAGTCTACTGTTAGAACCAACAGATCTTCATCTTTTGGGGATCATATGACCTTTGGAGAATATGCTAAAAACTATGATTCCTGGCTCCATAATATAAATGCATCTACCCGCCCAATTCAAACGGAATTTCAAAGAGTTCATGGAACTCCCTGCAGCTCATCCTCAGCTCAACCAGGCCTGAGATTAATCCTCCTGAGATAGAAAATACCAAGATGCTTTCTTTCCTCGTAGGATTGCATACACATAGCATTAAGCTATCTGCTTGTGAGTGAAGAGGGAAGGAGAGGAGAACGGCAAGTTTTAAATAGAAAGTATTATTTTTCTCCAAGTTCAAAAGTATTCAGATGAAGGAAAAAGATTATTTAGATGCCAGGCCTTGTATGGATGCAACATAAGTTGAATGCATACAAGCAGGTGAACTGGCTTAATTTCAAGTGTAGCACATTCCATAGTCCAAAACCTCAAAGCATATATGTACACTTTTTAGTATTAAAAAGGTCCAATATTCTAATTTCTCAAGAAAACCTCAAACCTCTCAGAAATTGTAACGGTACAAACATTTTAAATGGAGAGAGCCAGCAGTTACTGAAAACTATTTTGGCATGGTTTCTAATGGAGATTTGTTGACTCTTTTCTTTCAGGGACACATTAGCAAAAAAATACACAAAAAACAACAACATAGTTATTGAGCACTTGGAAGATGCCTCTCCAATTTATGACTATTTTAAGACACATCAAATTAGGATCATCTGAAACTCCCCAATATTACACATCTAAATTTTAGGGTAAAGCTATGTCTTCTTCAACTGAAGATTAAAAAAAAAAGTGCATGTATGTGTATGTAGAGTTAAAGACTTGTTTATTATATATAGTAAAAAGCTCAAACTCCAGTTACTACCCACCCATGTGTTCTTCAATTAAGCAACTACTGACCAGAGAGCATGGAATAAAAGTTCTCCTGTGAAAACAATTTAGGCTACAGAGAAATACTTACTAGTATCAAAGGAGAGTCTTGAACTCAAATAATTCTGAACTTGAGATTACTTCCTAAGTTTTATTTTATGGAGAAGCTTTGAGGGTTCTCAACTTAAAAGGTCCTCTCCTCACAAACTGGTCTTAAAACTGTACATGTAGCCTGAAAAACAGTGTGGTGGTTCTTCAGAAAGTTAAACACAGAAGTACCAAATAACCACATATACCCAAGAGAAATGAAAATATATGCTAGATAACAAACTTGTACACAAATGTTCATAGTGCCATTATTCATAATGGTCAAAAAGTGGAGACAACGCAAATATCCATCAGCTGATGAATGGATAAATAAAAGGTGGTATAACCATACAATGGAATATTATTTGGTAATATAAAGGAATGAAGTACTGATATATGCTAGAAAATGGATAACGTTGAAAACATTATGCTAAGTGAATGAAGCCAGACACAAAAAGTCATATATTGTATGATTCCCTTTATGTAAACATGTCCAGAATAGGAAAACCCATAAAGACAGAAAATAGATTAGTGGTTGCAAGGGACTGTGGGAAGGTGGGAATGAGGAATGACTGCTTAATGGGTTTGAAGTTTCTTTTTGGGGTGATGAAAATGTCCTGGAATTAAATAGTGGTGATAGCTGCACACATTGTGAATGTACTAGAAGTCATGGAACCATGCACTTTAAAATAGTTAAACTGCTAAATTTTAAGTTATGCAAATTTTACTTCAATTTAAAAAATTGTGGCCAGAATTCTTTTTCATTTTACTTGTTATAATTTTGGTGAAGACATGAGTGATGAAATTAAAAGTCAGATATTACCATAGGTACTCTTTTTAAAACTCATGCTATTTGCCTGTGGGTGTGATTATTCTGTGCCTCAGTGAGTGAGAGATTAATTAATGATCCGGAGACTTACGAATATTTTTATAGGCATATATATGTATAATTCCAGTAAAACAATACTAGGAAAAATGGGGAATACATTTGCTTTATCCCAAATTCACTGGGAAGCCGAGCAAGTGTTTTATTTTATATATGTGAACAAAACTTTACTGAAATGTAGAGATTAAATGGAAACAAAATAAAGGATTTTTGCTTTATATTTATCCTTAATTGATGTGCAAAAAGCAGCCAGTTTTGTCTGCTTCAAGAATACAAGGCAAGATAAACTTGCTAAGATTTGAGGAGTTTGAAATGAAGTATGCTTAGCAAATATTCATAATGCACCTAATAATTTTATATATCAATACCATAATTACTATATTATACTTAATTTCTTTAAAAATTGATTGATTATAGCCTTTATTATTTTCTAATATAAGCATTTAAGATGATAAATTTCTCTGTTAATAACCTAGCTATACCAAACAGTTTTTGTATTTTCATTATGAATCAATTCTAAGTATTTTCTAGATTTATTCTTTGACTCTTAAGTTATTTGGAAGTCTTTATTTAATCTTTTGTCCCAGCATTTTACTCCTTCACTCAATTTTTATTGTTAAAAAAAACTTTAACAAAGAATTGAAATAGTACAATGAATGCTCATACTCTTCCCTTAGATTCAGCAGTTGTCAATATTTTGCTACCTTTGCTTCATCTCCTCCATTCTCTCTACATACACTCTTTCCTGAACCATTTGAAAGTTAAGTTGCAAACAAAATAATTTCTTTAACAAGTGCACCTCAGGTATTTGTGTTTTCTGTCAAAGCCACACAGAGTTGTATTGGCATGCATTTTTTTTTAATTACATTTACTTCTATAAGATAAAAAATTAGAAAATGCATTGTAATAATGATCTTGACTTTTCTGTAAAAAGGAAGAGAACTAGACTAAAAGCTCTATGAAGGCAAGGGCCATGTCTTCTACTTCTTTGGTGTGATATATTATTTCTGACTTTGACACCCCACACCCACCTGAACAGTCTTCTGTACCCTCTAATTCAAGTCCTCTCTGTACCACACAAATTCATATATTTGTTCTCTTAGCCTTGGAACAGTTAAAGCACTTGCTGCATGTAATCCACATCTGGGTACCTATTTTATGCTGGAATTTAAATTATATTTGCATGGCACATGACGTCAAAGACATCACAAGTTACTTTAGGACAGGATCCAGCAGGATCCAGGTCTTTTTTTTTTAAATATTTTTTTCTTCCCTTCCCCATCCCTCATCCTGCTGTTTGCACAGTCTGTATCCATTCGCCGTCTGATCTTCTGTATCTATTTCTCTCTCTCTTTTTTTCTTCTCTTCTCATCTTTCTCCTCTAGGATTCACTGGGATTTGATCCTGGGGACCTCTAATGGGTAGAGAGGTTTCCTGTCCATTGTACTACCTCTGCACTTCTCAGCAGCAGAGACCAGAGACTCTTTCCTTTGTCTCTCTTTTGTTGTGTCATCATTTTGCTGCATGACTCACTTGCACAGGAACTGGCTCACTGCACGGGCACTTAGCTTGCTGCATGGGCACTGACTCACCACACTGGCACTCGGCTCACCACGTGGGCACTTGCGCAGGCACTTGGCTCACCACGCGGGCACTTGGCTTGCCACACGAGCATTCACATGGGTATTCAGCTCACTACGTGGGTACCTGGCTCGCCGTGTGGGCACCCACATGGGTACTCAGCTTGCCGCACAGACACGCTTTCCCTTCTTCTTTTTCACCAGGAGGCCCCAGGGATCGAACCCGGGGCCTCCCATATGGTAGGCGGAGGCCTTATCACTTGAGCCACATCTGCTTCCCAGGATCCAGGCCTTTTTAACATCCATAGCTAGTGGATATTAAAATTCTTTCTCAATTTAACTGAACTTGTCATAGAATGATACTTACTGAAGGAATAAAAGTGAATTGATGTTTATATACATTTATTTCTAATGTGTTATATGAGATAATATGTTATAAAGTGTGAAAATTAACACTATCTGGTTGACAATTTATTTTCACTTCCCTGAATCTAACATCATATTCTCCAGATGAAAGAATTTTCATGCTGAAAGGATTCTTAGAGATTATCTAGTTAAATGCTGTATATATTTTCCCCAATTACTATAATTTTTCAAATGAGGTAACAGATCTGTAGAAGTTCAATGATTGACCCAATATGATAGAACTTTCAAAAAGCAAAATCAAAACTAGTATTAAATGAGCTAACACATACAAAGTGCTTAAAACAGAGCCAGGATCATATGGGAAGGGCTTAAATATTATTTACTTTACAATCAAGGTTTTTGGATGTTTAGCTCAGTGCACTTTACACTAAATCATATTAATTCAAAATTTTACAGGGAAACACAACATACAACTATTTGGGGATTAGGTTGTACATTCTTTTATGAGCAATAGATACAGTCTAGTTAGAACAGGCTCTGAGTATTCTTTCCTACCACAGGTAGGAAAATGGGTGGACCTGATGTGGAGAGTAGTTGTTTTATTTGACCTATCATACAAACTTAAAACCTATTTAACACACTTAAATTAGTTTCCAACCCTTAAAATTAGGGAGAGTTTAAACAAACACACCCATTTCTGGCTTGTTAGGGACACTAGAAAGCTTGGCAACACTCGGCTTGTACCTTGTCTGTCACCAATCTGTTGGAGTTTGCAACTTCTGTCCTTTAGCTAAGGTCCTAATTATGATTAAAGCACAGAATGATAACTCTGATCATGTGATAAGAAGTCTACTAGTCACACAATGCTAAGTGGTTTTTGCTAGCCATACCTAGGTAGTTATTTCTTAATTTAGGAAAATGGATAGTTACAACAAGGGTAAAACAAAGATAGTTGAAGTGCTAAACGGTCCACTATAACTTAACCAGAAAATCCTTTTGAGGGGATTCTTAATCCATTTCCTGGACTCAATTACCTATTGAGTCCAATTACCAATTACTGATCCAATAACTTTGACTCATGTGTTAAATATGTTAAATAAGAACAAATGACACAACTTATACCGGGACCCATTCTTCTCCTGATTTAAATTCTGAAAACTTTTTAGCCTGCGTTTGACCTGAACAAAGCAGCTATAAGAAAAAAAATTAAACATAAAAATAGGTTACAACACATTAAACATCCTCCCTTTGCCACCTTACACTTTTTGGTGCTAAAACATATGCTCTGCCACCTGCAGATAAAAGTCACACACTGAGCGTGTATATTCTGACAAGAATTACTAGTTTCAAGCATGCCTGGTGATTTTGGACAGTAGCACTTAAGAAACCTTCAATCTGGTAATTTTATCACCACACATTTTCTAAAGCATTCCTAGAGTCTAAAGTCACACAAGTTTTGGAATCTGACCTCTGGCTGGGAGGAAATAAAATAAAATGAAACAAAACGGATCTCATGATAGTGTTTCATTCTAACTGGCTCTTTTTTTTTTTTTTTTCAGATACATAATATTTTTCCACTTACTTTATAGCTCCAGGAGAAGCATCCAAGGGTGATTTGGATTTTTAAAATATTCTGACAGACTAAAACTCTATTGTGATAACAAGGTAACTTCCATTTCTAGGCATACTCAAGAATCTCTCATAGAACAGGATTTAAAATTATTGTGGCTCCACAAAGAAATTCATTTTCCTATTTTAAAAAATTCCTTTACTTTTCTACTTTATTTCTTTTCTTTCTTTCCCTCTCTCTCTCTCCCTCCTCCTTACTCTTTTCTCTTTAATGTTCATCTTGTTCCAGAAAGGATTTGTGGATTACAAAAATGAACCCTGATGGGACTTCCAGGGGATGGCAAGAGAAGAGGTTGGCATTTCCTCTCCACCAAAACAACTATAACAGTGGCCCAAATTATCAAATATAACCATTTCAGCACTCTATATATTAACCAAAGGCAAACAACAAATTGAGAAGTGTTTATTCATCAAAACTGTTGAAATTTGTAAGTAGAAACAGTGGCACTGTGGAGGGCAGATCGATAGGAGCCATAATGCTTCCTGGGGTGGCTATGAAAACCTACAGCTTCTCTGCCAGAGGGGGCTGATTTGATTTGGAGTGGATTTGGATTTGCCCGATAGTGTTGTCAGTAAAAAGGCAAATTCTAGTGAGAAACTAACCATGGAATCCATGCTAGTCTTGCTTGAGTTAGGCCGCAAACTAGTGGACTAAACAGAAATTTAACAGGGAAATCCTGGAAAATTAGAGAACCAAAGAAAGACTAGATGAACTCCACACATCCCTGGTTGATGGGAAGGCTGAGTACAGCACAGTAAGTCTAGGAGAGTCCAGCAGAAAGAGATCATCCACAGAGGGTGGAAGGCTTCCTGGCTTGGAGTGACTGGGCACAAACCCTGACCATTAAGCTATGAAGGCAAAGTAGTGATTCCCAGGAAGCCAGGCAAAGAAAAAAAAAAAAGAATTAAGATAAAGAATAAAAGAACAGAGATACATGCACATGCATCCTGAAGGGGAGATAGATTCTGTAGATTATGTCCAGGCAAGACTCTAAAAACAAAACAATAGCAGCAACCGCCACAATCTTCAGGGGTAAAAATCAGAATCTAAAGTTATCACCACTTTTATTCACCATTGTACAGGAAGTTATAGCCAGTGTAGCAAGGCAAGAAAAAGAAATGAATGGCAAACAGATTGGAAAGGAAGAAGTAAAACTCTCTTTATTCACAGATGATGTGATCTATAATGAAGGAAACCCAAACGACTCTACAAAAAATTCTGGAATCAATAAATGAGTTTTAGCAATAAGATCAATATACAAAATCAATTGTAATTCTTTAAACCAGCAATAAAACAATTAAAAATGAAATTAAGAAAACAATTCCATACACAATAGCATAAAAAGAATAAAAACTTAGGAATATATTTAACAAAAGAATTTTAAGATCCATATGCTGAAAATAAAAAACATTAACAAAAGAAATAAAAGATCTAAATAAAGAACAAAGTAGAAGTTATACTATCGATTTCAAAATTAACTATAAAGCTACAGTATTCAAGATAGCACAGCACTGCCATAAAGACAGACATATGGATCTTTTACCTTCTGGTCTTCATTTAAGTCCAATAATATAAATTCGAGTAGTAAAGACTTTCATTTATGGTCAATGGAGAAAGACGCCAAGGCAGTTCAATGCTATGTATGTTTGGGGGAGAAGTGATGATAGTGTTTTAACAAATGCTACTGGGAAAATGAAATATACACTTGCTAAAAAAAATAAACTTAGAGCCTTACCATAGAAAAAATTCAACTCAAAGTGGATCATATTCTAAATGTAACAGCAAAAATCATAAAACATCTACAACAAAATAGGACATAGCCTTTGTGACCTTAAGTTAAGCAAAGATTTCTTAGATATGGCACCAAAAACATGTTCCATAAAAGAAATAAAAAGATAAATTGAACTTCATCAAACTTTTGAACTCATAAAAACTTTTGCTCTGCAAAATTAACCACTAAGAAAAGGAAAAGACAGGCCACAGCTTGGGAGAAAATATTTGCAAATCATAAATCTGATAATGGACTAATAAAAGGCTAGAACATTTAAGAACTTCTACAACTCAATAATAAGAAGGTAAACAACTAATTAAAAATATGGAAAAGAAATACAAATATTGCACCAATGAAGATATATGAATGGCTAATAAGCAAATGAAAATAAATGCAACATCAGTTCGTTATTGAGGAAATATGATTAAAATCACAATGAGATAACATCACACATATACTAGAATGGTTATAACCAAAAACACTGAATATTCAAAATGTTGGTGAGGAAATGGAAAAAACGGAATCATCAAACATTGGTGTGAATGTAAAATGTTACAACCACTTTGGAAAACAGTTTCGCATTTTCTCAAAAATCTAAACATATAAACTTATCTGATTAGTTACCAATTCTTCTCCTAGGTATATATCCAAACTGTGAAAGGATTTTGACCTCCACCCCACCAAATCTACTTCTTTAGACATAATTTTAAGCTTACTATAATCACAACATAAACTACATTGCAAAATATAAACTACATAGCATATTCATGTTAGTTACAAAGGGCTGACCTTAGATTTTTTTTAAAAATTAATATTTAGTCTGACAAATCCTCCCCTTCCCACTCTCCCCATTTTAAATTAATTCTGCACAACACACAGGGTGATTATTTATAATGTGTGTCACTGGGAAGTATTAATATGCTATCCTTCGGAATTTTCACTGGTTATGAAATTTCAGGTAAAATTGCTGGTACTAGGGCCTACCAATATGGGCAATAGCTTACAGCTCCATATATTGTCCTTTACTCAGGAGAATGTTTCTATTGGAATTTCCCACCAAATATAACTGAAGATGTAGTCTTTATAAGCATATTTGTCAGTCTTCATGGTTCTGTATTCCATTAATCACATCACGGCACCAGAGTTATACCAAATATAGACAGTAAAATCATCTTACATATTAATTTCCCATATGACACATCAGATTCTTGCATCAACAGTAAAAAGTTGGGTTCTTATCTACACAAACACAACATTCCATTTAACGATAAAGAAATTCCATCCTTCCCTAATGAATTTTTACTATCTATAAAAGTGAACCAATAGGATCTAGTCTACTTAAAAGGATATTACAATACACTTCTGTTTACTCTGAAAATGAAAGAAATTCAAGAATGTTTGTATTTCTAAAAGGTACGTATAATCAAAAGAGGATTTCAGAGAAAAGAACAAATATAAGGAAAGCAAAAAGGAAAAAGTAGTGAGTATTATTTTCAGCACTTATGCATAGAAATTAGCCAAAAATTATAGATAAAAACAAAAAAGCACTCTTGTCTCTTAATTAATCTAAAATTTATCACAAATATAGAACTGTACTCTGCTGCAATTCCCTAGTCATCTTGTTACATTTTGTCACAACATGTGTTACTGTAGTTCTACACTTTTACCTTTGCACTTTGTAGTGTGTAGCAGAGCAATATAATTAACCACTGGTAGGTAGTGTTTACGTTAGTTCTCAAAAGGTTAAGAAGCTGATTATAGCTAAAATCAGCTTTGCCTGAGGCTTCAGGGGCTCTGTGTAATCAAATTAGACAAGCAGGCCACAGTGTCACCTAACACAAACCAGTGGCACTTTCTTCTTTACTATGACCCTTTTCTTCCTTTTTTATTAGGGGAACAACTCATGCTTTATACTTTTACCAGATAATTTTATAAGACTTGCTTCTAATAAATTCGGCATGCATTTCATAAGGTATCCACCTGTTTAAAAGTAATGAGAATGTGTAGAGAAAATTTTGAAAAAATTTAAAAGTCTTGTTTGTTAAAAATAAACCTACAGTTAGATAGATTGGGATATTTTAAAGAAAGTATTTTCTCAAAATTCAGGTGACAACATTATCTCATGTACATGATATGGATACTTTCTAGCTTTTTGTTCAGCAGAAAACTGTATAATCGTTTATCAGCTTTTAAGAGCATCCAGAGAACTTCAGAAACCTAATAGATAACGCATTAGCATTTCTAAGAAACCACTGGCAAGCTGCTCTGCTGAGTTATGGGTCATCCTCTTTCCATTTCTACTCTTTGAAGTTAGGCAAGGTGAACTACAGAATGGATGAAGTTAAGGAGGAGGCTTAATAAGGTGGGGAGAAGAGCAAACCAGCCCTACATTCAGAGACTTTTTTTCACAAGGTTCTATATTTAAATGTAGTAAGAAGTATTAGTCAAATCCAAATCTTGCTATCTTTGAGCCCAAAGGGAACAAAAGTATGACCACTAAAGAGAGACTGAAAAAAAAAAGCAATGACAAATTTAAATAAAATTTAGAATTCTGTTGTTAATAAAATTTACAAACCACTGCAAAAATGAGTAACATTTGTTACATCTTTATCTTCCTATCTTTGATCTTGAACTTTTGATTCAAAGTCTATATATTTATTACTTTACTATAAATAGACAGTGTAAACATCCTGAAAATGAATGCTCAGGATAAAATGAGTTTTGCTAATGATTTATTCTGGGCAATAAAATAAAAATTTGCTATTTTAATTGATTAAGTCATAAACTGCTTCTAGAGAAGTCAAGTCTTGTTATTTGCACAGTCAGACAATTCCTGCTAATCCTGCAGTACTTAACAAATTCACATGTGGTTAGCCTGTCTTGCTATAGCTGTATATCACATTTCTGTGCTGCAAGCTGTGCAAAAAAAAATCAATATGCCAAGTTTAACAAAAGGACAGGAAACATGATGTTCTCCTATAGTTTCAATGCACCTCGAATGATTCTGCTGCTCATACTCAGTACAATTTATGGCAGAGAAATGTATTCTTTGATGAAAAAACTACAATGGAATGAATTATATAATGTCGGAGCTGAAGTCTTGCCTTATTCCATAATAAAAATTTATTTTTAACATTCTGACATTGTGATTCAATGTTCACAGTATAATCAGCCATTTACAAGGCACATTTTCTTCTTGAAGGCTAAAGTATATTCTTTAGACCAAAGAAATACATACTGCCTATTACTGGTAAATGATTTGATATAAATATTTAATTTAGGTTTTAGGGACTACTTTCTAATTTCTCTCTACACATGTAAAACATATGATGAGATGGTATCTGTTGAGCAAATGCTTTAAATTTTAACACCATGGGAAAAAAACATCCCAGTGGATCCTGAGCCACTGCATTGGCTAATTGATTCTGGATTTTTACATCTTCTTTTACTGCTGCAGAAGTACATTATGTGTGGAAGTAGATTAAGATGAAAATGCTAAGAATGAGGTAGGAGTGGTCATGACCAATAAGGTCAGCACAGAGCTGTGCCACTTCTGCCTTCTCAACTCAGTGATGTGGAACTAAGTGTGGCAAAACAACCAGTAAGTTGGACTTCAGCCAAAGGATTCAGAACTGTTGCCACAGTTGCTGTTTTTGTTTGTGTGTGTGTGTAGAGTGAGAGAGAATTGACTCTAGGAATCTTCAAGAGTACTACACATAGAATATTAAGAAAACTAAACAATACATAGACAGAGAGTAATTAAATTAAACATATAGGAAATTCTTTGGTAGTTTCTCTTCATTCCAATGAAAAGCAGCAAATGCATTAATGGCACTTAGCTGGGGAGAACATGTTACTGATCAGTACCGATGTTATAAACTGCTATATAAAACACACAGAATCACACTTGTTTCTAGCTTGCTATTAATGTGTCATTTGTAAGAGAAATTTCATTCATTGATTAATGTACTATTAAAAGATGATAGGCACAAAATCCCCAATCACTTTAGCTGTGTATTAGAGTGGATTTTCAAAAGTCTGAAACTACAATTAATAGTTATATGTAATTCCCAGGAGTTGTATGGTCCTACCATATAATCTAGTCCCAGGAAAGGAGAGGTTAACACTCCTGGAAAATGCTTATTTTAACACCAAAAAAGAGCCTCTCCATTTTAGTGGGCTGTAACTGAGGGAACTGTCTTAGGTTAAATGGCAATTCAAATTATTGTTCCACATTTCACATCTTTATGGATTACTGATTTAGTTGTTATGCAGATGCCTCATCTCCGTTCTTGAGGCTACAGTCCCACTTCTCTCTTGGATATCTTCTTTAGACATCCAAGAGTTTCGTTTAACTCAATATGGTGGAGCTAACCTTCATTATTTCTAGTATTACTTGACTTCTGCAATATCGCTGGTATCCTCACTTCTTGCCTGCCCATAGGAGAGGTTTTTCCATAACTTTAATACACTTCAAAATGTCAGAACCTTCACAAAATTATACTGAGTTTTCTACCATGACTGTTATCCATAGGCTGGGATGAACCAGATAATGCTAGCTGAAACATTCATTTTGTTTGAATTCTTAGGCAATGGAGTGTTTATTTAATTTGGTCTGAATTAAGATACTAGATGAGAATCTCCAAACTGGAAAGGATTCACGGAAAATATCCACCTATGATAAACTGAACCTTTTGAAGAAGTCCAACTATTATCTATCTCCAACCAAATAAAATTGTAACTTCTCATTTTCCTACCTGTTTAATTCCCTTCTCTCAAGTAATAGAGATATAAAATTCTTTAGTTTTTATTTCTAGCACTCTGAAAATTCATTTGGATTCCTACCTTTTAAAAAAAGTTTCCTTTCTCATATATTTTATGCTCACCTTTTTAGTTTTTTAAAGAGTAGGTTCCTTTCTCTCCAGTCTTCAGCACCCCAAGAGATGTCCATCATTTTGTTGTTTTCCCCATATTTATTCTGGTCATTATGCCTTTTCACCTTCAAATCTCAAGACACCCCCTTATGAGCCTTTCTTTATAAAACCCATTTAATTATCAGACTGCATTCATAGCTGTATGTTATTGCCATCTCTTAATCTTCAACTGTTTCCTCATATCTTTTAATTTTAGAAACATAGGCTTCTAGAATTGAAATACATATTAAAGATTCTTTAGTCCAATTTCCTATGCAATGTACAAATTCCCTCTACCAAATTCTTGAAAAGCAGTCATTAAGTCTTTACTTAAATGCGTCAAAAGATGGAAAGTGTGCTAGTTTACAATGCAGCCCTTTCCATTTCTCAAATAATTCAATCATTATATTGAGTCTATTTAATTCCCATAATTCACAATCAAAGTCTTTATCTTAGCATCTATTTAGAAACTTATATATGGTTCAAGGTTGAGAACGGCTAAATCAATAACATCAAGTCTCCTGTGAGTTCTTTTGGTACCATAGCTTTAAGATTTGGATGCTAACTACTGGATCTCAAGAGATGCTTTCCCCAGTGGTACTAAGTATCTACCACCAATTGTACCAAATAATCCAAGGAAAATGTTTTTAAATTTTATAACTGTCTATTTAAGGACAAAATGCTAGTTCTACATTTCTCAAGAAGTTGGCCCACATAATATTTTAGCATCTCATGACAAAGTAGGTACTTGCTTATGAGTATAGGACAAGCTCGTACTTTAATATTTTAACTTACACAATGTTAGAAAAATATCCATGGCTTTATTTCTCTTACTAGAGAAAATAAGAGGCTTTATTTCTCTTACTAGAGATAGCATGCACGTCTAAGAATTATATTTTGGTAATTTATGATACAGAATCCATGTTTTGGATTTCTTCCTTTTTAGTTCATTGATTTACAAGGATGAATACCAGAGTCTCTTTTTCATTTTTCATTTTCTGGTGCCTAACAAAAGTGGTAGAAGTTTACAGAATCATGCCTACATGTCTTTATTATACTTTTGAAAAAGTCATAAACATAATTAAAAAACATTGTATGTTTAATGGCAACAAACCCCTAAGGCTTTGCAGTAAAGGGCATATTTTGGAAAAAGTAGATAAATAAAATAATAATGAATGTGTTCTAATTTTTTATGGTAAAATCTTGATGTTAAGCAAATATGCTAACTACTTGGACTGATTTAACTTTGAACATTGTATAAAAGTTAGCTATTAATCTGAAAGGCTTGCAAAAGGGGAAGCTGGGAGGCCGAAAGTTGGAGGGGTGGAACCTAGCCAGGCAGCTCTGTGAGATGAATTAGTGTCAGGGTGAAGCAACTGGCTTCAGTAACAGGTAGAAACCATAAGTGTCACAGGCTTTGAAGTCAGTTCAGCTTTGATGTCTTACTCTCATAGTTAATCATAAGACAGTATGGAAGGGGGAAAAATAAGATTTTCCAATACTATTCTTAGAGTCATTGTTCAAGAAGCTGTAGCATGAAAAAAAACTAGCATCTGTAAGAACTTTAAGGGTAGCACCAGTCTACTCTTTATTTTTATAAATTACTGATACAATATGTAAGATTATTTTAGTTTGGGGCCAGTTCAGAAATATGCAAAAATTCTTAAATTCGTTATTAGGACATGTGAATAAATCAATCAGGATTTTTTAATGTTGGTTTGAGTTTGTCATTATGCTAGGTATTGTTTAGATCACAGTATGTAGATGTGATTCCCAGCTTGGAGGAACTTAACAGCTGAGGACAGGTAATCTTGTTATGGGCAGTTAAAAAATTCATAGGAAGAAGCCTTAGATATTGTCTAGTTTAAGACTGAAGCTGGGAGAAGCTGGCTTTCCCAATGCAATAGAAGGATATGGAAACCACAGACCAAACTGTCAAGTACACAAATAAGTTAACCATGATCAATAGATAATATGGGGAAGTGGATGTGGCTCAACTGAGAGAATCTGTCTACCATATGGAGGGTCCAGGGTTCGATCCCCAGGGCCTCCTGACCTTGTAGTAAACTGGCCCACGCACAATGCTGCCGTGTGCAAGGAGCCCCATGCACAAGGAGTGCGTCCTGCAAGGAGAGCTGCCCCACGTGAAAAAAGTGCAGTCCACCCAGGAGTGGCGCCACACTCACAGAGAGCTGACACAGCAAGATGACGCAACAACAACAAAAAAAGAGATGCAGTTTCCCAGTGCTGCTGGATAATGCAAGAGGACACAGAACACACAGCGAATGGACAAAGAGAGCAGACAATGGGGCAGGGAAAGGGCAGAGAAATAAAAAAAAAAAAAGATAAATGTAGAAATGAAAGGTTAAGAACATCTTGTGAGTTTCTTGGCTGGAAGAAAAATTATGGGAGTTTCACGTTTACACAGGGCATTGTTTCCTTTAGTCATGTGTGTAATACTTTTATGCCTTTTGCCATATGCACAAACTCCCTATACTATTAATTACCTAGGATTTTCTTCATGTCAACTTACTTTTTCTATTTGTGTTGTACTAAGCAATAATACCCACAAATGGGTTTCATGAGTTATTCATATCTCTTTGTAATACATATTAGAAAAAGCAACTACTAAAATAAAAATGGTCCACCCATGAACTGCCAGTGGTATGTATCTAAAACACTGAGATGAAGGACTCGGGGGAAGAATACATCCTAATTACCTTGTGGAGCTTAAATGATAACTATGGTGTTTACATCTCAATTCTTATAGCATTTAAATGTCCACACGCCTGGTAACCCAAGGTAACTTGAAGTTTTAATTTTCTTTTCTTGGGGAGCCATGTGGTTTAATACTTCCCACTTTAAACTTTGTTTAGTTATTGGGACCTCCCTAGCTTGCTTTCTAGATAATAAATAATCTTGGTTTAAAAAAAATCTATAATACACATACTAGTAATGACAGCCCAAGGGCAAGGGAGTAAGGTAAGAAATGCTGAAAGGGAAGTTTTCTTTCAAGGCTTTCTTAATAGTGCTGCCTTGCGGCCTATTGTTTTTAAAGGAAAAAAACATACAACAGCTTTTCTTGGTAGAAAGAAACTACGGAAACAATCTTACAGGCACTGCTTTAATGGGAAAATGCAAAGAATGATTAAAGTTCTATGGCATTCCTCTTGTTTACGTGTTGGCATCACATAATGACATGAGGAAGAACCAAAGCCAGATACTAGAAAAGAGGGGTTACACTGCATGAAAACATAAGGTTATTCCTCTGTTAAATTCTTATTCTTTAAGTGCATTAGAGTTGACTGTAAACATAAACAAAAGCCACTGGTGGGCAATTATATTTGAAGAAGTAGCCCATAAAAAGTAGAATATTCAGTATATATTAGAATCAGTTATAGAACATCTGATTTAATAGCTGGATTTTAAGTGATCCTCTTATAATACATGTTAAATATTCTCAACAAATCATTTTCTGTAATGTAGCAAAATGACAATTTCAATGTAGTCTAAGGCTTGTAGGACAAGAGCATTAAAGCAAATTAAATTGCAATCCTTTATCTATATTAAAAGGTTGAAAATCTGCACATACTTGTAACAAGAACTTTAAAATGAATTTGCCATTCCCAAAGTCATCTCACTAGACAGGAAAGAAGAACTTGGCATGTGACCAATAAATTATGAGAGAACAACACTTCAGGGTTAGAGGGCACTGATGACTTCAGCAAATCTCACCAGCTAGGGCAACAGATTAAGGCAGGGGATAGGATGCCCTACAACCTTAACCTGTTAATACCTTTAAATTCTTGAAGGACCTCTCGTCTGTTCTTTCCTATTAGTTGTTAGTTACACTAATTATAGCTTAACGGTATTGTTGGTACCAGTATTTCCCCCCAAAAGACATGTAGAGAAAGGTTATCTCTAATAGCTTCAAAACTTCAGCCAAATTCTGTTGTGCACATTAGGAACATTTACCTCCAATTTTGAATGGGTCTTTTATAGACATCAAAGGAAAGACACTAAAAGCAATGTGTGCTTGTGGATTCTATAAAGCATTTCATGTAGGAAGCTGTAAAACTGAGAACAGTAACTTCTCTTGTGACTAGAACTTTAGAATGATTTAAAACAAGGTAATTTTAAGATGTTTATTTTCAACATGGAGGGGATGGTGACTTCAATTATAAGGTATGATACCTGAACTGTGCAAGTGAAGGAAAAATACTCAGGCTGTGAAATTCCCTCAAAATTTATGGCTTTTAGAAAGGGAGAATGAAATTTCTATCATGATCTTTTAGAACTGTTTTAAGTTCAACGTTTACATTGATGTTAACCTAACATCATATGGAAATGTACAAAGAATCCCAAAGACCATTAACAAAGATTGAAATACCATCTGGGAAACTGCAGTAAATTATCCTGTAACATTAATCTTCAAACTAGGCACTAAATCAGAAAAGGAACATACCAAATAGATTTAGAGCAGGAAAGTCATAACTGACTTATCAGGATTAATGTAAATATTCTCATACATAAGAAAAGCAAGCTTTCAATATAATTTTTTAAAAAAATTTGAATGAAACATAAAACATTACTTCAAATCTTAAAAACAAATTACTAAGATCTGACCCCAGTGTTTTTTGTACATACAAAAAGGACAGTAACCATGACGACTGAAGGGAGTTATTAACGTAAGTGTGAGTTAAGAAATACAATACAAATCTAATTTATAAAATAAACACTTTAGGGCACAATTATTAACATTACAAAAAGAAACTTTGTTTTATAAAAGGGAATCTTTAAATTGCAAGTCCCCAAATCTAGAGATGGCTTAAAAGAAACTCTCTGGGAAAACGAAGATCTGTAACAGTCAGTGAGAGTACTATGTGTCATTAAATTCAAATCCAAAGCACCATTGATTTTAGGATTCATCATTATTTTATGTACCACTTAGAAAAAACATTGCCTGATTAAACTATGACATAATGCCTTCTTGTCACACTGACTGCAAGATGTATTCAAACTTCAGATGTGTCTTGTAATCAGTGAAATACAATATTTTGTAATAAACTGACTTGTCTATCAATATACTTAATGAATAGGGTGCTTTTGTGAGAGCAATTCAATTTTGGAATATAGTCACTAGGTGAAACTGAATAATTTCACTGTGCATAAAGCATTGAGAGGACATTGAGCATATATTTTCTATCTTCTTTGAGGACAGAAGAAAAGGAAGAGTAGTTGATACATTAGTGACTTCAAATTGATTGGCTGACTAATTTACTGATTAATATACCTACCACTTCTTTCCACTAAAGATTTAAGGAAGTACAAGGGGATCACATACAATAAAATAATCAGGGAGAGGAGAATTCGAATCCAGAACTGGGGAAAAGTATACAAACAAGCAGATTATCAGAACTTACATTATTTCAATTAGACATAAATAATTTATGAATAACAAAATAGGTTCTGAATTTTAACTTCTCATTGGAATTTAAAATATAAAACATATTTATTTGTGGGAGTTCAAGAATAATTCTGCCTGAAGTACAGGAATGAATGAGGTGATAAATAACAAGGACCCTGCTAATCCCAAAGAATTCCTATGTAACAGATGATTACAGTCTATTATTTGTTTTTAAAAAAAAGATATATACCAATGAAAATAAGATCGAGAGAAATTAAATACTGGGAAAAAGAACCCCAAAATATCAGCAACTCTCCCTTGAAAAGATTAACTTGGTTGTAATCAGTAGATAAAGTAGGATTAATATGAAGAACCAGTGGACTAAGTCTGGGTATGATCAAATGTCAGATCTGGTCTATGGCACACATGTTTTGAAGCTATGGAGGATATAGGCAGGTAGATTACTGCGCTCCACTCCACGGCTTTTTATGGTACTTACTGGCTTGAATACTACTACAAGCAGGCACTTCACAAAGCAGGCTCAGGCTTCAAGTGGTAATCAGTAAACATAGTAAAATGACCCAGGGCATTGTTCTGGCATTTAGATCTACTTCAGAATATCTGTCTGCTCATGGGATTATAATGTTCAAATGTTTATAATGTAAGATCTCCTTGTATTTAGTTATTTCACATTTTCTCTTCTCTATGCACCAGAAGCTTGAGATAACATAAGTATCTCTGGCATGTAACTAAATTTTCCAAGAAACTGGGGAAACTGACACAAGGACAACTATGGTGGACATATATATTTTTTCCCCCAACAACCCTTCTCTGGGAAAGCATTCTTCTTCAACACCATAAAGTCTTCATGGGGCTGGCAATCACAATACTGTGCTCTGTGCCATCTGCTCCTCCTACAGTTATGGGTACTGGCCCAGACTGACCATTCACAGTCAATCACAGTATTCAATCTCTTTGGCATAAGTGATTGGCTCAGGGATAATCATATTAGGCAATAGGCAATGAAAGATAGAGATAGAGATGGAAGGAGAGACAGACTTTGAGTTTCAGGATCTAGTAGTACTAGAAGTATATCTATCCTTGGGTTTTTCAGTTCAGAGAAGTCAATAAATTTTTTTTGTTGTTGTTTTGGTAAGCAGCTTGAATTGAGGCTCTGAAGCTTAAAATGTAGAGAGCTTGTCTGGTCTACTATAGTAACTGAAAAGAGTAGACTGTGGCTCTTTTTTATTTTTATTTTTTCACCACCTATAAAACATGAGACTGATATTCACTTCTGCCTATTGGCATCTGTGAAATAACTATATGATAAATTTTGGTAGTGGCATTTTTTAATGTGAGTAAGAGTTTAAGGGCAAGAAATTTCAGGATTATCCATGACAGTGCCACAGATAACTAAAAATGGTAGGTAATCCAATGTAATTCTTACTCAGCCAATACTTTATAATAATGAAGGGAAGAAGGTAGTTGGCAAGGAAAAGGAAATTTATTCTCCTGATTATCTTCTTCTAGGCATAATTAAAAATAGTTTGTATTTTCTGGGAATACACAAGTTTGCTATTGGAAAAAAGTGGCACAGATATGATCTAGGAAACAATGGAAAGGTAGCCTAAGATTATGGTTTTGTTGTAGCTAATTCCGTGAACAAATGATCTACTTAAAACAATTGATTTGGTCTTTATGTGTTTGGGGGGGACAAAACTAAAATGCATCTACCATTACATTAGTAAGTTTGTTTTAAACTCACAGATCAAATGTGCCTAATGAATTTTTTTTCATTTAGATTTCAAATTGATAGGATTGCCATTTTAATATATGCCATTGGAGATTTGCTTATTTGTAAATAGCCTACTGCTCATTTGGAGAAATAAACCAGTGAACAATATTTTTCTATTGCATTTTCAGAACCATTTTGTCCCATTATTCCTGTTTTAGCTGAAGAGTTGTATTCTGTTTGGGGAGTAATCAACTAAAACACTGATTCATAAAGTTCTGCAAGTTAGAAACAAAACAATTGAGAACTGGGTGGATATAACTATTTCTCTTGGATAAGAAAGCAGAAGGAACTGGACAATAAAGGGTTTAGTAAATGCTTGTCCAGAATGAATTTTCCTATTCCTTAAATTGTATCATATAAATCACCTTAAGAATTGATTGGGAAATAACTGTCATAGGATACTAGGATTTGCATGAGCTCCAGTCTACCTCAAGTTGAGTTACAAGGAACTATGATAAAGTATCTCAGTTTTCTCAGAAAAATTACCACCTTCCATTTTCTAAATATTCTTATTAAATCCCAAATAGTTAACTTTTAGAAATCATAGCTACTAGCCTATATACTTTCTGGTTATTGTCTGCTGTTGGCTACAGCTCAAAAAGGCAATTGCTCTAAACATGAGCCTACTAGCTTAAGCAGAATTCTACACATTATTCACCTAACCAATGTTTCATTGTACATATCTGGGGATCTTCAGAAGTAATATATAATATTCATAAGAAATAGATCTATCAGTGCTGGATCCTAACAGATTGATGGTCTGTCTTCAAAAGAAAACTTATCTCCTGAAATTACTTAAGCTAAAAGTGTCAGTCCATAATTAAAGACAAAGCAAGGGCCTTAAAACTCATGAGTTTATTGATGGCCTCTGACACTGGTGATCCTGCCTGAGTTGGGAAAAAACATTTAATCTTCTTCAAATTCTACCCTGATATATAAGGTTTCATTTTAGAATGTTCTGTAAGGGTTAATATATGTGTAAAACATTTTAATAGTCATGGATGGAAATAACATTGGACTTAATAATAACTAAAGATCTATACTGTATCCTCATTTCATAAAATGTACTGTTAAGAACTTCAGTGTTTTTTAGTCCTTTTCAATAACTATTATGAGATTTAAAAAATTTTGGTGTTCTCAGGATGACTCTGTATGTTACATCAATTGTTTTATTTCCGATGAGAATAAAACCCAGAATTATTTATCATAAGTCAATTTTTTGGTAGGCAAATTTTCTGACACCTATTCTATCCCCAATATTAGACTAGGTAGACACTATCTCACACAGTGAAGTATGGATAGAAACCATAAACTATGTTCCAATGATAGTCAACAAGGTTTCTAATTAGATTTTCTTTTGCAAACAAAGGCAACTAGGCTATTTAAGGCATTGTCTCTGGTATCTGATGTTTTTTCAAATACCAGACTTTTCCCATTATTTCTTTACGATATTATAATAAACTTAAAGGAACTGATTCATAGCTTTTTATCAAAAGCCTGATGGAGACAAATGACTCTTGAGGTGAAGAGGCTGGTGAAACTGCCAACCAATAATTTCTCTGAATATGTTAAACCAGTAGCTTTGTGCCAAGGCAAACCATCAGGTAAGCTTTATGCCAGTACTTATTTTGGTTCCCAGAAGTAAGGCTTTCAGAACTTTAGAACTTAGTAGTATAAGTCAATTTAAGGACTAACCACGTGAAGAATGATTTTGTGCCTTAAATGACAACATCAACAAAAGAACTAAAGAAATTGTCTACTATGTTGTTCAATGTCTCCTTAAGACTGATGTGATACATTAATCTTTAAATTTAATGCTAAGAAAATATTCCTCCTAGAGCATTCTACAAGGTTCATGTAAATAAATACTGAGAATTATGTAACTTTTTGCAATGGCTATCAGAATTTTCACCAGCACATTTAACTCTTAATTGCAGTAACTAATCGCAACCAAGGTTTTCAGTCAAAACAAACTCCCCTCACTTTTCCTCCCATTCCTGATATTTGGTTTTCTCTTCCTCTCTTCTTACCTTCTCCATTTAATAAATTCTTAGTTATCCTTCAAGTCTTAGCTCAAGTTGCCACCTCTCTTAAAAATGTTGCAGATGTCACAGAGTAACTTGCTCCTTTCCCTGTGCTCTTTCTTTGCCCATTCCTTTAACATTGGTCATAGGGTGAGGTGATCTCTGATTTTCTTGCTTCTTTCCTCTATCTGGCCTGAGAATTGCTTGAGAGCAGAAGCTATGTATGCCCTTTATAATTCTTAATCTTCAGTACCTAGGTCTTAACAGGTTCTTATTATGTGTTTGGCCAATGAGGAAAAAGTATATGAGAATGTGAGAATGTGGAACCTGGAGAATGTGGCAACTATGATGGTTGGGAGGTGGGTAAATGCTGCTATGCTGGGAGTTATCCTTTTCTTGCCATGCTCTGCTGTATTAACTAGGGCTAAGTAGCTTACATTTTGCATGCTGTATTTAAACATGAATATATAAGTAAACATGTTTTTAGAAGAATAATTTGTGAAACACCAACTAGTTTCAAAATCCCATAATATTTGCAGAAATATTAGCAGTATAAAAATATATGTATGTAGTCAGATAATGTAATTAAATGTATGGACACATTTGTGAATAGGACAGGTGGAATTTTATGTTAGTCTTGGAGATAAACATGCTAAAGATCTATAAATGTTCCAATGAATAAATTGGATCATTATTGTCCTCAATAAAACAATGATAGAAAATTTATCCTTGGTTTTTGGTAGAAAGTGGCATTCCATTTATATGTAGTTATATTTCAACTCCAACATCACTGGATCAACTGTGAGAAAATATTTAAATCTCACAAATTCAGGCACCTTCTGTTTCCTAAATGTTCACATGGTATATATATGTGCACAGAGAATGTTCACCAAATAAATTGTTTATGGACTAATGTAAGAAACTCAGTTTAAAAATAAAAATGACACAATTTTTTATGGAGTGTGCCATTTACGGAAATTCAAATAAAAAGGATAAAGATTCTTTCACTTCTTATTTAAAAGTCTAGCATTTTTGTTAGTATTTTACTTAAAATTTCTTGGCCTCAGAGACAAAAATTTATGGCTCTAGATTAACTACTTTAATGATATGATACAGAAGTAGCAAAACAGACAGTTTTTTCCCCCACCTATAGTGTCAGTGGGTTTGCCTTTTCAGGAAAGTAAAGAAGAACACAATAAATACTTGTATGTGAAGTCTTCCCCTCAGCCTTCTCTTTAGAGTTTAAATCTCAAAGGCAATACATATTTAGCAAGTAGACTGGTACCATAAAAATATGTTTGAACCTTAAAAATATGTTTGAACTGAGGTGATCATTTATAATACTTGCATGCATTTAATGACATTATTACTTAGACAATATACATTTCATACATTTAGAAAATTTACTCTGTGTCTATTAATAGATTTAGCAATATTCTTAAAACTACTTATGAAAACAATCTGTTTCTAAACACTTGCTATTAGCTGTTTTAGGTCTGCTTTTCATAAATATAACACACACACAATAAAATTAAAAGCAAGTCACTTCACTGTCCTGCTAGAGTAACTTGAGGAAATTAGTAGCATGGTCATGCTTAGTAAAAAGTGGTAGGGCTTCTCAAGAGGTTTACATATCAATTTCTGTTGGGAAATTAAGAATCATATCTTTAACAATCTATCCAAAATTTTCTTCTTAGGATAATGCCTCTCAGTCTCACTGATGAGAGTTCAAGTGTCCTGTTCCTAAAACAGAGAGAAATAAATAGCTACTATAATTCTTCAGCCTGTTAAAAGAAATAGAACAAAATAGAGTTTCCATGGATAAGAGATTTCAAATGGAGTAGAGAAGTCATTCTGGAGGTTACTCTTTTGCAAATCCCAGCATATATTACAAACTGTCACAGTATGCAAAGCCTCAAACAACAATGTTCCTGAAAACCCTAAGGACATCTGCGGTGCCCTAAACAAACCATAAAATAAAGAACTCAGTTAACTATCTAATCTGAAAGACAATGGGATTGCCCCCAAATAACCACAACCATAAACAATTTTCTGTAATCTTCTTTTCCTTTAAAAACCCTTGCCTGGAAATGCTACCTGAATCTGTGCTCCCCAATTGCAATTCTAAGACCTCATATAAACCATTTTATTGCATTTGAAGACCATAGCTAATACAGAACATGGCAAGCAAAAGGATAATCCCCAAGGTAGCAGCTTTTAACCACTTCCCAGTCATTCTTGTTGCCACCCCAAAGTGACTTCCTCCAGGTTCCACATTCTCACATTCTTATCTCCCCAATCCAAACCTACATTTTTTTTTTTTTTTTGTCAGTGGTAGGCCTTGGACAGAAAAGTAAAAGGAGAGGGACAGTCAGAGGAGAAATAGTATGAAAAAAGGCAGGAATGAGCTTGCATTTGAGATATCAGAAAGGAGGGGTTAGGTAGAAATAATAGTATGAGGATCTTCATACTTACTAATGGAGACTAATAACAATTGCTAGAGGCTGGAATCAACCTCAGAGACCATATTTTCCAATTATATAATGCTAAATGGGTTTTCAAAAAGTATTTTATATAAATCCTACAGATAAAAAACCTAGCTATTACCTGTTTCTTTAACCAGTTCCCATTTGCCAGAAATGGACTTTATAACTGTCTTCCAATTATTACAATTTCAAAAGTAGTTTCTCACAATCAGAGATTAAATATTCTGGCAACTGAGACCACTGTCTCTATGTTTTCTTTTCTTTTATTCTTTCTGTTTTGGCTACCAATTGTTAAGTATTTATTATGTGTAAGTTCCAAGAATGCAAAAGAGTGAATTATGAGCTAAATATACAGCATAGAAAAAAGTACAGGAGAAGAACAAAGTAAAAGAAAGGGCAGGCGATGTAGCTGGGATTTGAACCCAGATCTGCCGCTCTTCCAAACCCTGCCTTTGCTGTTGGACCATACTTTCTCTGCAGGTCCCTCAGTTTCAGAATATTTGTTAATAATTGACTATTGTTATCAGAGCTAATTGTTAATATATTATAACAGAAGGACTATGAATATAAATCTAAACTAAGACCTCCAATACCCCATAATATTTATTACATGTTGTAATCACATGTTTATTTATTTAATGTCTGAGCCCACTTTTGCTAGCACATCTTTTAGCACCTAGGGCAGGGGTTCTTAACCTTTTTTGTTCCACGAACCCCTTTGCCAGTCAGGTGAAAACCACAAACCTTTTACTAAGTCCGCACTATACTGTGTATTATTTAATATATATTTCACACGTGCACTAACAAGTCCCCACAAGAATAATGTTTTTTTAAAATTTCAATTTAAGCTCAGGGTCACCTGGTTAAGAACCCCTGACCTAGGGCGCTATTTGCTATATAAGGTACTCAATATTTGTTGAATGACAATTGAATGACATTGACAATTGAATTTAGTCTAAATTTTTAAATAGGCTGGTACATTGAAACAAATTCTCTTAATAAAAAATATATTTTAAGATTTGCATACTACTCAGCCAATAATATACAAAGTTTTAAAGCTGTTCCAGGACTACTATGGTCCATTCTAAGATAATAAATCAACTTAAAGCATCTCATACACTGTTTTGACCAATATGCCTTGTTGTAGAAGTCTATATCATCCATGCTGGAAGGAAAAAATAGTACTAATTGTTAAACAATACAGTTATTCTCTTGAGAAGAAGAAATGACATAATAGAGGCAACACAGTTTTAGAAAGGAATATTGAATTTAAAATGTAGTGAATTCTCAGGAAGTTCCCAACTTTCCTTTTTTCCAACCAGTCTTTGGCTTGAGTCAGTAACAGTTAAATAAAGCTAATCTGTGTCTGTTCATTTAACTGGAAACTGGTGGAAGAAAATCTAAGAAGCCCATAAAGACAAGGTGACTAAATTTGCCTTTAGTAGAATTTTCAGCAAGGCTCCTAGCTAAAAAGTGAAGTGAAGTGGCAGAGTGGCACACTAACAGAGTCCTAGATTGTTTTCTGGAGGCAGCCGCTTGGGTAAACCAGGCAGTCTCTCCCAAAGATTCGTGTCATGTTTCTCTTCAATGGTGCAACACAATAATGCTAATATCGTGCTTTAAGGATTTTACTGGGTATTGGGTGGATTCACTTCATGACAGTTCATCTTTCAACTGGATGGGCTGTAATCACAGTAACTGACCCTGCCTTCAAACCCAGAAATCCATAGATCTCATTTATATTCATTTGGTTTCTTCAAAAATGACAAGCAGGGAGAATTCTACTGTGTTAAAATCAGAATTTTGGTATTTTCAAATGCTTTTAAAATGGAAAAGTAAACATTCTGAGACACAAAAATGATTTGTGCTTATATTATATTCTAAATATGGGTTAACTAAACTGAGGTATATAAACATACTAATTGTAATTGTAAATTACCATGTTGTGCAGGAAAACAGACATATGGCAGGTGTCTTCACTCACTGAGCTACACTACAGCTCTTTAACATTAATGGGCATCTTATAAAAAAACCCCACAAAACTACTTTTAAGTAATGTCTTTCAGATATGTCCCAATACTCTCTTCAGAGAATTGCCTTTTTAAAAACAAAACAAAACAAAACAGAAACTACAATCCTGACTAAAAAGGAAAAGGCAAAATTCATTCTTCAAAAATATTCCTTCATAAATGAGAAAGTACCAATTTAGAGACAAAGAGAACTGGGAGAATGGATATTTTTAAGAACCCTAGATTTCCGAAAGCCTTCCCTCAAAAATATTTTTCATTATTTTACTGTATAACTAAAAGGCAAAAACTAAAATATTTTACCAACAATGCCAATACATTAAGACAAATATTTTCATACTCATATTTTTCTATATATAATATATATTTTACCTTAGAAATAGTATCGAAGTTTAATGAACGGTTTTACCACAATCAACAATATATTCTGAAATTTCTGCTTGTCAAAAACTGTAGTTCTGTAACAGAATTTTAACTGCACATGGTGTTCCATTTATTGAACCTTTTGTTAAAACATTAGGCTGCTTCTAATTTTTTCTTGTTAAAATAAAAAAAAAACCTCAAATGCTGTGATAACTACCATCATCACTGAATCCTTGAACACACATAATGAATTATTTTCTTACAAATATTGTTAAAAGTTGAATTAATGAGTCTGAGGGAATTTATGCTTTAAAAGCTTTTCATATGAATTACCTAGTGGCCTTTCATAAAGGTTGCACCAATTCATATTCTCATGAATGGAGTATTCAGAGACTTGTTATTTTGTCCACCACCATCACCATGCTGTTTATTTTTATTTAACAAATCAATTTTATTGATACATGTTAATAAAGTATTCAATTCATCCAGAGTGTACAATCAATGGTATTTGTATAATCACATAGTTGTGTATTCATCACATTAATCACCATTAGAACATTTCCATTATTTCCATCATGATCATCATGATCATGATCATGATCATCATCATCATAATGATAACCAAAAAAACAGACAAACAAACAAGAAAATTCTTCACCTCTCAATCTCTGTGTTTCCCCTACCATACACAGTTGCTATTTCTGGCTATCCCTGTATAATTTTATTTATTTATTTATTAAACAGTTTTATTGAGATATATTCACATACCCTATTGATCTACCTAAGTGAATAATCAATAGCATTTAGTATAATCATAATGTTGTGCATTCATCATCACAAGAAATTATATATATATTTTATTACTACGAAAAGAAAAACTCCACACCCCTTAGCATGCCTTCCCTAGCCCTACATAACCACTAATCAAATTTCATCTTCATAATTGATCTATATTTACATATTATATAAATGGAATCATACAATATGTTACACAATATATTTAGTTCATAGTAATGCAATCATAGTGTCTGGCTTGCTTCACTCAACATAATGTCCTCCAGGTTCACCCACATTGTTATATGCTTTATGACTTCATTTCTTCTTACTGTTGCATTATATTCCATCGTGTGAATACAGCCATAGTTTGTTTAACCATTCATTGGTTGGTGGACACCTGGGTTGTTTCCAACTTTTGGCAATCATGAATAATGCTGCTAGGCACATAGTGTGTGGATGTCTATTTGTGTCACTGCTCTCAGTTCTTCTGGGTCTATACACAATAGTGGTAAATCTATATTCAGCTTCTTTAGGAACTGCCAAATAGTCCTCCACAGGGGCTGAACCATTCTGCATTCCCACCAAGAGTAAGTAAGTGTACTTATCTCTCCACATCCTCTCCAATACTTGTAGTTCTCTGTCTTTTTAATAGTGGCCATTCTGATACGTATGAGGTAATATCTCATGTAGTTTTGATTTGCATTTCCCTAATCATGAGTGACGTTGAACATTTTTTCACATGTGTTTTTGCCATTCGTATTTCTTCTCTGGACAAATGTCTATTCAAGTCTTTTGCCCATTTTTTAATTGGGCCATTTGTCTTCGTATTGTTGAGTTGTAACATCTCTTTTTAAATCATGGATATTAGACCCTTATTGGACATGTGATTTCCAAATATTTTTTCCCCACTGAGTCGGCTACCTTTTCACCCTTTTGAAAAAGTCCTGTTAGGTGCAAAAGTGTTTAATTTTGAGGAGGGTCCATTTATTTGTGTATTCTTTTGCTGTGTATGCTTTGGGCGTAAGGTCCAAGAAACCACCATGTACCACAAGGTCTTTAAGATGCTTCCCTGCATTTTCTTCTGGTAGTTTTATGGTACTGGCTTTTACTTTTAGGTGTTTGATCCACTTTGAGTTGATTCTTGTATAGGGAGTAGATAAGGGTCCTCTTTTAATCTTTTGGTTATAGATACCCAGTTCTCCCATCACCATTTGTTGAAGAGACTGTTTTGTCCTGTTAACGTGGACTTGGTAGGTTTGTTGAAAAACAGTTGTCCGTAGAGGTGAAGGTTTATTTCTGGACCCTCAATTCTATTCCACTGATCGATGTGGCTATCTTTATGCCAATACCATGCTGTTTTGACCACTGTAACTTTGTAATATGTTTCCAAGGCCAGGCAATGAAATTTCTCCCATATTGCTCTTCTTTTTTAGAAGGTTTTTGCCTATTCGGGTGCACTTTCCCTTCCAAATGAATTTGGTAATTACCTTTTCTATTTCTGTAGAGTAAGCTGTTGGAATTTTGATTATATTGCATTGAATCTATAAATCAGTTTGGTAGGATGGACATCTTCATGATATTTAGTCTTTCAATCCATGAACATGGAATGTCTTTCCATTTGTTTAGGTCTTTTTTGATTTCTTTTAGCATTGTTTTATAGTGTTCTGCATATAGGTCCTGTACTTCTTGGATTAAATTGATTCCAAGGTATTTGAATCTGTTTGTTGTTATTGTAAGTGGAATTTTCCCCCTGATTTCCTCCTCAGATTGTTCAATACTAGTACACAAAAACATTACTGATTTTTGTGTGTTGATCTTGTATCCTGGCACTTTGCTTAACTCCTTTATTAGCTCAAGCAGCTTTGTTGTAGACATTTCAGAATATTCTAAATATAGGATCATGTCATCTGCAAATAGTGAGAGTTTTACTTCCTCTTTTGCTATTTGGATGCCTTTAATTTTTTTCCTAATTGCTCTACAAGTTGTTTTAATTATTGTGGTTTTATGACTTTTGGTAGACAAGACTGTTTCAATTTCTTATCTTCGAAATTTCCTTAATTATTTCCCTAAGTTTTTTTTTTTTTTAAAGATTTATTATTTTATTTAATTCCCCCCCCCCTCCCCTGGTTGTCTGTTCTTGGTGTCTATTTGCTGCGTCTTGTTTCTTTGTCCGCTTCTGTTGTCGTCAGCGGCACGGGAAGTGTGGGCGGCGCCATTCCTGGGCAGGCTGCTCTTTCTTTTCACGCTGGGCGGCTCTCCTCACGGGCGCACTCCTTGTGCGTGGGGCTCTCACGCAGGGGACACCCTTGGTTGGCACGGCACTCCTTGCGCGCATCAGCACTGCGCATGGCCAGCTCCACACGGGTCAAGGAGGCCCGGGGTTTGAACCGCGGACCTCCCATATGGTAGACGGACGCCCTAACCACTGGGCCAAAGTCCGTTTCCCTTCCCTAAGTTTTATTATTTCAGTTTTAGAATCACTTTGTCAAGCACCATTCCCATATTCCACTAGGATTTTACTGGAATGGCAAGTATGCTTTGACTTTCAAAATATTGTTCTACATAGCTAATATAATTTTTTCTTTCTTTTTAAAAAAGATAATACAGTTTTACCTAAAGAGAACACATCATAAGTAGATTTTGCCAAGAAAACCAATATTGTGTAGTAAGCAAGACTATTTCCAGAAAAAAGTCACAAACCAAAACGGTGATTCTGAAAAATAAATCCCTATGATACAGTTTTACTATAAACAAGAATATATAGTACATATATTTTAAAAATATGAAATTATAAAGAGTTAAATGCTAATTCAAGAAAAAAATGTTTAAGACTAAGGGCAGATACTCTAACACCTAAGGTTTTTAAAAAAATGCAGCATTTCACATTGTTAACCACTTTTATTCTTGGAAATACCCATTTCCTTTGGACTCTGTGACAGCACACTCTTAGTTTCCTCCCAGCTTTAAGGCTGGTTCCTTCTCAGTTTTGAAGGATTTAATTATCAAGGCTTTTATGTCTCAATCTTAAATCTCTGAAAAAAATCTGAAATTCCTTAAATATCAAGGTTTTCCCCAAATCTACCTCTTCTCTTTTCACAACAAGTCAAGAGTCCCAGTGAAGGAAAATCTATCTTTAAATTCTGTGAAGGTTGATTAGTCACACATACCAGGACTCACCTAGGCAGAGGTAGAGGAGCAGTGTGAGTGATTCAGCTGTGCAGGTGCTGAGGCAGACCTCTGGAGTTGTCCCTGAGATTGACACTCCTTCCCCATTTCTCCAAATCTATCTGACTGCAGGAGAATTGAAGGAACAGCTGGGGCAGTGCCTCCTCACAGTTTTTAGGAGCTGAATGTTCATAGCACAATCAATTTGTTCATCCTGGCATTAAATACTCCCTGACCCTCTGAAGAAATATCTCTCAGCAAGGCTTTCCAAGAGGGATATGTTTAGGAAAAGGCAGAAATGGGGTTGGTGCTGTGTGACTTTTAGTGGGATAATCTGATGGTGATTAGCTACCCATTCAATCTAAATCTGAGCAATTTAAGTCTCACTCCATTTTCACTAACCTATGTGTATCCTCATATACACGTCAGATGCTGACAAGAAGAAAAATTGTACATTTTGTCATGCTTCATCTCTGTAGCTTATGTAGGGGAAATGGTCTCTCTGGGATGGTGCAAACCTGGAGGCACAGACACAGGCACTCACTCAGCATTTTCCCAAGTGGTCGTGGCTTCACTGTACTGAGTTCAGTTCAAGAACGAGAAGAGGAAAGCAGATGTGCCTCAACTGATAGAGCATCCGTCTACCATATGGAGGGTCCAGGGTTCGATCCCCAGGGCCTCCTGACCCATGTGGTAAGCTGGCCCATGCACAGTGCTGCTGCTGCATGCAAGGAGCACCATGCCACACAGGTGTGTCCCTGAGTAGGGGTCCCCGCTGCGCAAGGAGTGTGCCCGGCAAAGAGAGCCACCCTGCATGAAAAAAGCGCAGCCCACCCAGGAGTGGCACCACACACACGGAGAGCTGATGCAGCAAGATGATGCAACAAAAAAGAGACGCATGTTCCCAGTAGGGCAGGATAATGCAAGCGGACGCAGAGCACGCAGTGAATGGACACAGCAGACAACAGGGGGTTGTCTCAGCAAGACTTTCCAGGAGGGAAAAACAAACAAAAACAAACAAAAAAAACACAACCCTATGGCCTCGGCTATTATTAAAAAAAAAAAAACCAGAAGAGCTTAATGTTTTAAATATTCTTTTAAATGGAAGCATTAAAAGGAGATAAAAAGTTGTTCTTGAGAAGTGAGGTGAGTCCCAAGCACAAACAGGCTGAAGTGTAGAAATGAGGTCTTTCCACACTTGGGGGACCTACTCTGGACATGGACAGCTGTGGTATCGGGGACACTGGGACCATGGAAAACTGTGCCGAGTTAGGTTTCATTTGCACCTGATCTGTGGCCATTGTATGTACAATGTAATTCTGAATTCCTGGCAAAACAAATAGTGAATTTATTTTATAGAAATTTATTTTATAGGTGTATATGTGTAACCTCTATACCTATCTTTTAGCCATTGTAAAAAAAAATTAAATCTGTCGCAATGTTTTTTTTATGATTAGGTAACATTAAGAAAGTTAGAAGACTGTTAAGAACTACATGAATATTTGCTTGACATCTTATCTTCAAAGCACTTCAACTAAAGTTTATTCCTCAAAGCTGTGGCACAACTGAGAGGCTGCTCCATGGAGAGAAGTGTGAGACCTGAGTTCAAAACTTGGCTCTATCACCTAGTGGTGGGTCACTTAATCTTACAGAAATGAGGGGAAAATCCCTATATCCGCTAGTTATGGTGGCAGTGGTGATGGCAGGACTGAAGAAAGAGGTATTAGTATTGGTAGTTATTATTAATATAATCCTAGGAATAGTCACGGAATGTCATCTATCCCTTAAACAGCTTTTGTTTACTCAGGGGAAATCATATAGTAAAACAGGAATTGATATCAAAGAACAGACATTGTAATGGCCTGATAAAATAGAATTTGCTTCCATTTTGTAGGGCTTAAAGACTCTTGGATTATGAAAAGTTCAAGTGATTGTTTCAGGTAAAAGCCACTTTCCTCCCTTCAAGGGTAGCCCTTTCCTCCTCCTTCTAGATTTTAACATTCAAAACCTGAATCTAAAAATTGTCTACTTCTTACTGTTTTTATACCCTCTCTCTCCACTATTTCTTCTACTCAATGTTAAATTATGCTTCACTCCCATGCTTCCTTCTATCCTGTAACTCCTGCCACTCTACTAAGCTACCTAGCACTGTCTTCCCTTATAACTAATTTTCCTTTTCTTTTTTCACTCCTTTTTGTTTAGCCACTAGGCCACAGATGTGTTTATTTAAAAAATGAAAAGTTGACAAAAATGTGGAGGTGGAACTAAGAGGAGGGACACTTGGGTATCCATATGGAAAATGAACTATGAAGCTGGATCATTACATCACAACATGCATGAAAGTAAATTACAGGTAATCATAGGCCTAAATGTGAAAGAGAAAACAAAACTTTTATTTTTTTATTTTTTTAAATTATTTATTTTTAAAAATTACATTAAAAAAATATGAGGTCCCATTCAACCCCACCGCCCCCACCCCCCACTCCTCCCACAGCAGCACTCTCTCCCATCATCGTGACACATCCATTGCACCTGGTGAGTACATCTCTGAGCATCACTGCACCCCATAGTCAATGGTCCACATCATAGCCCACACTCTCCCATGTTCCATCCAGTGGGCCCTGGGGGTATCTACAATGTCCCGTAATTGTCCGTGAAGCACCACCCAGGACATCTCCTCGTCCTGAAAACGCCTCCACATCTCATCTCTTCCTCCCATTCCCCAAACCCAGCAGCCACCATGGCTACCCTTCCCACACCCATTCTACATTTTCTCTGTGGACATTGGATTGGTTGTGTCCATTGCACATCTATGTCAAGTGGGGGCTTAGATTCCACATGGATACTGGATGCACTCCTCCTGCTTTCAGTTGTAGACACTCTAGGCTCCATGGTGTGGTGGTTGACCTTCTTCAACTCCATGTTAGCTGAGTGGGGTAAGTCCAATAAATCAAAGTGTAGGAGCTGAAGTCTGTTGAGGCTCTGGGCCTGGGTGTCATATTATCAGTCCAGAGATTCAAATCCCCTAAATATATCTAAAACCCCAGCACCAACTACAATTCCATTAAAGTAGCATGCAAGTCTTGTGAAAAGAGATCCCCTCTGAGTCCAATTCTATCACGCAGAAACACCAGCTCCAAAGAAGGGCCATCTGCCGTGGCAGTGAACCCCATCTGCCATGACCATAGAACCTGTGGGTCTCTTTATCCCTCAAAAGAAGCAATACCTGGGGTACTTTATCTACTTTATCTGTCTCTCAGACTCTGCTCAGTTGTGCATAAGGGCATTCCTTCTGACAACCTCTAGACTCTTTTTTAGAGACTAATAGCCTTATATTCTCATTTCTCCTTTCCATTTCCCCCTTACATTAGGTCAAACAGCATTTTGAAGTCATAAAACAAAACTTTTAGAAGATTATGGAGAAGAAGAAATTCACAACCTCAGGGCAGGTAGAGATTTTTTTAAACAAGACACAGAAAACGATTAACTACAAAGGGTAAAAAACCTGTGTAAATTGGACTATATTAATATAAGAACTTCAATTTATGATGACACTATTAAGAAAGAGCAGGAAAAAGATCTGAAATACATTAATCCATAAAGGGTTCATTTTCAAAATAAACAAAGAGCTATTTGAAATCAATAAGGAAAAGTCAAACAACCCAACTAAAAATGTACTTAACAAAATTAGATATTCAAATGGCCAATAAGCATATGAAACAAATAGTTAACTTCCTTGATAAATAGGGAAATAAAGGTTAAAACCACAATGTGATACAACTACAAATCCACCAGAAAGGCTAAAATTAAAATGTCTGTCCATAAAAGCATTGATGAGGATGTAGAGGATAGGAACTCTCATATACTCACTGCTGGAGGGACTGTGAAATGGCCCTTTGGAAAACTTCAACTAAAGTTGAAGATACAAGTTCTCTATGACTCACAAATTCCCCTCCTAAGCACAGAAGATGTACAGAAATGCATGCTTCGTGCACCAAGAAACACGTATAAGAATTCTCACAGCAGCATGTGCGTAACAATCCCAAACTAAAATCAAACTAAATGGCCTCAATAGATACACTGTAGAGTATTTATACAATGGAATATAATACAACAGTGAAAACAAAGGAAACCACAACTAAAAGCATGTATAACTCTTAAACTCATAATATCATCTGGAAGAAGGCAAACACAACAGAATACATGTTACATGACTCTATTTACATAATATTCAAAAGTAGACAAAAGTAAACTATATTGTTTATGGATGCTTAATTGGGGGCTAGATCTAAAAAGGAAAACAAGGAAGTGATGATTGCTGGCACTGGGGGCAGAGGTGAGGGTTTAAGATGGGAAACAGGTGGGGAGCTTCTGGGGGATCTGGTTACTTGATTGGGTGGTGGTTATAGAGATGTTTGCTTTGTGGTGATTCACTGAGTTGGACATTTATGTTTTTGTACTTTTCTGTATGCCTACTATATTTCATTTTCAGTAGATTAAAAAATAGAATAATGATGGGTTATTTAAACAAATTTTGATCAAAACTTAGGTATGCATTCTTGGCCAAAAAATTGTTTTTAAAAAATTAAACCTGATGTTTACAGATAGCCACAAGTTACAGACACAATAAATATATATAAAAAAAAGATAAATTATTGGAAGCGATCTAGGTATTGTTAATGTACCTTAAAACCAACGCTGGATAAAAACAAAGAGAAAAGTACAATGTAGCAATAAACTTCAACATCTTTCCCAAATTTTCCCTAAAAAACTCCCATTCCCATCCTTAGGTACCTATTCTTAAATTCCTTAGCAATAAATGAAAACTTAATGCTAAAAACACTGAAACAAACCCCAGGGTCTGGGTCCTCAGCATTCTGTTCCTTTCCCAGCCTTCCCAGGACAGGTTGGCTCCTCAGCTTGAAAGTAAGAGAAGACCCAGAGTAATGGCCTGGGCAGAGAGAAGGGTTCTCCGAACAAGTGAAGTAGGGTCCCCCACCCCATAATGGGGGAAACTAAATAGGGTCCCAGTGCCAGGAGAAAGCACACTTACCCTCCATGGAAACCTCCAAATCCTCCTGTGGGCAGGGTCACTGGTTGGCCAACTGCCCTTTTTGTTCGGGTTATAGAATCAAATTCTGACCAGGCCTTTCTGCAGCCAGGGCTGCCCTGTGATGTGGCTGATTTGCTGGGGTGCAGGCTTTGTGTACTGGAGGAAATTTCTTCATGTTGTTTCTGATTCATCTCTGCCTGCTTGCCCATCTCCATTTTGCATAAGCCCAGAAGATTCTCTGCATCTATTTCCTCTAGCCTCATCTTCAGCAGTGGTTGAAGCCTCCAAATGTTGGGGAGGCTGAACTGCTGGGCCTCAAAGGCAGAGGAAATCTAGCTAAGCATTATTAAAAAAAAAAAATCCCCCAAGACAAACCTCACATCTGACCCAGAGTCATTCTCTTCTGCCTTAGCATCTTGGCCAGCTGTTCCATCTCTTTCTTTATGGTAGAGAAGTTCTCTGGCAGCTCTGACCTCAGGATGTACTGCAGGACGATGTAGAGTTCTGGAACCAGGCCCCTGCTTTACCTGTTCCAAGCCTGAGCCCGTAGGGTGCCATTTTGTCCTGGAATTCATACCCACACCTCAGGGCCCTGCAAACCCCTGATCTGATCTCTGGCTGAACCATCAGCCCAGCAGGGGGACTCTGGGTGCTCAATCAGGTCTGAACAGGTTTGTCCTCTAGGTTTGTCCTGCCACTGCCTGGCAGAAGAGAGAAATTTGAGAGCCTGTGCCTGGCTACCAAATGAAAACAGCACATTGAGTCAGAAGTCTAATAAGAATCAGTGACTTCTGAGGTTTCAGAACAGCCACCAGCCTCTCCCTTAGATCCGCCACCCCAGTGGGCAGAGACATCAGTGTAGGTGAGAGAAACAGGCCAAAGCTGTGCATGTGTTGTGGTGAGGAAACAGGGTAGACCCACAGGTAACTCTGGTTCCTAGGGCGAAGGAAACAGGTTTCTCACTCTGACCTTTGCTTCCTTAGCAAGGTACAAGCCTACCTCTTGGGCTCTGCATCTCCAAGTATATTCTCTGATAACTTTAAGAAGATCAATTTTAGTAGAAATGGATGGGGACAGAAACAATATCACTATTAGGTTAAAAAGGAGAGGTGGGGACTGGGATTGTCTAGCCAAGGTCACTGGACTCCTGCCTTCCCAAGTCCCTCTCTAGAAGCTTTTAACCTGAGGTCATTCATTCTCTCTTTCCCCTTTCCCTCCTTAGTTTTTCCCATTTAGGACCTAAGGCAAGATTCTTGAGCTAGGGACATGATGGAGTGATCTTTCAGCTGTCAAATCCAATGGCCTCTTTCTAATCCTCACCAGTGAAACATCTCTGCAGTATCTGACAATTTGACCACTTTCCTTGCTCCTTCTCCTTCATTTCCATGAAATGCTGATAACAACCAAATCTGTATTTCAGCCCTGACTTTTCTTCTAACCACTGGTTCTGTATTTCCTACTTCCTCAAAGCAAATTCATTATCTGTGCTTCTAAACTTGCCGCTCCTTTAGGGCTCCCTAAACTAGTTAATGGCATTATCACTTGCTCAGCAGCCCAAGTTTAAACCTAGAAGCTGTTCTTGACCTTTTTCATACACCATAGGGCAAAATCATATATCCTGGGTCTCCTAGAACAACTGAAATCTACCCTCTCCTCTTTAGCTCCATCTTACTGTTTTAGTTTAGGCCACATAATTTCTTACTTGTACTATAATAATAACCTTCTAATTGGTTTCTTCTGCTCCTTTCAGGTTCATCTTGCATATAGCTGCTAGAGACAGTTTTCCAAAAACAATAATCTAACCATGTTATTTTCCTGTTTAAAAATCTTCAAAATCTAAACCTCCAATCTACATAAAGTGAGAATTTAATTGCTGAGCATGGCATGCATGACTTCAAAAATTAACTTGTGTGTTCTCTGGTAAGGTTTTCTTTGTACTTGGTCAGATTTCTGCTGCCAATGTGCACATCTCCTGATTTATACATATGTCTGTCACAAAGAAAAGCCTAAATTCCTAAGAGAAGCCTTAATATGTCCTTAGAAGTATATTTAATAAGCTATGGAAATGGAGTGACCAGTGAAAATAAGTAGACATATTTGGTTGGAAAAGAAATAGAGATCCGGAAGGAGGGAGATGGGAATGCCAAAGACAACCAGCACTACTTGGGTTAGGCACTTGAAAGGCTAATCCATCACCTTCAAAAAATACAGGGACCTCTTAGCAAGTGATTAGATTACAATGTAAGAACCAGGCCAGTGTTATCCTTAGGGAACTGCAAAGTAAGGATAAGAAAGACATGGTCCCAGGTCCCCATATATTTATAATCTTAATGGGGGAGAAGAGAAACTATCAGGAGAGCAGGACAGCTACACTTGCCCAAAGAGAAGTTAACAGTTTCTATTATTAGGATCTTTGGAATTAAGAATGGTTTTCTAGAAGAGGGAAGTTTTAAGCAGAAATGTACAGAGTGTCAGGATTTGTGTTTTCAGGCTCTCCTTAAGTATTCTCTATTCTAAGGAAGTAAAACCAACTGCCAGGATCTACTAATGGTAAGAGGCATGGAACAGTGGAGACAGAGTTAGTAATAGACATACCTGTAGGGTGGTTCAAGTTTCAACTCTTTGGGAAGCCATCCACACATACTCTGAGCCACAGTGATTTCCCTCCCTCTGAACTAACTGACTATCCAGTCGAATAGTTGCTGCCTTAAACAGTCAGCTGGATTTTTCATATCTTAGCTCTCCAACTAGGAGATATGGAACTTTCAAAATGGATATTATAGATCCCATTTATTCTGTACTTACGTGCCAAACAATGTACTAGGGCATACGCCATCCATAGTTCTCTGAGTATAGGAAGTGCATAAAAACATCTGGAGATGACAGTGCTCTGGTTCTTACTTATACCATTCTGTTTGTCAGTTGTTTTGTGTGCTAGGAAATTGCTCCTTGCCTCCTCATTTCTCTAAGAACGTTCCTCACCAAAGCCGCCCATGCAGTCAGATACATGTTATTTCCAGATATCAGAGAACTGGGCTTTGTTTAAGAATACAAGAGTATGTGAGAAACTTCACTACTCCAGTAAAGTCTCCAAAAAATACTTTTTGAATGGAACTACCTCAAAAGAGCAGACTAGATGCACAAGCCAGATTAGATGGCACTGAGCTTAGTATTTTTCCTGCTCTGTAGGTGTCCTCATAAATTAGCAATGACTAGTCATCAGGACTTTCAAGCACCTTCACTCAGAAGGGCAGGTGTAAGGCCCCAAGAACTATATTCGTCAAGGAATAAGGCAAAAGGCAAAGGTGGGAGACAAGATCCAGATACCAGTCACTGAGAGGTCCCTCTTTAGGTCTAGGAAGTGAATTCAGGAATCCAGGATAACTCCGGCAGCTGAGTTATATCAGACAGGAAAGAAGCCTTCCTCCTCATGATGAGTTAACACTACACATTACAACAAGTTCAGTTCACTGAAAAATACCTCAAAACACAAGTAATTATGCTGTAATCCTTTGTGTGAGTTTTTAAGTATGAAATTACATGGCAAAATGAAACAGCAAAGATAGTTATGCAGTTAAGAAAAACTGATAACTGAAGGTATTATAGAAATAAAAGAACATTAAAGTTGTAATACCATGGAAAAATAATCAAATCAATGTAGTCAATCAATAGGATTATTTATTGCTCTGTGAGATAAATTTACATCATACATAGCAACAGCACTATTCTGCATAGAAGGTAACAGAGGACATGAGCAAAAGGATACCTATTTGTGAGTAACTACACAAGATGCTTTTACTCTTCTAAAATTGGTAGAGAAAAACTAGAATGTAGTATAATAATATTGTCAACTTAATTTTCTTCAGGTTTTTCTTAACGAAAATTCTTTGTTGCTGTCCTTTTTATTATTTTTAAATGGCTATGCAGTAATGTAATTACTGCTTAGAAATAAAAGATCATGACACAAATATGACATAACCACACAATCTGAGACTACAAAAAGATTTAGAGTATGCAAAGAAAAACCTCTCCATTTCGTTTTGTTGATCTGAGATATTCACGAGCTATGAATTCCAATAAAATAATGTTAAGTATAAAAATTCTATAGCCTTCATCAGAAGTCTTAAAGAATTTTAAATATTGGTCTAAGGTAGGAAGAACAGTTGAACTGAACAGGGCTAACTTGAAAGGTACTAGGGTGATGAGTTAGGTATATTCATAGATAGTCACAGATAGACGAAGTTTAAAGGTTCTTGTCATGCCAAACAAGATTTAAACGAAATTTTTAGCTGAGTTTGCCCTTGTTACTGAAGAAGAGCTTTAAGGATGTTTTTACATTGATTACTCTAGACAGGGTGAAATCACTGTCTTCTAAAAATTTACACTCTGCTTCCACTTTAGTGCAGGACATACACAACTTGTTTAATGAAAAATTTTCCACTATACTGTACAGTAAAATATACCAAAAAGAAATGATAGCTTATGACCAATGAAACCAGTAATTCAGCATGTGACATGGGCTCAGAAAAGTAAATGAAAAGTAGAATAGAACTTCTGTTTACCACAGACGACTCTCTTAGGTGCTGTGAGAGTTATTTTTTTAAAGAGATTCCAAATTAATTGAATTTGGGGCCATTACCACCACAAGTTTGGGGCCTCAGTGAATTTCCCTGGAATATCTTCAAGAAACTGAGATCTGAAGAAAACTAAACAGAGGCACTCATGCCTTTTCTTTTTGGAAAAATGAATTCATCCATTAGGTAGCATCAAATGTAGAAATGACAATGGAAATTCAAAAGGTTGCATCAGACTAAAAATTATGAGCAGAAATATTTTAATACTGCAACTTTACCTAAATACATAGATTAAAAACTCATTTTAGCATTTTGAACCTAATAAAGGCCCTATGATTTAAGATACTGAGGTAATACATCAATTTAGTCAGCTTATCAAACTGAATTCTCTTTCAAAGACACCTCACTGTGATTCATTCCCAAGGTCTAAAAGAGAAACCAGATTACCAACCTCTCCTTTGAGTCAGAGACTCATGCCCAAACTCAAATTTATTTGTGAAGAGTTTACTGCTCTAGTTCCCAGCAGCCTCATCTTCATGCTATGTGTCTGCAGAAAACATGGCAAGATAAAATTTTTTAAAAAGATTTTTTACTTATTTCTCCCCCCACCCCCACCCCACATTGTCTGCTCGCTGTGTCCATTCGCAGTGTGTTCTTCTGTGTCCACTTGTGTCAGTGGTACCTGGAATCTGTGTCTTGTTTTGTTGCATCATCTTGCTGCGTCAGCTCTCCGTGTGTGCCGTGCCACTCCTGGGCAGGCTGTGCTTTCTTTGTGCTGGGTGGCTCTCCTTACGGGGAGCACTCCTTGCACGTGGGGCTCCCCTATGCAGGGGACACCCCTGCATGGCAGGGCACTCCCTGTGCACATCAGCACTGCACATGGGTCAGCTCCACACGGGTCAGGAGGCCCTGGGTTTGAACCTTGGACCTCCCATGTGGTAGGCGGATGCCCTATCCATTGGGCCAAATCCGCTTCCCTAATGATAAAGTTTTCATTTCCTGAAAACTTCAGTACTCAAGGAAGTACTTACATCAAATGTAATGGAAAACTGAAAGCAATTGATTTCTATTACTATTTATTTATGTAAATTTATCAAATATGCAATTATATATCCACATGGTTAAAAAGTGCATTTATTTTTTTCTTTTTCTTTTTCTTTTCCTTTCTTTTCTTTTTTAATTATCTTTTCAAAAAGTTAATAGATCACACAAAACATTACATTAAAAAACATAAAAGGTTCCCATACACCCCACTCTCCACCCCCTACCCCCATCATTTTTTATTGTATTTTTTTTGAAGATACATAGATTACAAAAAATGTTACATTAAAAAAATGTAAGAGGTTCCTATTTACCCCCATCCCCCCACTCCTCCCACATCAACAACCTCTTTTAGCTTTTATTTTTAATTTTAAAAAATAATTTTAAAAAACAATGAGAGGAAGTGGATATGGCTTAAGTGATAGAGCTTCTGCCTATCATATGGGAGGACCTGAGTTCGATCCCTGGGGCCTCCTGGTGAAAAAGAAGAAGAGAGCCAGTACCTGCGCAAGGGCCTGCATGGTGAGCATAAGTGCCCATGTGATGAGCCAGTGCTTGCGCAAGTGAGTCACGCAGCAAGATGATGACAAATCAAAAGAGAGACAAAGGGCGAGTCAAGGTAAAGCACAGCAGAGACCAGGAACTGAGGTGGCGCAATTGACAGGGAACCTCTTTCCACATCAGGGGTCTCTAGGATGGAATCCTAGATGAGAAAAAATGGGAAGACAACACAGACAGCAAAAACAGCAGGGTGGGAGGACAGGAAGGGGAAAAAAAAAATCTTAAAAAAAAGGGGGTATTAACTTGGCTGATTTCCAGCTAAAATTTTATGTTTTGCTTACAGAGAACTTCCTGTAATAATTTAAATTCAAGAAAAAGAACGATCTTTTAAGATTGTCAGAAATGTGGCTAAAATATAAGGAAGAAACATAAATTTAAAGAAGTTTCTCATCAGGACATACTCTACAACAGATGCCATTTAGAAAGAAAGACAATGTATTAAAGAACTGATAGGTTTTCAGTGACTGAAGGAGAGTATGGAAGATATTAGAAGGAAGAAGAATAAAAGGAAAAGGGTCATTGTGGAACTTAAGGAGATAAGGGAATGAAGAAATAGGGTAAAATACTGAAGAAGAGTAAAACAAGGGGTTTAAATCTTGTACTTCTGTAGAATATATATCAGGAGACTGAGCAGAGCCCTATGATAAGACATGACTATAGAAAATACAAAGACAGAAGCAGGAAAAAAACGATAGAAGTTTTTGAATTCCCACATATTGAAAACGAGTGAATGAGTTCCCTAAAACTATTGTGCAAGACTTGCTGGGCAAAATAATTGCTAATAATAATAGCAACTACAGGCAGTCCTTGCTTTGCATGGTAGTATGGATATATGCAAAATTATCTTAATAACCAAGGGGGAAAATTACAATTGATCCGTGACTTTTAAAATAACGTGAGAACTTTAACTGTAAGTTATAAATGATTAGAATGAAAAAGCAGTAAAACATATTTACTTAGTGTACTGCAATTAAAAAAATAGAAACACTGAAAATTAAAGTGTTTCATTTCTTTGTAAAAAACATATCAATAGTAGTGCATGGCTTCTTTTCATCAGATAACAACATATGGTATAAGCATATCCTTTCTATGCCTTGGCAAATTGTCATACTTCTAACTTGGGATCAGCTTCCAACATTTTATCCTTTGCACTTTCAATGTCGTGAAATATCTCCAAGAGTTCATTTAATGTGAAGTACTTTTTTGTTTTTGTCATCATTTTTGGGACATCTTCATCCTTTTCATTGCAAACCCTTTCTGATTTCACTTCCAGTGTTTCTTTTCCCTTCCTCCCTCCCTCCCTCCCTCCCTCCCTCCCTCCCTCCCTCCCTCCCTCCCTCCCTCCCTTCCTTCCTTCTTTTCTTCTTCCTTTTTTTTTTTTTCCTGCACTTTGATTTTTGTTGGCCATTTCTCTCTTTTGATTATCCATTTTTGTAAAATGACGTGTGGGTTTATCTTTGGGAGGCAGTACTGTCTGTGCGTGAACTGAATAACAGATCGCAGGGACCAAATAAAGGCAGACTTTGAAAGAAAAGATGTGATTGGTCACTGATCACAATTTCATCTGTTATTCATGTAGAGAGATCTGTGGACTTCACGTAAAGAAGGGCTACTTGGAAAATTTGTATTTAATGTAATTATTCACAGTTAATATACTGTGGTAACTGAAATGTTAATGTGCTTTGAGGTGACTGGAGTTCTCTAACTAAATTTTGGTAGCTTAAATTCGTGTATATCAGAATTGTGCAATATGAGGACTGCCTGTATTTACTGAGTTCTTCCTATGTGTACTATCTTAAGAATTCCACAGGGCTTATTTCACTTAATTCTCACAATAACCCAATGCGATGGTGCTAATATTACCCCCAACTTATAGGCAATGTGATTGTAGATCTCCATCTGGACGCATTACAGAATTAATTCTCTACACATTTCCACAGTCTGAATAAATCCAAGTGCTTCTTCATAAACAATGACTTACTACCATTAAAGAGTTTGAGATGGTAAGTAACATATATTCATTGGGAACATATATCTAGAGTAAAAATTCAGGTTCTTACAATAGTATGGAAGGACATTTTCAGAAGATGCACTAACTCTTAGGTAGCATTGGAATACCATATAATGGAAGAGTGTCAGTGAACCAAGAGTTACTCTGGATCCTGAAAAGAGTTTAGAAGTCCTTTACCTTTTCATCTCACATTTCAGTGATCATTCTTTTACTGGGAACAAAGAGAATATTTGCAAAAAAGCAACAGTTCTGCCTAGTAGACTGTGAGTTCCTTGAGGGGCAGGGGTCAAGTCTTAGCACTCTATACTCTTAGAGTCTAGACTACTGCCAAGCATATATTAGGTGCTCAGGAAATCTTTATGGAATTAAATAATAAATCTTTACAGTTAAAATTTCTTGCCTCAACAAAATCAAGAACAATTGAAGTCTGAGATCAGACATGGGATTAGGCATTTTACAGAAAGCAAATTAAAAAATTAAATATTTAAAAAAATAATTAAATTGGGATTTTCTAAAAGTTAAGCTCTGCTGTCTGTGTTGATTTTGCATGCTTGATATTATTTTTGAAGAAAAGTAAACAATTAGCTCTGAGGGATTTTTCCTTAAGAGAAGTGCTACAAAAATCTAAACTACAATGGCTATATATTTGTCACTGTAAAATTCACACTTTATATCATTTAATTCTACTAATACCTCTTTTACATACTGGATACAATTAATTACTAAGTAGGAAAGGAGTAGCTACTACATCACATAAATTCAATTCGAAAGAATACTCTGAATTTCTTTGAGGTCAACTTAAACTTCTGAAATATTAGCTAATAACAAAAGAACTTCCAAGCCAATATTAATTTTGAAAGTTATTAAAAAATTTTAACTTTGGGTCTCATACAAAAAATTTCATCCATAGAAGACATTGTAGAAATAAACTTAAACTGTTATTTCTTTGCCCAAATTAGACAAGTCACTTCTATGGTATTTTAGAAATTAGAAATTATGCAACACAACTGAATTCTCTCAATGACTGTGCCATGCAGCTATTCAAAATGTATGTAAACTAGCTGGCATACAATTTATTGATTGGTACAAAAATATTGAATAGTTGGAGTTGAAAGGGATATTAACAAATAATATGGTCAGAAATGCTTATAAAAATTCTTAAAGAATATTTAGACATTAAATATTTAGACACAGGAAACTTTGCAACAGAACTGAATTCATTTCATTTCATTTATTTATTTATTTAAAAGATTTATTTCTTATTTATTTCTCTCCCCCTCCTCCCCCCCCCAGTTGTCTGCTCTCTGTGTCCATTTGCTGTATGTTACTCTGTGACCACTTCCATCCTTATCAGCAGCACCGGGAATCTGTGTCTCTTTTTGTTACGTCATCTTGCCCTGTCAGGTCTCTGTGTGTGTGGCACCACTCCTGGGCAGGCTGCACTTTTGTCGCATAGGGTGACTCTTTATGGGGCACACTCCTTGCGTGTGGGGGTCCCCTATGTGGGGGACACCCCTGTGTTGCACAGCACTCCTTGATTGCATCAGCACTGTGCATGGGCCAGCTTCGCCACACGGGTCAGGAGGCCCTGGGTTTGAATCTTGGACCTCTCATGTGGTAGGCGGATGCTCTATCCACTGAGCCATATCCGCTTCCCCGAATTCATTTTAGATGTTCTGAATCATACCTAGAAACAATGTAATTTCTTCAAAGAGGTATATTTTGGGGGTGTTTTTGCCAGTAGACAGATTAAGCCTTTGTGACTTGATAGCAGTCTGTCTGTGCAAAACAGAGCAGGGAGAGGGGGTATAGACCAGAGGAGATGGGGCATATGTGGGTAAGAGCAGACACAGACCTTGTAGCTTGAGGGAGGCATATTTCATACAGTCAAAGAGAAGTGAAGGGCAAGCGGACTCAGGCAAACCACATAGGTCAGGCAGAGGAAGACAGAGAGGAGTGCACTAGGTGAGTTGTTCCATAGGCTGGCAGGGCAAAGACACTCTAGGTAGGGGATACTATAGAATACAAAAACTGTAAGAAAAGAGTCATACATAGAGATAAAACCAGATGACAATGAGTATTTTTTTTTGGAGGTACAGGGAATTGAACCTGGTACTTCATACTTGCAAAGCAGGTACTCCATCACCGAGCTATATCTACTCTGCTCAATTACACAGATATGAGAGACTAATCAAGAGTAGTAACATAGAACTGATGGAGGAAGGAGAAACAGAGGACAAGTGAAGTACAGCCAGCCATGGGAAGGTAGATCAATACTTAAGATGTGATAAAAGGATGAAAATTTCTGTCTTATGTATTAGCCGTCTCTGACTTTTCCAAGAATTACAGACATAGCATTAAGAGCCATGAGGCACTTCTATGGGGACAGTAGAAGTAATATGTCTTTCACAGTAACTGCCACCACAATGTTCAAGTAAAAATATAAATTCATGTTATTCTGTTATTTATCCAGTGGCATTTCAGAAATAATTAGTTTTAAATTTCTTTATCTTTAAAGGGACTAGTTAGCTCAGTATAAGGAGAGTTGCCACCTTTACTGCCAAATTCTTCGAAGGATTTTTCACAAATTGGTTCAGAAAGCTGTAAAAACCATGGTGGCTATTTTTAAATTTTTTTTTTTTAAGTGAGATTTCTGGAGGGAGACTGGTGATATTCACTGTGATTACTGGGAAACTGAAAGAGTCAAATTCACAGGATAATATTAGACCTGATAAAAAATACATATAATCACAGCAACTGTTAGTGAAATACCTAAGTAAAGATCATATATTTAGGTAGATTATCTTAAATAATTCTCCAATCATTTATTTTCCCAGAATTCTGGATTTAGCTATTTATAATCAATGATTCACTGAAAACATAAGAACTCCTCATAGTCAACTTTTAGAATATTCATCCCTTCCATTGATGAATAATTTTAAGGTAGCATATAGTAATGAATAGGGGGACTAACTGATTGATAAACGCTACAACACCAATTCTATAGTAATGAACAAAAACTGCCAGAAAAGTGCTATTTAGTTAATGAAAATATCACTTAAAGGATTAGAATGTATATCTTTTGAATGGAAAGAGGGATGCTATAATTCTTGAGACTACATGTAGTAAAAAACTGATACAGTATCATATATACTAACATACCTCAAATGTTAAGGTCTGTTTACAAGGCAAAGTATAGATTTTCAATTACCTAATTAATTTGAGCTGTGTCTAAAAAATATTAGACAGCTTGTCTACACATTCTGGATGACAGTACATTCTAGAAGCAGTGGCCATTGATTTTTCATTGATATCTCCAGAAGGAAGTGATTATTCACTGACAAAGAAGAGATAAAACTCCTTATTGTCATTTCCTTAAGAGATATTACCAGCAATAAAATAAAGTGAATATTTAAGAAGATCTCAGTTTAGTTCAGTCAGTGTAAACAGTCATCTGGACTATTTAAGCAAGGAAAAATTACAGTTACATTAGCAGGTTGTCTACAATTCAAATTCATCTAGAAATTACTAACTTTCCACTTTACTTTCTGCTGGGGACATGAGGCTTGACATTTAGGCATGTGCCAGGTACATATTAGCAATGGCGCTCTTCTTCTATATTCAGAATCAAGACAGATCCAGCTGAATATAGTAATTTTTCAAGTTTAATTCTTAAACCCTGGGAAGTGGATGTGGCTCAACTGATAGAACATCATTCTACCATATGAGGGTGCAGGGTTCGATCCCCAGGGCCTCCTGACCTATGTGTTAAGCTGGCTCACTCACAGGGCGGCCGTGCGCAAGGAATGTCATGCCATGTGGGGGCGCCCTTGCATAGGGGTGCTCCATGCACAAGGTGTGTGCCCCGCAAGGAGAGCCGCCTCATATGAAAAAAGCACAGCCTGCCCAGGAGTAGCTCTGCACACACAGAGAGCTGATATAGCAAGATGACGCAACAAAAAAGAGATGCAGTTTTCCAGTGCCACCTGACAATATAAGCAGACACAGAAGAACACACAGCAAATGGATACAGAGAGCAGACAAACACCGGGGGGGGGGGGGGGGGGGGGGAGTGTGGAGGTGCGGGGGGAGAAATAAATAAAATAAACCTTTTAAAAAAATTCTTAAATCCTAAGATATTTACTATGGTTATTTTTCTTCCTCTTCTCTGTCATCATTGTCTCTTTTAAAATAGGCTTCTTAATTTTTTAAAAAACTTAGATTACATAAATGTTACATAAAAAATATAGGGGATTCCCACATGCCCCACTCCCTACCCCTCCCACATTTTTCCACATTAACAACATCCTTTACTAGTGTGGTACATTTGTTACAACTGATGAACACATTTTGGAGTATTGCCACTAAGCATGGATTATGGTTTACATTGTAGTTTATACTCTTTCCTACACAATTTTGTAAATTTTGGCAATATATAAAATGGCCTGTATCTGACATTGCAATTTCATTCAGGACAATTCCCAAGCACCAAAAATGCTGCCATATACCTGTTTTTTCCCTCTCCCTCCCCTTGGAACCCCCAGTGGCCATTGCTTCCACATCAATGATATAAGTTCTTTCATTGCTAGACACACAATGAGTCTATAGTAGAATACCAGTAGGTCTACTCTAGCCCTTTGTTCACTCCCCAATCCTGAGGATTCTGGGATGGTGATGCCCACTCCAGTTCTAACTGAGAAGGGACTTAGATCCCATGGGGCAGATGGATAGGACTATCTTGCTTCAGTTGCAGACTGTTCCTTGGGATGGTCATTGTCCATCATCATCTCCTTGGTAGTTGCCTTGGGTGAGTTCAATGAACTAGAGAGTAGGTGTTGCAACTCTATGGAGATTCAGGGCCTAGTTGGCATGGACAGTTCAAAGATTTAAGCTCTTGGACACACACCTATCAACTCTAGTACTAACTATAAGTTCAAATAGAAGGGGCAGAAGAGCCACGTGTGGGAAACTACAACTGAGTCCGACTCTGTCACACTGGGGACCATAAATTCCAAGGGCCCACTGGTAGGGCACCAAACTCCTGAGCTGTCTGCCTTGCCTATGTTGTCTGGATGTCTCCAGAGTCCTCAGGAGCCCTGCTATTTGAGAAATATTGACTTTGGCAGTCAATGAGATTCTGCTGAAGTGTGCATAAGCTAACCTCTGGAATGACCACCTGACTCACTTTGAAGTCTCTTAGCCATATAAACTCATTTGTCTTTACCCTTTCTCCCTTTTGGTCAAGGTCTTTTCCGGTTGCATTGCTAGTTGGTGCTTGGTATTAATCCCTTGATACCAGGGAGGTTTATCCCCAGGAGTCATGTCCCACACTAAGAGATGGTAATGCATTTATATGCTGAGTTTGGCTTAGAGAGAGGCCTCATATGAGCAAAAAAGAGGTTCTCAGGAGGTAACTCTTAGGCACCCTATAATACTAGGCTAAGTTTCAACTTTAGAAGTAAAGGATCATAAGTTCAGTCATCAATATCAAGGGCCCGTTAATGGACCATCCTCCCTCACTAGTCACTCCCCCTGTACTTGGGAGCTGCTTGTTGTTTTTGTCTTCATTTTTTATATTTATCTTGATACCTTTCTAATTTTGAGGTGCCAAGATTTATACCAAGTGTTCTATTATAGAGAAAAGCTTGTTTCAAGCCATGGCTGGGCCAAGGAGCAAAGCAATGGATACAAATTTCAGGAAGAATTACATTGACAGGCATCAGACATCTAGATCACATGCTTCGGTGAATCTAGGTTCAGGTATTTCCTTAATAGTAAGAGGAAATATGAAGCTATAAGGTAGAGCTCTGTGTCCTGTGTTTCTAGTGCAAAGTGGTCACTGATATGTTGAGATACTACTGATCCCCTCCGCCTTCAGGTAGCTATGGGGACTCTGGGGTGGTAAGGACATCTGTCCATTTGCCTGTGGACATTAGCAGCTTCATCTGTGAACACCAGAGTACTGCACAAATGTTATAATTTTCCATTATGTGCCATTTAAGGAATAGTGGAATAACTTTAATAATTTACTGGTAACAACACTTTATGCAAACTTTAGAGGGTTGGCAAAGTAGGTTTGGGGAGAAGGTCAAGTTTTCAAGGACACAGAACAAAAGACAGTTGGAAGGGAATAAAGACAGACATTTCAGAGAAGAGTCAGGTACCCTGAAGTCTAGGAAAATGAGTCTGAAGTCAGATAGACAAATAACTGCCTTTATCAGTAGGAGGTTTGGAGGTTATGTCCTAGGGTTGTCCTTTTCCCAAAAAAGCCTTCTCTGGCCACCTACCTAAAAATTCAAATCCTCCCCTCCACACATATATACTTCAAGTCCCTCCTTCCTGTTTCATATTTTCTTTTACAAATGATCACTATCTAAAACACTATACAGGGGAAACATATTTGGTCCAATAGATAGGGTGTCTGCCTACCACATGGGAGGTCCAAGGTTCAAACCCAGGGCCTCCTGACCGGTGTTATGAGCTGGCCCACATGGAGTGCTGATGCACGCAAGGAGTGCTGTGCCATGCAGGGGTGTCCCCCGTGTAGGGGCGCCCCACACACAAGGAGTGCACCCTGTAAGGAGATCCACCCAGTGTGAAAAAAAGTGCAGCCTGCCCAGGAATGGCACCACACACACACAGAGCTGATGCAGCAAGATGATGTAACAAAAAAAAGACACAGATTCCAGGTGCTGAAAAGAATACAAGTGCACACAGAACACACAGCGAATGGACACAGAGAACAGACAACTGGGGGTGGGGGATGGGAAAGGAAGAGAAATAAATAAAAACCAAATCTTTAAAAATAAATAAATAAATAAAATACTATACAATTATCTTATTTATCTAGCTTATTGTCTTTGTCCCCTACTAGAATGTAAGCTCCATGTGGGAATTTTGTATGTTGTAATTCACTGTTTTTTTTTTTTTTTTTAAAGATTTGTTTTTATTTATTTAATTCCCCTCCCCTCCCCCGGTTGTCTGTTTTCTGTGTCTTTTTGCTGCGTCTTGTTTCTTTGTCTGCTTCTGTTGTCGTCAGCTGCACGGGAAGTGTGGGCGGCGCCATTCCTCGGTAGGCTGCTCCCTCCTTCGCGCTGGGTGGCTCTCCTTACGGGGCGCACTCCTTGCGCGTGGGGCTCCCCCACGCGGGGGACACCCCTGTGTAGCACGGCACTCCTTGCGCGCATCAGCACTGTGCATGGGCCAGCTCCACACGGGTCAAGGAGGCCCGGGGCTTGAACCGCGGACCTCCCATGTGGTAGACGGACGCCCTAACCACTGGGCCAAAGTCCGTTTCCCTAATTCACTGTTATATCCCTGGCACCTGGAGCAATGTCTTATACACAGTAAATGCTTGCTCAACAAGAATTTGAACAAGCATTCATGATGTTCAACAAGAACAAGAATGTATGAAGACTAAATGCACATACCCAGAGAGACACAGAGGAAACACATTTGGAGGGGTCTGAAAGTATGCTAACATTAGCAGCAGTACTTAACCAAATCTAGCACCAGTTAGAACCAATCTGGTAAAGAGCATCCTGTCAGTCATGTGCCAGCCAAAGTAAGCTGTGCCCAGGAATTTAAGAAATTAGAAAAAAATCAAGGCTCTGTAACTTTGTCTGCTTTCAAACATTTCTACTTTGCTCTCCTTTCAACCTGGGGAATGCCTTCTCCTACACAGTCAAAAATAGTTGTTTTGGGAGAGCAGCACACCACACAAACTAATTCTAATTTTATTTTTACTGCTGCTCTGATTTCTTTCAGCTTTATTGTTTCTAGATTTCTATGTTCTACTGAACATTTTCCTTTAAACTCTAAATTTTCCTTTTGATTTCTTCACTGTATTTTCTATCTTTCTAGCTCGGGTTTCTGTGTAATATTTTGTGACCCTTATCAACAGAGAGAATATAGGAAACCATGAGAAAAGTTAATAGAAAATAAGACAGGAAAATAGAAGGATATTTCCGCAAATGCATTTTCACTCCTATAGGATTAAAATAATCAATGACATTTAAAAATAAATGATAGTCTTAAATTCTAAAATGACAAATGAAAATACATATAGTACCACATTTTCACAGTATCTTCCTTCTGATGACCTCAAAATATTCCTCCAGATACTGTAACAATTGTCCTCATAACGTTTCCTCAAGATAAGTGAGCAGATACTTGCAGTTGCCATGTTATAAAAAAACAAATAACCAGAATATGTGAAGCAGGCTATTAAGACAGGGAATTCACAGAAGGATCTGGAACCTGGCAAGAAGTCCACGTGGACATCAGCAACCCAAAGATGGCTGCTGGAAGACCCTCCCCAAGATTCCGCCACTCAGAAGACTTCCTCTGGAAGCCAGGAGAAGCCTGATTATTCCCTAAGGACTTTATCATTGGGCCCTCCTGGGAGATTGCTGGGGAAATAAAAAATCAAAACAGTGAACAGCTGGAACTCCTCCCCTGCTATTAGCAAAGGGGTGGGAAAATTAGCAGTTTAAAAAGCACACTCTTGCCTCTGGACCTGGACTCCAGCTGCCGTCTCCTCCACTTGAATCACCACACAAGTAAAACCTGGGCATTTATAAGCTGTAATGGGGAATTGTAGCCAGTAAATTGGTCCTCTTTATCACTTTTCAGCCCCTTCCTCTCTACCTGGGACCCCTGCTCTGTTATTTCCTCCCATTTCTCTTCCCTCCCTACCTGAATAAATCACTGGCCTAACTCACCCAGCGTGCTCTTGAAATTCATTTCTGCAGCACAGCCAAGAACCTAAACAAAATCCGGTAATATATGAATTATAACAAAAACATAGATCCTACTAATTGATTATATCATTCTCTGGATTACAGTGTATTCAATCGATTGATTTTACTTGTAGAAAACACTATAAATAGAAAGAAGTAAGGAACCAGTCACTTGATACAGACTCAAAACGCTTCAAACATCTACCATTCACTATATATTATAACTGAAAAGGTATATATCACTTTAAGTATAAGGTAAAATATTGCCAACTCATTCATGTGGAGTTGTGAAGTACTACAAAAAGTGCTATCAAAAAGAAAAAAATAAAACAATATCACTGCACTGAAAATAATTATCAATGATATTTTAAATATAATTATAAAACTTTATTGTAGTTGCTTTTGAAATAGATAGTCAAAGGTAAATACCATTCATAAAATGAAGATTAAGAGCAACAGATCTATTTTTTTTTCCTTTTGATAAAGGGAAACAGATTTAGTTAAAAGGAAAAAACTACAGCATTAAATGAGTATGTGTTTTTACAGGCAATTTCACTGATATCACCGTGAAACTTTCAGTCAAAAGATAACAGCATATAACTTAAGAAAAAGTCCACAACTTTATAATTTAGAAAGCTGGGGGGAAAAGACTTCACCAAATTGAATGTACAACTTGGATATCTATTACTAATTTATGGTCAGTACCTATGATGAAATCTTCAAATAATATTAACATTTTAAATTACAGATAACAGGATTTTTGACCATAGGATTTTGGGTGTTTACAATCTTGTTATTTCCATTTGAATTTTCTGCCATCACTTCAATTGCCATCACCTCAATCAAATAGGTCATAAAGCAATTTCATCATTTGTTGCCCTTCAGTGATTTCTATCTCCAGCTTCCCTACTTCCGGCAATTGTGTTTTCATTCTCCCAGTTACTTACACTAGAGTTTATCATTGTCTCCTCCCTTTCCCTTAGCCTCCATATCCAATCTATTTATCATCAAGAGGTGTGGATGTTTCCTGAGTAATCTTTGTTATAACTTTTGTAGCCTCTCCATTTCCATTGCCACCACTATAATTCATGCTATCAACTCCATATACTTGTTTCATTGCAATAGCCTGCTAATGAGACCTGCTGCCTCCAAATTATCCATTTGCTAAATCTTTTTTAAAAAACTCACTTTCATATCCCTTGTCTAACATTTTAAAAATTACTCTTTGGGTGAAACCTAATGCTGATGGCAATTTTCAAAAGGACGCAACTACCTACTAACAGGGGGCTAGGAAATGCTTTTTTTTTCTGGGAAAAAATCTTGATAATTTCTTATTCCCTGCTATGTCCCCAGCTTTCAGAGTAATGTCTTGGAAATAGTGTCAACAAATATTTGAGGAATAAATGGATATATACTAGGGAGTATATGTGAAATCTCCTGATTTAAGCCAAATTTGTTAGAATAAAAATCTAGAAGTTTTAGAAAGTTACAAGAAGTGGCAAGTTCTATCCTAAGGAAAAATTTTGTCAGAGAAGAGCTGAATAGTTGAGGATTTAGTATGAGACCAAGGGAGTGTGATAAGGAAGAAATTAATATATTCTCCCTGATAAATTGTATAGCAAGTCTACTCAGATGCTGACTTGTCTTCAATAGGCTTAAGTTGCTCTTAAGAACTAAAATATCACAGCTAAAAAAAAGGAGCCTTTACAAGGTTTTAGTCTCAAAGTTATGGTTGTTTCTATTTAGCTTTGAGTGACCACTAAAGTTTAACCCTGTTGTGTTAATTATTGTTGAGTAACAAATCATCCCCAAACCTGGCAACCTAAAATAACAAACATTTATCATCTGACTGTTTCTGTGGATCAGGAATATGTGTGTGGCTTAATTGGGTGACTCTGGTTTAAGGTCTCTCAGAACAAGGCTGCAGTCAAGGTAGTAAGGTCACTCACTTGGCTGTTTGCAGCCCTCAGGTCTTCCATGGCTCTCTGCCAGAGATACCAGTTCTTTGCCTGTAGGTTTTTCCATCCATTAGTTCACAATATGATTCATAAAATGGCACCTGGCTTCCATTAGAGAGAGGAAGTGAGAGGGCAAGAGAGGGTCTGAGTTCTGTTAACATTTACCCATCTTAGCATGTTCTTCATTTTCCTGAAGCAGCAGGCTTGACAGAATGGGGAATTTACCTTTTAAAGACTCAGTTATGGGGCGGGTAGATGGCAACACGTCGCAGGGCTAAGACAGTGTCCTCCAGGATGTGGTATTTGCACTAAACCAGCATTTAATATATGGTGCTATGTTTCAGTTGTCTAGTTGCTAAGACAAATACTATAGAGTGGGTTGGCTTAACTACAGAAATTTATTGGCTCTTGGTTTCAGAGGCTAGAAGGCTTTTCTTCCACCTGGAGTCAGCATCTTCTGGTGGGCCAGCATTCTATGGAGTTCCTTGACTTTTCTGTTCTATGCCAATTCACGTGGCAATGTCTTCTCCTTTCTCTTCTGAGTTCCACTGACTTCTAGCTTCTGGCTGCTTCCTGTGGCTTCTCTGTAAATCCGACGGTAATAGGATGAAGAGTCTTCCTGATTTAGTTGGACCACACCTTAATGGAAGTAATCTCTTCAAAATGCCCTATAGGTTCACACCCACAAGAATGGATTAAGATAAAAAACTTGTTTTCTGAAGTATATTTCTTTATGGCCAGATGATGTTTTTCCCAGATCTGGCCATTAAGAGGTGAAATGACTGTTAATGATTACTCTATTATCCTTAGTGATTCATAGCAAAATGTTACTTCCCATTTCCATGATTTTAGGCTCTCCTGGTCTAAAGGTATTAGTTCCAAAGGGAGGAATGTTTCCATCAGGGAATACAACAATAATTCATTGTACTGGAAATTGAGACTGCCATCTTGCCACTTTGGGCTCCCAGTGCTACTGAATCAACAGACAATGGAGGGTGTTATTGTTCTGGCTGGGGAAAATTGAGTTGCTACTACACAATGGGGGTATGTCTGCAATGCAGGATATCCTCTAGGGTACCTCTTTGTACTTCCATGGTCTATGATTAAAGTCAATAGGAAACCACATGAGCAGATTGGGTTATCTTACCAGGCAAAGAACCATGAACACCTGAGGTACTTAATGACAGCAAAGAGAATATGGAATGGGTAGCGAAGAAGGTAGTTATAAATACCATCACAGCCCATTGCAAAAATGAGGAATATATTTATTATGACTATTTCTTCCTTATTTTGATATGAATATTTTTGTATATACATTAGTTTAATATTTTTGCTTTCTTTTTTCCTCTCTCAATCCTTTATCATCTAATATAAGATATGCCAACCATAATTAACTTTTATTTCTCAGTATTTAAATGACAGAATAGCAAAGGTGAGAAGAATGAACATCAGCCAAAGATGAAAAAAGGGACATTGCACTCTCTTCTAGGAAAAGGGTTAGTGTGCTTTTGGTTGTATATGGAATAGTTGTATCATGCTAGGTGGAAACATGACTTTACTAATGTCTTTATTTGGAGATTAAGTCTGGTTTACAGGAATGTATTTGAGTGCCAGGTTGACAACGGGTGGACTGTGGTGACTTTGTAATGTATTGACTAGGTTGAACTACATTTCCTAGACTTCCTTTTCCTGTATGTTTCCACTTAGAGTGGTTCATAGGGGAGATATTTGTGGGATATTTGGATGGTGAAATGAAGCAGCAGACATTTTCTAGTTCACACATGCTGTCCCTTATCTGCTAGCTTACTTCATGGCATGAGGCAGTGGCCAGGACTGCACCTGCTCTGCTCTCCCCTGGATCCTCCTTCAGCATCTCTGATATTGGTCCAAGTGTTGCATGTTTAGCTCCAGGACAAATGGCATTAGCTTCTAACTGGATTCCCACACCACCAAGGCAGAGACAATAACTGACATGGGTGTAAGTTCATCCTCATGGCATCTAGCTCATGTTTGTGGATTCCAGCTCATTCTTGTTCTCCCCCATTTTACATCCATTTTCCCTTACCAACTGTCTGCTCTGTAGACTCAAGCTCTAGCATCAGATAAAAGTCAACAGCATTAGAGACTGCTTAACCATTTCTACTCAAATTATTCCAGGTCACATCTCTGTAATAAATTCTTTTGTGTGTATGTGTGTGTGTATAATAGCATACCTATCTCCTATGGGTCTGCTTCTCTGATTTAACCCTGTCTGATATAGCTATAAAATTTAGCTATAGTGACAATGAAGTTCACCTGAAGTTTAGGTATTAAAGACAATGAAGTTTAGTTATAACAATATTTCTTTACCTAACACATGAACTGTCCCCCAAACTATTTCCTTTAAATATGTAAATATGTTTGCAACTATAAGTACTTAGTGATTAGGTATCTTCTATGATTGTTATATTGAGTAGTTTGTGTTCCAAACTTCTGCTTATTCTGTGGCATCTATGACTATAGCAAGTCCACATCTCTCTTGTAGCTATAACCAGATATTCACTGTGTTTAACATCTAAATTGATTGGGAACTATGAAAGGCAAAACCAGAAAACAATGACAATTGTCATTTGTTCCTCTTACCTAGAGACTAGAGATTTAAGTACAAACCCTGTAGCCTGGAAATTAATGCCCACCTTAAAAGGGCTGGAACCCACTTGCTTCCTGAGGTCTCACCTCTCCCCTTTCCTTTGAACAGAGGCCAATCTTGTCTTTGTTCCCTGTGAACATCTTCAGGTCCATTAAAGCTGTTGCTCTGTTTCTTTTGCCTCAGATGCTATATCACGTGTCTTCCCACAATCCAAACCCTTTCTAACCTGTAAGTTCCAGCTAAAATATTTCACATGAAAAACTTTTCTAGAGATTCCAGGTCATAGCAATCTGTTTTCTTTGCACTCATAGCCTTTACTGGCTGTCTTGTCATTGCGTTGGTACTTTATCAAGGCAAAATACCCAGTGAGATAGACTGTATGGTTACCTAGGCCTTGTCTTAGTCAACCTTTTATTTACGCATGTTTTGTTTCCTTAAGCTCCAACAGTAACTTTCTATATTATTCTTAAATCATTTCATCTACTTATGGAGTTTTTTGGGTTAGGGTAAACTACTTAATAAATTTCATATAGTAAATTATATCCATGCTCTATCTTACCAATAATTTATTCAACAATTCATGGCAGAATAATATGCTTAGTTCAGAAAAATATTTCTATTTGCCATTAGAGTATTTTTTTACCTTAAAAAAATCACATATCTCTCATCAAACACATACCTGCTGAGACGCGAGGACAGTCAGGCAGCATAGACTCCACTGATGTGTCTAAAGGTTCTGAACTAGAGACCCAATTACAACAGTTCTGCAATGCAACAGAGATAATTTTCTGTTGTAACATAATTTAAGCCACAACCAAATTTTTAGGCTGCAGAGATTAATTTATCCCGATATAATCAACTACTAGAAGTGCATTCAAAATTTATTTGCATATACTTTACAACATTTTCTTATGTAAACAGTAATTATTCATGACCAACATGACTGGAAAAAGTTTATCTTCTACAATTCAGCCAATCATCTGTACTCATATTAAGGAGACATGCAATCTTTTGTGGATCATAATGCAATATATTTCTAAGAGAAGGCTAAATAGCCAAGGAGTAAACAAATAATTAAAGGGATTATAATTCAGGAAAATTGAAAAAAAGAATCCATTTTTGACTTTAAGATTGAAATATAGATTTTATCATGTGAAAGAATAGCTACATTTCTGTGGTATAATCTTTGTATGTATAATTGTAGAAAAAATTTGGCCCAAATAAATACGCTATCTTAATTTTTACTTCAAACTTGTTCAATGGGGGCTGTATCAACATAGTTCAAAAGAAACACAACCTGGTAAATTGTAGCTGTGTGTCTGCAGGCACCAAGTCTTCCATATTAAAGATCAACTTTGAAAGCAATGATGATTTGCAACTCATCAAATGAAATAAAAACAATACATACTCCTGTACAGTTTAAGTCTGTATTTGAAGTCTGGCCTTTAAAAAGTGTGCTAAAGTTATTAACTTCATATGGTTGTTTATACATTTCTCAACACATACAAACACACACATCCACAATGAATTTCCAGACAGATTTTTTTTTTTTTTTTTTAAGAACTCACCCCATCAATCATGTTGGAAAAATTGCTGATTGCTATTCTGATAAACAAGCATGTATTGTGTATTTTTAGATGCTTGCTGCCCTGGTTGTGCACCATGGAATCCGTCTTCACTGTGGAAAGATCCTTGACTGGTAGATCAAGTGTCTTATTGTATTTCCTTAATTCATTCTGTCTGGAAGAAGATGTCAGCTGTGTTGCAGTGAGGAGAGAATTTCAAAGGCCCCAATCCCCACCAATAAAGGCTGAGGAATGGCTTTTGAATAGATTTGTCAAGGCAACCCTACTGTTCTGGGACCAGGGAGAGCAGGAGTAACATAAAGGAATGGTTGCTGTATGAGATTAGAAAGTAAAGTTCACAAAGCATGGCAGATTTCTGTAAGAAACAGTAGATCAATGAAACTATTGAACTGTGTAGAAAAAAACATGAAAACAAACATAACATCTAGTAATGTTCTTAAATGCATTCTTTCTTTTTATATTTAAAATGGATAAAATAGTAACATTTTCATGTATTACAAAAGCTTGAAAGTTTAAAGTGGATACATATTCTATAACTTGCATTCCTAATCTTAATTAGCAGCTGAATGCAAAATTATACAATGTAAAAGAGAAGAAATTATAAAAGAAGTAGGGTTTTAGAAGATATTTCATATACTTGAAATAAGTAAAATTAATATTACTTTTGATAGAATACCACAGCATAGAGTTCTAGATAATGCAGAAGATTAGCACACAATTAGCCAGCTTTTATATACAATGTGACACTTGCTTGTAAGAAATAAGTATTCTCCAAAGAGTGTCAAGATATGTAAATGGATGATTTGTTTTATCATTCATCACAGCCCCTAATAAATTAAAAAATCATGACTTCTATAGGTACTAAAAATAGGCTCCCAATGATACAGGGAGATAGCGTCAATGAAGAATGACTTTCTTTCTCTCTCTTTTTCTTAAACAATTCAGTTTTTTCAATGACAGCAATTAGCACTACAGACAGACAGGCAGCGATTAGGTATATATTTTAATTATTATTCATCCTACCAGTACCTCCAAATCTGATGAAAGTCAGCTATTATCCAGGTGATATGTCAGTCTTAATACTGCTCACCTACACTTCACGTATGTAAAACTATGTCTTATAGGATTTTCTGGTATTAATAAAAGTGATGGCACATTAGACTATGCAGATTATACTAATCACATTCTAACTTGTTTTCATTGACTTTGAAATACTGAACAAAATGGTCTTTATCCAGATAACCTTTAACTCAAACATTTAAGGCAAAATGTAGGGTAATATTTTATGGTTCCGAAATTTCAACTTTTTATCTGGGCACGTTTTTAAGCCTGGATCTTTAGTGAAAATAGGATAGAAGAGAAACACCTCACAGTGAAAGTCAATATATTCAAAAGTTGTCTGGAAAGATGAAGTACCTTTGTAGGATTATAAAGGTTTGATACTTTAAGTTTGAAGAGTATATGTATATAAGTGTATGCATGTGTGAGTGACATTTTAACTCCACTGAGAAAAGTTCATAGAAAAAAGGGCAAAACAATCTAAAACTCTTTGCCATGTGAAAGCATATAAACAAATTAATAGACGCATATTGGAAAATACATGTAAAGAAAGAAATAAGAGAAAGATACTGTATTAGTCAGCCAAAGCGGTACTGATGCAAAATATCAGAAATTGGTTGTTTTTTATAAAGGGGTAGGAGCTTACAGTTACCAGGCCATAAAGCATAAGTTACTTCCCTCACCAAAATCTATTTTCACATGTTGGAGCAAGATGGCTGCCAACATCTGCGAGGATTCAGGCTTCCTGGCTTCCTCTGGGCTCAGCAACTCTGTTTTCCCCACAAGGTCAGCTGTAGACTATGAGGCTCTCTAGACTTTGCCTCTCTCCACAAGGTCAGCTGTAGACTATCAGATGGACAGCTCGGTCTCTCTCCCTGGGGTTTCTGCCGTGTTTATGAAGCTGTCTCTGTTCTTCCTGTGTGTTCTCTTGACTCAGGTCCTCTCTTCCCAGGGCTTGCTTCTCTTTTCTCTGTGTGCTTACTTTCTGGGACTCCAGATTACGACTTCAGCATCAAACACCAATATCAAAACTCCAACATCACAAAAACCCCCAACTCTGTCCTTTGCCATGCCTTCTATCTGTCAGTCCCCACCCACCAAGGGGTCAGGACTCAACCCCCTAATGACATGGCCCAATCAAAGCCCTAATCATAACTTAATCATGCCCAGGTACAGACCAGATAACAAACATAATCCAATATCTATTTTTTGGAATTCATAACTATATCAAACTGCTACAGATAGATAACCATTTCATATGAGTTCAAGCTATCTGAAATTCTGTTATCAAATGTAACTCCTTATTCTGATGTGTATTTATAGTTTGAGAACCAAATCTGTTTCACTGTATTTCTATTGCTTATTCTCTCAATGCCCTGATTTGCTCCCCGTTCAAGTTCTTCATAGCCCAAGTTCAGATGAAAATTAGTGAAGTGTCCAGGGTGGTGACACAGGCCACCCACTAAGAAAACTTTACTTAAACTCAAAATACACTGGAGTGTTTTCCTATTCCCTGTAGATCTTATCTTAGTTGTCCTGAACAGGGAGGAACAGAGCATGAGCCTGACTAGAGATACGACAGAGCATGCTAAGCCTCTGCTGCAGTTCCCGCATCCCAAATCAACATGCCTAGAGAAAGAAGCTCTTGGCCAGAGCCAGAAGATGGGGACAAATCAGGTAACTAGTATTCCTCTGGGTTTCAGGGAAAAGGAGAGAAATAAAGACACCATAGTGAGTGTTTCTTACAGTTAAGTGTTTTCAATTTAAAGGTCTTTTACTTTGAGATTATGAGCTTTCAGGATTTTGTGGTTGTAAATTGAAATTTCTTTGAAATCTGAGGGTTTGGGATTGACTGATATAGACTAGAAGTGCCTATAGGCCAGTGTGGAATGACTCCCTTTGACATTTGAACCAGGGTTTAACAATATTCCAGAGTAGACAAGAAAGGAATTAAAACATTTTATCAGAAAGGTTAGAATATAGCATATTCTATTTAAAGAGAAAACTAGGTAGCAGTTGTATGAGGTGTTTGAGATATTTTGAGATGTTTGCTGCCCTGATTGAGTTTAGGTGTTTATTCAATTTTATTTCATGTGACTTAGTTATAAATCATCATGGCCATAAAGGTTGGAAGGCTTTGTGCCCTTAGACAAGTACAGCTACGATTCACCAGGCCCTATACTTAGTGGTGAACAGTGATAGGTAAGGGTTCACAATGTTCAGTGCCCAGGTGTATGTCAGGATAGGACAGTCACCCACTTAGCCTTCACAGGCCTGGAGTATGAGGTAAGAAGGGCTTCTTAAGGGCTGCCTTCACTTACTTTCTATCTTTCCCATGAGGCTGGCTTAGAATCTAGAGTGGGTCTTTTAGTTGGCAGTAGGTTTCACTTGAAATAATTTTCAAAAGAAGCCTCTTTTGACCTTGGTTTTATTTTTCTTAAATTCCTATTAAAAATTACACATGTGTGTAGGGGATTTGAATCTCTGGACTGATAATATGACACCCAGGCCCAGAGCCTCAACAGACTTCAGCTCCTACACTTTGACTTATTGGACTTACTCCACTCAGCTAACATGGAGTTGAAGAAGGTCAACCACCACAACATGGAGCCTAGAGTGTCTACAACTAGAAGCGGGAAGAGTGCATCCAGTACCCATGTGGAATCTAAGCCCTCACTTGACATAGGTGTGCAATGGACACAACCAATCCAATGTCCACAGAGAAAATGTGGAATGGGTGTGGGAACGGTAGCCATGGGGGCTGCTGGGTGTGGGGAACGGGAGGAAGAGATGAGATGTGGAGGCGTTTTCGGGACGTGGAGTTGTCCTGGATAGTGCTTCACGGACAATTACGGGACACTGTAGATCCCCCCAGGGCCCACTGGATGGAACGTGAGAGAGTCTGGGCTATGATGTGAACCATTGACTATGGGGTGCAGTGATGCTCAGAGATGAACTTACCAGGTGCAATGGATGTATCACGATGATGGGAGAGAGTGTTGCTGTGGGGGGAGTGGGGGGCGGGGGTGGTGGGGTTGAATGGGACCTCATATATTTTTTTAAATGTAATTAAAAAAAAAATAATAATAATAATAAATAAATATTTTAAAAAAATTACACATGTGATACAAGAATATATTCCTTAACCTTCTCTTCTATAGGCTAATCACTAAAATTAAAAAATAAACTTTTAAGAGTTAATACTTTATAGCAACAATTTTAATTATCACATTAAAATGCTTAGAAAACAAAAAATTTTGTACTAATGTTTAGTACAATATGACTATGCAATTTCTATTACTGTACTATTTTCAAATTTTGAAGTGTACTTGGTAAAAGAATGGAACGAATTCTCATGATAACAAAAGCACTGAGGTATCATCTATAACCAGGCTATTATTTTTATGGACAACATTCTAATTAAGCCAAGATGTTTTTCCTTGGGGTGGATATTTGCAAAGTACCTCAATTTTAGAGTTGATTCTAAAAGAAACTAGGGTAGGAGGTGGTAGTAAAGTTGGATGCTAAGGGATTCAGACATTACCCTACCACACCCTTCTCCCAACACCTGTGCACCAAACAACAAACCTTCTATTTCCTGTTCTCCAGGCTTATGTATTTCTCATTATTATTATTTTAAGGAACCTTTCAGAGTGGACAGAGACTAAGAAGGGAGGGGAGGTTCATCCTGAGTGTTGGCAAGCCAGACTCTCCTGCCAAACAACAGAGTTTGTTTTGAAATCTCTATGAGGGGCTCACATATTTAGGTGGGTTCCTACAAGATATTTGGCAGAAATTTTTGTATTCTCCCTTTTTATTCTCATTTTTGGGAAGAGCTCTGAGCAATGATAATTTCAAAGCTCTATTAAGAATGATCTAATAATTTTTAACTCTAACAGTATAATAGTATTTTCTATAATACATCTCATTTGTTTATGTAGCACCATTTTCTTTTCAAGGTGTTTACTTCTTGGTTATCACCTTGTCTCTCAAATAGTTAATGAAATAAGAATTATTACCTCTAATTCATAGTTTTAAAACAGGTCCAGAAAGATGGAGTAACTTTCCTAAGACTGTCTTAGTAGAGCACTTGATACATTAATTATTGATTTACCTAGTGAGTGAACAAGCCAGCATCCCTATCAAAACCCCTTTTTCTGAATTACTTATAATATGACACCATGCTTCTTATTTATAAGACTATCTGAATAAGCAAATCATTCATAAAACATAGGGAGAATAGAGTTCATATACCTTCTGTTATTTGGGGGTAAGAAGATAACAATAATAGCTGTGACCTATTAAATCTAATAAAAGTGCTATTCTTTATATTGTTATTTCCCAAACATGTTTGTAAGGTAGGCATTGTATTTTTATATGAGAAAATGTCAAAGATATTATAATAAAAAACGTTCCCTAGATTACAAAGCTAAGTAAGTACTTGAGTTGGAATTTGAATTTTCTAAGTAAAAATACAAAACTCTTCACTCTGTTTCCCTAAGGTAGTTGAAAGAAGTAAAAGAACTACCCAAGAACTAAGGCATTTATAAAATTTTACTAATTTTATAAAAGCTATGTTTGCAAAACAATGGTACCTTTGGTTAAATGAAGTGACTTCGACTTTTGCCTTTTTCAGTCATTTAGATGAAAACATGCAAAGATTAATATACTCTTATTTTTGAAATAAGACCCATTCTTAGAAATACTTAAAAAAGAAATCTAAATGGATTTTGTTGTATCTGTCATCTGGAATGCGGCTTACATGAAGAACTCCCAATAAAAAGTGATGAATAGGCATGTTTCTAGTTAGGGACAAGTACCGAATTCCCTATTAGTTATGTGTAGGAAAGGTTATTAACAGCTCTTTAACCTCACTATTTAGGTAATGCTGGGATTATACTTTATATATGTATTCATCGGGATAGATAAATCGTACAGGCAAGAAATATAGAACTTCCTTTTGAAAAAATTTTGACCCTTGGAACAGGCAATTAAGGATCAGATACACTATGAAAGGAGAACTATAAAAAGCAATGTGGTCAGAAAACACCTGAATGATAGAATAGACTGGAAGAAAAACAGATCTGCTATGTTTATAGCATTATGAGGAATGGAGTAAAAATGTTTATAATGGAGAATAACAACAACAGTAGTAACAGTATATTATGATAGCACTATAGGATGAATTAGCCTATTTCTTCCATCTATTCAAAACTCATTCCAAACAGTTACTTTCTTGTCCTTATAGTGTCACCATGAGGTTGGTACAATCTACCCATCACAGAGTTCTTTGGCGAGAGGTCAGCAGAATAAATGTCTGAATACTGTACTAATAAAAACTAGGAGAAAACCAGGAAGGTCAACCAGATCATTCATATAAATCTGAGCATAGGATTTGACTGAACAATTACTATGGCATGGGATTGCAGGTATCAGTTGCGTATAATACCAGAGAGGTACATATAAATTTTCACAAGATCAGCCAGATACCTATCAAAGGAATGAAAGAAATAATGGGCTGAAAGTTAAAACAACAACAACAATAAACAGGGCCCGAGTTCAATGAGTCCTGGTTAGTTTTCAGGTTCACTTTCCTTCAGGAAGTGTGAAAAGCAGTTTTTTTTCCCCTCAGGTATCTTTTTTAAAAATTTTAATTTATTGAAGTATATTACTCATACATAAACATACATAAACAATAAGTGTATAATAATAGTTGTGAATGTACAGAACAAACATAAATAACATTATACAGGACTCTCATAACTCACCCTACCACCAATACCTTGCTTTGCTGTTAAACCTTTTTAGCTAATGATTAAAGAGCACTGTCAAAATATTACTACTAACCAAAGTATTTTCCCCCCAACCTACTCTATTATTATTATTATCTCTCTATAACTTATATATGAACATATGTAAACAATAAATGTATGGTAAAAGTTGTGAACTTACAAAGCAAACATGCAAAATAGCATACAGGGGTCCTATTGTCAAAATATTACTACTTATTATAGTTCTTATCTTACATTTGGTGTGTTTTTCCCCCAACCCACACTATTATTATTTTTTAAATATATTTTTTTATGACAGAAATTGTAAACTTATGAAACAACGATGCACATGTGCAGAATTCCCAAACAACACTCCTCCATCAACACACCACATTGTGGTGCAAAGTTTGTTACAGATAAGATAATATGTGTCCTTTGTGAGCTAGAGCAAATGTACAACACAACTGCAGGGTGTTGGGAATGTGGAGAAACATGGGAAAAATACAGCTGGAGTGACCTATGGACTGTGGTTAGCAGTAATAATATAATATTCTTGCATCAATTCAAAAGATGTACTGTGTTGATAATGAGGCAGTATGGAAAATGTGTTTCAAATGTATGCTATGACCATGGTAAAAGCAGGTTTCTTAGTCTGAGGCTAGATCATGACCAGCCCCTTAGCTGAAGGGTCTGACTCAACACTATTTCAGCTTTTTACTTCTCCCCCTACTGGCCGTAGTGAGCCAATCCATTTAAGAGTGGTAACCACTGACCATGAGGTGCAGAGATACCCAGAGATGTACTTACCAAATGCAATGGATGTGTCATGATGATGGGAGTGAGTGTTGCTGGGGCGGGGGAGGGGTGCGGTGGGGGTGGTGGGGTCGAATGGGACCTCATATTTTTTTATTGTAATATTTTTACAAAATCAATTAAAAAAAAAAAAAAAGAAGACAAGGTTGAGACTGAGTGTATATTAAGCTTCTTGTAATTATACAGCACCGATGCTAAACAGCCGGTGACAAAACTTAACATCAGGGAATAAGAATCTCCAAACCTTGAGAACTTCTTCAGCCAAAGTTCCAACTGTATATTACATGCATATATAATATTCTATAGCAAGAAAAAAAAGGGCTTTCAAAAATGTATTTGTCCTTTAGAAGGGTTTTCTATTATGATTTCAATCATGTCTAGTTTTTTCTATTCCTGCTAAACGCTCTGCCTCTAGAAATGGAGAATAGGGGTGCGAGATGATGTAAGCGATAGGGGCTCAAGATATAAAGGTTCACACCCATTCATCTCAGCATTAAAGAAATCCAGTCTCACCTCTCTCATCCATTCTCGAATCGTTTTACCAGCTTCTTGATGCCACACATTGTGAACAGAGTCTGTCAACGCTACAGCAGTTACCTTGCTTTTTACATCTGCTTCTCGTTGAATCATCTGTTTTAAAAAAGGGAAATAAAATACTGGTTTTAATTTTTTTCCTACTGGGTGCAGCCTGCTTAGTCATAGGTAATAATACATTAGAAATGAAAAAGGAATATGCATCTCTGGTTCAAAATTACTCTTTTCTGCACTGAAAACATGCCCTATTCTTATCCAGAGATTTGAAAAGACCTAATATTTTATTTTAAAAAGATAATACTACTTAAGACTTAGAATGGCACAGCTCTATTATTTTCCATGTGGTTTGATAATTCAAGGATTAAAGGGATCACAGGGGGAAAGGAAGGAATCCCTGAGGGTTTCTTTTACACATTTTTTCCACCACACTCTATTTCAGTGCTTCAGGGAAGTTAGTACCCAGGGTTCACTGTTAGCTACTTAGAACTAACTTCTACTAATTTTCAGCAGATTGCATATCAGTAGAGAAAGATATCATGCTTTGACACTCCAATTTAACAAGCCAGCTCTTCACCATGTTCTTGTAATTCCTTGGTGTTTTAAATGCCCACAAAGTCTTTCCCTTCAAAGCTTGTCAATATACATTGGATTTCTAATATATTCCTTTATATCAACAAACTATTACACTTTAACATCTTTCAAAAGAATGTTATTTCTATAAAATTAATGATTAAAAAGAAGTGGCTTGGCTTGAAGACACTGAAGAATTCATCAGTGGTCTGCAAGATAAAGGCATTGAAAAATAATGGTTTTACATCAAAAGAATAGAAAGAGGTTTTGACACTACAATGTAAGAAAGCTTAATAAAAAATTATAGTAGAATAAAATAAATGCTAGTCTTGAATTTCATAGTAACACCCTCACTATTTCTTTGCATCAGATGTCTTTTCTCCCTTTTAATTCTTCTCTCGAAGAGCAATTTCTCTATCATTTGTTATTCATTCTATGAATTGTCTATAAAAAAATAATACTGAACTTTAAAAAAGCACAGGAAATCGGAACAGCCTATGAACGCTGATACAGAGGACATTGCAAACCAGGCTTCTGATACCAAATGATGCCTACTGGCGTTTTGACTTAAAAAATGTCTCTCGCTCTTTTCAATTTCTTTACACTCTGCATATGCACATCCCCTGTCATTGAATACTACCTAATGGGAATCTAATCCACTATCAGTGTTGCTTCAGCAGCATTTCTGTACCTTAAGTCTTTGTGTCCTGTGCTTTGGAAATCTTAAAATCAATTTTATGATGTTGGTTAAAATTCACCTTAAAAGACACCCAGGCCCAGAGCCTCAACAGACTTCAGCTCCTACACTTTGACTTATTGGACTTACTCCACTCAGCTAACATGGAGTTGAAGAAGGTCAACCACCACAACATGGAGCCTAGAGTGTCTACAACTAGAAGCGGGAAGAGTGCATCCAGTACCCATGTGGAATCTAAGCCCTCACTTGACATAGGTGTGCAATGGACACAACCAATCCAATGTCCACAGAGAAAATGTGGAATGGGTATGGGAACGGTAGCCATGGGGGCTGCTGGGTGTGGGGAACGGGAGGAAGAGATGAGATGTGGAGGCGTTTTCGGGACGTAGAGTTGTCCTGGATAGTGCTTCACGGACAATTACGGGACACTGTAGATCCCCCCAGGGCCCACTGGATGGAACGTGAGAGAGTCTGGGCTATGATGTGGACCATTGACTATGGGGTGCAGTGATGTTCAGAGATGAACTTACCAGGTGCAATGGATGTATCACGATGATGGGAGAGAGTGTTGCTGTGGGGGGAGTGGGGGGCGGGGGTGGTGGGGTTGAATGGGACCTCATATATTTTTTTAAATGTAATTAAAAAATAATAATAATAATAAATAAATATTAAAAAAAAAAAGAAAAAAAAAAGAAAAAAAAATAAAAGCAAAAACTAATACTCTAATTCAATACTTAACATTAGTTATTAAGTAGTATGCTGCCTCCTTCTGGATTTTATTTTAAAAGTAGATTCTCATTGGCTCACAGTGGCACTAGAATATAAAAAATTAAACTGACACTCGACAATAAAAAACAAAATTCCATCATAGTGAATCTACCTGGCTCATGAAGAATTTATCTGTCTTTAGTCTAATTTTTTTTTTTTTTTTAAGGATGTCCGCTCATTTATTATGTACAACAACCCTTTGGAGCAGGTTCTTAGCAATGCCATGTTAATAGATTAGTAAAAATTAATCTAACAGTTTTAGTGAGGTTCAGTAATTTCCTTAATGTCACACATCAAGTAAATTAAAATGGGACCAGAAAGTTATTGTAACAGATGCTTTTGGTGAACTTCTATTTTTAACTGCATCTGTACACAACAGTTTCCTGTAAATTTTAACACATGCTGACTTTTTGACTACTCAAAAAGTACCACATATCTTTCAAATTTCTACCTCCAAGTTTCTCAGAAGCCTCTAGAGCTTTCACAGCCCACAGTCTAATTTTCAAAGCAATAACTCTTTTATGATCTAGAACAATTGTTGATGAAGTTATAAGATAAGAATATGCTTTTCTGGCATTATGAGAATATTTCTGCATTTTAAAATATTTGACCTGGATTTTGTGGTGGTTAGCCTTAACACATAGACTTATTTAAGGCAGTGTCTGAAGACACTAAATCCTGAAAGCCATTTTCAAAATGAGGTAAAATTAATGAGGTAAAATCAGATGAGGGGTAGTGCAAAATTAGAAAATCTGGGGTTAAAATTCTAGAAAAATGGAAAAATACAGAGTTGTTAGATGAACTACTAGAAGGAAAAAAATTGTGGTCTGTTTGTCCATCTGCCTGACATTTCACTTCCTCATACTGGATTTTTAAAAAGATTTATTTATTTCTCTCCCCTCCCTCCACTGTCTGCTGTATGTGTCCATTCACTGTGTGCTCTTCTGTATCTGCTTGCATTCTTATTAGGTGGCTCTGGGAACTGATCCTGGGACCTTCTGGAGTGGGAGAGAGGCAATCATTCTCTCGCGCCACCTCAGCTCCCTGCTCTGCTATGTCTCTTATTGTCTCTCCTCTGTGTCTCTTTTTGCTGTGTCATTTTGCTTTGTCAGCACTCCACGCGGGCCAGCACTCCACATGGGCCAGCTTGCCACATAGGCCAGCTTGCCTTCACCAGGAGGCCTTGGGTATTGAACCCTGGACCTTCTACATGGTAGATGGGAGCCCAATTGCTTGAGCCACATCCACTTCCCCTTATACTGGATTTGATAGAGTACAACTTTTCTTCACATGATGTCAAATCACATCATAGCCCAGTATGATACTCCCTGACACTGTTGTAAGCCTTTACAGCTTAAAAAGCACTTTCATTTATTATTAGAGGTGGGGATTGGCTAAATTTCAGAGGATCTCAGCAAAGAGTTGTTTACAAATGAACCGAAGAACAAAGAATTTCAAATATTTGACTTTTTAGGATTAGTAGACTTGCGAATCAGTAAAAAAAAAATCAGTCTAGCTTCCCAGACTATTTACCTTTATTTCAACCTTGGTGCAACCAAATCTAGTAGGACTAGAACCATTTGCAACTGCCATTTCTGTCCCAAGTCTCTGCTGCTTGCATTTGTTAGCTTCCTTTATAGCCCCATTTTCCTCCCCTACCACCTCCACTGCGAATGAGCATGCTGGTGAGTGGTGATGGAGGGGATGGACTGGAGGCAGGAATCAGATTTTAGAAACACACTAGCTAAAGCAAGGAATGGGTGAAGACACAGTTGGGCAGGAAAACAACTTCTATAATAGTTTATAAAGCAAGACCATAATAGCCTAGAAAAATTCAGAAATTGTAAAGGGAGGAAGCTAGATCAACAAATCCTGTTATATGTCAACTGAGGTTGAAGATGCTGGTATTTAATTAGGATGCATAGATGCAAACACCTTGAAATTCCTTGCAAAATTCTGAGTGATTTCCTGGAGAGACGGTCCTTAGCTTTCATAGATTTTCAAAGGGATTTTAGTCTCTAAAAGAAGACACTGTGATATAAATGTCTCTATGTACTTCTGAATGAATTATGAAATGATACCTTTGAACAATTACACTTTAGATCAATTTAATATCTATACTAGTCTTTAAAAAAGAAAGGATGGCATTCCAGTTTTGTTTATAATAATTTTCAGAATGGTTTTGAGTCAGATAAAACTGAGAAGAAAAAAATTGACACTCCAGATAGCAATGTCTTAAAGTTTCAGGGCATAAAAAAGCTAATTTGCAATTAAAATATTGTTTGTTTATGTTTTTGTATGGTAATATTTACTTGTATCTGAATTATACTTGACAAATTTCAAAACGAAAACATTCACTTTTGCTCTCAAACAATATTGAAATGAATGCAAATCTTAGTATTATTTTTGCCATTTGCAGATGAGAAAACGAGCTGAGACAGGTTAGGAAATTGGTTGAGGGCTACACAGGTACAAAGTGGCACAACTGTGATTTGACCATAATGATAATCATTATTATCACATGGAGGCCATTTCTCAGTAATATATCAAAATACTCTTACATAAAAGAACTCATTTGATAAATTCCCTTTTCAAATATATAATATTTCACTGACTTGGACATTAAAAAAAAAACTGGTAAAAAGTAGTCTAAATCCAGATAAGTAAGGAATGGGCTCTTAAAATCATGCAATGATAGAAATCAGCTATGAGCAAAAACTGATGATCACTTAAACATTATTACATAGCTCTAAAATAAATGAGTCATTGCTTCTTTGCCTTTTGACTAAGATCGAGTGTAAAATAAATGATGGCTAGGATAAGAGGGAAAACTAGATTTTTCTATAAATCACACTGATGATCTGAGAATTAAGACAAAATATTTGTTCCTATCTCTATTTTTTGTTTTCTCTTAATTATGCCCATTTATCTATTCATACTCCTCCCATCTTAGCCTAAAGATAATTTATCTGCTTTCTTCACTGTATTACATGTTTGCAGTCTGACAAAAGTTTAGCTAACCTAATAAATATCAGGTACTATGAACAGATTAAAAATATAGGCCATATGTATGCAGGCTGATCTTCATATTAAGATTTTGATGGGGTTGAAATTGAGGGTGGAAAACACTTTTTTTTCTTCCAGATTAAGAGTTAAAAAATTAAATAACTGTGACAAGATAGGTGAATTTATCGAATTGTATGTAAGACTGCCTAATAGGAGGAAGGCCAGAGGATCAGAGGGAAGGCGTGGGCAGGTGAGGGTCGGCAGCGGCTACCTTTCCTCCTCTCCGTGCACTGTGGCCCTTCACAGGGCTACTCACCATCTCTTTTTAGAAATCATGCAGACATTTTCTGTCTACCTAAGCTCTCAAATGATAGATTTGCCACTATTTTCACAACTAACTGATCAAATTCACATGCCTCCTGTCACCCTAAAAGTTCCTTGATTCTTTTTTTGTACCTATAAACTGTTGTGATTTTCCCCAATACCATGTCTTCCAGAACTCTAATGTGAACTACTTTCAGCAAAGGAAAACACAGACTCTTTTATTTCCACTAAATTAATAAAAATGTTGTCCACTTGTTTTGGCTTAGAAGATAAGCTTTTGAAGGCAAAGAGATGTTGATGTTATGGGGATGCTCTGTCATACAGCCTTTGGAAACGGTTTCATATCTCTAGCCTAGGGTCTTGAGTTTTGAGAATTATGAATCCAACTCAATTCAATATTCCCAACCTAAATGAGGAGTGAACCCTGAACTGGGTTGCCTTTTCACCCTAACCTAAAAGAAGAAATGGATAATTTAATGTGTTTTATTTGTGGCTCAGCAGGCATGGCACTGGGTCTAATTACTTCTCCTTATATTTTAGACTCCAAGGAGGTCTTCTGAAAAAGGCCAGTGTGGGACTGGGTTAAGGATTTTGTGAATGTGCATGAATACCTATAGCTATACTTGCATATATACTATAAACATGTTTGTTGAGGGAAATATTTTAAAGTGTTCACATGAGTGAAAACCATTATCTTATTTAAAAGTTCTGACACGTGTTGCACATATGTACTGACAGAGTTACAGTATGTGAATCACTTGTACAGGAAAGGATATTCTAAAAGAAAATCAAATAATGCATGTTTCCTTCAGATTAGGATCTGACACTATTGCAGCTTTATAAATCTGAGGATCATTCCTTTTGTACGAGAATGAATGAATCATCACTCTGTTTAACAGCACAGTCGAGATTTGAGATGCCTTAAAATACATACATATATATATATAAATATAAAAACAGATTAGCTCCCTCTAGAGTTAAGATTTCAGATTAAGTTGTTTCGAAGGGTTGTAAAGTATGAAAAACTGGTATCTTTTCACATTTTCATTATGCAGATTATAATTACACTTAGTGCTTTTACTTGAGTATAGTCTTTATGTGGCTTGATAAACTGTAATACAGTAATACACAACCCTCTCCTCTCCGGTCATTTTACATTTCTGACTGTACATCCCTGGCACATGGCACACTGCCCTGTGCTGTTTAAGACCCATGGGGTTAAAGTGTACCCTGTGCCAAGATGACTAATCAGCTGGGACTCAGTTTGGCAGAGTCTTTTCTGTTAATGTCAGAAATTGTGTGTGTGTGTGTTTTTTTTTTACTATTCTTCCTGAAGATTCTTTTTTTACTATTCTTCCTGAAGATTCTACCTCAACAGCATGCTATTCACAGAGCTAATATCATCTTTGCTGCAACATTAAAACCTTGGTATTGTCAACCAAGGCTCTTCGAAGCATCTCTAGTCATAATGAGATGCACATATTTCAGCAGATGAAATGTGAAGACTAAACAGCTTAGCAGGAAATTCAGACAAATATGTCATTCACCTCTTACATGCTACTCACAGTTCACACCTCTAATCGGGATTCCTTTTGTGTGTGTGTGTGAAAGTAGAAACTTTCAAGTAAGGAGTATTTGTAAGTAGGGCAGTGGTTAGGTTTTCAAGGTCTTTGGAGTCAGATTCCCTGGGTTCAAATCCCTGCTCTACCACTTCTGGTTATGATTCCTTCAGTAAATTATTCCAGTATTTTCTATGACACAGTTTCATCATGGGTAAAGGAAAATGATAAACGCATTTAAGGCACATTTGAGTATTAAATGAACTAAACAGAAAGTAGTTAGCAGAGGACCTGGCACACAGTACAAAATTATAATAGGTGATCTCACAAAAACACACAATGTGAACTTTCATATGAGTAAATGAGTGTATTCTACCCTCTAAATTCCGAAGAAGCTAAAAGACGCTTAATTTATAAATGCATTTAATGACAAACTTTATTTTAAAAAACTATAGATTCATACAGGAAAAATTTATGAAGTGCTCTTTTTCCTTTGCGTATTGTCTAACATTTCTATAACCATGTGGCTGAAGAGTAGACAGAGCTGATTATTGTGCCTGTTTAAATCCTGCGATCAGAATACCAGAGCATTGCACCATGCACTTGAAAATGAAAAGAGAATTGCCATACAGTGGCAGCTCCACTTACCTCCCACCAGTGAGTCCTTTCAGAATTAGATGGGCTAGCAGCAAAGCAGAGCTATGACTTAGCAGGGCCAAGCTGGGGAAAGAATTCCCTTAACCATTTTGTTTTCTACACAGAGGACATGTATCTGACTATGTTTTAAAGTATGTTATAAAATATGTCCAGAGGAAGGCAGTATAATATTGTAGTTAAAAGCACATATAAGCTTTGGAATTAGATGTACTTAGATCTTTATTTTTATTAAGCATTATAAGAATAGAAAAATGGGAATAACAGTAATAGTTATCTCACAGGGTTGCTGAAGGATAAATGAGATAAGGCATGTAAATGTCTTGGCATAGGGCCTAGCTTATAGTAAGCAATCAATAATGTCAGCTATTATCTATTATTATTACCTTGACTTTAATTTCTAAAATATATCCTTCCTTTTAGATATGGTATGTATGGGCTCTTCAGTGACATCAGTATTCACATAGGGTAGCAATTTACAAGTGTCATACAACTGCTATCCCTTTCCCCTCTCCTTTGTAAAGTGATTTTTTGGGCTTGCACTCTAGTTTGCCGAGGACAGCCTTGTTTGCTCCTACTAACCTGGAATAATTATTAACAGTACCCTTTTCATTGTTAAAGTGTCTTTGTTTGAGCAATAAGTTATATGGCCATCTTACGCATAAGTATAGCTTGGAAGATAAATGTTACTCTAGCAAAGGTTTAGTGATTTGAGCATATATCCCAAACTGACATAGCTGTTAGTGTAAAGATAATCAAATAGGAAAACATGTAAGAATTATTTCCAAAGTTTCTTAAGTTCAAAACTTAAGAGTGAGCCTCTCACAGATGGACATGCAGTCTCACACCCTGGCTAGGTAAACATGGCCAGCTGGATCTCCACTGCAGCAACGGGATAAGACAACATTCTCTTTTCCTGTGCTTTGAAGCCTTAGCTTCAGTTCTTGCAACCTTTGTCTAATTTCAGGAAGGAAAAGCTCTCCATGGGCAAGAACACCAAGGGACAGAGTATGTAAACTGAAACTTCTTGGGTCACATGCATTTATGAAGTTAAGTCTCTAGCCACCAGTTAGGGAATGGCAAGTTATGATTTATTATTGCAGGCAGCCAAAAGAGAGCATTAATAACTTCCTTTTCCTTTCCTGCTTAGACTATGCTGCCACGTGTAGGCTCCCTTAACAACAAAAAAGCATGTGTAAGGTGGGTTTAAAAGAAAAAGGAAAAGGAAAACAAAACAAAACAAAACAATGAACATTAAGTGATTGACACTACGGGAATTGGGAAAGAAAATCAGTGCTTTACAAAAATCCATGATGTGAGAAAATAAGCAGTAGTGTCAAAAGCTATTACGCCACTATTCAGTTAAACAGTTAATATCTATCAAGGAAGAGACAAATCAATTGTTAAGAAAAAACAGTAGGGGACACATATTAAGAAAATAGTGTGATTAGCAAGGTGACTTATTTGATAAAATTGTTTTATTATGTAACATTATAAGGCTGAATGTAAGTGGGTGAGAAAGTATAAAGCACAGATTTGAAAATTATAATGACTATGTATGAAGTGAATATCTTTAAAAAAGTGTAAGTGAGGACTAAACACAGCTAGTCTGAAAACCTAAGGCTGGCTTAGCAAAGAAGACTTTTAAGTGGTGACAAAAATAGTCTTAGATAGAAAAAATGAGAAAATTAATAAAAATTTATAAATGTACTATATACTAAGAAACAATGCTTCTGACACAAATAAGCCAGCAAGCATACTCACAATAAGTTAAAAAATCACTCATGAATCTATATTAATTGGTATAGACTAAAAATAGATACATAAGTTATATAAATTATTCCTAAAGAATCACTGAATGGTTGAAAATTTATGACAAAAGAGTTCATTAGGTTCAGCTGGGAGAGAGTTAATACATTTAATTTTTAAAGCATACCATTTTCTTTTGGTCTGAAAAAGAAAGGTAGAGGGTTAAGATTTCCAATGATATATAGTGGATAATCACAGGATAGGAGAGTGTATTATTTGACACATTTCTTTTAAATATCTTTACATTTAATTTCCATGCATATGCTTGGTGTGTTTGAATTTTACTAAGGTTAACAAAATTACTCTAAGAAAATCAATATTTTTATTAAAAATTCAGGTTCCAATTACCTGTACTGTTTTCAATATATTTGAAAGACTGTTACTTGGCATGTTCAGGAAAAGCAGTGTTCTAATTTATCAACTGTTCTAGTAATAAATTATTACTATATACATAGCATTATACAGGACTCTCATAACTCACCCTACCACCAATACCTTGCACTGTTAAACATTTTAAACTAATGATTAATGATCATTGTCAAAATATTACTAACCAAAGTATTCTCCCCCAACCCACCCTATTAAAAAAAAAAAGAACAACAACAAAAATACTTTATTACTATAAAGTTGAGTAAGATGTAACTTCTGAATCTCAGGAAGAACTTGCATATTGGAAGAAAAGCAGATTCAGATACATTTTGCAGAGAGTGTTAATAGAGTATTTCTATATAGATTATGTCATTAGACAGAACAATCTACTTTTTAATTTTTATTTTTTAAAGATACTGAGATTACATAAATGATACATAAAAAGTGAAGGGGATTCCCATATGCCCCACTCCCTACCCTTCCCCACTTTCCCACATTAACAATGTCCTTCATTAGTGTAGTGCATTTGTAACAATTGATAAACACATATTGGAGCATTGCCACTAAGTGTGGATTATAGTTTACATTATTGTTTACACTTTATCCTGCACAATTTTGTAAATTACGACAAGATATATAATGGCCTGTATCTGTCATTGCAACACCATGCAGGACAATTCCAATGTCCCGAAAATGCCCCCATATTATACCACTTTTTCCCTCTCTCTCCCCTCAGAACCTCTGGTGGCCACCACTTCCACATCAATGATAAAAGTTCTTCCATTGTTAGAATAATAATCTCTATAGTAGAATAATAGTAAGTCTACTCTAGTCCATTGCTCATTCCCCAACTTGAGGATTCTGGGATGGTGTTGCCTACTCCACCTCTAATTGAGAGGGGGCTTAGATCCCATGGGGCTATCTTGCTTGCAGTTGCGAGCTCTCTCTGTTCCTTGAGATAGTCGTTGTCCATTATCATTTCCTTGTTAGTTGTCCTGGATGAGTCCAATGAACTGGAGAGTAGGTGAGAACAATCTACTTTTTAAGTAGACTGGTAATTAAGGGATTATGCATTATTATTATTATTATAATAACTCCCTTTATTTTCCCTTCTGAGATACTTATATTTGTAGTGATTTAGCTTACTTTCTGTATTTTTTATTGAAATGAAGCCTCCTTGAGGGAAGGACCATATTTGCCTGGTCAATAGCATGTCCCCATTTCCTACACAGTGACTGGCACTTAAAAGGTGCTCAAAATTTATTTGTAGAATGGATGGAGGTGCTATTCACAAAAATAGGTTAAAGGAGGAGATGGTTAGGGCATTAACATGATGTCTTGTTGGGGGTGTTTAAAACAGGCCCTATCACAGATTGGGTTCTCCAGGAAACAGACTCTGAGATGGAGTCCAGCATGCAGAATGTTAATAAAGAAGTGTTCTTGGGATCAACAACTGAAGAATGGAGGGGAATGAAGCAAAAATGGACAGAGAGAGGAGGCAAGGTGAGATGCAGGCCCAACAACAGCATTGCAGAGCCCCAAGGGGTGCTCAGGACCTTCAGAGTTGTCCCAAGTTGATCCCAGATGGCTAAACCTTTAATTTCCCACCCTGCTCTGTTGATGGATTGCCGCACTACAGGTGAAGGCTGTCAGCAGTCCCAAAAGCTGGGGCAAGCGGTCCTTTATGAAGGAGGAACTGAGTAGTGCATCACAGTGTCCATCACAAGCCATAACTGAAATTACAGCATTAGTCTACTGCCTGTTCAAATCGAAATAGTCCTTCCAATCTGCCTAGCACTTTACCACTGTCTTATGCATGTACTCAAGGACACATTATGATCTAGCTTAATAATATCTATGAAGATCAAGTAAATTTTTCTTGGCTTTTATGTCTCTCACAATCTGACACCATATTATCCATCCCATCAAATTTTGCTTTATTCCTCAACTGAAGATAATAGGAAAACCTGAAGTTAAAAGAATGAGAAGTATTTCCTTTTGAAAAGCAGTAATAAATCAAAATCACAAATTTCAAAATTTATCATATAAATCATTGGCAAAGGATTTGATATGCTGAATTTCAAATGAAATGCATATGTCAGAAAAAGCAGATACACCTGTGAATTAAAACCAAAATGCATCTAATAGATCTCAGCCTTTATTCTCTACTATAGGAAGAAAATAAAAACTGTAGTAATAATTTGGTGGACTACAGACATTTGAGATTTTGATTCTTTACCAGATCTTAGGGTTGCTCTATACTCTTTAAATGTTTCCGTGTTTTTGTCTTTAGAAATTAAGGGTAATCTGAATTATCCAAAAAGCTGATCACATTTCTTCTGTGTAGACTCATGTTTATGCAACTGAAATGGTTGGTACTGGCTAATTTGCATATGTTGGGGGGGCTTACTTTTAGATTCTAGTGCAGGCATTGACCGGTCAACATAAGGAAGCATGGCCAGTTCAATCAAAACCATCTAAATATTTTAAAAATAGGATGCATCAATCAATTGTGGGTTAGAGTTTCCAAACATTGGGAAGAGGTTGACACCCATTTTTAAATGGGAAAATGACCATCATTATAACAAGTGTAAATCATTAGGCTTCCTACATTGCTTGAAAATATTTGAACAAGGGTCGGCAGATGGCTCTTCCACCTAGGTACTTACACTAAATACCTGAAGTTTATGTACCTGCTTAAGCATTCAAGTGAGTACTATTGCTGGAGGAAATTTCTATTTGGCTAACTGTAAGTGTTGTTTAAATGCACATTCCACTGGTCAGCAAATGTAGGACAATCCTTTAAGTTAGGATTCTTAAGTATGATTCTGATTACATGTTAGAGACATTCTTCTTATGAAAGCACATCTCCCATCTCTGAAATGATAATTCAAGTCTGTGGAATAAATGGTTTGAAATATGTTCATCTCAGGATGGAATTTTTGGGATTGTATTATATTTACTGCACAAAACCAGATAAACAATGGGTGAAAGAAAAGATGGAGTTGGACTGGAAGTAGCTATTTGCCTCTATGTATATGGCTGTATCTTCATTACACAGATAGAAAACATGCATGCCCACTATGTGTAGTAAATGAGCACTTCTGAGTTCATATTCTAGCGAACCATAAACAACAGTCACTGTGCATTAAGTGTCCTCTATCAATATCCACCCTAATGGAAAACACTGGAGTAGCACTTCAGATCACTAACAAGAAGAAGAGAACCCGAAACCTATCATTTAAACATCTGGTGACAGCTCTGTGGCATTGAACAATTTACATGGAGAAAGAGTTTATGAGGGAGAACTATTCTCCAGGCTATTTTTACAAATTCCGCTTACCTTTGTGTGTCTTTTCCTTAGCACTTCTCTGAGGGTATATTCCACTAGTTGAGTCAATGATTTAGTGTCTCTATTACACTCTCATTATATTGTCTTAGTTTCATCTATATGAAATAACTCAAACAGCAATAACTTTAAATATACTTAGGCTGCACAGTACAGGATATAAAATAATCATCAGTATTTATTATGGTAGGAAGCAGAATTTATGTTACATTACATCTTTTGTTAAGTAGCCAATTTAGCCAATATGAAATCCTATAAAGTGGCAAAGATATAAAAATGAGTCAATAGTTCACTAATTTAGAAAGTCAATTATATGTCACTGTTTCATATCAGGTTAATTACTTTATTTACATTTTTAGAATTTTAAAGGTGCTCATGAAAGGTGACAGAATGACAGCATTGAAGATTGAAATTCTTAACTATTTCACTGAGTGTTAACAATATAAAAGGTAATACACAAAACAGAATTACTCATAGGTTTTATCTAATGAAATTACAAGTGAAATAGATATGGAACAGAAAAGTGAGAAACAGGTGCTTTCAGATAAACTTTACTGAAGAGCTAAGGTGAAAGGGAGGTGGTAAATTGCTAGATAGCTTTGATATTGCTTTTCTAACATATATGTATAAAAGAATGGAGGCCAAATATTGACAAAACAGCAATGCTTCTGAAGGGAGAACAGTGAATGACAGCGAAGAGAAGTTAAAAGAAGAACTCTAGATTGAAAAAGAAAAAAGAATAAAAATCTTGAGGGGAAGGTTTATTGTAATCAGAGGTTTAATAAGAGGGGAAAGTAGGAGATAATATCACAGGCAAAGCACAAAAGAAGATGATGCATAGGAATGAGGAAAAAATGTTCGAGTGTCCATAGTTCTGATTCCTAACCTCCTTTCACAAAAACGTAACCGCTTCTCCTCACTGTGGGCGTCATGATGGAACCTACCGGATTACTTTCTTTCACTAAGTTTTCAGGAAAAGCAAGGCTTCCCTAAGTCTGTTTCTTCCCACGAAAGCAGCAGCACATACTATGTTCTATTTAGTACACTCTTCCTCCTCAAAAAGAAGTGTAATAGGCTCACCACTAACTTTTCCAGTAATGAAATCAAATGTTTCTACATGGTAATTTGATGTTGATGCTACTTTTCATTCAGTCTGGGTGGTGGGAGTGGGTGGGTTAGACACTAATGTGTTAAACCATACATTCTAATAGTCATATTAGATAATGCAACGATATCTCCTTTCATCTTTTATGGAAAAGAATGTATTTACAAGTAACATCACAGTTAGCTAAGACCAGCTAAAATATTAACTAATATTGACATGGTTCTACCTCTAATAGCACATGCAACAAAAGAATGAAAAGTTGTTAGATATATTAGAAATTATCTAGTCCTATTAACTGTACAGATGAGAAAACTGAGGTGACGAGACTTAGGTGTCACCTTTAGTTTCAAAAGATGTGGGATAACCCCAGTAACATGACTCCAAGTTTCCTGATAATGAACGCCTTTCGTTCAACCTCTACCACAATGTACTACCTAAAAGCACACGTGCCATTATTTCCTTGATGATGTGTCCTAGTGCTCTGCTTCCTTGTAATACTCCAGGCTCCAAAGCAATTTACTTTTACACAAATTTTGGGTTGACAGGCCAGCAAGGTGGTTTGTACATGTAAACTGTTTTAATTCTGTGGACTGCATGGTTGTTGTTTTGTTCTTTTGTCTGATCTGTTTGGCAAGTCAAGTCAGTCAAACTGATTTCTTCATGGAGACACTGACTTACTATGGAAATGAATGTGGAAACATTCATCTTTGTCAAAAATTATATCAAATTATTCAAATTTATTGGTGGATTACAGAAAACATCCCAGCTGATAAACATTGCAGTCATATGTTTTTTAGAGAACACTTATGGTTCTAAAAAGATAACATTACAAGGAGCTTTCCCATTCTGAAGAAAAGATGTTTAGATAGGCGATGGGGTCTGTTATTCAAAATACTTTATTTTAATCATAAAAATTCCAAAGATGTCCAGAAGTGTAAGTATTAAAACACATCCAGTCAGATAGTTTTGCTCTTGTTTTTCCCTCTCTTTGCTATGGTCCTCTTTCAAGACTCTTAGGAAACAGTCTCTAAGACCCTTTCTTCCAGTTTCCATCTTTTCCATAGACACTCTGCCACCTTCACAGAACTGCTTCTCTGGCTTGAGGTAATAAACGATTAGCTACGGCACAGTGGTGTGATGTTCATGTTATTCTTTGCTGTACTACACCCAGCCAATGTCTCAAAAATTAATGCAAGTATATCAGGTTCTGAAATTAACTTTCTGTAGCCAAAAGCAACATCCTGCTAGGAGGGAAAAAACCTATTATAAATGGCTGGCACCTGATTGCTTGTAGATGGGTAGTACCAGGAAAATAATATTTCAAATGATAAAATGTTGAATATAACAAAAGCTACCTCATATTGATTAATCAGCAATTTGTTTATGAACTGATAAGGTGTAACTAGGTGATACCTACTCTTAGTAAGTGACTAAAGATCAGAGATGAATGAATTGGCTAAAGCTTTTACTATTTTATGCAGAAATGATTGGAAAAAGAAAAATAACAAAAGCATTTCTCTCTGAACCATGTACTAACTTTAAAGTCATATTTTCTAAGAAATTGTATAAAACTAGTCACTAATAATATGTTTTAAAGTATATGTTATGCAATAAACAGTATCAAGAAATCACCTTGGAACATTTGAAATACAAAAAAAATCAATCTAGGGCAAATGCATATCCATTTCTCTTTGAAAGATTAAAAAAAAGTCTCATTAAAATAACCATTTAGTAGAAGCCAATTTGTTTGTCATAAAGCAAAGGTAATTTATAAAAATTTTATTTAAAACTGCCCATGTTGCTCTACTCAGATATTTTCCTGGTATTCAGACCGATCCTGACCATAATAACAATTTTCTCTGACCCTTTTTGTTCAGAATGTAAAACACCTGCCATGAAAACTTTGAAAGCTGCAAAAAATACTTTTTTCTAATTACTCATGCTAAAATTGAGTCCTTACCTACTAAAAACAGGCATGATTTAACTGTGTATTTTCATATATATGATACAACCAAAATTCTAGAGAAGTTGAAATTTTACCAGCTCTGTCAGGATCTGATTAATAGAACAGAGTGCAATAATTTTCTGTTTTCTTTAGGCTACTGATTTCTTTTCATGACAGAGGAGGGGAGTGGATGCAGAGAGAGGGAAAGAGTTTTATTTGAAAGGCTTATTTTATATATAACGTAATGATGTTGCTAATGTCCTTAGAGATTACAGGCAATGCCTTAGTTTGAAACATGAGTATTTAGGCTTAGAATGAATAGACATTACATTTCAAACTAACGAATAGAACAAATATTTATATTTCAAATTATGATTATCAATTGAAAATGTTTAGTTAATTACATTGTCACTTTATTTTAATCAACTAGTAGCTGCAGTTCTAATCCACAAACAGTTATGACTGGTAGCACATTTTTCTCTATTCATTTTTAAGTGATGAGCTAAAATTGAGGTTTAAATACAGTCTTTAAAAAAGTTCAAAGGTCTACAGGTCATTTTTGTGTTAGGAACATGCAAAAACAAATAGGATCACTGAAAAGAAATTTATATAAGCAGAAAGGTACAAATTATTGCTACTTGTGCTCTTCATTCTTATCCTTTGCTTTATCTTTCTCTTGACCTTTATCCAAATGAATCACACTAACTCTTGAATGCTTTCTCTCATTTGATTTCTAAAGCTGTTCATCACACTTGCTGGCTAGAAGCACAGCTGGCAAGGGATCTAAACCTCATCACTGGGCAAACTTGCCCTTCTGGTTTTGCCAAGAATGACATTTCCAATGGTGTGTGTGTGGGGGGTGGGGGTGGGGAAGTTACTGTATGGGACAGTGGATATTGTATTTGATTGTGAGCACTACATATAAGTATTTGACTAGAACCAAAATAATAAAGAATTAAACAGTTTAGAGTTCTCTAAATTCAATTGTTGATTAAAGTAAGAGCATCGAAATCAGCTGAGTATTTTTACTCATTTCCTAAAGATGCAACTGAGGATAAGCAGTGCCCCCTAGTGTCAATAACCACAGACAATAAAAGCTAGAGGAAAGTTGCTCATATTAACTGATCTAAAATTATTAAAAATATATGCATGTAATAAATTATAAATTCATCAGTAATCTAATTTTAAAATTTGCATGTAAATAAAGACTCAGCACAGTTATTTAATATTGATTTGTTTAGGGATGTGTGCATGGTGCACACCCACCCACCAAACACACATACAACACACACACACACATACACACTGTACAGAGACTGACATGGCCAAGATGTCTTTAATGTTCCAGGCAGCTCAGAAAAAAATTCCACCCAGCACAGCAGGCCATGCATGAAGCGGGTGTCAGCAAGCCCAGCAGAATCACTCACTGTGAAGACGTCTAATAGGAAGTGCTGAATACACAATACAGGCAGAGTGGCTTGAATGGCTAAAGTGGAATGACCAGAATGGAGTCCGAAGGTTTCAAACTCATCAGAAATTGTAATTAAACTTGTGATGGGTGTTTAGATATTTCTCTCTCTCTCTCTCTCTTTTTTTTTTTTGTGTTAATAGGAAGTTAGCATATTTTAGCCCTTACTGAAGACTGATTTTGAATATATGGTAAATTTACTGTGCATATTCTTAAAATTGAATCCTAAATCTTAAGTTCAAATAAATAAAATAGACATCTCTCTGGAAGAAAGTGCAACACATGAATTTAAAATATTAAATTACATTATGTTAATGAAATGTCATTTGGGAAAAACTTTATTTGATATAATCTAATATATTAAAAAACATTTTTTAAAAGATCAGTGAAACATCTATTGACATACCAATGACATTTAAGACAAAAAGGTAAAGTTAGCACCTTGCTCTGTTAAATACTGTCTAGGTAATTTATACATTAACAAAAGTTTTGAACCCATAAGTGGGGCCCCCCCCCAAAAAAAGCCATGAAAAAGAAAACACCTATACAAATAAAACTGACATAAACAAGAAAGATAGTAAGAAGCCAAGGGGACTGTATGTGGTTCAAAGAGCGTAGTAACGAAAAAAAAAATTATTGGAAAAACTATCACTTAATTTCATTTGCATCAAATGTACATGGAAAAAAAAGTTCAAGGCTTTAAAACATGCATTTATATAAGGAGCCATTTATGAACTATTTTTCCACATAAACGGACACTGCAAATACTACTAGCTTTGCATTTTAAAAAGCAAGGAAGATAATTAGGCTTTTATGAAAAGATTCCAATGTGTGTGTGTTTATATTGCTAAATCTTTAAAATGAGGATGAAATACAGTTGTTTAGTAGGCATAAATACAATATCCAGAACGATAGCTAAGAGTAGATCTTTAGGCCCTTTACAATAACTTTGGTTAAAACAGAGCTGAAACTTTCATTATCTAAATTTTTAAAAAGTTCTAAAATGCCTAATATGAACTTTTAAAAAAATTAATTTAACTTTGGCAGGGCTATTAAAACCTTGGATAAAGAACAGCAACAACTACACCACCACCAGTAAAATCTTCTTACTTGTAACAGTATTAAGCAAAGTTAAGAAGGATATGAAGAGTTTTAGTCAAAATGAACTTGTTTATGTTCACATGTTAATCGTACTAATAAATATTTTGTTGCCTCAAAATTAGGAGTTACTTCTCATAAAAATATCTACAAAAAATGGAATTTTATCTCATATGAATAATAATAGGCACCTGCTTAGATAGGTGATAGTGAAAAACCAAAGCCATATGTCTAGTTATGAGGGGAGAAGCTTTGTTTTTTTTCCATGGGAGAACACCTGCACAATCATGACATGTTACTGGAATTGGCATTAAATATCAAGTAATTTCTGACAACTCTTCCACAGGCAAAGACAATATACATAGGCAGTTGTTGTGGTTGTTTATGCTGAGATGAAACTTGCAAATATCTGCCTTCCTGGATACTTACAGCTTTACCTTTAACTCAACTATATACTATCTGGTGATTATTTGTTATTAATGAAGGCATAAAATGATGCAAGATTTCTAATTCCACCCCACAACTCACCTACAGCTATTCACAAAAGACCCAACAAAGAAAAGAATATGTCTAAAGGCTAACAGATAATGGAATACCACTAAGGAAAGTTTCCATTTTTGGAGATGAAATTTAGGACTTCCTTAATATGTTTTAGATTTAACCCAGAACAGTTCTATAAATGTTGATTTTGGAGATACATGAATAAAAGTCCAGGGCGAGGTTTTCCTTGTGGAAAAAAGGACAAAGGTAAGCAGATACATGCTTGCTGCATGAAAAAGGTACTAGGTAGGTTAGGAGTATGAAGACTGTGATGCTAGTTTTCTGTACAGCAGGATAGAAATAGTACTTAAGAGCTGTTATCATTCCTATAGGCCAAAATAAGTAGAAAAGCTTTGTAATCCACTGTAGTCTCTTTCAGCATTAACATGTCAATGATTAGACTTGATTCCTTTTGAGAACACCTCAGATAAAAGAGTTTGGAAATATATGTACACAGACAACAACAAAAAGATGTATTTTCAAATTTGAGCTTAAAGCTTTAACTTCCTAACGGTCTCATAAAGATGCTCAAATACAAGTTTTGTTTTGTATACGTGTTTCAAATAACAGCAAATGAGAGGATTCTTGTAAAGTGTGTAGAGGCAGAGAGTAGAAAAGGTAACTTCAAAGGAAGCGATTTCCTTAACATATGTGTATTCATCCCACTATCCAGTATAAACAGCTCCTCATGCATATGATATCTGTAAAGATTACTTAGTAAGAGTTTCCATAGACTGAAACAATCATAGATATATATCAAACAATTGAGGATAATAAAATTTCATTCAACAACTCTCATTATGTCGAAAACCTTTTGTTCAATATGATAAAACTAAACTATACTATACTTTCAGGAATGATTCAATACTCTTAAAGGTTGGGGAGAAGAAATACAGCCTAAGCAAATATTAGTCTTATGACTATTTCTTTAGCCACAAATATTTACCATCAGTGGTAGTACTTGCTTATTAATGGATACATAGTGCTTATTTAAATTATCTTGTGGGAGTGAGGAGGAGTAAGAAAAGGTAGTAACTTGTTATTTTATTTAAAAATTATGTAATCTTTCATATTTTTTCCTTCAGAGAGGTAAAATTTTCATAAGACAAAGTATATATTTAATTTCAGTTTCAAGGCTTATGTACTGTTTTTTACATATATTTATGTATAATCTTGAAAACTTTGGAACATATATGTACGTGTGTGTATATATGTACCTATGTATACATAAATATACACACATTCATCATGTGTTAAAAATCGAAGTTACAATGAAAACTTGTTTTAAACAATCAGAGTGACAGGAAATTTGTAAGCACATCCTGAATGGTGAGATACCAAATTTTATTTCGATAGTTAAATAAAAACTACATCTTTTGAGATTTTATGAAGAAAAGCATTTTAATATATAAGTCATGATTAATGACTTTTACAACAAAATCCTATAGTATCATTAGAAATTGTCAGACTCACAATATGCTACACCAGAAATATGGTAACTTCTAGAAATTACCATTCTAGATATACTAGGCTTTGTTAAATGGAAATAGTGAGAAGAGGGTTAAAATACTGGTATCCTTCTTTCTATGATTTAGAGTTATTATTCCTATTTTCTGAAAACACATTTGCTTGGAAACTTTTTGACGATGCTTTGCTTCCTCATTATATATATGAAAAAGTGATGGATTTTACTGGACAAGTTTTTACTGGCTGCTTAACTAACTTCATCTTCATATTCCCTAGCATCTCACAGCAAAGCCCCCCAGATTTCCCCAGAAAAGTTTTACAAAAAAGTCTGAGCACTGTGAAAAGACCTTACCCTCAGACCTCCTCTGGCATGGGGGAGGGTCTGGAGAATGTGCTCTTCCAGTCTGGGAGCGTGGGTATTTCCTGAGCATTTATATAAAAAAGCAGACATCATACTACATCCTGATAATTAAAGAGGTCAAGTTCCATTCTTTTCCACCAATACTGAATTAGATTTCTCCAGTTTGTGTCCATATAAGAAGCTGATTATGTGGTATAAATTTGGAGGGAAAAATATAGCAGTTCAGATGGAATTATTATATATGGCAGAAATTCTGGTGGGCTTAAGCATGTATTTCTATCTATTCACACTTGCTCATGGTCATTTCTATTTGGAGGTGTTGTTCAGTCACAAAAGAGGTTTTCATTGGTTCTCCTATAGCGCCACACACTATCGGTTGTATGCAGTCAATGGTACTTCCACATAACTAAGCAAAAGTACCTTCCAGCATCTGAATTAGCTTGTTTCATCATAGTCTGCTGTGAAATAAAGAGACTCTTCTGAATTCTGAGGTAAAAAAGCTCTGCTCCACATATGAGATTATTTTTTATCTAGCAGGAGTTTAAGATAAATTCATTTAAGATATATTCACTCATTCAGATAAGTAAATTTAACCACCAGAGACAAGTAAATTATGCAATATGATGTACATTTCATTTTAGCTGGGAAAAAAATGCTCCAACACTACACAATTCCATTTCAGGGAACTATACTTGCACCAAGTTGAGATGCACGGAAGAAAAGTTGCAATGTATTATCCATGTTTCTTCAGATTGGATTCAGTTTTGAAGAGCTATTTTTAAGTCTATGAAGAGGCTGTTCATGTTAATATGCCTCTTTCACTGGTATTTTCACAAATTACTTTCCCAAACTACTAAACTTGGAATATATTTTAAAAAAATAATTATGTCATTATCATTGGAATAATTTTTCATATTTTCTCAACTATATATGAGAATATATAGAGAGAATGAATAACAATAACAATTTTAGATATTCTAGTTAAGCCACAATCACTCACAAATCCAATTATTTTCATTATAAGGTCATATTTTCTAATATATGGTATTTATAATAATTCTATTTACCACTTCCACTTGCTGAGTAAATTTCAAGTAACTCATGTATATACCTCATTAATGTTATAGAGGACATCTTAAAATAGCTAAATGACATTATCTACTAACTTGACATGGTTACTGATAAATATTTCATTCATTCCAGGTTTAACTTTAAAGTGTGAATTCTAGCATTTCTGAAGTAAATAAAAGAGATATGATTACTAATATGTTAGTATCAAAAAGTAGATAAAGATTTCTATGGCTCATAAAAGTATTGAGTGACATCACAGTGATATCATAAGTAATTGATGCTATGTTTGTCTGTTAAATTTAATCTTTATATTTTATCAATATTCAGAAATACTGACCTGTTTAATGAAAATAAAATAGAACATGTGAAAAAGTTCTGATTTGCAGTAAAATGTTACTAAATATACTTTCTAAAACCATTAAGGAATTGTAGCAGAGTTTAATTACCAACAGCATAATAATGAAATTTGACCATGACACATTTCTAAATCTTTGCCAAAAGTAAGAAATTCACATAGGCTTTAACAAAATAGCAAGCTGCTTGGTAGCAGGATATTGCCCTGCATCTTGACAGAAGCCTACGTTTGTCTCACTACGCTCTCACTAAAGATGAAGCAAATAGGTTGGGGGTAATGGGCATTTTCCTGATAATCTTAGCTGTGTAGGCAAATATGTTCTTTGGCAGATAACATAAATGTTGATTTAAGAACCAGCCAATAAGGAGTACTAAACGGCAAAACATTTATTGCTCAATTCCTCATGGATTTGGTTGAAGACAATCTTTAAATTAGGTTTACATTGTCAACAAATAACACACCACTGCAAAAGTTATGATATAATGATATATATTTTACCCATAATTGGTATATAGCTGCTTAATCATTTCCATATTTGACATATTTATACCAGTCACATTAACATTACCATTAATGATGAATAGCACCAGGTAAGGAATTCTGGATCAGTGTTTCAGAGTGAAACTAATAAAACTCCTTATTTTCTTAAACACATAAAGTAATACATGTCCCATTGAAACTAAGGAATCTATATGAGTTAGTAAAGACAAGTGGTAACCTGTCATAAATACCAATAAATTTTAGTGTGTGTCTAGGTTTAAGAGATCCTCTTAAAAAAATAGCTTTAAGTTGCAAGCAATACATACTGTTTTAAAAACAAAAATAGCACAAGATAAGTGGCATATACTCTGACAATTTTCTTCAACATAGCTTTTCAAATATAATCTAGTCAACAGTGCACTCAAACCGCAGAAACATCCAAATTGCGAAAGAGAAAAAAAGAGACATTTATCCTGGTAAAAAGGGCCTATATGCAAAGGAACCTCTGAATAAAATTGAGACATCTGCAGTAAAGTTTTACCTTTTCCCTAGAATGTTTGAGATGAACTCTGTGTAACACTGTCTTCCAAGAAAAGACAAAGTGATCGATGCAAGAACACATCAGGCTGCCTTGGACAGGCCAATCAATGCAAGAAAGAACCTTGCCCAGGGCCTTATGCAAATAGAAACACGTCCTGCAACCTAAGGAGGGAACATGCGCAATAGATCAATTGAATCTAAAAAACCTTACAGCTATATCAGCTTCAGAGAGTAAATATATACCGATGAATACCTCACACTTCCCACAAATTCTTAACTGGGTTATTTTTAATAGCTAGTTAAAAAGTCTTCCTGGGATCTAGAGTGCAGCAAAGAGGAAGAAAACATCACGGGGAGAAAATGCAGTATTACTTTTAAGACCATGCCAAACAAAAACAAAAACCCCTGGATTTCTTAAAATTTCTTGGCATATCTGAAATTTGCTGAAATTTTAGAAGATTAAGTTTTAAGTTATGTTTTTACTCATGACATAAAAATCTTAAAAATAAAAACCAAATACTGTCTTGGGTAATTGTAGGAGTACTGTTGTAGGAGAAATAACTTGAGATGTAAGAGTATAGTCATCATACACAGACTAAAAACTTACCCTATTACCAAATATTATTCTCCATAGTGTTAACCTGATGATACGGGACAATTTTTTTTCTTTTAAAGTTAACATTTGTTATGTTCAAAATCAATTCTAAAATCTGATTAAAATGTATAATAAGCTCAACAGCCAGTTAATACACAAAATGAATACACAAAACTCTATCCCTATCAAATGGTCTGGAAGGCATATCAGGTGCTTTATAAGGATACATCAAAAATGCTAAAAAACTAGTGGGTATAGCTCAGTGGTTGAATATATGATTTGCATGTACGAGGTCTTGGGTTCAATCTCTGGTACCTCCTAAAAAAAAAAAACAGCTAAATTATCAGGTCTAGAGAAGAATACTTGAACACAAAATTATTCCCTAAATACTTTCATTTTCGTTTTTTTCCTTTTAAATCTACTGTTTCCTCTTAGGAATTTCACATTAAAATAAAGACTTTAAAAACGTAAAAAAAGCCTAATGATATTTAAATAGGAGTTGTAATACTAGCAACTATAATACAGATACTGCAAAGCAAATAAACTCTGTAAATATATATTAGTACATTTGTATTAAATGTCTTAAACTCTGGGATTTCAACTCACAAAATTTAGCTGCAGATGGAGCTAATGGAGCAAATATTTCTAATATTAAAAATACAATATATCATTTTTCCATTAGATATTGAAACATACATTTTTCTTGGCAAAACACTTCATAAAATATGAAAATCAGTATGTGTTGTAAAGTTTACTACTTAAAGCTGTTCATTTAGCTGTTAAAAGGCCCAGATATCTTAAGATATTATTTTATTTAGCCAGTGGAAAGAAATACAAGACTATGCAAGATGAACAATTAACCTTTCTAATGCTTTCTACATTGGTAAGATTTTAAATTTTAGTTTCCTCTAGAGAAAACTAAAATTTAAAATCTTACCAATATAGAAAGCGTTAACTTTAAAGCTTCACAAAAACTTTACTATTTTACATGGGGAAAATATAGATACATAAAATCAAAGTAAAAAAATGCTCTTTTATAGCTTTTAAGTGTTAGATATCACGTGACCTTATAATAAATTAGAAAGGAATGAAGTAGAAGGTTAACTATAGGGACTCAAATGTTTCCTTTAGTTCCAGTTTTAGTTTCCAATCTAAGTATTTTGAGTAGTCTGACTGTCACAGTGAAATGTAAACTCCAATTTACAGTAAGTAAAATACAAAAGGCCAAGCAACTACAGTTTCACTTTTTGTTACAAGATTTAAATCATTACAAATAACCAAGAAAAACAATATTAGAGCATTATCATCTAATATTTGATATGTGTTAACATTGTGATAGGCACTGAATAGTGAAATTCTATCCTTTTGAATATAGATCTGCTTAATATGTTTCTTGCTCTTAAAAGCATATTCTGAATTTAAAAAGTATGTTAGGTATGATCAGTTTACCAAAGGATTTTGTTTATTACAAATATAAATGCAGAATTTCTTTAAATGAAAAGTTCCCTCATTATTTAAAGATATTCTAATTTATTTAAAATTTATTTTGTACAGTTAAAAAAAAGACAACACCTGAGAGAAATGTGTGTCTTGGGTAAATTCATTGGTTTTGATTCTGTGCAACCTTGGGCAAGTTCCTTAAACTGTCTGAGTCCCTCATCTGTAAAATAGGGCTGATAATACCTACCTCATAGAGTGAAAATTAAACTGTACAATGCCTTGCTAAAGTACTAGTTAATGACCAAATCTAGTCATTTCCTAACATAATGCTTGAGTGGCCGTGTAGTACAGTGACTATGAGCATGGGCTTTAGAGTCAGAAAGGATGGTTTAAATTCTGGCTCCATCACTTATTAATTGTATAATTTTAAGTCAATCAATACCTCTGTGACTCAGTTTTTATCACATGTAACTGAGGATACATGTGATGTATCCTCACATCAGGACCTACATCACAGGGAGGTCATAAGGATTACAGGAGTTAATATTTGTAAAGGACTTAAAACAATGTCCAGTATTAGTTATTATTACATAGCTATTACTTCCAGGTGTAACTTACAGATATGGATAATATGAAAGAGCAAATACTGATAACAAAGATTCTTCCAGTGAGATTTGAAAGGCTAACGCTATTTAGTGGGTATTAGAAGACTGCTGTCTATTTCCAGCATGGAATGAGCTGCAAAGAAGAGCCAACTAGAGGTTGGCCAAGGAAATTCATCTGTATCCCAGATCTTCATAAAATATTTTCAATTTTTCTGATGGAACTGCATTTCTACAATACCACATCAAACATATTCAAAATTTAAATATAAATGATTTGGGGATTGTTTGTTATTTTAAATTTTCCACACCTTCTTTCACCTTCATTAGTTTGGGTAATCAAGAATTGATTAAAAGCATGCTGGAAAGGCCAAAAAAAGAATAAGCAGTAAATAGGAAGAGAATAAAAGTTAAATCATATAATTCAGCAGAGAAACATTGAATTGAATCCTGAAATATATGAAAAGCCAGGAGGCTGTTTAAGGGATGAGAGTCACAACTGTATATCAGACTATAGTATATTAGACTCTCACATTCTGCATAGACCATTGATGAGAAAGGAAACAAAATCCCAACTGTAACAAAGCTAGAGGGCCACAACTTCAAAGAGAGAAAGAATAGTATTTAAATGTTTCTCATCTGTACAATGGGGATGATGACAGTGCTTACATTATAAGGTAGTTATGAGGATTAAATGAGATACTACATACAAATTACTCAGGACAGCGCCTTGGTGCACGTTAAGAAACATTTAAGCATTAGCAATGATGATCAGGAAGATGATGCTGTTGCCTTTTGATTTGCAAGACACTCAAATACTAGTTCTACTTAAAAAGTTCATTTTTCAAAGACACACTTATAAATTATTTAGAAATGTTATTCAGTCAACCATCTTTTAGGCCCTCAAGACCAATGGATTATATGGATTCCATAATGATAGACTCATTATAGACTGTAAGACTGAGAGAGGACACTAACATACACAGTCACATACTGTATTAGTCAGGGTTCTCTAGGGAAACAGAATCAGCAAGAGATATCTGTCAATAGTATGCAATTCTATGAGTCTCTCACGAAGCCATGGGGATGCACAAGTCCAGGTTCCGGAGGCAGGCTGCAACCAGGGGCTCCAATGAAAGTCCAATGAAGGTTCTTAATGAGTTCTGGGAGAGGTTGGCTGTCCAAAGACGTGCTAGGAAATTCTCTCTCAATGCTGGAATCACTTCCCCTATTAAGGCATTCAACTGATTGGATTAAGCATCACTCATTGCTGATGGCAATCTCCCTGACTGATGTAATTGTAATCAGTGATCTATGATTCACCACTGCAGTGAAGTCAATAGTGACTAAAGTCCATAAATGCCCTTGTATTACAGTTAGCCCAGTGCTTGCTTGACCAAACAGTTGGGCACAATCACCCGGCTGAGTTGTCACAATAGCCTAACCAGCACACATAGGAAGGTTATCTGTTCTGCTTGAGAATCTATTCCAAGGTCTTGGGAAATACACAAGTGTCGTCAAATAGATAGAAGTTCTAAAAATAGGCAAGAGGAAACGAAATTGAAAAAAGGAGATCAAGCCTGTAATAGTGGTAGAAACTATCATCGCACTGCTAATGGTACTGGTTACTAGGAATTTTTTTTTGAGGTAAATTGGGCAAAATACAGGAAAGGCAATACATAGGTTAGTGATCTCGTATTTTATTATTACAATTTTTAGGGTACCATTTTATAGAGAAAGTCAAGGTTCATCTGTCTATAGCAGATAGGCAATTATAAACTTTTTTAAAAAACCAACATTTATCATTGGAAGGCATCCCTTGAAATAATTGGAAAGAAGTCTAGATGGGAATTTCTACTATAGGAGACAGTTGAGTGTGGTTTATCTTTCCGTCTAGTGTCTCTCCTAGGTAGCATGGCAGAAATCAGAGAAATAATGAATACTATTTATACTCTGCAATTAAAATAAAAGATTCTGAGGTGGCTTAAAGTAAGGGATAACTATGGATTAGGACCCATAATAGACCATGGCTTGGGATAATTACTAAAACTGAAAACTAAACATAGCTCTGGGTTTGCAGAAGACAAAGACAAAAATGCATTATAGAGGTTTTATTTCTGATAAAAAAAAGCATATCAATGTTATCAACATTGACACTAAGATAATTTTACTGTATGACTCTTTATTTTGGAGAAGTTAATATCATAATGACCTCCTGGCTACCATCTCACCTCATAATTATATTACTCCATTTGTATTAATGTGTTTCTCCTATAGACTATAACCTTCTTGAGGTCAGAATCATGTTTGTTTGTTTGTTTTTAAAGACTTATTTTTTATTTATTTCTCTCCTCTCCCCCCCCCCCCGTTGTCTGCTCTCTGTGTCCATTTGCTGTGTGTTCTTCTGTGACCACTTCTATCCTTATCAGCGGCACAAGGAATCTGTTTCTTTTTGTTGCGTCATCTTGCTGTGCCAGCTCTCCGTGTGTGTGGCGCCATTGTTGGGCGCCATTGTTGGGCAGGCTGCACTTTCTCTTTGCGCTGGGTGGCTCTCCTTATGGGGTGCACTCCTTGTGCGTGGGGTTCACCTACGAGGGGGACACCCCTTTGTGGCAGGGCACTTCTTGTGCGCATCAGCACTGCGCATGGGCCAGCTCCACACAGGTCAAGGAGGTTTTGAACCATAGACCTCCCATGTGGTAGGTGGACGCCCTATCCATTGGGCCAAGTCTGCATCCCAGAATCATGTTTTAATCTGTCTTCCCAATACCTATACAAAGAGGGGATTCTCAATTGAATAAATGAATGGAAATCTTTAATAGTGGTTTTCTAAACCATTTCTTGATTTGATGGCATAATATTTAATCTAACTCAAAGAAGGAATTTCTACAAAGTCAAACTTACATGGTCCAAGTGGCTTTGTTGTGATCTACATTAATTCAATGAAAAAGGTGTTGAAAACTTTAACAAAAAATAAGAGAGAACTGACATACATATAGGGGTTAAAAAGTCCGCAGATCTATACACTAAGAGATCACAGTAGTTTAGGAGACTATCACTTTGTTTATCTGAGCCTAAAGAAGGGTCTGCGATCATTTCAGAGTACAGGAGCAGGAAAAACGATAGCCCTTCTCACAGAATCACCTTTATTACCATTGAATCCTAGTGACCACTGTACAAAGGACAAACCCTGATCTAAATCACCTCAGAATGCAGTGTTCTACTCTATCCTGTTTTAACCTAATTGGACTTTTACATTGATTTGTCACTCCACAACCCCCCTCATTTTTCTGCCTACTGAAATAATCTTTTTCAAGAAAGGGTTCCATTTCTGAACTCTAGTCCATGGTTGAAGACTTAAAACATAATTGTCAATCCTCCCAGTGAGGGATCCTGTTCTTTCTTTCCTTTCTCCCCTATAAAGGAGTAAGGCATAGTATGATGGGGGATAAAAGGTACTCTTCTCTTAGACCCAACTACTACATTTTCTTTGTTCAGTTACCACCCACTTGATTTTCTATTCCCTGTCAACAAGATTATACCTCTTAATTCAAATCGAGCTCAGTATGCTCGCCAGCTCAATTTGCTCTCCCTGAACGCATACTGAACTCCAGCATTGAGGCCTTTGCCCAGACTTGGCTTCTATTCTTGCCTCCTGAAGTCTTGACATGGTTCAAATATGCCTCAGTTTGAGTTTACCTGGGTCCTCTGATTTAGGATAGGTGCATTACTTCTAAGATAGAAGTTAAATGGTTATGCCTGAAACATGTCCCCTGATAAGAGCCTTTTCCAATTTGAGGTGTCAAATCAGAAATTTTACATGGGCTAGGAATCTTATTTGGGAGACTTTTTTACATTCAGTGATCATTATAAAGCCATAAAGAGAGGAAAAGCAGTTCCATTGTTAACTGAAATATGTTTGTCTACAATTCCTCTTATAAAAGGCTTATAATAGTTGATCATATTTTCATATGTGCAGTAAAATCCAAAATCTCTTATTAAAATCTTTCATAAAATCTTTGGAAAGTAAAATGTTTCTTAAATAAAACTTTATATTTAACAAATTAATAATCTATTCCTCTTAGTTCTACTTAACATTTTATTGTGCTAATTTTGCCAGACATTCCTTAGCATCCTGGCAGTCTGTTGAACCATAAGAGATAGAGTGGCCAATCACAGGTGCAGGGCGATAAGGCCTGGATCCAGCCTGCCTGTAAGGATATTGAGAAACTCTCTCACAAAGGTAATAACGATGGATTAATATGGATCCCTTATTCTACAAAAAGATCTGTATTAAAGATTAGATACTTTTTACTCCATTTCAGCCTTCTGAAGAATCTGATTTTGATATGACTGAAAGGATCTAAACATTACGAAGTAGTTAAGGTTCTTAGCAGAAACGATACATCAAAAAATGAAAACAGTCATAGCTAACATCATAGATAATAGTGAAATAGAATGTTTTGCCTATAAGATCAGAAAAAAGACATAGATCCACTCTTGACTCTTATTCAGTGTTTTGCTGGAGGTCCTAGTTCATTCTTGCAATAAGGCAAGAGAAAGAAATAAAAGGCATCTAGATTGAAAAGGAAGAAGTAAAACTATCTTTATTTGTAAACGCCATGTATTACATATAGGAACACCGAAGGAATCCACAAAAAAAATTATTTAAACTAAGACGTTAAGCAAGGTTGCTGGATAAAAGAACAACATGCAAAAATCAATTGTATTCCTGTATACTAGCAAAGAACAATTTGAAAATGAAAGTAAGAAAATTACATTTAGAATGGCATCAAAAAGAATAAAATACTTAAAAATAAATTTAACCAAAAAAGTGTAGGACATATACACTAAAAATTACAAAGCAGTCTTGAAAGAAAACCCAAGTAAATGGAAAGAAAGCCCATGTCCATGGATCAGAATACTTAATATTATTATGATGGCCATGCTCCCAAAATTGATTTGCAGATTTAAAGAAAACCCAAGTAAATGGAAAAAAAGCCCATGTCCGTGGATCAGAATACTCAATATTATTACGATGGCCATGCTCCCAAAATTGATTTGCAGATTTAATTCAATCATAATAAAAATCCCAGCTCCATTTTTTTGTTGTTGCAGAAATTGACAAGCAGATTTCTAACATTCTTAGAGAAATGCAAGGGACTCAGACCAAAGCAACTTTGAAACAGAACATATTTGGAGAACTCAAAGTTCCCAATTTCAAAATTTAGTACAAAGCTACAGTCATAAAGACAGTGTGGTACAGGTATCAAGACAGACAGAACAGACATAAAGAACAATGGAATAGAATTAAGAGTGAAGAAAAAACACATTTATAATCAGTTGATTTTTGATAAGAGTACTAAGATAAATCAAAGAAAAAATAGTCTTTACAATAAATGGTGCTGGAGTAATAAGATAATCACATTCAAAAGAATGAGGTTGGACCCTTACCTTATATAAAAAAAATACAAAGACCAAAAATTAGCAAATTTAACTTCCTCAAAATTTAAAAACTTCTCAGTTTCAAAGGACATTAGGAAAGTAAGAACACAAATCATAAAATGGGAGAAAATATAGCCAATAATATATATGATAAAGGACTTGTATTCAGAATACATAAAAAACGCTTAACAATAAAATAACAACCCAATTAAAAAATGGGCAAAGGATTCGGATAGACATTTATCCAGAGAAGATACACAAATGGCCAATAAACACATGAAAATACGCTCAACATGATTAGTCATTACAGAAAGGCAAATAAAAACCAACAAGAGATACCACTATATCCCCACTAGGATGGTTGAAATAAAAAAGACTGACAACAGATCACTAATGTGAAGCTTCTAAATGACTAAGATGGCAACATAAGACACTCCAGATTCCCCCACAGAATCTTTGAACAACTAGCAAAAGTCTGAACAACTGGGACAGCTATCTTCTTCAAAAGTGGGGAAAACAGCAGGTTGCAGTAACTGGGCAAGTGCTGAATCAAGAAACACAACTTTAAAAATGACTGGGAAAGCTTGTGGTGCCTGTACTGACCCCTACCTAACACTCTCCCCCAGTGTGCAGCTGGCTTGTGCTCCCCATTGTGGGATTCTGGCCCGTTCTGGAGGGAGGAGAATAACCCCTATGCACATACTGTGGTGTCTGTATGTCGGATATTAATCTATTGGGTGGCAGCCTGAAAGTCTCATTCAGGAAACTTATCTCTGGCTTGCCCTCCCAGAACTTGCCCTGCAGGCAGAAGCAGCATGCAGACACTTAAAGCAGTGTAAGAAACATCAAGTCAAAGCGGCCAAGGACAAAAAAATTACTGTTAAGTCACATAACAGAGCACCTGGGAAGGGGAGAAGTCTATACCATAGGAGTAGGCGTATTCAAAATTCTATAAATGGGGAGATTTCCAAGGCCACAGGCAAGTGCAAGACACATGCTCAGAAAAGATGGAGAAGACCCTGCACTTCATATTTACATGGGGCTGTTCTTCTTTTTTTCCCATAAACTACATTAGTTTCATTCCTCCCACACACCACTGCACTCCCAACATCCAGCAAAAAAGGAACATACTTGTATTTGTATTATTAACCACAATTCTCATCTTCTACCAAAATCACTATATTATACAGTACCTAGATTATCCTCTAGCTGTCTTCCAATTAATTCTTTTTTCCCACTCTAATCCATATTTTATTCCTCCATCCTGTGGACCCTGGGAAGGTGACGTCCATTCCACCTCTAAATCGACAGGGGGCTTAGATCCCACGATTGATGGATGCAATTCTGCTTGCAGTTGTAGGCACTCTCGGTTCCCTGGTGTGGTGGTTGATCATCTTCACCTCCTTGTTAGCTAACCAGAGTAAGTCCAACGAACTGGAGAGGAGGAGTTGCAACTCTGTTGAGGCTCAGGGCCCAGCAGGCACATGGCCAGTCCAGAGATTCAAGTCTCCCGAGTATATACTAACCCCAGCGCCAACCACAGGTTCAGTAAAAGTCATAGAAGAGGCATGTGTAGAAAGGTCACATCTGAGTCCAATTCTATCACACTTAGGAGCACAAATTCCAAAGTAGGGCCCCTGACAAGGCATTGGACTACAGAACCATCTGCCATGACCGAAGAACCTGTGTGTCTCCATAGCTTTCAGGAACATCAGTGCCTGGGGCTGTATCTACTTTGGCTGTCTCTGGGATCCTGCTGAGACGTACATAAGCGTAACCCCTCTGATGACCTCCCGACTCTTTTTGAAGCCTCTTAGCCATATAAACTAATTTGTCTTTACCATTTCCTCCTTTTATTCAAGGTCTCCTTCTAGTTACATCACCAGCTGATGATTGGTAGTAATTCCTCAGCACCAGAGAGGCTCATCCCCATCTTTCAATTAATATTAACATTCCTAGATTACTCCTTTTAGCCATAATCACATTTATAAATCAGCAGTGTTAGTTATACTCATTATAATGTGTTACCACCAACTCTATCCACATAGTTACAATCAACCTTATTAAACATTATACATACATATCTGTCTTGGGTTGATCTTACCAAATGGGAGGCTAAACTCTGAAGGAGAGCACCAACCAATGAAGAACCAATTTTCGAAGACTGTAACAGGTGTTGTTTTTGCTTTTTTATATTAGTCTATATGTCTTTGTTAGCTCCTGGTACTTAAGGAAATCTCTGTTATAACATTGGCTGGATAAAAACTTAAGGAACAAATAGGGACTAAATCCTATATTCAACACTTTAAAATAGTAAAATGTACAGCATGCAACAAAAGATTACAAGTCAAACAAAGAAACAGGAAATGGTGGGCCATCCAAGGGAATAGTATAAAAGTCTGGAAACCCTCAACAAAAATGACTGAACTTTGGACATACCAAAGACTTAAAAAAAAAAAACAAAAAAACTTCTATATGTTCAAGGAGAAAAAGGAAAATCCAGAGAAAGAACTCAAGGATATCAGGAAAACAATGAATGAACAATATAAGACTCTTAAAAAAGAGACATAATTTTTTTTTAAAAAAGGCACCAAAAAAGAAATACTGGAGTTGAAACCATAATAACTGAAATGAAAAATTCACTGACATGTTTCAACAGCAGATTAAACGTGGCAGATAAAAGAATTAGTGAACTCAAAGACAAGGCAAATGACATGATTCAGTCTGAGGAGCAAAAGAAAAAAGAATGGAAAAAATGTGAACTGAGCCTAAGAGAACTGTAGAACATCATGAAGCACACTAATATATGGATTATGGAAATCCCAGAAAGAGAAGAGAGAAAGGGGCATAGGAATATTCAAAGAAATAATGGCAGAAAACTCATATTTAATGAAAAGACATGAATAAGAATTTTCAAGAAGCCCAAAGAACCCTAAAGAGGATAAACTTGAAGAGAATCATACCCAGACACATAGTACTCAAGCTGTTAAATGATAAAGACGAGGAAAAATTTCTGAAAGCTGCAAGAGAAAAGAACATGTTACATTCAAGGAAGTCCCAAAAAGAATGAGTGATAATTTCTCAGGAGAAATCATGGGGGCAAGAAGGCAGAGGGGTGAAATATTTAAAGTACGGAAAGAATACAATTGCCAACTTAGAATTTTATATGAAGCAAGACTGTCCTTCAAAAATTAGGGTGCAATAATTTTAGGGTGCGATAACAAAATTAGGGTGTGATAATATTAGGGTGTGATAACAAAAGTGGAGGGGATTCATTACCACTAGAACATTAGATCTGCCCTAGAAGCAATCCTAAAGGGAGTTCTTCAGACTGAAAGAAAAGGACACTAGGCAGTGAATCAAAGCAGCACAAGACAGACAGACCTCTGGTAGGGTAACCATGTGGGTAATTATAAATGCTAGTACTATTGTATTGTATTTTCTTTTATGTAACTCCACTTTTCCCCCTCTTACAGGTTCTAAAATGCAAGTACCTAAAAAGGAGTGATAAATCTATGGTTTTAAGCATATTAATACAATGTATAAAGATATAATTTGTAATAAGTATAACAAAAAGGGGGTTAGAGGGGTATGGGAACTGTAAGTATAGGCTATTGAAGTTAAGTGGTATCAAATCAAATGTGATTACTATAGATTTAGGACTTAAATTTAAGTCCAGTGGTAACTACAAAGAAAATACATGAAAAATATATACAAAAAGAAATGAAAAGAGATTAAAAAAAACCAAGCAGATATGAAAGTAGGCACTAAGGGAAGAATTGGGGGTGTGGCCATTTGAAATTATTTTGTGAATTCCAAAAAGAAAAAGCTTATGTTTTTAAACTAATCTATTCCTGTGGATGTGATCCATTTGATTACATTAAATTCAGTTGAGGTGCCCTGGATTAGACTACTTGATAAAATCACTTCGGAACTATTTACTTATTTAATTATTTATTTCTACCCCCTCCCCTGCCCAATTGTCTCCTCTCTGTTCTCTGTCTCCATTTGCTGTATTTTCTTCTGTGTCTGCTTGTATTCTCATTAGGTGGCTCCAGGAACCAATCCCAGGACCTTCTGGAGTAGGAAAGAGGTGATCATTCTCTTGTGCCACCTCAGCTCCCTGATCTGCTGTGTCTCTTATTGTCTCTCCTCTGTGTCTCTTTTTGTTGCTTCATCTTGCTGCACCAACTCTCCACATGGGCCAGCAATCCTGTGTGGGCAGTACTCCTGTGCAGGGCAGCACTCCTGCATGGGGCAGTACTTTGTGCAGGCCAGCACTCTGTCCAGGTCAGCTCGCCACGGGCCAGCCTGCCTTCACCAGGAGGCCCTGGCCTTTGAACACTGGACCTCCTATACGGTAGACGAGAGCCCAATTTTTTGAGACACATCTGCTTCCCCACTTCAGGGCTTTTAATTGGACTACATTAGTGAGGCGTGACTTGGGCTGAGTCTCTGTCCTCTTGCTGGGGCTGATACAAATGGACACACACACAGAGACAGACAGGAAAGGGAGATGCCATGTTTGATGCTGCCATCAAAACCAGAGAGGTTTTGCCCAAGTTAAGCTGCAAAGAGGGCCCCTGAGAGGCTCAAGGAGTTGAGAGAGAGAGAGAAAAACAGAAAGAGAGAGAGAGAGAGAGAGGCCCAGTAAATAACAAGCCAAGTTTGCTTACAGCTGCAGAAAGGCAGAGATATCAGCAGAGATCAGTGGCCATCTTGCTTTGCCATGTGCCCAGGCAACAGAATCAACAGTAGCTGACTTTGGTGAGAAAGCATTTCTGATGGTGCCTTGATTTGAACTTCTCATGGCTTTTCTATGGACTTTTCATTGGCTTTCACCCCAAATAAATACCCTTTATAAAAGCCTAAACATTTCTGGTACTTTGCATCGGCATCCCTTTGACAACTAGAATGGGGAAAAAAGGTGTAAGACTTACAAAGACTAAATAACAATATTTATTTTAAAGACAAATTGATTATACTCTCTAATCAAACAGCAGAGAATGGCAAATGGGATAAAAAAGACTGACCCAAATATATGTTGTTTACAAGAGACTCATCTTAAATTCAATCACAAGGAGGTTGAAAGTGAGAAAATAGAAAAAATACACCATGCAAATACTAACCAAAAGAGAGCTGGGGGTAGCTATACTACTATCAGATAAAATAGACTTTAAGTCAAAAACTGTTACAAGGGGCAAAGTGGGTCACTGTATATGGAGATAAAGGGATCAATATAACAAGAAAGTGCAAAATTATAAATATATATGCATATATGGACACAGCCTCAAAATATACAAAATATTGACAGATTTAAAGAGAGAAAGAGATGGTTCTATATTAATAGTATGTGGCTTTAATACATCAGTTTCAAAAGTGGATAGAAAATCTAGAGAGAAGATCAGGAAGGAAATAGAAGACTTGAATGATACTATAAATCAACTAGACCTAACAGACACACATTAGAACACTTCACCCAAAAGCAGCAGTACCTCCTTCTCTAGTGCATATGGATCATTCTTCAGCATAGAGTATGTGCTGGTCACAAAACAAGTCTCAATAAGTTCATAAATATTGAAATTATACACTGTATCTTCTCCAACTACAATGGAATGAAGCTAATACTTCAATAACGGAGTGACAGAAAATTCACAAATACAAAGAAATCTAACAACATACTCTTAACCAATTTGTCAAAGAAGAAATCACAAGGAAAATTAAAAAATACAGGGAGAGAAATGAAAATGAAAACACAACACTCTAAAGCTTATGGGATGTAGCAAAGGTAGTGCTAAGAGGGAAATTTATAGTTCTAAATGCATACATTAAAAAAAGTAGAAAGATCTCATATCAGACACCTAACCTTACAACTGGAGGAACTAGAAAAAGAAGAGCAAACTAAACCCAAAGTGAACAGAGGAAGGAAATAACGAAGAGAAAAGCAATGATAAATGAAACAGAGAATTATAAACAATAGATCATGGATGGTCCAAAACTTCCCCTTTCAACCATGTTCACATTGACACTTCAGCACTGTTAATTACACTCAAATTGCTGCACTACTATCACCTCTGCATATTTCCAAATCGTTACAACCAATCTAATTATAGTTTCTGCTCTTTTGGTATAATTTTTTGGTAAATCTAAAACTCCTCTAAAAATAAAGATTATTACAAAAGAAGAATCAGACAAATAAAAAAGATTTTAAAGATCAATAAAATTGCTACACTCTATCTAAACTGAGAAAGGAAAAAGAGAGAGGAATCAAATAACTAAAAACAAAACGAAAGAGGGAAACGGACTTTGGCCCAGTGGTTAGGGCGTCCGTCTACCATATGGGAGGTCCGCGGTTCAAACCCCGGGCCTCCTTGACAGTGTGGAGCTGGCCATGCGCAGTGCTGATGCGCGCAAGGAGTGCCTTGCCACGCAAGGGTGTCCCCCGCGTGGGGGAGCCCCACGCGCAAGGAGTGCGCCCGTGAGGAATGCCGCCCAGCGTGAAAAGAAAGTGCAGCCTGCCCAGGAATGGCGCCGCCCACACTTCCCGTACCGCTGACGACAACAGAAGCGGACAAAGAAACAAGACGCAGCAAACAGACACCAAGAACAGACAACCAGGGGAGGGGGGAAAATTAAATAAATAAATAAATCTTTAAAAAAAAAAACAAAAAACAAAAAACAAAACGAAAGAGAGGATGTTGTTACCAATCTCACAGAAATAAAAAACATTATAAGAGGATACCAAGGACAGCTGTACGTGAACAAATTAGATAACCCAGATGAAATGGGTGAATTCCTAGAAACACACAAATAACCTCTACTGCCTTAAGAAGAAATAGAAGATCTTATCAGACCAATAACAAGAGACTGAATAAGTCATCAAAACCCTCCCAACAAGAAAAGCCCAGGAGCAGATGGCTTCACTGGTGAATTTTACCAAACATTACAAGTAGAATTAACACCAATTCTGCTAAAAATCTTCCAAAAAATGAAGAGACGGAAACACGTTTTAACTCATTTATGAGGTGAACATCACACTATTACCAAAGCCAGATAAAGATGCTGCACACAAAAAATTACAGATCAACATCCCTTAGGAATATAGATGCAAAACTCTTGAACAAAATACTAGCAAACTAAATCAACAGCACATTAAAAAATTTATACACCATGATAAAGTGGGATTTATCCCGCATATTCAAGGGTGGTTCAACATCAGAAAATCAATTAACATAATAGACCACATTAATAGAATGAAGGGAAAAAAAACATACATGATCACCCCAATTGAAATAGAAAAGGCATTTGACAAAATCCAGTACTCCTTGATAAAAACACTTAGAAAACTAGGACTAGAATAAAACTTCCTGAACATGGTAAAAGGCATGTATGAAAAGCCCAGAGATAATATCATGCCTAATGGTGAGAGACTGAAAACTGTCCTTCTATGGTTAGGAATAAGAAAAGAATGCCCACTGTAACTACCGTTATTCAACTTTGTATGGAAGTTCTAGCTTTAGCAATTAGGCAAGAAAAGGAAATAAAAGGCATTCAAATTGAAAGGAAGAAGTAGAAGTTTCTCCATCTGTAAACGATTTGATGCTCTCTCTATAAAATCCCAGAAAATCCACAACAAAGCTACCAGAGCTAATAAATATTCAAACAAAGTGGTAGGGAACAAGGTCAATAGGCAACAATCAGTAGTGTTTCTATACTCTAGTAATGAACAAGCTGAAGAGGAAATCAAGTAAAAAAATTCCATTTCCAATAGCAAATCAAAGAATCAAATATCTAGAAATAAATTTAACCAAGTAGGTAAAGGGTTTGCATGCAGAAAGCACAAAATATTGCTTAAAGAAATAAAAGAAGACTCAAACAAACATATTTTCCATGTTCATGGATGTAAGGCTAAATACTGTTAAGATATCAACTGTACCCAAAGCAATTTATAGATTCAACACTATCCGAAATTACAATTCTAACAGCCTTCTTAGCAGAAATGGAAAAAAAAACAACCACCAAATTTTATATGGAAGGGAAATGGTTCCCAAATAGTCAAAACAATTTTGAAAAAAGAATGAAGTTGGACACTCACACTTTCTGAATTTAAAACTTATTACAAAGCTACAGTAATCAAAATAGTGTGGTACTGGCACAAGGACAGACATTTAGACCAATGAAATCAAATTGACAGTTCTGAAACAAACTCTCACATCTATGGCCAATTGATTTTTTAAGTCCACTCAATGGGGAAGAATTTCTCTTTCACAAGTGGTGCTGGGAAAACAAGATATCCATATACAAAAGGATGGAGGTGAACCTCCTATCTCACACCATATACAAAAGTTAACTCAAAATGGAAAAAAGACTTAAATATAAGATACAAAACTACATAACTCCTAGAAGAGCACACAGGGAAACATCTTCATGACCTCTTGTTAGACAATGGTTTCTTAGACTTTACACAAAAAGCATGAGCAACAAACAAAAAAGAGTGGTGCCTCATCAAAATTAAAACCTTTTTTGTATCAAATGACTGCATCGTGAAAGTAAAATGACAGTCTACAGAACGGGAGAAAATATTTGGAAACCACCACATATACAATAAGGATGCATTTTTTTTTTTTTTAGGAGGTACTGAGGATTGAAGCCAGGACTTCGCACATGAGAAGCAGGTGCTTAACCACTGAGCTACATCTGCTCCCCAAAGAGAGCTGGCTTTTCATATGTTTGTTTGTTTTTAGGAGGTACTGGGAATCGATTTGGGACCTTGTACATGGGAGTTAACATCTCCTAGACTTAACCATTTCCTCTGTCATTGAGAAGACTATATGTAAAAGACTAAGTCACAGAGAAGCAATCTTACCCAGAGAGAATATAAAGAGACTGACACCAGAAACAAAAAACGTAACACTGTGTATAGAGAATTGACTAAGATGAATTTCCAAATTGGTCAATATTCAGCTGGAAAGTAGGGAGAATATATGATATTTTTAGTTAGTAAAAGAATTACTATTAAGGTTTAAACTGTATATACTGCTCAACTTACTGTGTAGATACTTAAGATTGTTCATATTGTTGGACATATACTGATCCCAAACTTGCGGGAACAGCAATAACAGAGTCTATCTTTAAATGGTTAATAGATGAAAGATAATTTTGAAAACAAAACTAATTGATATGTACTACAACTTTAAACTGTGATACATTTTATAAACACTACAGCAGAAAGAAGAGTTAAGGCTTTATGAAGAATCTATTAAGGAAGGAAGCAAAATGAGAATGAACATATCCTGGAGTATTTAGACTCACATTCAACTAACACTGATTTAATTGCTAATAACCAGGAATTTTCACATAATCTAATTTAATCCTCAAACTTAAAAGGTGAGTACATAGGAAGAACATGGTAAGGGATTTGCTCAAAGTTATCATAATTTGTAGGTATCAGAAATAAGATTCAAATCCAGGTCTTCCTCTTTCAAGTTATGTGTTCTTCTACTACACTATGTTTGGAAGCAGGGATAGGTGGCAGAAAGGAAATTAGACTAGATTAGAAAGTTTCTTTTGGGAAAAATACAGATGGAGTGAGAGTCAGATTATATACAAAAGGTCTTAGAATCACAAAGAGAGAAAATGCAGTAGATCATACGGAACCAATATGGTTCTGGAAATGAGTGGGAAAAGTGGTTAAATTATATTAATCTTGGAGTGGTATATTTGATGGAATGGAGAATTAAGAGAGTCAGTAGGAAGATGAATAGAAGAGTGCAGTGATATAGTTATGATAGGAAGAAATGAACCACAGTGGGTACACAGAGAAAAACAAGTGACCAATATTTTAAAGAAAAACTGATACTATGTATTGGCTGATTAGATACGGGACAATGGGAGAGATATTAATAAAAAACAAATTGAGCCATTCTTTTAAATAGTGAACACTTCTACCACATATTGAAATGATTTAAGGTAAAAAAAACCAAACAATTAAAAAAAAAAGCCTCAATACATAGGAAGTTAAAACTGATAGAGCATCCATCTACCATATGTAGGGTCCAGGGTTTGATCCCCAGGACCTCCTGACCCGTGTGACAAGCTGGCCCATGTGCAGTGCTGCTGTGCACAAGAAGTGCCATGCCACGCAGGGGCGCCCCTGTGTAGGGGTGCCCCATGCGCAAGGAGTGAACCCTGCAAGGTGAGCCACCATGAGTGAAAAAGGTGCAGCCTGCCTAGGAGGGGCACCGCACATATGGATGGCTGACACAGCAAGATGACGCAACAAAAAAAAGATGCATTTTCCCAGTGCTGCTGGATAATGCAAGCGGACGCAAAAGAACACAGTGAATGGAGAGAGAGAGAGCAGAAAACGGGGAGGGGAAGAAATAAATAAAAAATAAATCTTAAAAAAAAAGTCTCATTTGTTTTCCATAACTTTGTCCTCTTTGTAATACTCTGATTTGATATCTCATTTACTCTATTAGTGAAATTTATTAAATATATAGTATGTGCAAACATTCCCCCTCCATACATATTTGCATAATCACTGCTTATTACTCTTTATTTGTTATGCTTGGATTCCCTTCATTTCTACTTTGATATGCTTATGTAGGTGTGTATGCAGAAGGATATCTCACATCCTCTTCCTTACATCCAGCTTCCCACATCCAATGTCACTAAGCCACAAAGAGCCTGTCTCCTTAACACCTCTAATGTATGTTTCTTCCTTACCACTCCCACCACTTCTATGTTGGTAAAGCCCTTCACTGGATCTCACTTGGACTATTGCAATTAACTACTAAAAGTTAGTGTTATCAGCAATCAATCAGACAGTATCTACCACAAGCAAAGCATAAAATAAAACTGAACAGAGGAGGTAAAAAATAATATAACCGTTGGTTCCTCTCCTTAAGGTGCTTACAACATAGTTAAGGAAGCTAAACTGTTTTCATATAAAATAATTAGGGAATTAAGATACCATTCTTTTTAACAAGTTATAATAATTCCATACTTTAACATGCAATTTTTAACCATGTAAGAAGCCAAATCAGAAATTCAAGTTATCTTAAAAAAGGCAATTTATTTTACTGAATTACCTATATTTTAAAGTAGGTTCATCAGGAGTGCTTTTGGCCTGAATTATTCTGATAAAATGTTTCCGTTTTTCTTTGGTTCATTCCCCCTTACTCTATCTCCCTTCAATTCTTCATTTCCAGAAGGCTACCTGTTAGCTATTGCCATTGATCACTTTAAGCAGATATTCTCTTTATATTCAATTCATTTTGTTCTTTGTAGAATAAATGTAAATGATGGATCTTTAAGGTTATAGTTAATGTCACTAAAGGTAAAAATTCTTTTTTTTTTTTTTTTAAAGGTTCTTTTTCTCTTCAGTGTAAATCCAAATCACTCTCTAGGCAAGTTTAAAAGATTGACTCAAGAGTAGACTGAGGTTGAGTGTCCTCAAACTATGTCCAAAAACTAGTCCTCTATCAGCAGTTGAAGGGCAGCTTAGGCTGCCTGGAGGCCACAGAGCCCAGCATGCAACAACAGCAGGAAAATAGAGTTCTCTTCATTTCTTAATTCACATGCAAGTGAGGTGCCAATCAAGTGCTGACAAGCATGGAGAAACCTAAATAAAAAATAGGTAAAAATACTCTTTCAAAAGGACCAGTTTTCATACTTTTCTTTAATGGTGTTTGTGAACACACTACTAGTAACATTAAAAAGAAAACAGTAATAAGAAAATACTAATTTTATATAATCTGAGTTAATAAGCTAAAGGAATATGCTTATTAAAATTGTTCAATATGTTTTATAAAAATATGAAGAACCTCATTTGGCTAAGGAAAGAAATCTGAATGCAAATTGATTTGTCGAGCATCGCAAATAGTGAAGGTAGGGTGAGTGGAGGTTGGAAACAGGGCTTTGACAAGAAAAGCCAGCTAAATTCCAAATAAGAGAAAAATTTAAGGTTACTTGGTTTTATCAAACTGACAGTCATCTGGAAAGACAAGAGCAAAGCCCCTTGAAATGGCCAACAATAGAAGCAATGGAATCACTTCGTCAAAGTGGCTGATAAAAAGAGATGATGAAAAAGCTCAAATACCTCATGGTTTTTAAAATAAAGTTAATTTCTGACAAATGAGCCTGAATTTTTCACAACCAATATAAGGCAAAAGTAAGCTGCATTATTTGTAGATATTTTAAAATTAATTTGGTAAATGCATCTGATTATGATTACTAATTCTATCATATATAGTATGAAATTTCTAAGACAGATGTTCAAAACTTAAATGATGTTTTAATAACTATAACTTTATATATTTGCATTATTTTACCTAGAGAAAAGATAATGTAGGACAGATACACTATTTTCAAAAATTTGTCAGCAATTCATAAAATAAAGTTCTTCTTTTTTGCCTTTAATGACTGAATGCTGGAATTGCTACCAGAGCTGTTGTATCAACACCGATTTTTAGGAAAACAAAGAAAAGTTTGGAGAGTTGAAAATATGAGCTGATGAGAATAAAAGCAGTAAAAGATAATATAACATGTCAATATAAACTGTATAATATTTTTATGAGGTTAGACCTGATCAAGTTCCAAGATTTACTACCATAAAATGAACACTGGTTTTGAAAATATCTCTCTGACTATAATGTATTCTTCCAGGAAGAATTCAACACTTTAAGATAGAATTTAATCATAAATTAGTTTTCAAAAAGAATAATTATTAAGGCATGAAAGTTCTATAATGGTTTTGAACTCTAAATTTAAAAGAAATTTCTTTTGATATCTATTAGCAGCAGCACATTTAAGTGTGAACTACCATTATACACAATTTTAATTTAGAAAATGATAAGATACATTTCACACTAGGTCCTAATTTGTACCTGTAACTCAAACAATAAGCACTATAAGTAACTATATTTATTGAGGAAACTATAGTTGCCACACAGTTTGCATTTAATACAAATTTTCTTGAAAATCAAGACATAGCAATGAATGTTAACTTGAATGACAATGGTATAAAAACAATTTCCAGGCATTCACACATGATGCTATAAATTAAAACTGTTCCATAAGAAAAACGAGTGTGTATACATGCATGTGTTGGTCTTTAATCAGCAGTAAAATTTTTGAGACAACTAGAAAGAATTTAAACTTTACTACTATCCAAAGGATTTACTATCTGATTTGTATCATGTACCATTGAGACAAAAATCTAAAGCAAAATTTGGAATGTATATATATTAATGTTCATGATTCATTTTCTTGTAAAGTTATATTAAAATTTCGAATCCATGTAAAACAATTCCATATGTTACACTTTTCTTGAAAAATCATGAGAATGAATATTTTCCAACATTTTAAACACCATGACCTTGCCCCTAACAATATTGGGGATAAGAGGAAAGAGTATCATTTAGTTTTAAGCTAGAGAAAATGTTTTAAAAATATTTCAATGTTTTTTATTGTTTCTTTAACAATGCTATCTTTTAAAAAGCCTTATAAAATTAAATTGAAACATAATGGCTTTAAATACATTGATCAAATTTTGTCAAAAATGTAGAACTTATCAATGTACAATGTTATTTGTTTAGAGCAATTCATTAATTCAGGAGACACTCTTTCCTCAGTTGCCACCATCTCTACACCCCCATTACATACCCTGATCAAAGCTCATTCACTATAAAACAACAAATATGGGAAGTTCAGATAATCACCATTAATATTTTAAAACATAAACAAGGTATAGTACATTAAATAGACTTCTCAGCCCTGGCATGGCCTGACAGATATGTGATGTGCCAGTGGTTATATTATATTCCTCCTCCCATGCAAGCACCTCCTGCAGAGTTAGCAGACTACAGAAGCTGACCCTTACTGAGACCATCTTGTCTCTCTGACAAAGCTCCTTTTTAACTTCTTACTTACTGGTTACTTCCTGTGATGGAGAAAAACTTTAGCTCAGCTTGTGATAATTTCACAGGCCCTGAGGACCCTGACCCTAATAGCCTCAAGGTCAGAAGTCAAGTCTTGTTCTAAAACATCTGTGTGCTTTATATTAAAGTGGAACAAAAGTGGAGTAATATCCACCAGTGTGTGACAAGAAGGACAGGCAAAATAGGACTGATTCTTTGGTCATCTGTTACCCTGGCATTTTAAGTCCATTTAAAAAAACTTTCCAAAATTCACTCAGATTAAACATTTGCTATACAAAAGGTTTTAATATACTGTCAAAGTAAAAATAATTTATACTTTACAGAAATCTGAAAATTGATTAGTCCTGCAGGTTTTCATGCATATTTTAAGTTGTTCTACAGGTCAGTGAAATTTCAGGTTTTTGGGTAAGTTAAGAGCTTACAAAGAAGAAAATAAGCTGTGTGTGTGTGTGTGCATGGATATATATATATATGGATTGAAAAGACCTATGTAAAAGAAAACATTCATGCTTTTTAAAAGTACATTATACTAGTGTATTGAAGAGCTAGCTAAGATTTCCAATGATATATTATGATAAATAAATTCAGTAGAATTAAAAGTACTTAAAATAATTCCTAAAAACGGACATCAATTTAAGAAAGAAATGATTTATTTATTGATCTTAAGATAGCAAAAGCATTTGTAGATTTAGGTGAGTTGAAACATTCTCAATGTCATGTGTCACCACCAGTTTTATATCTAAATCATGTGTGTAAGCAGTAAGATGTAGGGAGGCTGAAATGGCGATGGAAATGTATATTTCTAGGACAAAGAAAAATGCACACCAAAGTCTAGAAACATAAAAATTAGACAACTAACACTGTGCCTGATTTTAATGTCCACATTAGCCTACTTGGACTAATGATTTTCAAATATACTTTTATCAAAATAATCATTTTATTACAGAATTTGTACCTTCCTGTGACATAAAGTGTTATGATATAGAGGAATGGATTCTTCATTAGCGTAATTTTAGTACTGATTAGGTCACATTAACAAACAATTCATGCTGGCACAAGATGGTAGTGCCTGCAATATCACATATGAAATAGATAAAATTTAGGTATCTTGATACTTTTTTCTATTATATATACATAATCTTAAGTCCCAAGAATACAACTATTTTGAAATTATTTGTTATGGTCAAGCAATGTAATCCAGTTAGAAGCATATTAATGGAAGCTTTTTGATACTTTTAATACTAGTTATATAAATTCTGATCTAGTATCAAGTACCAAATTATAGAGATAACACTCAGTTAAAGACCACCAAAATATTCTCAAATATTCAAAGGATCTTTTCAATTTTAAATGCTTTTCAGATAATGGCTTCAAAGGTATACATATAACACTTGAAAAATAAATATTATGAAATGAATGGAAATTGGGACTACAATGTAAAAAATAAAAAATAAAATATAAATAAGGAATAGAAAAAAAGCTTTTTGGTTAGCATTAAAAGCTCTGTCACCATAAAAAATCAGTATACTCTTTTAAAACATTATAAGATTATTCAAAATATTTTATTTTCATCTATTAAATAATGATATTCCAAATGGGTAGGGAAGGGATAATTATGTAAAGAGATTGGGAATTAATAATAAATTTAAATGTGTGCTTACCAGTTCAACAAAAGCAAGTCCTCCATAACTGTGAGCAACAAAAAATACATTCTCAGCTGCAGATTGGGCTATGAAATGGTCCCATACATAAATTGCATGTTCTTCAGGAGAACCATTTTCCTATAAAGAAAACAAATATATATTATAGAACGAACCTGATTATTATTATGGTAATCACAAGTTAAATTCTATGCTTGCTTTTATAGCATGAGAAATAAGATGGTTATAGCACATTCAAAATAATAACCAAAAAGAACATCATAGAAAATTCAAATTAGAGACTAAATTAGTTTGATTATTAGTAAATTTCTGTTAAACTTAACTGCTATTACAAACTTCTGAAACAAAATATTTAAAGTAAACACATTCTGAGGGGAAATTACATTCTAGATACAACTGAAATACTAAACTATGTACATTAGAATTGCATAGCAGATAGCTATAGCTGCCTTAAGATAATACAATATAGTATTTTAAAAGGTTAGCTACATTTCTATCTGAAAATGTTTATATTATATACATCTAAATTATATGATTAATAAAATTTTAAGTATCTGTAAGCGGAAAATAAGCAGAAAATAACAATGAATAAACATTACTTAAATTATTTATTTATATATATACTTTTTTCCCTAAAAGCATTTTCCATACAGATTTTGTTTCCAGAACCAGGGCAAAGCTAAACAAATAAATCCAGAGGGCTTTACATTTCTCCCAACTTGCTAAATCCTAATGAATATATGCAAATGGCTTTAATCCCAAAAGTCCTGTAATGATTTCATTTTGCTGTATTTATTTCTATAGCTGGCACATACTGACTCTGTTTAAAGCCAAAACCTGGATAATGTGGGGGGGAGGGGGGAGGAGAGGAGGAAGCTGGGTAATATTGGTCAAGAACTAAAACAGGCCATGAAAATGTTCTGCACAAAAATTTTTCAGAAGCTTCAACACCAAGTGACTAATTTCCAATGAATGTCATAGATATTAGATGAACACAATCTATTCATACTGCCTGTCTTAGAAATTTTTAAAAAAGATTTATTTATTTATTTATTTATTTATTTATTTATTTATTTCCCCCTCCCCACTTCGTTGTCTGCTTTCTGCGTCCATTCATTGTGTGTTCTTCTGTATCTGCTTGTCTTCTCTTTAGGTGGCACCAGGAACCGATCCTGGGATCTTCCGGAGTGGAAGAGAAGTGCTCACTCTCTTGTACCACCTCAGTTCCCTGATCTGCTGCATCTCTTATTGTCTCTCCTCTGTCTCTTTTTTTGTTGTGTGACCTTGCTGTACCAGCTCTCTGCTCAGGCCAGCTTCCTGCAAGGGCCAGCACTCCACTCAGGCCAGCACTCCAATAGAGTCAGCTTGCCGCATGGGTCAGCACCCTGTGTGGGCCAGCTCTCTGCTTGGGCCAGCTTGTCTTCACCAGGAGGCCCCTGGAATTGAATCCTGGACCTCCCATATGGTAGTCGGGAGCCCAATAGCTTGAGCCACATCCACTTCCCTGTCTTAGAAATTTTATAATAACTTATTAAGGACCATATGCTTGGTTTCAATTCACACCTAGGAGCTATTATTCCTTAATGTCTATCTCCAGCCTAAATTTGTTTCCAGAATTCTAGACCCATATATCCAACTGCTTAATGGTCCTCTTCCTGTGGATACTGCACAGAGACTTCAAATTCAACCAATCTAAATCTGAACAATATCCTCTATAAAACAGTGTCACTGTCTATGCTCCCCACCTCCAGCTGAATCTGAGCATCATCTTTTAATTCTCTGGCCCTCAAATTCCACACATAATAAATCATTAAAATCTTTTTTTTTAAAGATTTCTTTCTTTCTTTCTTTCCCTTTCCCTCCACCCCAGTTGTTTTTGTTTTTGTTCTCTGTGTTTATTTGCTGTGTCTTTTTTTTTTTTTAAGATTTATTTATTTATTTCTCTCCCCTCCCTCCCCCCACCTTGTCTGTTCTCTGTGTCTATTTGCTGTGTCTTCTTTGTCCGCTTCTGTTGTTGTCAGCGGCACGGGAATCTGTTTCTTTTTGTTGCGTCATCTTGTTGTGTCAGCTCCCCGTGTGCGCGGAGCCATTCCTGGGCAGGCTGCACTTCTTTTGCGATGGGCGGCTCTCCTTATGGGGCGCACTCCTTGCGCGTGGGGCTCCCCTACACGGCCTACGCGGGGACACCCCTGCGTGGCATGGTATTCCTTGCGCGCATCAGCACTGTGCATGGGCTGGCTCCACATGGGTAAAGGAGGCCCAGAGTTTGAACCGCGGACCTCCCATGTGGTAGAAGGATGCCCTACCGGGCCAAGTCTGCTTCCCAATCATTAAAATCTTGTTGGTGCTGCTTCCTGTCTCTGAAGTCCTTCCTCTTCTCTATTTCCTCTGGCTTAATTCAAGCCACCAGCATATCAAGGGGATGACTGCATCAGTCTCCAGCCCAGTTTCCCTGCTTTTAGGACTGCTCATTTAAATGCTTTCTCTATTTCTACAATGAGAACAACCTTTCAAAAATGAAAATAAGATAGTATTACCACACCACTTACTCCCCATTTAGAAACTTTCAAAGAGTCCTTATTGCCCTCAGGATCAAGTTCAAACTCCTTAGTATAGCATAAAAGGCTTTTCATGATCTGGCTTCTGCCTATCTCTTGAACTATATCTTTCACCTCTGCCCTCCAAAATTTGTGCCCCAAAGTCACCCTCCCCCCACCGGCCCTGAGAGACTACACCCACTCTCTGTGTTCCAGTTGTAGGGAACAATGTGCTATTCCCTAATTACTACATACGTTTTCTCCTCTCTGGGCTAGTTCCTTTGTCTGCAAAGTTACCCTGTGCACCTCACCTTCCCCTGCTTAAGTCCTATTTGTCTTTAGTACCCAAATGAGCTATCTTCTCCTCTAGGAATCTAATCTATTACCACCAAGGTTGGGTAATGTCTACCAATAACATCTTGCGCATACTCCCGCTACAGTACTTAACATTTTATATTGTAATTGCCTGTTAGATTATCAAATTCTTGAGGCCAAGGGCTGTGTCTTGTTCATTTAATATTAGTTTAATAAATGAATAGTGAAAATACAGCAATTATTTTAAGGATGATTAGTTACAACCTTGTAGCCAAATACTAAAATACTAATATAAGCATATGTTACTATATGCATATGATACTATCAAAGGTATCTTTTATTAGCACACTTAAGATATATATATACACACACATACACATATATATATATATATATATATATATATACACATACACATTTATATATTAAAAGAATAATAATTGGAAGAAAATCCTTTAGGGAATTTTGGGCTTTGATAATTTAGCTGTCATTAGTTTAAAAAGGAAAATGATTATCATAAAAATCAGCATAGGGTTAACTTTAAAGGAAGAGAAAAGGAGTTGTGATTGGAGAGGAGACTTCTAGTGGCTGACAGTGTGCTATTACTTAACTGGGGTATTGTTACTTACATCTTTATAGTTATTCTTTAAACTGACCATACATGTTTTAGGACTTTTTGGTACATAATATTTCTAGAGTGACCACAGAATTTATTGTGCAAAGTTTTGATACCAAAGACGGGCCTTATTAACAATTGTAGTGGGTTTGCGAGTCTTAAATTGGGATTATCCAAAGAAAACCCAGATATATCTGGTCACCCTATTTATATCTCACAATGAAGGAAATATAAAAACAAAACAGGGAAAAGTTCAGTTTCCACCTGCTGATAGGTGGCATATGAGAGAAATAACAATCTTAAATACTTTTGATGGTTCTAAATATTCCTGTATATATGGATGAAATAGAAGCACATGGATTAGATATCGTGATGATTCAGGGTCACTATTATGAATTATCAGAAGAAAGTTAAATGATGCTATGTGAACTCTATTTTTGAAGGACTGTTGACATAAAATTAAGAAATATTTTTATTCAAAATAATATATAAAAATAGGTGATAAAAGAGATAAACTGTAGCTACAAAAGACTTAGCTTTCATGAATCATTAATTCCCCAAGGCTTTTACTATTACACTTTAAAAGAGCTAGCTCTCCATTATTTTAAGATGTAAGAAATTCTGCCAAGTATTTCTGCTTCTTAACAAAAGTTAAGCAAAATAATGCTAGCATATTAACTTGGAATAGTTCTTAAAATATATTTCTGGAATATAATATTGTTACTATTACATTACTAAAATCCCAGTTTTATAAACAAGGAATTTCTATTTCAAGGCAAATTCATGTCATTCCAACCTGCAGTCATTATGTCCCCAATCATTATATATTTATAAACCATAATCCAGACATTACATATTATTAGCAGTGTATTTTGAGACTAAACAGATTTCAACAGGAAAGACTTTCTAATATGCTTCAATTACTGAATGCAAACATACTAAATCTACTCTACAGGTTTCTTCATGAATTTCACATCAGGGTGAATTTTTTATTGAGTAATTCTGGTTAAACTGGATAATTTTAGAATATGCAAATGTACAAACTGCATGAAAAGACAAGAAATAAAACCATTAATTAAGATTAGTTGGTGGCAGAATGCATAGGATATTTACACTATGGGATTCTCTTGTATTCAGAGCACAGGCTGAATTTCCTGATGCACTTTTGCCATCATTAATCGTTAAATGCCAAAACAGAAGTGATGTAGTAACCAAAGCCTTATCAACTATGCCAGATTCTAATACCTAGGCATTGCAAGGTCTGCATTTATGATGGACTACCTAGCCGATAACACATGGAATTATCTAAACAACATTTGCATATTTGTGTAATTATTTTCTAAGGTTAATTAGCCCCTGTAAAGCATTTTACCCTTTGAGACTGCTTACAGTGACAAGTTCACATATTTTCTGAACCACTGCCAGATTTGACAGATTTTTCTTTGGCTAACCTGTTGCTACAAAGTTATAAAATTACTACCCCTATAATAAACATTTTAAACATATAACCGATTTTAGAAAAGATACACTGAAAATTTAATGAATTTAAAGGTTTTTAAAATGCCCAATTTTAAAGCCTAGACTTTAAGATTATTTTACTTCATATAAATCTTCCTGTGATTATATTGATAGTCATATTACTAATAAGATTTCTTTATAGATAGTGAAATTAACATTTATGACTTTAAACTACATATATCTATGCCACTAATTTCAATTGCATAACATATAAATGCCACAGAAATATTTATGTACATATACACATGTATATTTGAGATATATATCTGTATATATACATTTCCTATTCAAAGTAGAGAAATGTGGTATTAGTAATCCTCTGAAATACAGGGTTATTTTACTGGATTTTGATAATTATCTGGATTATAAGAAATTAGGGTAAATTTAGTGCAGGGATGCTGCAGACAGATGGCAGTGATGAAGCAGGAGGAAACATTTTCTGAAGTCTTGGTCACATCCTATGCTAAGAGGTTTTAGGTATGTTATTGCTATTGTTTCTCACAAAAATCCTAACAGGTAAGCACTATTATTACCTCCATTTTATATAAGAAAAACTAAAGCTCAAGAGATTAAGTAGTTTGATTATCATACAGCTCGTAAATGGCAGAGCTGGGAATAAACTCAGGTCTATCTGACTATAGAGGCCAAGTTTAACCACCAAGCTACACTGCCTCTCAAGAGTGTATTATTCAGCCTATAATTAAAGGCAAGAAGAAATAATTTTTAGTTCTTAATTCTTTTACAAGTGATATCATTGTTACAAGCCCAACATTATTACACTGATGTTGGAGGAATAACAGGATAAAAGGCAAACTTAAATCTTCAAGTTTTTAAAACTTTTGTCTAACCTAAATATTTGATGATGAAATAGGTTGCTGGTGGATACAAAATGTGGAGGCTTTCGTCTAAATTCTTAACACGTTCAGTGACAGGTGGAGAGCACTTTCTCTAATGGCCACCAAGCTTCAGAGAAAAATCTTTGTTCTATAGACAGAAACCAAACTCGTGACCAGCTCTCTCTCCAATCTTTGCAGTTGTTCCTGGGGTAGACTAGACAATAAGAGGAAATGTATTTTGTTACTAAAAAACGTCATGAACAATTTAGTGAACATCTTTGGCTACATATAAGGCAAAAACACTAGATTCAATTAAGGGTAATACATTCTTTTAAATTTAAGTCAGTGGTTTTCAATATGACTTTCCCAAGAGCCTTATTTCGTGAAAGTGCCTCAGTGCCTATGGGAGAGGAAAAGAAGAAAGGAGTTAGCATGGATGTGAAACCAGACTTCCCAATCTAATTTCAACTAGTTAAATTTTTATTTGTTTTATATATTGGGGTTCCAGAGATTTCTCCCCCCTGAAAAAAAGGGTTTTACTCCAAAAAATTTAAAAACCATTGGGGCAGACTAGTTTTTGATAATCTTTCCTCTTCTTCCAAATATACAGACATGTGCAAATGGCTACCCAGGTAGGGATTGTAATTCCTAGCTTCCTTTTCCTAGGTGTGACCACACAACTATGTTCTAGACAGTGGGAAGTGAGCAAAAGTGAGTGTACATCTTTGAACCATGCCCTTAAAAGAAAGGAATAGCCTCCCTTTCCCCATTCTGGTGTCTGGAATGAGGACATAATGATGTAAGCTGGAGAAGCTAACTTGGACTATGAGATGAGAACTGCAAAATAACAAGATAAAAGAGCCAGTATGTCAAGGTGCTATACCAGCCCTAGTATGCTTTTAATATAAAATAAATAATGTGTATTTTATTTAAGACACTATATTATTGGGTCTCTTTGTTAAAATAAGCTAAATTGTGTCTTTATTTAAAACTACTATTTTAAGCAATGTGAAAATATAGATTCTAATAGTTTCAATAAGTATGTTCTATACAGGTAATAACAGTGAGAAGGAGACTAAATACTTCAAAGATATCACAAAAGATTATAAGGTTAATTTAGATGATACTGAGTTTAAGTTCAATGAAAATTTTAAAAACATGCTTCACAATTTTTTCAGTGCTACTCGTATCTGTTTCTAAATATTACAGTATTCACAAAATATAAGCTCTTATTGTATTCAAAATAATAAAAAGGTAATATGGTTCTCTCACGATGGACCTAAGTGGATAGAAAAAGTGAAAGAGCTGATAGCATTGTGGCTGGGAGTAAATGGGGAGAATTTTTTGGAGAGAGAGAATGAGGTAGAGAACATTTTGTCTTTGATAAGTTATTAGCTGACAGAGAATTAAAAAAGAGGATTGGATTTTTATTTGCAAATAATCATGTTGCATTTTAAAAACAGTTTAAAATAGCTTTCCTCCATGCCCCTTAACTCTCTAATATCTACCCCCACTTTCACTCACACCCCCATCCACACTTCCACTCAATGCTCTAGTCATAATGAAGTGTCAGTTCCTCAATCCCTAATAAACTGATCTCTTCCTGCTTGTCTACAGGTGTTCTTTGCCTGCTCACTTTTTATGCCTCAGTTTAAATATTACTTCTTGTTTCCTGACTGTTCATGTTGAGTTAGAGTTCCTGCCCCTCCTATGTGCTTCCAGTGAATCTTACATCCCTCAACATAGTATTCATCACATCTCACTTCCCAAAAAGACTATAGACTTCCTGATATGATCCATAAACATTTCTTAAAGAATAAAACAAAGACAGTAAAACCCAGGGAACTATGCTTTAGCTCTTACATTTCAACACTCAAAATTTACCCATATAAAAAAAAATTCATGGCCAATACTTATGTAAATTTTAATTAAAAAATTATTAACTTCAAATAATTTAGGGGATTTTCCCTCAAAGTAAAGATAGTAAAAATTCTTAATTTCCAAATTACTCAGAAGTAATATAGGGACATTTGGACCATATCTTTTATCTGGAGTTTTAAAGGCTATGCAACAATCACAGCCTCTATGTATATAGCAGAATTTGTGAACGATCTGTGAGGGTCTGGTGGAGATGAGAGAGGAGATGATAGAGGAATTAATTTGCTCCCAATACTCCTATCAACTGCCCCTTATGCTATCACTGATTTGCTATTTATATTGGATCCATCAACTGGAGAAAGAACACTAAATATACACATTTTTAATGACAAAGGACTGAGTATATATGAATGCATAAAAATTGATATAGAATGCATACAGCAAAATTACATTGAACCATATGAAGTAATTGATACTAGACTTTTTTTTACCTTAAAATGACAAGATTCAACCTTAAACATGATGAAAATAGACAAAAGAACCTATAATCTACAGCTATATTGAAAATATCAATATTACCCCTACTTTAGGTGTCAAAATATTACTGACGGTGATTAATCTTGAAGACAGATTCAAGGCTACATTACTTGTCAATATGGGTACTTTAATAAATTATAAGGGTTAATGAACAGAAGACATTTGTAATGAAGAAAAGTGACAAAGGATCAGTATTCAGAACCATATTAAAACATAACTGAAATTCACAGATATTTTAAAGTTATCATGTCCAAAATAAATGCTAAATTGGATTCCCAACTCCCCACTATATGTTCTTTCTTTATCTTTCCTGTTTCATCAAATGGTACATTCACCTACCTAGATGATCAAGCCAAACATCTGGAAGTTTCCTTGATATCTTTCTCTTCCTCTATCTCCTAGTCTATCTAGTTCAATCTGCCATCCAAAATATTTCTGAAATCTCTCTATCTTATTCGTATTATCTTAGCCCAAACTATCAATATATCTTTTGCAGGATGCTAGCCACTTGAACTGGCTACATGTTTTCTCTCATTTATTTTTTTTCAATGATCAGATCCAAATTTATGGAGATTAATTAATTTGCTCAATATGATATAACTTTCTAGACTGCAAGTTAGACTGGTTCTTATGTCTGAACTTCTATGCTAGACTACTTATCCTTTTAAATCATATGTGTAAATGTGCCATACAAGAATGGCTGTAATATCGTGCTGACATAAAACCCAACACTTTATCTATTTGAATATAAGTTTAAACCACGATTAACAAGAAGTGTGTAAATGGAATAAGCAAATTATTATGCCTTATCATTTAGAGAAATGGTGCCAAATCCATTGGGACTAGGCAATATGGTCACGAAATAGGTGTGACCTGGAAGGGGAAGCAGATAGAATTGGCATGATTCTTAGATTCCAAAACTATGCTCCTGAGCATTTCCAACAAAGCAAATACCAATGATCCTATCTGATGTAATAAAATTTAGCAGAAGTGGATGTAGCTTAAGTGGTTGAGTGCCTGCTTCCCACGTATGAGATCCCAGGGATGATTCATGGTACCTCCTAAAACAAACAAACAAACAAATGAAAAAAACTGCTCTCACTGGGGAGCAAATGTAGCTTAGTGATTGAGTGCCTACTTCCTGTGATCTGAGTTCAACACCACCTGGTACTCCAAAAAAAAAAAAAAAAAAAAAACAACAAACCTAGGTTTTGCCCTCAGTGCATCTACAATGAGTAAGAAATGCTTCTATAGTAATACTGTATGACAGGTATGGATCTAAACACGTTACAAATAATAACTCATTTAATCCTGATAACAATCCTATGAGGTAAGTACTATTACTATCCCTATAATAAGATAAAGAGGCAAAGAATGATTAAGAAACTCACCTATGAAAATTGCTAGTATATAGCAGAGCCAGAATCCAAACATAGGTAGTCTGACTCCGTATCTGTAATCTTAATCACTTTGATTTTGATACTGCCTTTTTTAAAACAAAGGGACATCAGTGTTGCTTATGGAGATATCATGTACTGTGGGCCAGATCAACATGAAAAAAAGATATTTTCTGTGAAATAAAACAGTGGTTTTCTGGAAATTCAATGTGTTCTCCTTTTCCTTGAACAGGTTCTGTCACCTTATGAAAGAGAAACTGAACTTAGCTTGAAATCTGTTATTAATTTTATGTCCTTTATTTATCTATGACAAAGAATAAAGTTAAATGAAGAGCTAGTAATAAAAGACAACATACTGTATGATTAAATTGATATTAATTATTAGAAAAGCCAAATCTATAGTATTAGAATGCAGATCAGTGATTGGCAGGAGCAGGGCATGAGGAGGAGGGAATTGACTGCAAAGAGGCAAAGAGTAAACAATTTTGGGTGATGAAAATGTTTTATATCATGATTGTGGTGATCCTTTCACAATGGTATACATGTATCAAAACACATCTAATTGGATAAAAAATTGTCCAATTTATAGTATATAAAAACATGTCAATAAAGTTAACACACAAAAAAGAACAATGGTTGAACATCTTTTTTTCTAAACCAGGAGTAGTAAACCATGGCCTGACTGTAAAATGGCCCACTGTTTTTCTAAATAAAGTTTTACTAGAACACAGACATGTCCATTTATAAATGTCTGGCTGTTCTTGCCTTGCAACAGACAAGTTGAGTAGTTGTGACTAAGTCTGTATGCCCTGCAAAGCTAAATTAGTTACTATTTGGTCTTTTAAGAAAAAGTTTATTGACCTCTGCTCTAAACACATATAATCTCAATTTGAGCTCAGAATGGTAGACCAAACAACCTGTATATAACTGCATTACCTCTCCAAACTCCATAAAAATCACATAAAATTTTTTGAGACATAAATCCATAAGGACTAGGAGAACAGGGGTAAAGAAAATGGTAACTATGTTTTAGAAGATGGAGAGAAGACAGAAAGGTGATAACTGAGTAGATCTGAGTAAGTTCAATTCCAGGCTGACAGTGGGGAAAGATGAGGACTGTTTCCATTTATACTGCAGAATCCTTCTGAAAAGGATTTCAGGTACCTCTGGGATTGAAGGAGAGTGGAGTGTATGTGCTAAAATAAGGCTGCTTGAGAAGCAGTTGATTCCCCTCTTCCACACCATGCAGTTTGGTAAATGTCCTTCCATACACTGATAAGAGAGATTTTTGAAATGCAGGATGTGAGACAATGGGCATCTGTTTCAAAACAAAACCTGGGGCTTACATGACCACATGCAAATTGAATGTGGAATGTAACAACTACACCTCACTTTGACCCCATCCCAACCCTGCCTTCTATTCCTCCTAAACTTCTAGAATGAAGGGAATCAGTTTCTCAGTTTTTAGGCAGAAGATGGAAGACTCCGCTTTGGGAAATCAAGCCAGATCAAATAAGATAAAAGTTCTAAAGATACAGATTACTTATAGTCAAGCTCAGAGATAATAGTCCTACCTACATACTTAGAACTTCTAATCAGCTTTTAATGCCCATTGATAAACATGATAGACTGCCAAGCATTATTAGACATAAGAAGAAAATCTATAACAACATTGAGACCACAAAATAGAAAAATGCAACTTAGATAAAACTGAGATTTTATAAGTAGAAGAAAGCTTCAAAAACATTGTGATGACCATCTCGTGAGATCAGAGGAGATACTACAATCTTAATAAAATAAGAACAGCTATTAAAAAGGAATTTTCAAAGAATAAAAAGAGCTCTTGCAATTAAAAGCAAAACAGTAGAAATGAAAAATTCAATTGAAGGGATGAAGAAATCTCCCAGAAACAACAACAACAACAACAAAAAGGAAAATAGGAGAGAAAGTAATAAATTAAAGGACAAGTCCAGGAGGTCCATAATCCACAAAACCAAATTCCAGAAAGAGAAGACAGAAGACAGAAGGGATAAATTAATTAAAATGATTTAAGCAAATTTTGCAGAACATTAACTGCTAGCTTGAAAGAGCTAACAAAGTACCCAATACAATGGATGAAAATAGATCTATAAAAAAGGCACATCATTATGAAATTTAGAACCTGGGGGATAAAGAGAATATTCTACAAGTTTCAAGATAGAAAAATGAAAGAGGAGGATTCAGAATGATTTTGGACTTTTAAATAGCAATAGTGGAAGCAAGAAGGTAAAGAAATGTCTTTAAAATTCAAAAGGAAAATACTGTCCAAATTTCCAATAATTTTATACCCAGCCAAAATACCAACAAGTATAAGATAAAGACCTTTTCAAACACACAAAGTAACACACTCCCTTCTTCTAAAGAAGCAATTGGAAGATGCGCTCCTTCAAAGTGAAAAATAAATCAAGAAAGAGAAAGACATGAACTACATCAAAAAGGAGAAATAAAACAAGAGAGCAACAAAAGGAATCTTCAAAAGAATGGTGAAGAGGCTCTGGAGTTCAGGGCCATGTCAGTTGGCCCTACTTTGAAGTTTATGTTCCTGAGTGTAATGGAGTTGGATTCAGATATGACCTTTCTACATATGCCTCTTCTGTTACTTGTACCAGACCTGTGGTTGGTGTTTGGGTTGGTGTATACTCAGGAGACCTGAATCTCTGGACTGTCCATGTGACAGCTAGGCCGTGGGCCTCAGCAGACTTGCAGCTCCTACCCTCTGGTTTGTTGGACTTACCCTGGCCAGCTGACAGGAAGGTGAAGAGGGTCAACCACCACAACAGGGAGCCAAGAGTGCCTACAGCTGCAAGCGGAAGAATTGTATCCATCATCCATGTGGAATCTAAGGCCCCTCTTGATGCAAAGAGGGACTGGACATAACTATCCCAGGGTCCACAGGATCAAAGAATAGAGTATGGATTAGAGTGGACTTACTGGTGTTCTGCTGGGGAACTATTGTAATTAGTAAGGGAAGAAATTGTAATAGTGATGTGGAGAGGGCGGCCATGGTGGCTGCTGATGGTAGGGAGATAAAGAAGAGATATGGTGTGGGGGCATTTTCAGGATTTGGAGTTGTCCTGGGTGGTGCTGCAAGGACGGATGCTAGACATTGTGTGTCCTACCATGGCCCACTGGGTGGACTGGGGGAGAGTGTGGTCTACAATGTGGACCACTGTCCATGTGGTGCAGTAGTGCTCCAGAATGTATTTGCCAGGTGTAGTGGATGTCCCGCAATGATGCAAGAGGTTGTTGATGTGGGTGGGATGGGGTGGGTGGCACGGGGGGGGGGGGGGGGGGGGTTATATGGGGACCTTATATATTTTTAATGTAACATTTAAAAGAAAGTGAAGAAAAAAAAGAAAGAAAGATGCTAGGAGGACAGCTATACACCAGATGTAGTGGACAAACAGATAAGGTGGCAGCAATGTGTCTTAGGAGTCAGATATGCTGAGCACCACAATCACCAAGACCCCCACTACCACTGCATCATCACCTTAAGATAGAACGACCTGATGAGCATGACCTGGATTTGTATTTGTATTTGGTTTTTCCTAACCACATGCTGATGAAACTGCTGTCTCTCCTTTCATGCTCTACTGATGTATTGGCTGAGGATACTCACTATACTTCACAAAAGTGTTGTGCTTTCACTAAACTAGGGCTGGAGGTAGGCCATGGGTGCTTAGAAATAGAAAAAATAGAAAACACAGAACAGCGTACTCCCTTTAGCTGCTGTTTTTCCCTGAGAAATGTTCCAGCTGTGGAAAGTCATGTTTTTCAAGACTGTTGTCCACTGATTTACCTATAAGGGGGATGTTGTAAATGATCCAAATTATCAGTTTATCTTCTACTAGGAGCTTGCATCTAAAATAGTAATATTTTCCTTTCCTTATACAACTAGATCTGTGCTTGCTGGGCAATATTTTTTTTTCAACATTTTAAATTAAGCAACATAGTATTTAGGTATGGATACAGTAACAGCTGTAGTTTTAAAGCGGTGTGCTGCTCACTACTTCCAACTTAACCCCCACAGGACTGAGTACTCATTTCCCCAGCTGTTATGAGTTTTGATGACTGATACCTCTTACAGCCAAGTACTCTTCCAACACTCCCTCCCCTTCTGTCATTGCTTTCAGCTGAGAGAACCCCATGGCCAAGATTATACCTCCTTCGAAGAGGGAACCTGTATTCAATGACTGGCCAATGCTGGGAAACACATGCCTGGTCCCCCTGTCTCAATTTGAGAGAATGTTGTGGGATTGTCTCCGTTCGCTGTGGGATCAGCTAAGGTCTTTGTTGTGCTTACATCACAGCCCAACTTCTCCTTTTGACCAATAGTGAGTCCTTCACTTCCCTATGGTGTTTATCCTGAGAATAATCCACAGTAAATCTCCAACAAGCAAATCTCTCATCAGAGTCTGCTTCCCAGGAACCCAACCTGCAACAATTGGTTCCAAGGAGTCTGAAAAAGCTGATTCTAAAGTGGAAAGTTTGGAGATGGATCTACTTACCCACCAGCAGGTGGGCAACAAGATGGCAACACTGGCAGTAGGTAGAACACTGATAAATTCTGGCATGCAGTAGCAGTTTGTTTAAAACTTTCACTGGTGATGAACTTGAAGGGTACACTAGTAGAAAGGAAAGCACAGGTAGGTACATTTGTTGGTACTGAAAAGTACATGGAAAATAGTAATTATTATTAGTATAAGGACTCTGGAATTGGATGGCTATTTCCAAGGACAAATGGAGCTTTGGATAAAGATAATGAAAGCCAGAGTGGTAGTCAGTAATTAAAGATGAAATATGAAAGCCAGAGGGCTTCCACGGCAGCCTATAGAGAAGCTCTCATCTCTTGCAATAAGGGGTGGGGGGTTGGGGGGGACAGAACAAAACCAAAAACCAAAACCTAAACAACTCTGAGGACCGCGACCAGCACTTTCATTAGAAAAGCAGAGCTCCACAGAAAACTGGATTCTCAGCTCTGGTAGGTATGCAATGCCTGGGGTCAGCACTCTGATGAGAAGGGGTGGGACCCTGAGATGTGGGATGGGGACATCTGGGCCATGCCATTTAATTCTGCAGGATCATCTGAATCCTTAGGTCTTGCAGAAACAGCCCATGCTCGCCCTTGCTTCAAGATAATATAAAGGCTGCTGCCTTTCCAGACAACATGTGCTCTCTCTACCCCCAGCCTCAGCTGCTCTCACTACCACTTCTGGCCATAGACTAATAACAGATTTACTTACAATATAACCTAGCTAAACCTCACAGGGGAGGAAAGGGAATATATTCAGAAGGAGCTGCAAGACTTAGTCAATACAAATGGGCAGGAACAAGGAGAACACACATGGGACAGGATCTTAACAGTGCTGGATCCAGGGAGGCAGACATATTGCATTAGATAAGGGAGAGTTTATTGATATGGGAATACTCTGTCAGGATATAGGGTTTAATACCTATTTAGTTTTCTATGCTGCCGAACAAATTACCACACACTTAGTGGTTTAAAACAACTCAAATTTATTATCTTAAATTTCTGTAGACCAACACAGATTTCACTGGGTTGAAATAAAGGTGTTGGCAGGGCTTTGATACTTTGAGAGTCCATTTCTTTGCCTTTTCCAGCTCTTAGAGGCCACCCACATTTCTTGGATCATTGCCCCCTTCCTCCATCTCAAAGCCAGCAACCTTACACATTTCTGACATTCTTACACAGTCATATCTCCCTCTTCGACTCTCACTTTTACCTTCCTCTTCCTTTTAAGGATCCTCGTGATTACACTGAACCCACCTGGATAATCCAGGATACTCTCCCTATCTCAAGGTGTTTAACTTTAGCTACATCTGCAAAGTTCCCTTTGCCATAAGGTAGCATGTTCACAGGTTCCAGGAATTGTGACACAGGCATCTCCGGAGGCCATTATTCTGCCTACAACAACACCCTAGAGCAAGGACCCTGGGAGATGATGCCAAGCTTGAAGAAAGTAATGGTCAATGTAAAGTGAAGATCTTTGTATCATAGGTTATCACTCTCCAGAGAGCATCCACCACAGAAGAGGCAGTTGTAACCAAGATGACAGAACTTACACCTGCCAGACTGTCACTGGCTACCTTACTGCTGGCACAATTGATGCATGAATGGAAAAACCATGGGGTTAAGGATGGAGGCTATGTACAGGTCCATAAGCATGTAGCATCTCAATCAGCAAGGCTGATTGAGTCACTCCCATTTAATGAATACTACAATAGAGCAAGAGGCAAAATAAACACCTTTAGGACATGGGTGTGTATGTGTTTCAAGGATAGGGTAAGGTTCAAAAACTAATTTATAATCCTAAAGGTAATTAGCATTATAATAGTACCCTGAAAACATGCCAAGCATCACTGACAGTTCAGTCTAGAACATTCTACCTTTCTCTGATAAAATCAAACAAAATTTTGGGAACAAAGAGAACCAGAGTTACTCCTCTATAGACAGGCTGAACAGATGCAAAATAAGAAGTTTGGCAAAGAGCATATAATAAATGTCTGACTTTTATCAGGAGGTATTATAAAGATGTAGCTCTAAATCAGGGGTTCTTGGAGGCAGACTTGGCCCAGTGGTTAGGGCGTCCGTCTACCACATGGGAGGTATGCGGTTCAAACCCCGGGCCTCCTTGACCCGTGTGGAGCTGGCCCATGCGCAGTGCTGATGCGTGCGAGGAATGCCCTGCCATGCAGGGGTGTCCCCCGCATAGGGGATCCTCATGCACAAGGAGTGCGCCCCGTAAGGAGAGCTGCCCAGCACGAAAGAAAGTGCAGCCTGCCCAGGAATGGTGCCACACAGAGAACTGACCCAGCAAGATGACGCAACTAAAAGAAACACAGATTCCCGTGCCGCTGACAACGACAGAAGCGGACAAAAAAAGAACACACAGCAAATGGACACAGAGAACACACAACTGAGGAAGGGGGGGAAGGGGAGAGAAATAAATAAAAAATAATAATAATAATTTAAAAAAAGGAAGATTCTTAAAAAAAAAAAATCAGGGCTTAATCTTTTTTGTTCCACGGACCGGTTTGCCAGTCAGGTGAAAACCACAGGTCCCTTACTAAGTCCACACTGTACTTGTATTATTTAATAAATATACCACATCCATACCAACACATCCACACAAGAATGTTTTTTTGAATTTCAATTCAAGCTCACAAGCCCCTTGCTAAGAACCCCTGCTCTAAGTTATTACATACTTGCAAAAATTATTTACTTTACCATAAACCAAATTCTTAAAATACCTTGAAAATACACTCAGAAAAAATGATAATAGGGAAGCAGACTTGGCCCAGTGGTTAGGGAGTCCATCTACCATATGGGAGGTCTGTGGTTCAAACCCTGGGCCTCCTTGACCTGTGTGGAGCTGGCCCATGCGCAGTGCTGATGTGCGCAAGGAGTGCCCTGCCACGCAGGGGTGTCCCCCGCGTAGGGGAGCCCCATATGAAAGGAGTGTGCTCCGTAAGGAGAGCCACCCAGTGAAAGAAAGTGCAGCCTGCCTAAGAATGGTGCTGCCCACAGGGAGAACTGAAACAACAAGATGACGCAACAAAAAGAAACACAGATTCCTGTGCTGCTGACAACAACAGAAGCAGACAAAGAAGATGCAGCAAATAGACAGAGAGAACAGACAACCAGGGTGAGGGGGGAGGGGAGAGAAATAAATAAATCTTTAAAAAAGAAAAAATGATAATATTAATTCAAACATATTATGACCATATCTCTACAGTCTCTAAGAGATAGTTTGACAGTCTCTTAGAAAATTAAGTATAGAAATACCATAAGACCTGGCAATCTCACTTCTGGCTTTAGACTCAAAGGAATTGAAAGCAGAACTCCAACAGATAATTGCAAACTGATGCTCATAAAGGCATTATACACAATTGCTAAAAGATGGAAGCAACCCAAGTGTCCATCAACTGATGAATGCATAAACAAAATTTGGTATGCATCTACAATGGAATATTATTCCGTCAAAAAAAGAACGAAGTTCTGATATATTTGAGAGTGTGGATGAACCCAGAAGTCACCATATTGAGTGAAATAAGTCAGACACAAAAGCACAAATATTGTATGATCTCACTGATATGAAATAATTAGAACAAGCCATTTATTCATCAAGTCAGAAACTAGACTAGGCTACTAAGGGCTGGGATAGGGTTAGAGAATGGATAGTTAATGATTAATTGGTACAGAATTTTTGTTTGGAGTAGAGAAGTTTGGTAATGAATGGTGGTGATGGTAGCACAACACTGTGAGTACAATCAACAGCACTGAAAGGCATATCTGAATGTGATTAAAAGGGGAGATGTTAGATTGTATATATGGTAACAGAATAAAAAGTTTTTAAAAATCCATGGAACTACATTACACAAAAAGTGAACCCTAAATTAAACCATGGATTTTAGTTAATAGTACAATTATAAAAACGTGCTATCACCAATTGTAACAAATGCAGGGTGTTGGTAGTGGGGTGATATATGGAAATCCTGTATTTTGTGCATGATTGCACAACTTTGTGCACAACTTCTCTAATAAAGGGAAAAAAAAACATAGAACTTTAAACACAGAGAGTCCTAACTATGGATGATACTTAATAGTATATTATTATAATAATACTCTTTCAGCAACTATAACCAAGGTACTTCACTAATGCAAAGTGTTAATAATGGGGAATACTGTGCGTGAGGAGTTCCCAAGTGTGTATGAGAACTCTGTACTTTCTGCATGATTTTCCTGTAAACGTACAACTTCTCTAATTAAGATAGCAGAGTAAAAATGCTAAAAAAAACCTCTATTATGAGGAGGAGAAAGTGAAAGTCTCTACTTTGATTTTGAACAGTGGAAACTGGAGAAAAGAAATGGGAGGTAGAGTGGCATTTCTAGAATTTATTTAGTAGAAATCATTTCCATCTTAGATGCTTTAAATCTGTATACTGAATTTCAGTTACCATTTGATATTGTTTAAGTGTATTTAATATATATTTGAAATAGAAATGGTTTTACTTCAGTGGGACTGATTCTCAGGAATAGGGATCCTGGTTTGAAAGGTTTACATATTTTTAAATTTTAATAAATGTTAGCAAACTCCTTTGTCACATAGAGGAAACTTTTCTTTACATCTAGCCCAATAATAGGTATTACAGCTCCTTCAAATTTTTGTCAATTAATAGTTGTAAATATCAGTCCTTTGATTTGCAGTTCCCTCTTAGTGGAGATCTAAAGCAATTATTATAATCAAAGTAATGCTTAACATAATTTGCTTTTTAATGAAATTTTGTCTATTTGTAAAGAAGTACATTTACTGACATAATTTAACTTTTAAAAAGTTTCAAGTTGTTCTAATTAGTGCAAGCATTTTAATAAAAAGCAGGCATTTTTGAATGTTTCTATGCTAAGAAAAACATTTTATCCACTGCAAATCTAGATTTCTCACTACCTAAACAATTAAACTGAAAAAACATAACACATTTTAGTAAAACAACAAATTGGTACATTTTATCAGCAGTTCTGATTTTAGAAAAGGGGCTTATCTAATGTCTCCTCTATTATCCTTCACAAAATACAAACACAAAGAATAACTTTACCATGCTATTTTAAAAATTCCTCATGTATAGTCCACATACTTGAATTTGCTTAATAAGAAAAATACAATAAAAATAAAAAATATTTATTTTATCTATTGAAAATATTGCATGCATTAAAATACAAAATTCTTAAAATTCTTAAAGGCAGGGGCTCTATTTTATTACTAGTAATTATTGTAGTAATAATTGCAGCTACCATTTATCAGGTGCTTACTATCTGCCAGCTTCTAATCAAGTATTTTACATATATTAACTTATTCAATTCTCACAATAACACTATGAGGTAGGTACTATTTGGTTCCCATGAGGGCATAGAGAGGCTGAGTAACTTGTTAAAGGTCAAACAGCTAATCAGTGAAGTACAGGATTAGAGCACAGGAAGTCTGAGTTGAAAAGTTGCTACTTTTAACCCCAGTGCTATGCTAAGGACAAGGTGTCTTGCAAATGGACTTACACAAAGGCCTGCACTTAGATGCTTTAGTAAGAAATGTAATTTTAAAAATAGTATGAAAACCTTTCTAAAATAATTGTGGAACATTTATTTAACTTCCATTAGCCACAAGACAAAATCATTGGAACTAAAATTAATTATCCAAAAGAAAAGATGGACCAGTATGTCCAACTTCTAGAACCTCTACCTTGTTTCCCTTTACTAGAACTAAAGTATTATTCTTTGTTCTTGTTGATTTCACTACTGAAACCACACATGCTTATACTCTGCTTGTAGAAAATGTACTTCTTTGAAACTAAATCCACAAATGATTCTGAAGATTAGAAAGCTGTTATGTAATAAAGTATCAGACTATTAATGTATAAAATATTTTATGCTGAAAGGATGAATGAGAAAATAAAACTGCAGTCACATCAGCAAACCAGGCAAGCTCAGATTTAAGATAAAAGAACAAAAAGCTTCCAAGAATTCTCATATGCTATAGAGATTATCAGAACTACACTGTTATGCAGTGACCTTGCTGGCGTCTAACTCACCTAACAATATTTGGAAGTGCATTGTTTCAAATCAATAACTAATTAACAAAGTACAAAAGAAGTTGCACTGGTTCCTGGGCTCCTTGTTAAAATGGCTTTTGGCTGCACTTGGGCAGAAAGGTCGCTTTTATGACATCTCCAGGAGGCTCTCAACACCCTGCTTCTGTCAGATTAAATTACTTTTAGCAGTTAATTGTCCTAAGTTAAAATAGAGGCACATTTGTTACAGCAGGTTGTTATAATGACATTGTGAGTAGTTGTTTTGATATGAATTTCTTCCACTGGGCTTCTATCATATCTTAATTTTTGTGGTTGACCTAACTGGAAGATTGGGAGCATGTCTTAAGTCAAAAAGCATAGGCCAAACCTTGAGGGTCTTGGGATAAGAAATCAACAAATAACTGAGAAAAAATTTCAACAGATACTTTGAAAAGCAGAGGTTATTAAACAAAGGAATATGTAACTTGGAAATGACATTTAAAACAAAAGTATTCTTAACACTAAAATGCACAATGTCACGAGTATTGAATTTTCTACTAAATTCATAAACATGAAATTATAGGATCATCATCACATTGTACCAAAGAAAGACGATGCACTAAAGAAATAATAAGTAATTTTAAAAGCTAATTTCAGGAAGAATATACATATATATGTGTCTTTTACGTGATATAGGTACTGTTTAAACCTTTATAACTTTATCAAATTAATTACCAGTAATAATTCCTTAACAAATCATAATCTTTATAAATCTGCATTTGAATAATATCTTAAAAAATAGCCCTCCTAATCATAGAATATAATACTTAGGTGAATCCAATGATAAGTTAGACAAGATTTTGAACAGTGAATGATACAAATTTTGCCTCGAAGGTAAAATATTTTTATAGTTTATTTTTCTTCCTATTATAATAAATCTGCTACATTCTTTAACTATTTCAAAATTTAAGTGAGCTTCACAAAGGATGAAAAAAACCTACAGGATGAAAACTAGGCCAGCTCAATAGGAAAAGGAAAATGAATAGGCATGAATTTCTCAAGAAATAGTAAAACCATGACAACAGTAGCAAGAACAGCTACCATTTTTCAATTGTATCCTCTATATTAGAAACCATGCTAAATGATTAATATTCTATAATTCGTTTAATCCTTGTGTACCCTAGGCAGTGACTACTATTATTATTCCCTTTTCACAGGTAAGGCAACTAATACTTGGAGAGTTTTAAGTTGACAGCCCAACATAACACAGCTAGTAAATGGTGGAGTCTCTGACTTCAGATCCCATGATCTTAAATTAATTTTAATATAATTTATATATATATATACACACACAATATGTATATGTGTGTGTGAGTATGTGTTTGTAAATCTAAGAAGAAACTACTTTTTCTAGTTGTAAAAATAGACCTTAGGCCTGACACATGGGTAAGCCTGGAAAATTGACCTTCGGTTCTTCCAGATCACAATATATACTGAGGAAAATGCTAGAATTGTTTGTATCAATAATTTATCATCAGGTGAGCAAGAAGGCCCATAACCAGAGCTTCCAGAGCAGATGGGAGGGGCGATGGGGTCACAGAGACACTTTAAGAAAGATGTAGGCATGTGGGTATGTGTGGGGTAGGAGTTGGGTCTAATGGGATCCTCACCTTGATAAGGTATTATGAGCAGCAGACATCCTCGTGGACACTTGAAGGCCAGGGAACCTTACCTCATCTGCTTAGAAAATGTCACTGAGCTTGCTGCTTTACTGCAATGATTGTGAGCAGTTTTTATATTGTTAATCTACTTTAAAGGAACTTGTATGCTTTGCCTCCATCTATTGGCATGTTTCTGGGACTTACTATCAACTTTGTGATGACCTTGCTCTAGAAAATAAAATTTAAGCTCTTTTTGGAATGTTTGATTATGATTCTTTTCAAATGTGCTATATAACAGAATGCACAAGATGAATACAATTTATATTTAACATTTGGAGTTAATGTAAACATGTTTTTTTCAGAATTATAAAACAACCTTATGAATCAATAGAGCAAAATATTCTCCCTAAATACATGTTGTGAAGGCAAATGTATAGTGGCAAGAAATTTTCCATTTAAATAATTTTAATATCTAATGTTTATAAACTAATTTTCTAAGCTAAATTAGTACACTTTATATTAATTGTGTTTGTGGTTAAATATTAAGGATTCTTAGTTTTGACTTGAGTAGGCCTTCCATGAGGTTTTTCTTTCTCAAGGTATGTTCAATAGCACTGAAATTTAAAACAGTAACAACAAAACCAAACTTTCCAGTTCTCTACAGCACTCTTTCTAAATAACAATAAAGGCAAAGTGGAATAACTCATTTGCCAGATGATCCCAGTTAAGTATTTTTATATTTCAGAAAGTGTTGTAGAAAGAATACTACTAACTAATAGAGTATAACCTGTAGTTCCTTTTCTTTTTATTAAAACCAGAGGAAATGCTTAGTAAAGTGGCTCATTTCATTTTAAGGCCCATGGGAGAAGAAGAAAAAAACAATTGCTATTTAAATAAGATTTATTTCATGGAATTATAGAAGTTTAGAAATCATGGCCTCCTACTTATTCACATATCTATCCATTTTATAGAATAAAAACTGAGTTCCAGAGGTATAAAATGCCTTATCCATTACTTTTCACTGGTCATCACAGTAATTTTGTTGGATGAGATTTCATTTCTCACAAAGGGTGAATAGCAAAACACCTTACATTATATGTGTTTTATAAATCTTTGAAGTGAGTTCACATACATCATTTCTTGATTATCGTTACAACCCTCTGGAGAAGAAAGGTATTAGACCGCTTATATTTCTCCCTCTGCTTGAACTGCCATCTAATCAATTAGATATTCTTGTCTATTGGCCATCCTAACAGTGAATTTCTAACATTGACAACATAACTACTTCTAGAATTCATCTATTTCAATTGCCTAGGAAGTAAAATTAAGCACACTTGCACTGGAAAGTTATAACTAAAAAAAAAAAAAAAATGACAGAGTTGAAACAGTTAAATGCATACTATAAGGCCAAATCATTGTTATAAATATAGTTATATAATTGTCTGTAAATGTAAAAGAATTATTCTAAAAATGAAGCCTATAATACAAAAATTATACGGAGGGAAGAGGAAAAGGAAGAGAGAAATTATTGTTGGTGGTGACAGTATAATAGAGCTACATTTCTAACCTTAAGTTGGTGTGAGGAGGTGTGTTGGGAGGACTGAAGAATAAAATGAGGATTATTACTATGGTAAGTAGTGGCCCTGCCACATGCAACTGTTACTATAAAATATCAGTAATTATAATAAAATGCAATTGGCTACTTTAGATGGACATAGAATAATCAATAATGAAGACAAGAAGGTAAAATGTCAATTTATGTTAAACATGGCACTCTATCAGTGGGAGAAGAATGGATAATTAAAAAAATGATTAGAGAAGTTGTATGTTTACAGAACAATCATGCATAAAATACAGGATTCCCATATATCACATAACCAGCAACACCTTGCTTGGATATTGAATGTTGATTATAACTGATGATAGCACTTTTTTGTAATTGTTCTATTTTTTTTCACAGTGGTTACGCTTGTTACAATTAATGAAAGACTATTAAAATACTACTATTAACTATAATCCATAGTTGACATTAGGTGGATTTTTTCCCCATATACCATCCTACCATTTACACCTTGCATTAGCATTGTAGATTTATTATAATTCTTAAAGAATATTCTTATACTTGTATTATTAACTATAATCCACCAACTACAATAGGGTTCACTGTGTTTTCCAGTCCTAGGTTTTATCTTTTAAATTTTATTCTAGTAACATATATTGCCTAAAGCTTCCCTTTTTTAACCACAATCACCTGTATATTCATTGCTGTTAATTACACTCACAATAATGTGCTACCATCACCACCATCCATTTCCAAACCTTTACAATCAACCTAAAGAGAAATTCTGCACAAATTAAGCATCAATTCCCCATTCTTTAAACCTAGTTTATCCCATGGCAACCTATATTCTAGACTAGAGTCTAACTCTATGAGTTTACTTATTATAATTACTTCCTATCAGTGATATCATATAATATTTGTCCTTTTGTATCTGGCGTATTTCACTTAGCATAATGTGTTCAAGATTCATTCATGCTGTTGCATGCATCAAGACTTCATTCCTTTTTACAGTTGAATAATATTCCATTGTATGTGTATACCATTTTGTTTATCCACTCATCAGCTGACGGACAATTGGGTTCTTCCATCTATTGGCAGTTGTGCATAATATATAAACATTGGTGTGCAGATATCTGTTCGAGTCCCTGCTTTCAATTCTGACAGATAAATATATAGCAGGGGGATTGCTGGGTCATATAGTAATTCTATACTTAGCTTCCTGAGGAACTGTCAAATTGCCTTTGACAGCAGTTGCACCATTTTACATTTCCACTAGGAATTAATGAGTGTTCTTATTTCTCCACATCTTCAACACCTATAGTTTTTTTGTTTTTTTTTAATAGTAGAGCCATTCTAGTGGGTATGATGGTTTTGACTTGCATTTCCCTAATAGTAATGTTGAGCATGCTTTCATGTACTCTCTTGTAATGTATATATCCTCTATGGAGAAGTGTTTATTCAAATCTTTTGTCCATTTTTAAACTGGGTTGTTTGTCTTTTTATTGTTGAATTGTGGAATTTCTTCATATAGTGGACATTAAACATTTAGCAGATATTTGGTTTTAATAATTTTCTCCCATTGAGTAGGTTGTCTTTTCACTTTCATGACAGTCTTTTGAATCACAGAAGTTTTTAATTTTGAGGAGGTCCCAATTATCTATGTTTTCTTTCATTGCTTATTCTTTGGGTGTAAAGTCTAAGAAACCATTGTCTAACAAAATCCTGAAGATGTTGCCTTACATTTTCTTCTAGAGGTTTAACAGTCTTGGCTCTCATATTTAGGTCTTTGACCCATTTTAAAAAAACAGACTTTATTGTTAGAGAAGTTTTAGATTTACAGGAAAATTACATCAAAAGAAAAGGCAGTAATTTTTGTATATGGTATGAGGTAGGGGTCCTTTCCAATTTTTTTTGCATATGTATATTCAATTTTCCCAGTCCCATTTGCTGAAGAGAATATTCTTTCCTAACTAAGTGGACTTGGCAGACTTGTCAAAAATCAACTGGGGAGAGTGGATGTGGCTCAAGTGGTTGAGTGCCTGCCTTCCACATGGAAGGTCTCAGGTTCAGTTCCTGGTGCCTCCTGAAAAAACAAAAACAAACAACAAGCAAAACAAATGAAAAAACCAACTCAGGGAAGCCAGTGTGGCTCAGTGATTGGGTGCTAGCTTCCCACATATGAGGTCCCACATTATAGTCCATGGCACCTCAAAAAAAAAAAAAAATCAACTGGACATAGATGGGAGGGTCTATTTCTGAACTCTCAGTTTGATTCTATTGGTCAATATCTCTTTCCTAGTGCCAATATGTGCTATTTGGAGCACTCAAGGTTTCTACTATGCTTTTTTTTTTTGTACTATGCTTTAAAGTCAGGAAATATGAGCCCTCCAACTTCGTTCTTCTTTTTCAGGATGTTTTTCACTATTCAGGGCACCTTATTCTTCCAAATAAATTTGATGATTGGCTTTTTCATTTCTGCAAAGTAGGTTGTGGAACTGTGATTGGTAGTGCATTAAATCTGTCAATCATTTTGGGTAGAATTGACATTTTAATGATATTTAGTCTTCCAATCCATGAATAATGTCTTTCCATTTATTTAGATTTTCTTTGGTTTATTTTAGCAATGTTTTATAGTTTTCTGTGAACAAGTCCTTTAAAACCTTGGTTAAATTTATCCCTAGATAGTTGATTCTTCCAGTTACTATGGTAAATGAATTGTTTTTCTTGATTTCCTCCTCAGCTTGCTCATTACTAGTGTACAGAAATGCTACTGGGAAATGGACTTGGCCCAGTGGTTAGGGCATCCGTCTACCACATGGGAGGTCTGCGGTTCAAACCCCGGGCCTCCTTGACCTGTGTGGAGCTGGCCCGCGAGGAGTGCCCTGCCATGCAGGGGTGTCCCTCGCATAGGGGATCCCCATGCACAAGGAGTGCGCCCCATAAGGAAAGCCGCCCAGCACGAAAGAAAGTGCAGCCTGCTTAAGAATGGCGCCACACACACAGAGAGCTGACACAACAAGATGATGCAACAAAAAGAGACACAGATTCCCATGCCACTGACAACAACAGAAGAGGACAAAGAAATAAGACATAGCAAATAGACACAGAGAACAGACAGCCGGGATTGGGGGGGAGGGGAGAGAAATAAATAAATAAATAAATCGTTGGGAAAAAAAAAGAAATGCTGCTGAGAAGGTAGCTCAAGTGGTTGAGTGTCTGCTTCCCACGTTAAGAGGTACAGGTTTTAATCCCCAGTACCTCCTAAAAACAAAAGAAACAACAACAAATCATAAAACCAACTCAGGGAAGCCAGTTTAGCTCAGTGGTTAAGTGTTGGCATCCCACATATGAGGTCCTGGGTCAAACCCCAGCTCAGTACCTCAAAAAAAAAAGGAAAAAAAAAAGAAACACTACAGATTTTTGCGTGTTGATTTTGTATCCTGTCACTTTGCTGAATGTATATCCTGCATTTTTCGGGGTGGGTGGCAATGTTCTATATATGTTTGTTAGGTCTACTTCATTTATCATATTCAAGTTCTCTGTTTCCTTATTGATCTTCTGTCTAGATGTTCTATCTATTGGTGACAGTGTGTATTGAAGTCTCCAACAGTTATGCTGGAGGTGTCTATTTTTCCCTTCAGTTTTGCCAGTGTTTTCATCATGTATTTTGGGGTACCACAGTTAGGTGCATAAATACTGTTATTTCTTCTTGGAGGACTGCCCCTTTTAATAATACATAGTGCTATTCTTTGACCTTATAACAACTTTTAATTTAAAGTCTATTTTGTCTGATGCTAGCATAGCTACCCCAGCTCTTTTTTTGGTATCTATCTGCGCGGAATATATTTTTCCAACCCTTCACTATAAACCTACTTGTGTCTTTGGGTCTAAGGTGAGTCTCTTATAAAGTTGGATAATGCTTTTTTTAAAAAATCCAATCTGTTAATCTTTGTCTTTTGATTGGAGAGTTTAATTTATTAACATTCAGTTATTACTGTAAAGGTAGTACTAATTTCATCTATTCTGTCCTTTGGTTTTTATATTTCATACTTTCTTGTGTGCCTCTCTTTCCCTTTATTGCAACCTCCTTTTCTGTACAGTTGACGTTTTATGATGCAACTGACAGATCCTTTTCTTATTTCTGCTTCTGTATATTTCTAAAATACTTTCTCTGTGGTTACCCTTGGGTTTATATTATGCAACTTACATCTATAACCTAATAATTTGAAAAGATACTGTATTAGTCAGGGTTCTTTAGGGAAACAGAACTGACAGGATATATGTATAAATATTATGAGATTTTAAAAATTATTTCATGTGACTATGGGAGATATACAAGACCAAATTCCACAGGGAAGGCTGCAAGCTGGTACTCCAATGAAGGTTTTCAATGAATTCTCCTGGAGAAGCTGGTTGGTGGAAGTAGAGATGGAAATTCTCTCTTTTGACTGCTGAAATCATCACTTCTCCTTTTAAGGCCTTCAACTGATTGGATCAGATGCCTCTCATTATACAAGGCAATCTCCTCAGTTGACTGTAGATGCAATCAACCATAGATGTGATCAACTTACTGATGATTTAAGTTCATGAAATGTCCTCACAGTAACAATTAGGTCTGTGCTTCCTTGACAAAACAACTGGCATCATTACCTGACCAGGCTGACACATGAGCCTAGCCATCACAGTCCACCGCTGGTCAGCTAGGCAGCCATACACATCAAATTAAATTATATTTAATCTCTAAATAAAAACAATAATAGACATTTTTTGCCTAATGATACTCAACTGTCCTGTGTACAACTGGAAATGCACTAAATCTCTCCTAGATAGGGTACAAGTACTTGGGTAATATGCACTCCTAAAAGTGATATCCTATAACATAAATATTACAACATGAAATGAATACAACTTATGATAAAGGGATAAGAAAACAAACATATCTGTTTATGTACATATACAAACATAACAGAACAAGAAGAAATATTCATGGCCATTAGAGCCCTCATTTCTGCAACTGGTTATGTAGTCATAGTTCTTATTTATTGCTACCTTCTTCTACTACCCATTCCATATTCCATTTACCATCAGCAAGCACCTCAACTAGCCATGGTTTTTGCCTGGTGGGTGACCCAAACCTTCATTCTTGAAGTTTCAGTGCCATTGGCAGTCCTGCCTGGATTGGGTCATTGCAGTTTTCCATTGACTTTAATCACAAGGCATGATAATACTAAGAAACATTCTAAGGAAGGGGTTTTTAACCAGGGATCTGTGAGCTTGAATTGAAATTCAAAAAAACATTACTCTTGTGGGGACATGCTGATGTGGGTGTGATATATTTATTAAATAATACACAGTAGAGTAGACTTAGTAAGTGGTCTGTGGTTTTCAACTGACTGGCAAAGGGGTCTGTGGAACAAAAAAGGTTAAGAACCCCTGCTCTAAGGGATCGCCTGTATTCCAGGAAAATTTCTCTTTACCTCCCTTGTGTAGCTGCAGTCCTATTTCCCCTTGATTGTCTGGTCACTCACCCCAGGCATTACAGTAACTGCATTTGCCTGTTGATTCAGAGGCATGAGGACCCCAAATTGCTCAGGTGGCAGTCTTAACGTTCAGTTCAATAGAATCATTGGGTTGCGTCTCTTAGTAGATGTACTCTTCCTTTAGGAATTAAGACACGTAGACCAGGAGAGCTTAAGGTTAGGGATAGAAAGCAAAAAGTTTTATAGTAGATCACTAGGGTAATAGTGAATGGTGATACTCCCATCTCCACCCTTTGATTCCTTGACCTGTGAATCCTGGCTGTGGGAAAATCAGTACCATAGAGTAGATGCTGATTTAGATCATACACAGCCTCCTAGAGAACACTGCCCCAGTTCTGTAAGGTATTGCCATCTAGGTGGTACTGTAATTGAGTCTTCAAAGGCCATTCCATCTTTCGACCAAACCAGCTGTTTCAGGATGATGGGGGAGCATGGTAAGATCAATTCCATAAGCATGTGCCCATTCCCATTGCATCATTTACTGTAAAGTGAGTTCCCTGTTCGGAAGCAATGTTATGTGGAAAACCATGATGGTGGATAAGGATTCTGGAAGCCCATGGATGGAAGTTTTGTCAGAAGCATTGTGTGTAGGGAAGGTGATCACATATCTGGGGTATGTGTCTGTTCCATGATAAAAGTCGCCCAATCTAATCAACCTGCCACCAGGTAGCAAACTGATCACCTCAAGGAATGGTGCCATAAAGGGTACTGAGTGTGGATCTCTGCTGCTGTCAGATTGGCAGAGGTAGGTCATCTTTGGTGAATGGAAGTCCATGTTGCTGAGCCCATGCATAACCTCCTATCAACATAGCCATTTTGTTCATGTGCCTATTGGACAATGATAGGTGTGGTTGGAGAATGAGGCCAACTAGTATCCAGAGAACGGGTCATCATATCCACTTGATTATTAAAATCTTTCTTTGCTGAAGTCACCCTCTGGTACCATTCATATGGAATACAACTATCTTCATGTTTTTTGCCCAGTCTGAAAGGTCGATCACATGCCTCTTTCCCAGAATCCTTTGTCACCAAATTTCCAATCATGTTCCCTCCAAGTCCATGACCATCCAGTCAAACCACTGGTGCCAGACTAGCATGCCCAAATGAGGAATATGTTGTTCCCAAAATCTAAAGAGGCCAACTAGGCATTGTGCCTCTTTTTTGGTTGTAGGATGGGCCAGATGCAACAGTTTATCCTTCACTTTTTAAAGGATATCTTGACTTTCTGACATCACTGGACACCTAGAAATTTCACTGAGTTGGAAGGTTCCTGTATTTTTGTTCGATTTATCTTCCATCCTCTCTCATGCAAATGCCTTACCAATAAGTCTACAGCAGTTGCTACTTCTTGCTTACTAGGATGAATCAACATGATATCATCAAAATAATAGGCCAATATGATGTCTTGTGGGAGGGAGAGATGATTAAGGTCCCTGCGTACAATATTATGACATAGGGCTGGAGAATTGATACACCCGAGGCAGGACAGTGAAGGTATATTGCTAGCCTTGCCAGCTGAAAGCAAATTGTTTGTGGTGGTACTTACTATCAGCAATTGAGCAAAAATATTTGCCTGATCAAAGCTGCATACCAGGTATCAGAGGACATGTAGATTTGCTCAAGCAATGATACCACATCTGGAACAGCAGATGCAATTGGAATTACCACCTGTTTAAGTTCACAATAATCCACTGTCATCTTCCGAGATTCATCTGCTTTCTGCATAGGTCAGATAAGAGTGTTGAATGGGGATATAGTGGGAATCACTACCCCTGCATCTTTCATGTCCTTGATGGTGGCACTAATCTCTGCAATCCCTCCAGGAATCCAGTATTGCTTTTGATTTACTATTTTGCTCGTAGGGGCAGTTCTAGTATAATAGCTTCCACTTGGCCCTTCCCAACCATAACAGACCTCACTCCATAAGTCAGGGAACTAATGTGGGGATTCTTCCAGTTGCTGAGTATGTCTATAACAATAAAGTGGGGATAACCACTTTGTGGTTGGATCAACTCCATTGATCACCTGACCTTCATAAGCTCCTACTCTGACTGGTGGACCACAGTGATGTTTTGGGTTTCCTGGATTAATGTCACTTCTGAGTCAGTGTCTAATAATATCTCAAATGTCTGATCATTTCCTTTTCTCCCATGCAGTCACCCTAGTAAAAGGCTGCTGGTCTCTCTGGAGAAGGCTGGGGCAAAGATTAACTTTCTAGAAGAGTAACAGGGTCCTTCTGCAAGGGCACCTAGATCTCTCATTCATAAACAGTATAAACTGTCTCAAGATTGGGAATTGATTAAAGGGCTCTGTTTTTGGAATTCAAATTAGACCTTTGTTCACATGACCTAGAACTCTTCTGCTTATACAAGGAATTTAGTAGAATGCTCATCTATTTTACTTCTAGGTACCCAGTGATCTCTTAGCCAATGCCATAGGTTTCTGTGACTCAGCAATTTTGATTGCTGCTTTGAGTTGGCTGTTCATTGTGGTATCAACTCCCACATCATCTTTGGTGATAAAGTGCTGCCACCTGGCTTCTGCCAACCCAGAAATCTGATCATCCTCATTGTGTTTAAGGATCCCAATTCAGTGCAGCAATTACCATGGTAATATCTGACCTACAAAAAAGAGCAACCATAGGCTCTTCAGGGAAGTTGGCATTAGTCTCAGAAATTTATTCTTCACAGTGTTTTTTCTTTTAAAGATTTATTTATTTATTTCTCACCCCTTCACCCCCGCCCCCCCCCCCCACCAACCCCGGTTGTCTGTTTTCTGTGTCCATTTGCTGCGTCTTCTTTGTCCGCTTCTGTTGTTGTCAGCGGCACGGGAATCCGAGTTTCTTTTTGTTGCGTCATCTTGTTGTGTCAGCTCTCTGTGTGCGGCACCATTCCTGGGCAGGCTGTACTTTCTTTCGCTCTGGGCGACTCTCCTTACGGGGCGCACTCCTTGTGCGTGGGGCTCCCCTATGCGGGGGACACCCCTGAGTGGCACGACACCCCTGCATGGCACGGCACTCCTTGTGTGCATCAGCACTGCACATGAACCAGCTCCACATGGGTCAAGGAGGCCTGGGATTTGAACTGTGGACCTCCCATGTGGTAGACGGACGTCCTAACCACTGGGCCAAGTCCGCCGCCCTTCCTCACAGTCTTGATTGAAGGTGTGTCCTCAGGACATTTCTGAGCTGGGTGAGCAGGTCTTACATGTTAGATCCACTCTAGTGCTTCAATTTCTCTAAGCCTTTGGATCCCCTCATTTACATTATACCAGGGCAGTTGTGGCAATTTGACCTCAGGTAACATTGGCCATAATTTGGTCCATGTTTCAGTCAGTTATCCGAACAAATTGTTAGAGTACTTTCTACCCTCTTGAGCTACAATATTGAATCCAGTCTCTGCTTAGTGGGCCATATCAATATATTCAGTCTGATCCAAAGTTATTTTCCTTCTACCATTATCCCACACCCTTCCATTCCCACACATATTCCCCTGATTTCTGTCTATATAAATTGAAAAACTCATCCAGTTCTTTTGGAGTATAGCATACATCCGCATGATTCACACTTTGTACCTCACCTTTTGGGACCTGTTGGGAATTCAGTCTAGTTAAAGGTCTGGAATTAAAAGAGGTGGTGGAGGTGGGTAATGAGAAGGATTAGACATTTCTTGTAAGCCAAATACCTCAAGGCATTCTGTTACAATTTCACCTAGTGAAACAGGATTAATTTCTTCAGGTGGAGTTTGGATGGCAGACTCCTTAGGAAAGACTGGAATTTGAGTGGCTGTTTCCACAGGGCAAACCCTTACAGGTTTACCTGGCAAACACTCAGTAGAATTTAGGGTTTCAAAGTAACCACCACTATCATTAACAACCCAAATGTCTGCATTCCAATTTTCAGGATCCCATTCCTTTCCAAACAATGCCCTCACAGTAACAGCAGACACTCTGCAAGGCCAGGAATTCAATTTCCAGTATAACTCTGCTCCTTGTACAATGAAGTTCTGGGTCTGGTTTTCAGATATTTCAAATCAGTGGCTACATAAACTAAGATTTTCTTTCAGGTCACTCTCTCCTGTCTTTGCCTCTCACCTTGCAGAACTTCCTTTAGTAATTCTTGTAGGACAGGGCTCTTGTTAAAAAACTCTTGCAGTGTCTATTTATCTGTGAACATTTTAAACTATTCTTTATTTTTGAAGGACCATTTTTCCAGACAAAAAATTTTTGGTTGGCAGTTTTTTCTCTTTCAATACCTTAAATATATCATATACTGCTTTCTTTCCTCCATGGTTTCTGATGAAAAATCATCACTCAGTCTTATTGAGATCCCCTGTAAGTGACAAATCTCTTTTCTCTTGTTGCTTCTAGAATTCTCTCTTTATCTTTGGCATTTGATATTTTGATTAGTATATGTCTCAGAGTAGGTCTATTAGTATTTATTCTGTTTGGAGAACATTCTTGGACATGCACGTTTGTCTTTCCTAAGAGCTGGGAAATTTTTGGCAATATTTCCTCAAATTTTCTTTCTGCTCCTTTTCCCTCTCCTTCCGGAATACCCATGATGCCTATGTTTGCACACTTCTTGCTGTCACTCACATCCCTGAAACCCTACTTAATTTTTTCTATTCTTTTCTGTATCTGTTCTGACTGTATAATTTCATCTGTCTTCTAGTTTGTTGCTTCTTTCTTCTGCTTGTTCAAATCTGTTGTTGTATGTCTCTAGTATATTTTTAATCTCTTCTGTTTTGCTTTCATCTCCGTAATTTGTTTCTTTTTATACTGTCAAATTCTTCTTTATGTTCACATTATGTCTTCTTTTTTAAAAAAGCCATTTTTAAAAAAAGATTTATTTATTCCTCCCCCGCCCCCCTTCCCCTCCTCACACCCTGCTGTTTTTGCTGTTTGTGTTGTCTTCTCTTCTCATTTTCTCCCCTCTAGGATTCACTGGGGTTTGATCCTGGAGACCTCTGATGTGGAGAGAGGTTCCCTGTCAATTGCGCCACTTCAGTTCCTGGTTTCTGCTATGCTTCACCTTCACTCTCCCCTTCGTCCCTCTTTTGTTGTGTCATCATCTTGCTGCATGTCTCACTTGCATGGGCACTGGCTCACCATGTGGGCACTCATGTGGGCACTCACACAGACATTGTCTCACTGCACAGGCATGCTTTCTCTTCTTCTTTTTCAACAGGAGGCCCCAGGGATCAAACCCAGGTCCTCCCATATCGTAGGCAGAAGCTCTATCACTTGAACCATAGCCATTTTCCCGTATTGTCTTCTTAATATCCTTTATCTCTTTATGCATATTTTCCTTCCTGCCCTTGATTTAGGAGATTGTTTGATTTTCTTTAATTTGGTGTTCCAAATTTGTGTCTCCTCTGAAGTTTTACTTCTTTGACTGAACCGTATCTTCTGGTTTCTTAGTATGGCTTGTATTTCTTTACTGATGTTAAGCACTGATTATCCTGATGAGTTAACTCTGAGGGTTGTTTCTTGCTCTTGTCTAGGTTTTTATTGTTTTTGGCTTTGTCTTAAAGGTTTTCTTTCATGTTTGGTCCAAATGATTCTAGACCTTTAGACTAGCCTGTGTATAACTGATCAGATTTTCTCAGCTTTTTGTCTTCTGATTCTTGCCATGGATATACAGTAAAATTTGAAAGATTGCACCCTTCTTTTTGTGTAATTGTTTCACCTCCAGAGAAAATTTCCTTTCTTCTATTTCTTCTTTGGGAATCTTAATCTGTTCTATTTGTTTTTGTACTGAATTTTTCCCCCAGCTCCTATGATTTCTTTAAATTCTCTCCTTGACTCTGTGTTCCTTTTTCCTTATACACTTTTAAATTCTGGGACCCTCCTGTCTTACATCAGTTCAGTTTAACTCCTTTATTCCCCCCACCCCCACCTTTTTTACTCTGTGAGACTTTCCTGCCTCTGGTTTCTTCCCCATTAGGGTATCTTTCCCAAGGGAGCCAGATGGATTAATCCAGAAAAGTTTGTTTTGCATTTAGGTGGTCCAACCAACAGAAACTGAACTGAGTGAGCACAGCACTTGCCAGTCTTTTTCTCACAGCCTCTCTTTTTTTTTGGTCCCTTGGTGTCCTTTTGTATGCAGCACTCCTGAGTGTCTTGAGCTCTACCCTGAGTCTCTGTGGACTTGAATCTCTGTGCCTGGATTTGTGTGGAGTCTAATTTGCTGCTGTAAGTGCCTCTATTGTCTGTAGAAGGTGGGAGGGATTCAGGCCAGTGCCTCTGAGCAACTCCCAAGCAGTGAAGACTGAGCGTGAGGAGGAGAGAGGACTGGCAGGTCCTGGTCAGAAGTTTCCTACTTGATATTTTTCTTTTTTGTCAACTCAGCATTTGCAGAGTCCTCCTGAAGTCTCTATTGTCCTCCAGAGCTCTGAGTAAGTGGGATATATCCTTTTATTCACTGAATCTCTGGGCAAGTTTTTTTTAGGGGATATCTTATATAGCAGTTTGATATTATTGATGAATTCCAAAAAGAAATATTGGATTATGTTTGTAAACTGATCTTTTCCTCTGGGCATATTAGGTTATACTGGATTCATAGGTTTACTTGATTCAGTAATTCTGTAAACCTCTTATGCCATTAAGGCATCGGCATGGCACAGGCATGGGAAAGGACAGAGTTGAGAGTTTTTGATGTTGGAGTTCTGATGTTGGAGTTTGATGCTGAAGCCTTAAGCTGGAGCCCTGGGAAGTAAGCTCACAGAGGAAACAGAAGCAAGCTCCAGGAAGAGAGAAACCCTGAGGCCAGGAAAAAGAAGCCTAAGAAAGGGAGGAACCCAGGAAGTCTAAACCCTTGCAAACATCGGCAGCCATCTTGCTCCAACACGTGGAAATAGACTTTGGTGAGGGAAGTAACTTATGTTTTATGGCCTGGTATCTGTAAGCTCCTATCCCAAATAAATACCCTTTATAAAAACCAACTGATTTCTAGTATTTTGCACCAACACCCCGTTGGCTGAATAATACACCTTATATCACCATCTTGATGATTATTTTTTATATGGTTTTAGGAAAACTGATGAACTATTTGGAAAAAATTTAAATTAGAGATCTCTGCACAAAAAAACATAAAATCAAATTCCTAGCAGATTAAAAACTTAAATATACTGATGAAAGGATGGTCTCTCAAACAAAAAGAGATATGACAATTATAAATATAGAAAAAAATGATATTGGTTTCATCTTACTTCAAACATAAACATCAATTCCAAATAGAATAAGAAGTTAAATGTGAAAGAAAAAACTCTATAGCACTTACAAGAAAACACAGAAGAACATATTTATGACCTCAATGTAGGTAAGGATTTTTTAAACAAGACACTCAAGGGCAAACCATAGAGGGAAAAAATTTAATAAATATTGTTATATTAAAATTAATAAATATCCTCAAATGTAAAAAGAGTGAAAAGGCAAGCCAAGGAGTGATTTTCAATATGCAAATAATATACACACATCAATAATAAAAGATAAAGAAAAAATAGCAAAATGGGCATACACATGAAAAGGAAATTCACAGATGTGAAAACACATGGATAACTATAAAGGAAAAGATACGCAACCTCATTAGTAATATGTGAAATACTAATTAAACTACAATCAGATACCAGATTTGCAAAAAAGTCAGAAAACATAAAGGCTTGAGAAGGATATGAGGCATCAGGAATGGCCATATATTGATCAGAAAATTAATTCATATTTTTCAGAAATTAATTAATTCCTTTGGGGAATTATTTGATATTACCCAGGGAAGGTGACCCAAAAATTCTATTCATATGTAGCCTCTAAAGACATTCTTGAATACAAGCACCAGGAGGTATGTATAAAAATGTTCATTAGATTCTTAGACAATAGTAGCAAAAACCAAAAAACACACCACCAATGTCCATCAATAATAAAGTGGATAAATAAATAAATTCCAGAAAGGAGTGAAAATGAATTACTGCTAAATACATTATTTGGGAATATATATATATACGTAGTATACTGCAATGAAAAACAAAACAACAGAAACAAAAAATTCATGTCTCTGTGGGGGATGGACTAGAATTTGACTGGAGAGTAAGTATGGGATTTTCTAAGGTATTGGTATGAGTCTGTTAAGTTGGGTGGGTACAATGGTATTCGTTTGATTCTTTTAATTAATTAATTTTTAAAGATTTATCTATTTATTTTATTCCCGCCTACCCCTACCCTGCTGTTTTTGCTGTCTATATTCATTTGCAGTGATCTTCTGTATCTATTTCTCTTTTTGTCTTCTCATTTTTTCTCCTCTAGGATTCACCAGGATTCGATCCTGAGGACTTCTGATGTGGAGAGAGGTTCCCTGTTAGCTGTGCCACCTCAGTTCCTAGTTTCTGCTGTGCTTCACCTTGACTCTCCCCCTCGTCTCTTTTTTGTTGCATCATCATCTTGCTGTGTGACTCACTTGCATGGGCACTGGCTCACTGCACAAGCACTGTTGCTGCATGTACACTCAGCTTGCCATGTGGGCACTGGCTCACTGCGCAGGCATGCTTTCTCTTCTTTCTCTTCTTCTTTTTCACAAGGAGGCCCCAGGGATTGAACCCGGGTCCTCCCATATGGTAGATGGAAGCTCTATCACTTCAGCCACCTCTGCTTCCCATTTGATTCTTTTTAAAAAGCTGAATATATTAGTTATATACTTAATATTAAAAGTCAAATGTTAATAAAACCACAAAAAGATTAGATGGAAAATAAGTCAAAATTCAGCACAGGTCCTGGTCCATGAGAAATCTGATTTACCAGATACTATGCTAAATATTCACTTTTATTTTCTTACATCATGCGAACTCTATTAGAAAAGGATTTTGTAATACTTGTTAAAGACAACGCAATGAACAGCTGAGTTCCAGTCCTTTTGTTCAAGACCTAGTATAAGCAATTAAACAAACAATCACAGTATCTGCTTTGAAACCAATATACTCTTTAAGTATATCTTTGTAAATGAATAATTTTATTTGTTAAACTCTTCTAGTTTAACCACCTTCCCCCCAAATCAAACATACATGTTGTTTCTGCTTCTGTGCTTTTGCTTATATAATTTCTTCTGTTCAGAATACCCCTTTCCCTCTACTACCTTTCTTCAATTTCTCCTGTCCTCTATCAGCTCTGCTAACTTATTAAAGAGACATTTCAGCTATAGTCTCCTCCAGGAAATTCCTCTGGGTCTTCCAGTCTCACTCCTCAATGTATTATGTCTCATCTGTGTCTCCAACCCAAGTACTATGCTGGAATCTAGAGAATTTCTCTATCATGGTATCCAGACTTCATTACTGAGTTTCTATGGAAAAGGTCATATTTTATTGATCTTCATATCCCTAGTGCTTAGCACAGTGCTGTTCAATAAATATTTGATGAACTGCTTAAAAATTTACTGAAGGCCTTTAAAAAAATTTTCTGAAATATCACTAGGTTAGCAAACTAATAATTGAACTATAAACTTATGAATAGTTGGCTTGAGTTTAATACAGATTATTTTTTTGTGATAAAACAGAAGTCACTCCAATCTTCTCAGTGGTCTCTGTTTAGTGCTGGTGGTATATTTAAACACATACTTGATCCCAGTCTGTTTTAACTCTGTTCCCAATTAAAATCCAGCCACGTTTAAGTCTTTTTTAAGGCAACAAAATACAAAAGCATACAACTCTTTGTTGATAATGCATATTCTATTTAGAGGTTGCAGAGAACTTGGACTGAACGTATAGTTAAAATATTTGAACAAGGGAGTGGGTGTAGCTCAGTGGTTGAGTGCCTGCTTCTGATATGTGAGGTTCCAGGTTCAATCCCCAGTGCATCCAAAAAAAATGTTATGGAAAAAAAATCAGAATAAAGACAGGTTAACTAATCACTCCTTTACTAATACTCTTACTTTTAAAATTATATGATGCAATTTATCACTTTCCTAGACAGAAGATTTATCATATAAGGACATATATTCAATGGTAATTATGTCAGAACATATTTACAAATGGTAAATCATTTGAGTGATGTTTTAAATAATGTAGCTACTATCTGCACATTTCTTGTTAATAAATATATATGTTATATCAGGTTTCAGTGGAATTGGTTTCAGTATGATGCCTGAAAAAGTAACAGTATTTCCATATCACAAGATTGTCAACAATAAGACTCCCTGAAAGTCTTAAAGCAATTTCACCTGGACAATCTGGGAAATGTACAATTCAAACTTACTCCCTCAGGGACAAAAAAGAACCAAAGATTCCAGTGTGAATCAAGAGAGTTCTACTACAGACAACCTTGCTAAACAGAATTTTATTTAAATCCTGAAAATACAGAAAATGAATTAAATATAATCCTTTATTTTAAGTAATTAGACATTTACTCCAGGGAGTAAATAGAAAATCTCAATCATATACTTAATTTGGGAAAGTGCTAAAATTACGCTAATGCAATATACAAGGTGGCAAAAGGAGCCTATGATAACTCTTAGATATGTGTTGTGTGTTTGTGGACACATTCTTGTTTTGCATTGGTACGGGGAGGAGTGGTTAGGAAAAGTTGTACAAAGGAGAGGACATTAAGGTTAGGGATTGTTTGGTATAGGAAAAGTACTTTTCCAAAAAATGCATTAGAATTTGCATTCAGAATATTGTAACATGTTCGATAATATTAGATACTTCTCTATAATGTTCTATTTTTAAGTGTCCAGTTGCTTTTTATTTTATTTTATTTTTTTTTTTTTTGATTTTTTTTTTTAATTTTTTTATTTTTTATTGACTTTGTAATAATATTACATTAAAAATATATATGTGAGGTCCCATTCAACCCCACCCCCCCCACCCCCCCCTCTCCCCCCCCCCCAACAACACTCGTTCCCATCATCATGACACATCCATTGGATTTGGTAAGTACATCTTTGGGCACCTCTGCACCTCATATACATTGGTTCACATCATGGCCCATACTCTCCTCTATTCCATCATGTAGGCCCTGTGAGGATTTACAATGTCCGGTGATTACCTCTGAAGCACCATCCAGGGCAGCTCCATGTCCCGAAGACGCCTCCACCTCTCATCTCTTCCTGCCTTTCCCCATACCCTTTGTCCATTATGTCCACTTTTCCCAATCCAATGCCACCTCTTCTATGTGGACACTGGATTGGTTGTGTCCATTGCACCTTTATGTCAAGAGGAGGCTCAGATTCCACCTGGATGCTGGATGCAATCCTCCCATTTTCAGTTGTAATCACTCTAGGCTCCATGGTGTGGTGGTTGTCCTTCTTCACCTCCATCTTAGCTGAGTGTGGTAAGTCCAATAAATCAGATTGTAGGTGCTGGAGTCTGTTGAGGCTCAGGATCTGGCTATCACATTGTCAGTCCAGAGATTCAAATCCCCTAAATATATCTTAAACCCCAACATTAACTGCACCTCCAGCACATTAGCATGAAAGTCTTATGAAGGGAGATCCCATCTGAGTCCAGATTCATCACACATAAACACCATTTCCAAAGAGGGGCCATCTGCCCTGGTAGTTAACCCCATCGGCCATGACCATAACTCCCATGGGTCTCTTTAGCCCTCAAAGGAACCAATATCTGGGGGTTGTATCTGCTTTATCTGTCTCTCTGACTCTGCTCAGTTGTGCATGAGGGCAAACCTTCTGCCAGCCTCCAGACTCTTTTTTAGAAACTCGTAGCCATATAAACTCATTTCTCCTTTCCATTTCCCCCTTACTTTAGGTCAAACAACATTTTAAAGTCATGGTATTTTATGTAGACATGGATATTCTGCTGATCCGCATTGAACCTTCCGTATAAGGTCATTTTCCAGTTGCATCATCAGTTGGTAGTTGATAGTGGTCCCTCGTTGCCAGGGAGGCTCATCCCCGGGTGTCATGTCCCACGCTGGGGGGAAGAGTTGCTTTTTATTTTAGGAGGCACTGGGGATTGAACCTAGGACCTTGTACATGTGAAGCAGGCACTCAACCACTGAGCTATATCCGTTCCCCTCCAATTGACTGTTACAAAAAGAATATTTCATTCTAAATATCTAAAAAGTACCATTATAAACTAACTGGGTAATCTTTTTGGCCTAATTTTAAGAATTATATTATTATACTAATTTAGGATAATTTAACTAACTGCCTGATTTTTTTCTGCCAGGAATAAGGCTCCAGATAAATTAGTTCAGAATATCTACCTCCCACTCAGCCCTCTTAGAATGGAGATGCCCTTTGCTACAGGGGCTGTAGTTCTGGAAAAAGCAGCATCTTGGGTACCTGGTGAACAAAAACCAGGCAGCCCATCTACTTGTAGAAAGGGGGAAGGGGAAGGCGACGGTCAGGGAAAGGGGGAGGAGGAGAGGGAAACATAACAAAAACACAAACAAAAGGTGGTGAACAGCTTTATAAAATGGAGGAAATAAACCAGAATGCTCATAGTAGGTCACTGTAGCTCCAGCTCCTAGCATAGTAAGTATACAGTAGACATTTGTTGTTCTTGAGTAAGTATTGGGACTAGGGCTGAATTAATATATTTTCCAAAGTTGCTGTAATGAAATTTTATGATCTGCATAATGAAAACAAATTTAAGTTAAATTTAAGGGACATTTCACACCCCCCAAAAAAACATTAACACAGGGGAAGAGGCTTTAATGTAGTTTATAGGAAGACATCAAAAATAAAATCTAAGGGAGCAGGTAGAGTGCAGTGGTTGAGCTCCTGCTTCCCACATACAGGGTTCTGATCAAGTGTAGTATCAGTGGCTTTTTTGTAAGCATTACTTTGGCCTTGGTCCACAGAGGGCAATAAACTGTACGACTCTACTAACAGCGAGAGGATCCACGTTTAAGCCATTTCAATACAGTGATTTTTTACTACTAATCTTCCAAAATTTTTGGAATTTCTCAGGTCAACAGGCAACCATTTGCTGCATACTTTTAGCTCAACTGTTGCTACTGCTATTCTAACTCATAACATGGTTTAACACCACTTCAGATTGTCTATTAAAAGAAAGGTGACACATCCCTTGATTAAATATACTTAAATATTATAAAATATTTTTCTTTAAAATTTAAAATATTTTCAATTTTAGTTTTTAAAATCTTTATTTCTCTAATCTAGCCACTTGGGTTCCATTTTATGGGTTTTCCTATAAGAGTGTCAGTTTGCCACACTTGTCAAAAGGAAAAACTTACCTTCATTTCTTCACTTATATAACATTTGAGGGGTACCCACTATGTGCCAGGCATTGTGGATGCAAAGATGAATACAACAGGGTCCATAGTCAATTTGGTATAAGACACAAGAACATAAGCAAATAACTTATGTGAAAAGTGGGCTGATTGAGGCTAAAATCAGACACATGTACAAAATGCTTAGCAAAGTGCCTAGTACACAGTAAGCTCCCACAAAAGGGTACCAAATACAATTAATCATTAATATGATAATTTCCTTAGTGTATGAAACAGTACATTTCAGTGTATAGTGCCAATCACAGAATATTACTTATTGCCTAATTTGGGCCAGGTACTGTACTAAGTACTCGGGACACATCAACGACAAAACAGACACCTGCCCTCTCAGGGCTTGCAGTCTAGTGGGAGGAGATAGACAATAAGCAATAAATATGTAATGGATAAGTAAATTATATGATGTGTTACAAGGCAGTAAGTGCTAAAGCAAAAGGAAAAAGTAGAGCTGGGTAATGGGAATGGGGGAGGGATGGGCAGGATTGTCATTTTAATTAGAGTGGTCGTTTGCTTTTATTGAGAAGATGCTATTGGAGAAAAGACTGAAAGGAGTTAAAGGAGTTAGTCACTATATATCTGGGGGCAGAACACGATAGGCAAAGGGTATAGCCAGTACAAAGACTAAAAGGTAGGAGCATGCCTGACTTGTTCCAACAATAGCCAGGAGGCTAATACAGCTAGAATGGAATAATTGAAGGGGAGAGGGTTAGGAAATAAGGTAAGACAGGCAAGAAGAGGGCAGACCTCCTAAGACCATTGTCTAAGTAAAACCAAATCTTGAAGTCGGGTCATTTCATTCATTCATTCATTCATTCATTCATCCAGTCAACAACTTAATACTGAGTATTAAATATATTCAAGGCAAATTGTTAGGTGCTACAGGGCACAAAAATATAATTAATTCAGACTCTTTATCCTACTGAAGCTTACAAAACTCCCAGGTAGGAAATACTTTGTATTAAGGTATTACTTCTCTAGTAAAAACTAAAGTCAATGTCTTGGGATGAGATCGGGTATAAAAAAGGAAGGCATGTGCATGGATAAAAGCATAGTTATTTTAGAATTAGAATGGGACCTCCTCAGAAACTCTCCTACTTAAGCTACTCAATGCAAAATGTTCCAAGAGTTAACAACAATTTGTAATAGAGCAGTACCTTCACAGACTCCTCTGGAGGATTAATTTCTCACTTTAGTTCTTTTTGAAGAAAATTGATTGGCTAGAATTTTTGCCAAAAAGAACTATTTAAACCTGCATAAAAAGGAACTAACAAACATCAATATTATATTCAGCAATGAAGAAAACCTAAATAGAAATATCATTTTCTACTGAAAACAGATAATTATCAACTTCATACTGTATTTCCTAAAGGGTATAAAGCAAGTGAAAATGTATGATCTATAATACTTTACTGAAATGTACAATTATTATTGACATAATATTTTTCCTGAACAAGGAGTATTGTACAGTGAATACACAACATAGATCATGTGGTAGATGGGATGAAAACAAAAGAGGGGAGAATTAGTCAAGGGACATTAAATGGGTCCAGCAGTTTTGAAGTGCTCCTTGTATGTTAAGTAAGGTTCATTTGAGCTAAAAGTAGGGGTAAAACCATTTTTAGCATCATGAATAAATACTACCACATTACTGCAAATGGAAATATCACAGTTTCCAGAATGTGTCAAAAAGAGTCACCAACTTAATTCCTTTTAAATACCAAAACTTTGTAGAGGTTTATAATATTTAACAAGAAAAAAAAATTTCACATAACATTACATAAAAGCATTTATATAAACAATTTGCACAAAAATTGAGTCTCAGTATTATCAAGGTACACTGAGTAAAGAAAATGTATAAAATAGTTCTCAAATTTTAAAATTCAATGTAGTCTATAACTGAATCTGCAAGTATCTGATTTCTATTACTAGTGATTTATTAAATTTCTGAAAGAACTCTGACTACCCATTGAAAAATAAACTCTCCCTTTCTCATATAATGCCATATAGGAACTGTATCAAAATCACCTTCTGTCTAATATCAAAGCTACTTACAAATATTTCAGCTTCCCCAACAGACTTTGAGGAAAACCAGGATTTGGGTTTTTCCATCTCTATCTATCTCACAAAGGGCTAACAGTATTTGGTAAAGAGTAGGTGCTAAATTGAATTGATATGTGAACAGATCCAAGCTTTATCAAGATGTACCATTCAAAAGGATACATTTCTTAAGTCTCAAGATACATTTGAGTTCTATTTTCCTGGCTAATTTTATGGGCTCTGAGTAGAAATTACATGCTTTAAAAACCTTTAAATATCCAGCACTTGGGATATTTACAGAATCAATGAAGTTGTACTAACAGAATATAACCTACCACTAATATTGTACTTTTATAATACTTTTAGTCATTTCAGGAATCTTGAAGTGACAAAAAATTTTAAAGTAAATGGCATTGTGCAAGTAATTAGGACATATTGGGGCTAACATCTCTATTTAATCCAATCATTTAGTCATTACTTCCTAGGTATACTATCCAGTACTAGAAGGAATTGAAACCAGCTTTGAATTTGCCTGACAAATAAAAGAACACAACTGTCTATGCAAAAATAAGTAAATAAACATTTACTGGGGGATCACTACTGCCAAAAGTTAGTCTAGTGGTCTTTATACAAATTGTGGAGTCAGTTATGGGGTAAAATACAAGAAAAAGAATAAAACTCCATGTCATCTCCATTAGGGCTTCCCATAAGGCCACACAGTATACAAACTGAGCAAAACCAGAAAATGCCAGATGAGAATTACAGCCCCTTAGTGCTGTGCAATGAGGCAGTCCTGTCTTATATCATATTTCATCTATCTAAAATGACATCACTTGTAAAAGGTACCATTGTTTTATGTACCATTAAGCAAAAAAAAAGAGTCACCAAATAGTGCGTGGTATACCATTAATTTTTAAGATGCATCCCAAAGGCAGAACATTAAAATGAGATAAAATGTCTTAGGATCAAGGAAAAAGATGATAATCTGAGCAATCTTCAAATGACTGAGCTCTCTATGCACAAATCATAGCCCTTTCTTTGATGCCATTCTCATACAGGCATTCTGCATAAGAATTTCTGAGGGAATTTTTCACTCTCCTGTGTGAAACTGAAATAAAGAACATTATGGATGAATGGAGTATAGTTAATGTCACAATTCACAGATAATGCACCAAGAATGTTCAAATATATTTTTTTCCTTTTCTAAAATGGATTATGTTAGGAATAGTGTTTTCAACTAACTTACTAGGTTCAAATCTAAATTCAAGGTGGCTTAGGACATTTTGACTAAACCTCTCTCCCTATCAATAACAAGAATAGCAAATTGAAAATAGATCTTGGTATCAGCTTTTTCACTAATAATAGTGTAATACTGAGGAAGTTATATAATTTCTCTTAATCTCAGTCTCTTCATCTACATCTACAAATGAAGTAGTTAAAATGTTGGTAGTTGGAATTTTTATCTCTAAAAATTCCTACCAAGTTTTAGAAATTTTCTTTTGGCAATCTATTGTAGTAGCATCCTTCTCCTGTAAGTAGTTCTTCCTAAACAGACCCTCTCTATAAAATAGTATTTCTTTAATATAGAAAAATATGCCTTACTGCCAACATTTAGAACAGCAACACTGCAAAAAACCTGAGTTTCCCTTTTAAGTAAATATGTCTAAATCAGACTTTAGTTTTGATATATTTATTTATCAGTGTAAAATACTAATCCTTATATTAAACTTTTTAAAAATTAATAATCCATTAAATAGCTCTGGAAGTCACTATATTATTATTGGAAATGGTAGAAACACAAAAGTTTGATTGAATATTTAAGACTTTTTAAGGAAAAATAGTAACTTAAAAATATCAAATTATTTTAGAATCTTTATATATAATGGCACCCCAAAGAATAAAGCCCTGTAAGTTTTCTCTTTATCATTATGTGAAGAGGGGAATTTTCTGAAATTTCATAGAGAAACACCACTTACTGGACATTTAGTAAGCTAAACTACAGATTTTAGGAAAACAAATTCAGATATAAATTAACCATTTTTAGGACAAATGGGAATTAGGGAAAGTCTTGGAAGATGACCATTAAGATTAATATTCAAGGCTAATTTTAGCTTAGCTTTTACAAGTTCCTTAAATGAGCCACAACTTAAAAATTATAATCTATTATTTTTCAAGGAAAAAAATCAGTTTCCTCTAGTGTAGATTCATGAAAATAATATTGAGAATAAATTCACTATTATATGATTTTATGATGAAATTGATACAGCGCTATAAGCAGTAATTTCATACTCAGAATAAATCTAACCATATAATTTCATAATATAAATATACATACATAATTCAAATTAAAGTAAAATGAGTATATAGGGGAAATGCTCAGGCCACTCACTAAACGTGTTACATTGCCCTGCTATGTTACAAGAAAAATACATACAGAAGTGCTTACATCCATTGACAATGCCATAGTGTGCATGTGTGAACACTGGGGCTGGCTAAAACATTACAGTGGGTGAGGTGCGGAGCAACATGCTGATTCGTAGAGATGTTTAAACAGAACAGGCAAACTTACTTCAAGACACCCTGAGAGCTCACTTGCAGTAAACAAGCATTTTTCAGTCAATTATACAAACTAATGTTTGGTTTTTCTTATCCTCATTTGACACAACTTCAAACTCTTTTCCTGTCAAGCAACTCACACATCCCTGATGGGCAGTTTGGGACTTAGACAAAATAATGTGAGAGGTAGTCTTACTCTTGCATTGAGAATAATGTGGGCCCCAGATTCTAAAGCCAATATTTCTATTCATTGCAACCCTTCAACAAGAGTCTTTGAATAAACTGTTGCATTTTGGGAAATACTATTTGTCTTTTTATCACTGCAATTGCCTTGCAAACCAAGAAAGATCCATCCAATCATTCGTGTGTGTGTATATATATTATACAGACACAGTGACATTTTAAGAGAACCATTTGTAGAAAATGTTCACTATTGGCAGTGTAGTGTAGTGGGAAAAACATAGGCTTTACAGCCAGACAGATGTACTCAAATCTTGGTCTAGTTACTCTTATTAAGTAAATAACTACTAAGTCTATTTACATTTAGGAGCCTCATTTTCTGTATCTGAAAAATCAGGATAACATATAAGACTGTGGTGAAGATTACACATATACACTACTACTACTTCTAAGTAGTCAAATGTTAAGACAAGAAACAGGGGGAACCCAATTTGAAGAACTAAGAAGAGCATGGCTTCAGAAATAGTCACAGACAGATGCAACTTGGATTGTAAATCAAGGATATTGCAGTAATTATAAGCAATATATACCGGGTGCATACTATGTGCAAAGCCTTGTACTAGGCACTTAATTGCATTCCGACTTTTATTTCTCACTAACTACCTTATTAAGTAGATACTATTATTATCCTTATTTTTTGGATGAGAATATTGAGGTTTAAAGTGGTTAAGCGATTTGCCTGGGATCACAATGCTAGTAATAAATAGAGACTCAAACTTCCCATGTACCAGACACCAGCACCCAGGTCTCCACCACCTTGGAATCAGACTAATGCAAAGCAAGATAAACATGGAACAGAAGCAGCAGCAGGAAAGGGCTAGTAGAATACCATAGTAAGTTAACCCCAGCTAGAGAGGAGGAGATAGCAGGGATAGCAGGGCAGCAGAAAGTTTCCCTATTTGGCGGGAAAGAAGAAGGGAAATGAAATTTTCAGTTGCCACAACTCAAAGTAGGAAAGTGATTCTCCAGGGCCTTCAATTCTTAGAAGTGGAACAGTAGAAAACAAATTCTAAATCCTCAAATTCTATCAGCTGGGTAATGTGTAGTGATATCTTAGTTTTAATGAAAAGGGAAGAGAGTGGAGCAGCCTCTTGAATCCAGATGAGAAGAGTTAAAACTGGATAAATCCAAAAGACTTAAAGAACCAGTTATTCCCTGTTCCAGTTTCTCTATTTCAGTTTTTATAGCGTTCATATTCACTGATCTAGTTTCACATGACCTGACATGTCAACTGAAAAGTGGTTCTTATTCTAGTCTTACAAACTGCTTTTTCACTGGGTCTATGTTCAACTCCAAAAAAGAGATGCAGAACAGTGGTTCTAGGAATTGGTCTACAGACCTCTGGGGGGTCCCTGAGTTCCTTTCAGGGGGCCCACAAGGTCAAAGTTATTTCATAATACTACTAAGACATTATTTGTCTTTTTCATTATATTGGCATTTACACTGATGGTTAAAAAGTAATGGAGGATAAAACTTCCTGTTTCTTACTTAGCATGAACCTAGACAGTGGTACCAAATTGTAATAATAGTCACCGTATTCTTCACTGCCTCACAGTCACAGAAAAACAAAACAAAACAAAACAACTTCACGTAGAAAAATTCCAGATGAAGCAGTAAAAATTATCAATTTTTATTAAATCTGGACCCCTGAGAATATATCTTTAATATTCTGAGTAAGGAAATGGGAAGTATGCATACAGCATTTGCATGCCAAAGTATGATTTTGTGTGTGTGTGTGAGTAATGAGCATTTATTTAGCAGTTTACACGGCATCTTCATCCTCCAAGCTCCATTGTTCACACTTGTCACAAAATGAGAGGGGTCGTTTATAATGCATGTATGTCTATGTCTATGTGCAGATGAGGAAGGTACATGAGGGATAGCAGGACTTGTAAAGAGTATGGTGTTACAAGATTTACTGATCAGTCACAGGTTAGCAAACAATCATTTCCTGAGGCTTGCCTTTTAACTATTCAGAAATGGAATGTTGCTGTAACTGGATGGGAGAAAGAACTGGAAGGTTTGGGGGAGAAAAGGCAATGTCATATATACCACAATCCACCCTGTCCCACTACTTACAATCTTTCTGCCACCTCTTCCACATGAAACCCTAAGCATTATCGCAGAAAAGTAGTTATGTGATTGATTGACTGAATTATGAGCTAAAGGAGCTGCTTTTTTAATGTGCCATTCAACATTATGAAACAGTGGCACACCACTTTTACTTGAAAGTCTGACAGCCACACTATGGTTATTCAGACTTGGGTATTTGGAAGACATTTTCTTGAAAACAAAGTCGGCCTGTCAGTTTAAGGAAAACAACTGGCAGTATTTGTTGCCAATGATAAAATTTGAGCTTTCATACTGAAATTAGAATTTTGGAAGTTACATTCTTACCAATAAGTAGTTTTTCAATTTTCAAAAGCTGTTCTGATGAGATTGGTGGTGATGTTAATGATAGGATTTTTTAATATTGTATAATAAAACGTGTCAATATTTGGAAGACCTATATAACTTAGTAAAACATATTTTTCAAGTGACCAACACATGACCTTACAAAATCATACATGGGTGAAAGATTCATTCAAAGCACAAGATAGACTAATAGAGTTTCCTGAAACAGAGTATGAAATGTTCAATTGTGTTTTAGATGCCATGAATCAACTTATCTTTAAGAAACTAACTCTTGCTGAGTTTTGGTGTAGTATCAAAGAATATACAAGATTATCTGAGAAGTTATTAAAATACTCCTTCCTTTTACAATTGCATGTCTGTATGAGGAAAATATTTCTTCATATACATCCCTGAAGACAATGTATCACAGGCGAAAGTAGAAACAAATGTAAGAATTCTACTGTCTTTTATGAAGGCAGATATTAAAGAGATTTCTAAACATGCCCCACTTCTCACTACGTGTCTTTGGTTTGGCAAAATATACTTCTTTTTCATTATGATGTTATTTTTGTCATAAGTATTGGGTTTATTGCTGTAAGTCAGAAAGAAATTAAATACTTTAAAATTTTCTTAGTTTCAATTTCTTTTATAATAAATATCAGTAGAAAAAACTCACATAAACACAAACCCATTGGGCACCTTAATGTTTAAGCATGTACAGGAGTCCTGAGACCAAAAAGCTTGAGAATTGCTTTATAATAAACTGATGGGGAAATACCTCATTCTGTCTGAATTTTCCCTATAATGTCCAACTGAAAGTGGTCAGGGAGAGAAGAGAAAGGAGGGAGGAATATACGGAATAGTAAGTAGTCTGCTGGGTGTTTTCATATGCATTAATTTACCTCATTTATTTCTTACAACAGCCTGGTAGATGTGATTATGTCTATTTTACAGATGAAGAAACAAACTCAGAGGAGTGGCTTTTCTAAAGTCACAGCTAGTAAGTGACAGAATTAAGATTATAGTATCTATCTCAGATTATGAAGTTCTTATTCTTTCTGATACAGCATATTTATGTGAGAAATTCTTCAAAACCAACCATAAGTGCATAGCTTTGGTTTTCATTTTCATTTCTTTTCTAAATCTAAAGTTCTAATTATTGTACTGAGTTCTAATTCATTATTTTTTTTGACTTGCCTTATCAAATCTAAAGAATGCCTGGTGCACTTCATAATGACAGTTAACTGGATTTATACAACGATGAACTAATTTTCTGAATGTAGCACCCTTTAGTCATAAATACATAATATCATAGTTCTTTCAGCCTCATATTTGTCAATATCAAAGAACAGATTATACAGGGATAGGTCTTTCTCCTTTGCTTGGTAGGTTCATGTATTTAAGCAAGTATTTAATTCAGGAATTCATCATTCAATACTTAAATTTACTAGGTTTACTAGACTTTGGTATCATGAAACATGAACATATAGAGATTAATTTCTGATCATTTAAAGCAGAATTAAGGCCTTAGAATTAAACAATTAATTCCAAACTGTTAAAATTAAGCAATTTTGTTGTCTCTTTAATAAGGCTTGATTAGTTTCCCTAGTGAGTGAAAATTTTAAGACAAAGAAACTAAGGTATGTGCCCAGTGAACAATTGATGATTATACTTTAATATTGCTTTATTGACTTGTTAGAAAGGATAGGTAATAATCAGAGAGATCTTTTCTTAGGTGCTTACTCTTGTCCGGTAGGAACCACACCTTGCTGGGCATAATGTGGAGCCACTTCAAATAGAGTTGACATTCCTAGTTTCTCTTCCCCTTCCCTGCTTGTTTTTTCCACAGGTGGAATAAGTTATCTGACTAGTAAATTTGGGAGCACGCTCTACCAGCCCTTCAGGGCTTCTTTCATATTTGCTGGCAGAAAGGGTGCATTCCAGTTTACTTTCTACCATGTGAAATGCAAGGATGTTTGGAGGAAAAAGGGAAAATTCATCAGAAGAGATGTATTAGGAAGTCCATTTAGCTACAGATCTAAGCCATAGTTTCCAGTTGAACTCTATGAATTAATAAAACTGGTGTTTTGATCTCCATTTGTCTCATTCCAATGTCTTATTGCTCATTGAATTCCAAACTCAGTAGAGCAAGACCAAGAGTACTATTCCTGATACAAGCTACTTCTATAAGGGATAGGAATCTTGAGGATTAGATTCTTAGTTGATTCTGAACTTAAGAGGAGAAGACAGGATGTTATTTACTAGCCCTCTAAAGCCACAAAACTATGTGCCAGATACTATATTTGCTTAACAAATACCATTATCATTCCATTTTTTTCAAACAAGAAAACTGAGGTTTAGGGAAGGTAACTTGTTGAAGGTGACATTGTGTAAGTGGAAGAGCTGAGATTCAAACTCAATTCTATCAGATCTGTGCTCTTAACTTCCTCTCCATACTGTACACAATGGTATGAGTCTGAATGCTATTTATCACTAAAAATAGGAAATAAAAATACTTAACACAGTTTGCCTTCAGTGACTATAGCTTTTAAACTAATTTGGAAAAATATAACTGCCTTAGAATGTAGAGAAAGTTTAAAATAATAACATTTTATATTGATTAAGGTACGTTATTAGCTAAGCCCAATATCTTTTTCCTTTAAGTTTTATTTTAAAAGTTTGGGGCAAAAAATAAGAATAAAGCTAAAGATGTAGTGTGATTGTATATTCAGTTTCTGTGGAAAGCAAAATCCAGTACTAACAGCAGCAGCCCCTGGTGGTCTAAGGGGAAAAAAAAAATCTACACATATATGTATCTATATCTATATATATATCTATAATTATGGGGGTCGAAATATGTTTTTTAAAAGAATATATGTACATATTTAGCCGTTTGACTCAGTTCTCAAACCAACACATTAAAAAACAGATGCTTTAAAAATGATCTGTTGGCAAGATGCTTGTTAAAATTTTATCAGTTGAAATATTAAAATTCATTATGAATTAATTAACACATTACATAAAAATAAAATGTTTTTGTTTCATCGTTTTACAAAGTACTTTAACCAGTGGTGATTAACACTGGGAATTTTGTGTGTCTTGATATGTGCTGCTCAAAAAGAAACTAAATTTATAGGATTACCACTAAATTGATGACATTTTCTGTCTTCACTCTTGAATTCAGTTGGCAGATGTTTTCAAGATGAAAAAATTCCATCTTATTACAAAACATATTAAGCACGTTTTCCTGCCAGGCATGTCTGACATGATGTTTATTGCCTAGACCAAATCAATCCCCTTAATAAGCTATAATATATGCCAACAAGTACATTATTTCATAGTTAAGGAAAGTTGCCACATGAAACCATAAGTACTTTGATCTTTCAAACTCTGCTCCAAGTGCATCAAGAAATGTGCTACATAATCCACTAGTTAGTCACATCTATTTACATTCATTTAGTAAGTAAAATATAATTACACTTTTCTGATCTTAAAGTTATAGGCCTGAATTCTACTTCACTTCTGCTTGTATTTACTAGATATTAGCAAAATTTGAAAGGAAATTTGACCAGAGAAAAAGAAAAAATATATTTTCACTCCAATACTTGAAGGTACTAGGAAAATAAAATTGTTCCAGAGGTAAGACAATCATCAATTGTAATATAAATAAATAGAATTTTGTTGCTGAAACACTAGGTAGAAATGACTCCAGTGGCACTAGTACAAAAGAGAAGAAGTTCATAATAGAAGACAGGATGATATTTATTGTCCCTCACTAATATTGTGGCTATAACCCAAGTCAGTACCTCAAAAACATATTATTTAAAGGAAAGCTGAACTTATCAGAATTAGCTGTTTCTGAACAATTGTAAAAATTCACATGAATATTAAAAAATCAGTCACAAAACTAGACAACACCAAACATCTCACATGCAAAGGAATAAGATTTTTTGATGGATGTCAACGAGCAATCAATCCATAAATATTTGAGTAGCTTCAGTGTGCAATGCCAGGCTCTGCCAAGATTCCTATTCTTCTCCACATTTGATTTTTCCTTTTGGGGTCATGTAACTTGTTCCCTCTTCTCCCTACCCCAGCATCTAGTTTTACTTCCTGTCAGCACTTCCCACAATCAGGTCCCACTTTAGGGAAGAGATGTTTAAGTAGTTCTAACTACTTAAGTAGATAGATTAGCATCAGATCACTAGTGTTTATATCCTATCCATATTCTCTAAAGTTCTATTAATTGACCTTCTTTCTTAGTAGAAGGACTTGTCTGTCCTCTCATGGTTCAGCTTAATACTAGAATAACATTCATTCCTATGCTGGAGGTACCATTATCTAGGTACCTCTTAGCTAACCCCCGGTCTTTTTGTTTTGATCTTCCAGGGGATTAGATTGTAATGGGTAGGTTTAGTTTCAGTTCCTAACTTCCTCAGGAAATGCTCTATACTGCTAAGAATCTGTGTCTCCTTATTCTTAAGATTTTACATGTAAAGCCAAAATCTATGATGCCTGCTCAAATATCTAGAGAACTGTGGGGAGATATAATGGAGAGGCATGAAAAGTAAATTGTTAACATTAGTAATAGTATGAAACAAAATATAAAAACATAAGAGAGAGCCCAAGATAGTACATGATAAATTCCACAAATGTTATCAAGCAATCATAATAACCTCTATGAGTTCACACTAAGGGGAATTCACTGGTTATGATGAAAGGAAGAGGTGGAATTTCAGCTGTGCAGGAAAACATGGATAGGTTTGCAACTAGGAGGAAGGAAGAAAAGTTAAAGATTCTATAAAGCACACTCATATCCGGAGTAGAGTGAGTACACCAGTCTGGCTGTATCCTTATGAGCAAGTGTGTAAAGCAGAAATAGCAGTAGAAGGCCAGGACAAAATATTTCGATTTCATCAATAATTTTAGCCCTTATGATGATGTAGATAAAAATGAAAACAGGGTACCCAACTTTTATATATTCATATGAAAATGTACAGTTCAATCAAGGTATTAAATAAATCTTGACATCTCAATTTTTTATCATTAATTCTTAGAACATAATCTTAGATGCTGGATTGGGTAGGGAACCAACCATGTAATATATTGAATGTTTATTTACAGAAAAATCAAGTAGCAAACTTTTATGATATAGGACATATGAAAAATGTAGTAGTTTGGGATTTTAATCCAGATTCCACTACCCTATATATTCATCAAATATTAATAATAATGATCTTATACAAAGAAGAAATATATGTGCTATTTATAGGCATCTAATAGTATCTATTAAATAACTGGTCAAAAATCTATCTATAATATTATCAAATGTATGTTTCCATATCATATTATGCTTTTCTTACATATGGTTTGGTTTTTATCTTTCAGATAAGAATTTTGTTTTTAACTGATTAGAACAATGTGAGGAAAGGGAACAAGAATCTACAATAACTATAAGTCCTGGTTTCAACACTTAGTTCTACCATTTACTAGCCTTGTGATCCTAAGAACATGGATCATCTGTGTATAAGTTGCAACTATAAAATAAGGATGAAATTATGGGTTATTGAAAAGAATAAATGATTAACTGCAAAATGTAAATGGCTAAGAAGGATATATAAATAGAAGTTAGTCTATTTCCATAATGTACCATGCCCTGTGTCTGAAAAATTACAAACACTTGTTATCTGGAGATATGCAGAGGGAAGGAGAGCAGCAGCAGAAGTCATTTCTGTAATGGATCAAAATTACCAGGAATTAATGCACCTTCTACAAAATGAACTATTCTTCTCTTTCCCACTGCAGGATCAAGCCTTACTATTCAGAAGTAGGATTGAAAAGTGTCAGATTTTGTCTGCAATTTTGAAGTTTTGGGAGATTTTAAAAGAAAGGTGTTTATTAAGAAAAAAAGATTTTATGGCTAACACTATCAAATATAAAGTTGTGTTATCTACAACCACCTAGTTGTCTTTTTAGTGCTTTCAATGGCAACTTTAGATTGGTGTGTGAAAAAGGAGAAAAGAGAAAGAGAAAGAAAGATAGAAAGAGCTGTTAAGGAAAAGAAGTGAAATGGCAGAAGTGTAAAAGAAATAAAAGAATAAAGGGAAAAAAGACAAAGGGAAAGAGCGTAGGTCTTAACAATGAAGCAAAACAAAAAGATTTTTTCTTTGGTATAACAAAAAATGGATGCAGGCATAAATGAAGCAGATGTGAAAACCAGAATAAATACACAGAAATGAAGGAACAAGAAAAAAATTCAAAGCAATGATGGCAAGATAAAGAGAAAATAGAAAAGAATTAAAACCTATTTCTGAAATAGATGCTTAAACTGTATGTCAGACAAAACGCAGTTCAAAAAGAAATAAAAATATTACTCAAAATCATTTTTGCTTGCATTTTACATAGAAAACTGAATATCCAATGATTTATATATTTAAAAACACTTTACATAATACATTTATAATGGATCATATAATAGGAAGCCTAGGACAACCAATAGAGAAGACATGATCCTGAAGCAATTGTAGGAAAGAAAGGGAGTGATACAACTAGACTAGAACAGTCAAGCTACTCACTGATTCCCAATCTAATTTTTCTGTTTGCAAAATATACATTAAATAGTGAGATGCTCTGCAGAAATGTAACTATTGTAATCTGCCTATTGTAAAGTGCCTACCTTTTGCTTGACTCGTTATACAACGTGTTTGGATATTCTTGGTCTGGATACATTCTGGGTCTTCAGAATCTACATGCTGCCTTCACTACTATTTTACTGTCATAACTAACTCAATATAGACGGACCTATAGCAAATGTATTGAATATTTGAAGTACAATTCTAAGAAGTACAGTGATTATGCCATGAACTAAAAGAAAAAGAAAATAATTTAAAATGCAATGTATTTTGCCTCAAAGGTGGTATGAAATTTTTTATTATTGTAAAAATAGCTCAAGTTGTATGATTTGAAACTTTATTGTCCTATAGTGTAATTTATAAAATGTTAATTAGTCTAAATTAGTCTGTGTTTAAATACTCTGAATTGTTCATGTGAAGAATACATCAAGTGACTCACCTAGGTTTTGCTCACTTAGTGGCATTTTTGACATGCTTTACTATTAAACTCCTAGCACCCATAATAAGGACTTTGAAAACAGTCTGAATATGTCTTAAATATAATACACTGTATGTATATCAAATAAAATCTGTCAAAGTGTAAATAAAATTGTTGTGTCCCCTGCAGAATTAGAATTCCTTGGACAGCATTGCTCTAACGATCCCATGCTGCTAGTATTACAAAGTGCAAAGGTTCACTGGGTAAGAAAAGAGCAAAGGACAGCATTCCCTCATTACACTATCCCTAAAGTATTCTAACTTAAATATTTATTAAGATATTAATTATCCTTCCTTCCTTCATCTGCCTTCAGAAGTTAAACTGAGATACAGTGGATGGATGGCTGCTCACAGGAAAATAATGCACTATCCAGAAAAACTGCTACCATCTAGAATGAATACTGATGTTTTGTAAAGTACATTATTAATTCAGAAGATAATAAGTCTTAAAAGTATTAGATTACATGTACTCTCTCATATGATCAACATAACAGCATAATACCTTAAAGAAACAGCATGGATTACAAAGTTTTCTTCCTTCTGCATACGGAACACAGTAAAATTATTTTAGAAAACTTTCCTTGAAGGAGTTTGAAACAAAAGGAAATAGCATTTGCATTTGAGACTTATATAAAATGTCACACTGAACTAAGATTGATGTATTTTGTAATTCTGAATAAATATTAGAAAACATTTCTTTTAAGAAGTAGAAACCCATGGGAAATAGATGGCTAAAAAAATCAAAGAATTAAGTTTCTTAAAAAAACAACAACATATATATAAGAAATAAAAAATAAAGGAAATAATGAAAGAAAGTAGTGATCTCACTTACTCTGATATACAACTGCATCATTTCTTTTTCTCTTTGGGGGTTGCGATACTTCTCATAGAAATCTCGTCGCTTCTTTGTTTCTTTAGAGACCTTATCTTTTCTTTCCCGTTTTTCTGCTGGTTCATCTGAACTATCAGAAGATGAATGGACATGTATCTTAGGCTTTTCCACTTCAATATAGTTTTCATTTGGATTCAGTACTATTACTCCATATCCTTCCTGTTTTGAAATGAAAAAAGAAGGTATAATTGAGTCTAAGAAACCATTTCTAATTCATAGAAAGTTTTAAAAATATCATACTAAGTGATTTAATAAAGAGGCATATTCTCTAAAATGTTGCTCTAGAAAAGATCACTACGGTTTTTATTTTTCAATAAAAAGTCATTGTAAATTGTTTGCATTTATTACATGTGTAAATAAGAACAAAAAAAATCATAAAGATTATAAAGCTTAAATTTTAAAATTGTACTTCAGATGTCCCAGACCTCCCAAAATGATCAAAATAAATTATTAAGTAACAGGTACACTTTCAAATTACATTAATATTTATAATATATATTTGGATATAATTAACTGCTTTAAAATGAAGTTTACAATTTGAACCACATTTTCTTGGATTTTCTTTTCTTTATAACTACCCTTTAATGAGCATTTTGTTTTGTTTGAACAGTAAGAAAAAATGAACAATTAAAAAGGAATAAATCTGATCTAACCTTCCATATATTTACATAGCTCTATTTTTTCCTATCTGTGCATTTGTACTTTGTCTCTCTTCTTTCAGGAGACCAGACAAATTCTAAAACAAAATAAATAATTTTTTTCTGTACTATATGGAAGTAACTCTTTAATCTTGAAATTGGTTTCATTTTTCAAACTACCATAACACTTTGTTTATTAAGAACTAGTACCAGGAAACATGTAGAGTTCTAATATATAAAACACAGCTTGTAAGCCAGCAAACTTTTTTTTTAAAGTTTATAAAACATATGTTTTCCCATCTGATTTAATTCTAGCAAGGTAAACATTTCTAATGCTATAATTAAGGAAATTTTAATATTTATATTGTGTTATAACTGACAGAAAAATGTAACCATGAGAAAACAGAGGATAAAGAATAACCACTGGTAAGCATGTGCAACCCAAATTTTTGAAGCTATTATATAGCTTCCATTTTCTATTCAATTCTGTATTGTGGCTTCCCAATTATGTTCTTGGAAAATCTTGTAAGGTCATATTTAAAAGATGTATTACATTTTGAAAAAAACTTAGGAGCTATAGAAAACCAAGTTATAAAATCTTATCCTTATTTTAAAAAGTATATATATTTCTCCAAAATTATAACTGTAGAATCTTTGACTTGAAGTTTGTAATATAATTACTTTTTATCAGACCGACCATAAGAAGATGATATTAAAAAATAGATAGGAGCAATAATAAACCAATATTAGCTTGGATTCAATCTTATTTTGAAATATGCTATATTGCTGCAATGTGTTGTTTTTTTAACAGTTGATGATGTAAAACTACATACAAACTTTTTTGGGATAGTTTCCATTTTTCTCCCTCAATAGGATGATGATATTGTCTAAACCCCTAATTTGGTCTGAGGATTTTCAAGAACACTTAAGTTCTGATTTTAGGATTGGATTGTTAATTAAGATATAGTCCTCTAATATACGTGAAAATTATCTATATAATAATACATACTAAACCGATTAAGAAAATCACACATTCTTCAAACAGATGCATTTTAATCTAAAGTAAAACTTTTAGATAAATGTCTCTTTCATGAAAGGTTTATAAAATATTTTTGCAATTTTTAATTTAAACATTCTACATCAAAGTATAAGAGAATATTTGTTTTTTAACTCTCTTATCTGGTAAGTCAAAGTTTTACTAACAAAAGATATTTTATTTGGCCCTGCTTTATTTCTAATCTGTATAGCTATTGAAAAGTCTTGTAACTCATTGTGACCACTGTCAGGTAGACAGATTGTCACTTGGTGAATTTCTACAGTTGGACACACTTGACTAGTTATTAAAATCACATTTGAAGGAAGTTCCTACCCCTCTTCCTTGTGCTTCTTACAACTTTTCACGCCCGTCTCAAATTTCAGCTATAACTTCTCCTCCCACCAAAAGTAAGTTAAAGAATACTGTTGCACTCTGCTGAACAGGGTGAAATAGAGGCATTCAGTACACTGTCTCTGGTATAAGGAACATACTCAAAAAAGGTCACCATAGGCCAAAAAGAAAATTGGCTCCTTACTAGATTCTCTACCATGAGTAAGTGGTCTCCTGTCATGTTTCTTCCCTGCCTTCTCTGAGTGAATTGAACTTTAAACACACCACACACACACACACACACGCACACACACATGCACATTCACATATACAGCTTCTCATACTTTTATGCAAGGATACAAGTGAGATCTAGTAAGCCCAAAATAGACTTTTAGCATTCTCATAGTGATGAGAATAAATATATACTACATAATAAAAATATGAAATATTTCAAACTCCAGATAACAAAGTGGGACTTTAATAAACTGACATAGCATGATCAACATCTTTGCATAACAAATGAATTTCAAATAAAGGTGAACACTAGAAAAAATTTATAGTCACCAGAATAACAAACTTATTTTCCTAATTTACAACTTAATAAAAAGAAATAATATGTTCAAAATAGGTTTATTTGAGCACAAGCTTTTACTTCAATTTTTATAATCCATGGATTGAAAAATTATTGTCCCTACTTGATTTTACACGGACTCTGATATTTGATGTGTACAGTCTAAGTAAACATAAAAAATAGACACACATAAATCATCAAATAAGTAGTATTTGTCTAAGTTATTGATTATGTAACTGAAAATTACATGACCCATTTGTTCAATTTTATAAAGACACAACATCAATTTTTGACTGAGGCATCAACAGATGAAAAATTATTCTATTTTTAAGTCACTACTATATAAATTAGAGGATTTTTATCATTTAGATTTCAACAATGAATGTTTTTCCTTATACACCTGAAATATTTAGAAAATATTTTATCCTTTAGATATTTCAGACTGTTAATTTAATTAATGTAATAACAATCAAGAAATATTCAGGAACATTTTCTACAGAAACAAGAGCTAATTTTAATAAATGTCTCTTTCAAATTCAATTACCATTCTGTAAAAAAACTTACATTTTTCAATTAAAATTTTTCTGATAAATTAATTAATGTAATATTCTTAGAGACATTCATAACCATTTCATAATGAATAGAGAAAGAAGAAGCAACAAAATAAATTAACGATACCAACATACATGTTCTAAGTACAGGTATGTAGTAAAACATCTTTTCTGCCTTTTCTTTGTCACATGTAGTATTGTTAAAAAAAAAACCTTTGTACAGAGATTTTTGCTATGTCAACATTAATAAATGGAAACTAAGGACTCAAAGTACTCAAGTAAAACAAAGCAGAGATAAAGTATCAACAGCTAAAGTTAAACTTTTCAAGCAGAATAATATCAACTTACATCTTGAAAATTCAGAATAAACACCATTTTAAAAATTTATCTTTTCCATTTGCAGTAACTCAATCTGTACACAGCAGAAACAGGTAAAAAGAGATGCTAATGTGAACTTTAACCAACATAGCCATAAAGTTTTACAAACCTATAAAATCAGGCATTGAGTATAATTATCATTAAAGAACTGTACATTGCCACTCTAGTTAGTTAAGGATACCTCCATAACTAATACTTGGAGCTTAAGTATTTTTATATTAGAGAATACTTTTTATATTTCATTTCTCCTTAAGTATGTTAAATTTTCATAAGATGAAGTTAGGTCATTTCAAATATATACGGAAACTTCTTCTGTTATTTTTAACAACATAAAATGATCAAACTGATTATATTTAATACCCTACAAGTAAAACATAAATCTTCTGGCATATTTTATAATGATATATCCAAATAAATTCCAATATTTAAAATTTCAAGAGTCAAAGCGTACCCAAAGTTGTTAATTAACTCTTATGTTTGATCATACAATCTAGTAGAAGACCAAGGATATGATCAAGAGAAGCAATAGTAGTAAAAGTAATCTTTACCTATTTAATTCATCTTACTCCATTTTTCTATACTTTTGTGGTTATAACTGTGGCTTCATTTTCAGACCTGTGATTGTTAGGCAAAAACTATGGGACCTTAATTAGTCCCACTCAAAATTTTACTGCTAGACATGGTATTTTATTCAGCCCAAGTACTTGCTGTGATTTAAAGAGAACACACAGCCTCTGGGTATCCTTTACTTTGAAGTCTACAGATGAATTTACTAATAAATATAGTTAATTTATCATTCAATCAACCAACAGATGATTTTTAGGTCAGAGAGGTCTAAATAGACAGGTGATACCAAACACAAAGAACCAAAGAAGAGGAAACCTTGCTAGAGAAATGAAATCAGTATAGAAATGTACTTATCAAAAGACTCTGCAAACAGATACAGTTTTAAAATGCCTGATCAAATTTGAATGTACTTTTGCTCCTAAATCAAACCTTGCTGAAAGAGGAGGTTTTTACAAGTTAATTTGCCCATGAACTGACAATTATAAGGAAAATGGAAAATTGAGGCAAATTCTAAATCTTTTCAAATCTCTTGTATTTAGCTAAATAAAATATAAGCTGAATGTACTCAGTTCTGCATTTTAACTTGCCAGTACTTCACACCACATGTGACCAGAAAAGTCAGAGGCCAGAGTAGTATCCTTTGACCTATGGAATTGTTTTGGTCTTCAAGCAAGGTTCTGTAAGAGATCATTTTACACAGATTTGTCAATCATATTTTTCAAGTTCAGCATTTTATCTGCTTGGTTGAAAGAAGATAGGTGCTCATCCTCAAGGGAAGTGATACTCAAAGAGTTCTGATCTGTAAACTACATCTGCCCATGGTTAAGATGGACAAATCACTGTCCATTCATCTTTTCTGAAAGATGTATGTTCTGTTGATTTCCCATTTTTTTCCACAAGAAGGGTATGTATATATGTCACTGTGGCAACATCCTAGGTGCAACAGTGAGATGAGGTCATGACAACCAATCAGAAGTCACTAGTGAAGCGTTAAAGTAAACATAGCTGTTGGAACTGCTTCTCTCCTCAAAAAATACCCCCTCCATTATTTCAGCAATTTTCTCAAGACGTGACCTGGGACTGAAATGCCTGAAATGTCACTTGACTCCGTTTTGTGCTTATTCCCAATGTGCATTTAGGTAATAGTCCCCTGCTAATACTTTGTAAAATATTCATCATGCTTATGCTACAACTAGTAGTTTCCTAAATTCTGTTGCCATGATACAAAAATACCATAATATGAACCAACATATATTACTCCAGTAAGCTTAAAACTTCAAATCGCTCATCAAGTTGGTCAGTAAAAGAAAACATGCCACAAAAAGTTTTCAGAGGACCACCTGTTGTCTATTATTTTTACATTGCACTTACTCATAAATCATAACACAGGGTAATTAATCAAGCTGTCAAAAAGAAGGTCAAAGGTTATATGGTAGAGTCAGAAGGTCATGCATGGGCTGATAGAGGTCAGGGTCACACTGCATTCCTCATTATCAAGTTGGGATGAGAGACGGCCCAAGCAAACAAAAGTGAAAGCAGATGGAGAAGTGAGTGGATAGAAAAAAAAAAAAAAGAAAATTTCACAAACAAAAAGAAAAGTGAAAGAAGACTGTCAGCTGCCTTCAAGTAGAGAACAGAAGAGAAAAGAAATACACTGAAATGTGCTCAAAGGAGTTCAAGAATATAAAGACGCTATAGTTTTATTAATTAAATAAATTGAATATAACTTTTCTTGGCCATTTTATTTGTGCATACCAAGCAATATTAGAAAATATGTGTTTGCCATTTCTATACCTTCTCTAGCTAGTGTGCTCAAGATAAATTAAGGTGAGGCAAAGAGTTCTTAGGATGAAGGATGATTTACATTGAAAAAACTAATAAGAAGAGGGCTTTTCTTCCCCCGTTAATATTGTCTTAGGGTTACAAAATAGATACAAATAGTTTTAAGTCACAGACAGATAATTTCTTGAGTATAATACAGAGATATCCACAAACATAGATGCATCATAGAAGTCCTTTTGAATAACAAAACAGTTATAAAATATTCTATTATTACGCTGGCCTGAATTAGATGTGGAATACTGTGCAAAATTAGCTGTCACCCTTTGCTCAAAATCTTTGTTAATCTCATTTTGAATGTTTGCAGCTTTATCAGCACATGCATCAATGTCAGCTCCTTGGTTACTGAACCGCTGTAGTTGGAAGAAGATATAATTAAAATGTTTTGGCACAGAAAAGGTGAAATTGTATCTTCCCTTGTTCCCTTAGGAGTCTGTAAAACATGAAGGATATATTGACAAACACACACCCTTGTCTCCAATTCTGACATCCCAGGTCATCCAAGTGATATTTATTTTAAAACATTCACTTTGCATTTACCCATACTGTGTCACCTGCTCTGTTTTTAACTTTTACTAGGTTTTGGAACACTCTGTTGCTTAATCACAGATTTTCCTTCCAATCATCAATATATTATTTATGTAAGTATTCCATAAATTCACAACAGTAACAAAAACATAAATTTACATTCATTATTAAGGACAGAAATATTATTTAATATTATGCATTGTGAAATCTTTTCAATTCTTTGCTTTTCATTCTCATAAAAAGAAATATAAACATACACCCACACATGTACACACTAAACTAAAAGAAGTAATAAGTTACAACTGTT